>NC_088791.1:61692497-62302413 GCF_011386835.1 Chrysemys picta bellii
CACAAGCTAAATATGAGACAACAGTGTAACACTGTTGCAAAAAAAGCGAACATCATTCTTGGGTGTATTAGCAGGTGTGTTGTAAGAAAGACACGAGAAGTAATTCTTCCACTCTACTCCTCACTGATAAGGCCTCAGTGTGAGTATTGTGTCCAGTTCTAGGTGCCACATTTCAGGAAAGATGTGGGGAAATTAGGGAAAGCCCAGAGGAGAACAACAGAAATGATTGAATTTTAGAAAATATTACCTATAAGAGAAGATTGGAAAAAAAAATGGATGTGTTTAGTCTAGAGAAGAAAAGACTGAGGGGGGGACAAAACAGTTTTCAAATACATAAAAGGTTGTTACAAGCAGGAGGGTGAAAAATTCTTCTCCTTCTGAGGATAGGACAAGAAGCAATGGTCTTAAATTGCAGCAAGGGTGATTTAGGTTGGATATTAGGAAAAACTTCTTTATTGTCAGGATAGTTAAGCACTGGAACAAATTGCCTAGGGAGGTTGTGGAATCTCCCTCATTGTAGATTAATTAAGAACCGATTAGAAGAACACCTGTCAGGAATGGTTCAGTTATTATTGAATCCTGCCTTGGGTACTAGGGACTGGACTAGATGACCTATTGAGGAGCCTTCCAATCCTGCACTTCTATGATCATAGAGGTTGAGATATGTCTGCACATTTTGCATCTGTTGGTCTGACAGAGTCTGGCACCACTTTGAGTTGGCGGATCCTGGTCATTGGAGATCTGGCTTCCGATGAGGACCTTGGCAACAAGGTTGGGGGGGGTTGCTTCAAGACCAGAAGAGGGGGTTCAGGAAAGATTTCTTTCAGGATGTGGTCGCAATTGTTTAATGTTAACCCGTATGGGTTCTGGTGGGGTAGGAGACAGCTAGGTGTGTGTGGACGGAGGGTTTTTTCCCCACATTGAAAAAGGTTCTCTTGGGTTATTTGAGTGACTTGTTCCATGATATGATCTACTTCTCTGGTGGAGTGTCCTTGTTTGGTGAAGTTTGTTTTAAGAGCTCTTCCTCATCTCTCTGGCTTGAAAGCTTCTCCAAGCAACAGAAGTTGATCTAGTAAAAGATATTTCCTCACCCACCTTGTTTCTCCATTACTCTAGTCATTTGAATAATTTAATGCAGATCCTAAAAGCTCTAACTCTCTAAACATATTTTCAGATCACCTATAAATATGTGAAGTAATATGTATTGCTAATTAATACTGTGCATACTAAAACATGACCTAGTACAGCAAAGCAGCAAGATTCCATGGCTTAATTTGAGAGATTTTTAGTCGATTGTATACGCTGACAGTGCAAGGCCACGGATATTGAATACAAATATATAAGTGAAATATGTATCAACTAAATATTTAAAATGAAATGATTGTAGTTTCCTATTTTTTATTTAAAATGTTTGAACAATTTTGCCAGTTCACTTTTAGTGACTTTCAGACAGTTGAGAGAACCTAATTCCTGGTGTCACAGAAAAATACTTTTAAATCCATGGCACATCCACACTTTAGGTAGCTACATGCAAAGCCCCAAAGCAGTGGGAACAAGCTGGTGACTGCAAGAGCCAGGAATTGCCACTTTAGTGTGAATATGTTTTGCATGTTGGGTCTGGATGTCAACTCCAGCAACAAAAAGTTAGTATGTGAGAGTGAAATTCCTTTTGGCATTATTATTTCATTGGTTTACAGCCTTTTAGTAAGGGCTAACCTTGCAGTGACAAATATCTGTAAGACAGCAAAGGTAGCTTATGTAGCAATCACTGGAAAGGCTTAAGTCTCCTCCTGCAAAACTAATTTATACAAAGCTAGTATTGACAAATATTGTTGATGCCGAAGGCAATGGTTACATTTTAAATACCACTCTAGACTTGGAGGAAAGGTAGGCTATGTAAAATTACTAGCAGATCAAATTCTGGCTTCTTGCCACATGTGCAAGCACACACAAAAAAACATTTTTTTAAATATTGGTATTTAGAATAAGAATTTTGTTTCTTAGAGTCTAAGTTTTACTATTAGAATATTTTTTCCTAACAAAATGCTGTTTAGCACATTTATCATGACAGGTGACTTCATCCAGAAATGTTTACCTACAAAATGAAAGGGTATGGTGTTTTTTTGTTGTTTGCCAATCAGTACAATGCAATGGATGGAAGGGGAAAAAAATCTCGGTTCTGCTGTTTTAGTCTTTCCATCTTCCTCTGGACTTTAGATAACTGGTTTTATTTTAGCTTCAACCCTTTTTCATCTGTTTTTACTGTTCCTCCATAATAAGAAATCCCTCTCTATAAAACTACAGCAGTGATTTTTTTTTAAAAGGACTATTCCGTTGAGTAATAACCTAGTGCTTTAAATCCATTAATCTTGTGCACGTGTGCATGTTTTATGGCAAAGAAATCTGGACCCCACAACACCTTGAGCTCTGAAATCCTAGCCAATACACCGAGGGTTTATTCCGACTAGTATTTTAAAGGAGGCGTCCCCCCAAAAACCTATTTCCTAAATAGCCCTTGTGTTGGTGGCACACTTTTGAGTTAGAACTGAAATAACATTACAATATAATTTAAAGATGCATTGTGTTGATGCCACCTTTCAACTGAGACACAAAAACGAAGGTCTTGATCCACTTTTATCTTAATTACATGGTACTTTTTTCAAGAATAGGTCTGTTGACCCATGTCTTGGCAAAATTTGGTTGAGGAATTCTGTGTACCAAAATTCCCCTTACAGGGTAATTTTTTTTGGGAGGTTCTTTCTTTTCCCTTAGTGTTTGTTTTATGTTTGGATGATTACAGTCCAAATGTACACAGGAGGGAACAAATAAGTGTTATCAGGGGCTTCTAGTGACCGCAGCAGCTGAGGCAGGGTAGCCCATTAAGGCAACTGGAAATTGGATAAATGGTATAAAGAACAGAGCAGAGAGTAATTCAGCATCTGGGGGGCTAGATAGTAGGTACTTTCTTGGACTTGGCTATTCAAATTGTTAACATTAACAACAAACCCTGGGATGTAATTTTAGGATGTGTTGGTTTGATATTCTGGCCCCCCTCCTTTTCCTCCTTCCCCCTCCCCACAAGCCGGGGAAGGGCAAAATCACTAAAGAAACTGCCATCTTTACCTGGCTGCCTAGATGGCCAGTCTTAGGAGCAGTTTCAATATTGACGTGGTGACTTGGGGAAAATGTAAGATTTGAAGCTACTTTCAATTTATTTTAATAAAATTTGAAGTAGTGTTTTCTGTTTTAAGTCTATGCTATTATTGATTTTTTTGACAATCCCTTGTTGAAGGTTTTCCTTATAAGCAATTCAAAAGGTGATATATCTCAATCAGTGCTTTTTAACTTTAGAGTTAATATATTTAACCTTCTTTCTAGTTAGTAATTGTTAGTAATATGAAAATCTATAGCAACATAGTCTTTCCATCTTGTAAAAGATTAAACAATTCATATAAGAATTTTATATTGGAACAATTGGTTTCCTGTGGGAAAAGGTGTGTAAACTCCAAGATATTGATATCAGACGGCTCATGACTTGTAGCTTGAAAATATAGTAGAAACTATACTCTGGCTGCCTCTAGTAAGTTAATTTCCTAGATGATTATTTAAAGGCTTCCAAATACTTACATGCAGAAAGGTTTAGTTAGCCTGCCCCAGATAACATAGATCATCAAGTGTTTGGTCAGTTTTAGGTTATTAAAATATAAAACTCTCTCATGCTTTCATTTCTGCAATCCAAGTGACAGATATTGGCACAGAGCAAGGCTGATCAAGGTCATTCAAATAGTTTATAAATATTTTTATATATAGAGAAAATGAAATATTATTTTCCGTTCTTTAGGTAATAACTTCACCAAAGTTACTCCAAAGACCTCTTCGGCACTCTTTCACAATTTCATTTTTTCCAGACATACATTTTAAAAAATGATAATCTATGTTGAGAGGTAAAGAAGCCATTGTTGAAAGTGACAATAGAGTTATTTGAACAGAAACCTTTCAGGTAGAGTTTTATTCTTGGTACTTCACACCCTAATCTGTGTCCTAAAGAACAGCAAATCTGGTTGGCTTTAAGCAAATTCTGGAGTTTCACAAATAATCTCTACTTTAAATAGATGGACCTCTTGCTTTTTTTTTGTTTTTTATTAACACTACAAAATGTCATGTTTTCAGCAAGAACAATGGAAATCTGGCATGAATCCATATTCCCCTAGAACAGTCACATACAGTGTAGTTCAGAAGCAGTCGTACTACGAGAGAGTCACTACTGTTGGAGCTAAACTGTGCCCTTAGCATCTTCACTAAATAGATGGATGTTATTTTTTTGGTTGACATTGAATGTAACAGCATAGTAATCCCTGCACGAATACTTTATATTGAATCACTCTCCTAGTCTGAGCCAGCCTTTGGGGGAATTTACTAATAACTCTTTGTGGAGCATGTCACTCTTGCCTCACTTAACATCAGTATGTCTAATGTTACTTAGTTATTCCTTTCTCTGCTATTGCGTTTGTAGTTTTTTCATTCTCTGTTGAAGAAGTAAGAGAGACAAAAGATACCAGGTCTTAGGAGTTCCTTTTCTGATTTCTAACTCTCGCATCCTTGTCTTTCCCTGTGGAAGCTAAGATTCAATCTCAGAAGTTCTCCTGTTTTTACAAAATGGGCTTTATCCCTATATTAGGGTTACCATATTAGAGCCCCTGAAAAAGAGAACTCTCCAAGGGGCCCAGGCCCCGCCCCAACTCCGCCCCTTCCCCAAAGTCCCCACCCCCTCCCCTGAACGCTCCGCCCCTGCTCCTCCCCCTCCCCTGCTGCCTGCGAATCAAATGTTTGCGGGAAGCCTGAAACAGGCAGGCAGCAGGTAACCTGGGGCTGGGGGGGGCACGAGGAGAAGCGGCCCAGTCCCCCCCCCCCCCCCCCCCCCCGGCCGAGCGGCTCCCTCCAGCGGCCGGTCAAGAGGCTCTGGCCCCGCCCGGCTTGGGCCCTGGGGCGCCGGCTGAGCACCCCCAGCCCCAGTCGCTCCGGCTTGGCTTGGGCCCCGGTTCCGGCTGCTGTCTAGCGGCCAAGCGGCGCCAGTCGGCAGCTGAGCACCCCCAGCCCCGGTGCCAGCGGCTCCGGCTCAGCTCGGGCCCCGGCCGAGTGGTGCCGGCCAGCGGCATCCCAGTTCGCAGCTGCCTCCTCCCGGGCTCCGGCTGCTGCTGCGCTGGGGAGAGCGGTGGGAGCCAGGAAAGTTGAACCCCGGGGAGGAGGCGGTCCCCTTACCATGCCTCCCTATTTTCCCGGACATGTTCGGCTTTTTGGAAATTCCTCCCGGACGGGAATTTGAGGATCAAAAAGCTGGACATGTCCGGGAAAATCCGGACGTATGGTAACCCTACCCTATATTATTATCCGTTTGTCAGAGATAGTGTTTTGAGCAGAAGCAGCATCATTGGTAGGGAAAATGGAAATCCCTTAAGAGGAGAGATTGTTAAATGCTGCATCAGGAACACAATAGTTGGACATTCTGTATTTTCCACCAACTGAAATTTAAACTGCTGTGTGAATTTTTTAAACAAGAAAAGTTATATGCAGTGAGAGGCAACGTGTGTGTGTGTGGGGGGGGGGGGATGTTGGTTCACATGTTTCTCCTCAGATTTTTGCCAGTATTTGCTGGCCCCACTCATCACATGGTGTGGCTGGGCTCCCCCCACGTCAACTGCAGGAGCTGGCAAGCTGGGAGCTGTGGCCACTGGGAGAGGCAGCAGCAAACAGCTGGAAGCTGGAGGGAGGTCGTAGGGGGTTGTCACTTAAGCTGTTGGGGGGCAAACGTTTAAATTGTGCCCCCTTACTATCTGCAGGCACTAGTCATCTCTGTATGCAGTAGTTACTACACAGTATTTTCTGTTATAACCCACTGTTTTCAGCCTCTCAGATTTATCGGACTAACATTCCCGGTTGACATTTTTTGTGCTTGGTCTCTACTGGAAGGTGATATTTTTATATCTATGAACAGAAATGGTTCAGCCATCCTTAAGTGAAAGGAAAGCATATGTGGGTAAGAGGTAGGCACTCATATTATGATGGATGCAAATATAAGAACAAATGGCAAATATTTAACCATTATATTTTTAACAAAAAGAGTTGACTGAATTGATTAAGTTTTGAAAGTTGCAATTTAGCATTGAAATAGTCCTCATTGAGGAGTTAAGTATTGCCTGTTCCAGGGAAAAATGGTTTTGATTTGCTCAAATTATGAGCCTTTGAAAAATCATATCCCAAGCATGTGAATCTTTCTTCATGAAGTTCAAGTAAGTGTGCACACAAGGATGTATCAGTGCTGCATATTAGCTAAGTTAATTGTGGGGAGGGATAGCTCAGTAGTTTGAGTATTGGTCTGCCAAACCCAGAGTTGAGTTCAGTCCTTGAGGGGGCCATTTAGGGAACTGGGGTAAAAATCTGTCTGGGGATTGGTCCTGCTTTGAGCAGGGGGGTTGGACTAGATGGCCTCCTGAGGTCCCTTTCAACCCTGATATTCTGTGATTCTCAGAGTTCCCAAATAGATAGGATTCATGTTTCAAATTGATATCTGGCATTGTGGAAGGCTTAGGATCTGGTAGAAGATCTTCCACCTGCTGATTGCTTCCAAAATGTTCCCCAGGCCTAGGGAGATGCTCCAGGGGCTGGGAGCCAGAGAGCCAGTGTTCCGTTCTTGCTTCTTTCTCTGACTGACTTTCAAAGTTTCAAACGTCATCGTATTTTTGATTTAAAATAAAGCCTGAGAAGGCCAGTGGCAGAAATCTGAAAATTGCAATTTGGTGTGCAGTAGTCCCTACAGAGTAAGGGCATGGGCTTTTTCTGAAGAAAAATAATTTTTGTGTGACCTAGTTAAGAGTGTTTGAAAATCATGTTGCAACTATGCACAGTAGATATTTTTGACTCCTTAGTCCTCTTAAGTGCATACTTTTGAGTAAATATTGAAGAGCATCACTCATGCAGGCTTAGAAGGGTGAATGGGGTTTTGTTGAGTGTGGTTAGCACTGAAATATTTGTATTTTTAGTCTCAGTTGAATGAGACTTACATTGACGTGACTAGTGAAGGGTCAGAGACTGCTAGCTGTTTTGGTGTATTTACAGTATTTTTTTCTTTGATTTGTACAGATATTACCTTTTTTCTAATTACTGGTATCTTGCACATGTATAGTTGGGATAACTTTCTGATATTTGTGTATTCCAATTTCTATTAGTTAAACTATATGGTTAAATCTTTGTTTTCTTCAAAGCAAAAAACACCCTAGGTAATTCCTCGCAAAAATCTGTGAACATTACATTAAAATAGCAAAGTTAAATATTCAAAAGTTAAGGTTGAATGCATAACCTTAACTCTGTTCCTTGAATCTGTGTATTACAGTGCAATCTTACGTTGCATAAGCACATGGTATTTTCTAAAATTACACACACAGAAAAGCTATGTTAAAAGAACACTAAGGACACAAAGTCAAGTGCTCAAAAGTTAGGAAGTGCAAGAATTAAGGTTGCCCATGCAACTTTAATTTATCCCCCTTGTGCGTTATGATAGTATTTAATTACAGTAACTCCTTGCTTAACGTTGTAGTTATGTTCCTGAAAAATGCTGCTTTAAACAAAATGATGTTAAACGAATCGAATTTCCCCATAAGAATTAATGTAAAGGGGGGGTTGGGGTTAGGTTCCAGGGGAAAAAATTTCGCCAGACAAAAGACTGTAGTGGTATTTATTTTTATATATACACACACAGTATAAATTTTAAACAATTTACTGAACACAGCAATGATGATTGTGAAGCTTGGTTGAGGTGGTGAAGTCAGAGGGTGGAAGAAGGTGGGATATTTCCCAGGGAATGCCTTACTGCTAAATGATGAACTAGCACTCAGCTGAGCCCTCAAGGATTAACACATTGTTGTTAATGTAGCCTCACACTTTACAAGGCAGCACGAATGGAGGGAGGGGAGACAGCATGGCAGACAGAGACAGACACACACTGTGTGGTGTGTGTGTGTGAGAGAGAGAGAGAGAGACAGACACACACACCATGTGCGAGAGATGCACATTGCCCCTTTAAGAACACTGACCCCACTCTAAATACACTGCCTTTTTAAGTAGATCAGCAAGTTGAGACAGCAGCTGCTGCCAGCAAGCTTCCTGAGCCCTGTCCTGTCCCGCTCCGCTCTGTGGAGATGAGGTATGGGAGAGGTACACCCTGACATTAGCACCCCTCTTCTCACCCACCTCCCCAGCACAGCAAGCAGGAGGCCCCCAGGAGCAGCTCCAAGGCAGAGGGCAGGAGCAGCACATGGCAGTGTGGGGAGGGACAGCTGAACTGCCCGGCAATTGATAGCCTGCTGGGTGGCTGCTGCACGGGGAACTTAGGGGAGTTGATGAGGGGGCTGCCAGTCCACCCTGGTTCCAAGCCCCCACCAGCTAGCTGCAACGGGCTGCTCTTTCTGCAAGCAGTGGACAAAGCAGGTGGCTGCCAAACAATGTATAAGGGAGCATTGCACAACTTTAAACAAGCATGTTCTCTAATTGATCAGCAACGTAATAACGTTAACTGGAACAATGTTAAGTGAGGAGTTACTGTATATAATTACATACTATGCTTTCCACAGGACCCCAACCTCATGCAGTGTACAGGATGGATGGTGCTCAGAAAATGAAGGTTGTGCAGTACATGAAGCTGTTTCTGTATAACCTGTGCCTCATTTGTTGCTGAGTTTGGAAGAATGGTCTTGAAATATGGGCAGTTGAATGCCATCCTGGAAAACTGATTTCTGTCCTGGTCTCTGCCACTGAAAATTAGTGGACATTCTTGACATTTTTGGCTTTAATCTCTCTTTGCCTATTTCTCATCTATAAAATAGGGATATTATTTCCCTACCTCTGAGGGGTGTTGTGAAGAGAAGTTCATTAAAGTTTGTGAAGCAGTGAGATATTACTGTGGTGGGCACCACAGAAAAGTCTGAGGAAATTAGGAATTCTGTACTCCATGCAGAATTTGGAAGACATGCAGTAAATATACCATGTCATGTGTTGAATATTGAGCATCCTCCATCCTGTGCACTGAGTGAGGCAGGGTCAGTGGGAAAAAAATAGTTTCTTATTAAATAACTATATACTATCACAACAATGCATATGCACAAGAGAGCCAAATTAAGGTTGTGTGGGTAACATTTATTCTGGCATTTCTTAACTTTCTAGTGCTTTACTTTACAAGCTTAAGTTTTATTGTGTAATTTCCTAGTCTTAAAAATCAACAAACAAAAAAAACCCAAACAAAACAAAAAAAGCGTGCATGCACGCTGGCGCACACACTGAAAAAACAGAACTTCTATCATGTGGAGACACACTGACCATCCACATGGTTCACTGGCAGGATTGGAATCTTTAGATGCACAGACCTGTACCACTAGAGCTAATGGAGTGGAGTAACTGATAGCAGTAGCTGGCTGTCTTTTGTGGATGAGACACTAAATGGGGTGGATGGTTGGGGTAGGGAAGGCACTTTGCCATTGGATTTCATGCTGTTTTCTAGGTAGCAGAGGAATGTTGAGACTCAGGAACCCTGGGTTCTGTTCCAGGTTCTGGGAGGGAGCATGGTGTAGTAGTTATGGCTGTTGCTTTCTCTGTCTAACCCATCTGTCCCCTCTGCCACTAAAATGTATTCCAGTAGCCTTTCTCTGCCCCATCTACCCCTCCCCACCCTGCAGTCTGTCTTGATCCCTCACACTTCATCCTGCCTACATCCTGTTTCTTCTCCTTCTGCATTTCTCTCTTCTCTCAGCGTTTTCTCTCTGCATCCCCCCACCTCCTCACCTCTTTTCATTCCAGACAAGTGGCTTCCTCCTCCTTTTTGGTGCCAGCAGCTGAAGCATGCGAGCAGAGGCAAGAGAGTCTCCCTCCTTTGTTTCATTATATGGCATCGCAGCAATCCCTGGGAGTTAAGAAGAGCAATTGCAGGGAAGAGCTTGCTCAGCCTTCGGCTGGAGCATGCTCAATACAGACAGAATATAGCTGTCAAATTCTTAACAAGTCTCTAGGCAGCCTTAACTATAGGCATTAGCATCAGTGCTATCTATAATTTTAAAAATATATATTTAGTATCAGGTAGTATTTTCTGGAAACGTGTGTGTGTGGTATCTTCTGGTACTGTGTACTAATCTGTGTGTGCCATGTAAACAGACTCTGTAAGTCAATTACAGAAAGAGAAAGCCGAACAAGGTTTTTAAATATTTGTGCAACTCACAACACATTGCAATGTTACTATGGTTGAAGTGCAACATAAGTGTAAAAACATACAATAATAAATTTAATTATAAAATGAATTATTTCAGGAGAAAACAACTTATGTCATACAAATGAGAACTTTTATATAAAATACACAGTAAAAAGAAATTATTAAAATGTGTACTATTAATACAACTCAGTGTATTTCTGTGAGAAACATCTTGTGAATTACTATGATAATTACTGTGTGAGGTGTTACCACCTTGAAGAGGAACCAACTTCTGACCGTATAGTGTGGTTATAACATCACTT
Source organism: Chrysemys picta bellii (assembly GCF_011386835.1). Taxonomy (NCBI): domain Eukaryota; kingdom Metazoa; phylum Chordata; order Testudines; family Emydidae; genus Chrysemys; species Chrysemys picta. The sequence continues at coordinate 61,703,049 of NC_088791.1, forward strand.
CTCCCTATGGTTCGTATTTTAATTACTTGCCTTAGAGGAATGTGTGATCATGTAATTAGACCATGTCCTAATTCAAGAGGGGCAGAGTTAAGGTTGTGTATACCTCTTTAGCTTTGGCATTTCCTTTGTGTGACTAACCATATAACCTTAATGTCCTCTTAACATAGTTATTTTAATGGAATAAATGTTAAATTATATTTTACATGGTCACTTACCGTATTTGAATTGCCTGTAAAATTATTAGTTTTCATTGGCACATCTCTAAATCAGAATTTAGATATTACTGTGTCTAATTTCCATGAGATCATGGGAACAATGAAAATACATTTTTTCACAGCACGATTCAGAAATCTTTTTTGTGTCAAACTTTAGTTCAGCTTTTCAGATACACAGAAGAATAAATAAAAATGTCATCTCTACGTATCTTCTTGATAAATTTGAAGAAAAAATATGGTTAACTATTAGTTTTAGCTAAAAAAATATACGTTGTATTAACTGGAAATTGTTTATGGCAGGCAATTGTTCTTTGCTTTCGACTTCACTTCACGAAAGATAATATCACAAATAACACTGCTGCAGCTACAGTGCGACAAGTAGTTACTGTTGTTTTTGAGAGAGTGGTTTTTGAAGACGAACGATACAAAGGTAGATGTTTTTCTTTTGTTTTTTGTATGTTTTTTAACCTGTTTTCTAGAGCTGTATTTAAAAACACAGGAATAGTTACCTTGCTTAGATTCTGAAATATATAAATATATTGAAGAACAGAAAGTTTCTAAATGCTGCAAAAATCGTAGGCATAGCTCATTCAGTTTTGTTGGGTGGGATGCACTTTTACCCCTGTGTTTGTACAGAATCTAATATAATGGATCCTTGATCCTGATTCATGATGAGATCCTCATCCCCTCTCCAGTTCCGTTATATTGCATAAACAGGCCAGAGTGGTGTAAAGCTCTAAAAGCCAGGGCAGAATTTCCCCAATGCAGGGACTACAGACAACAGCCTTAAGGCTAGGGTTTGCAAGGCAGTCCTTGGGTGGGGGCCAGGGTAGGATGGTCATGTTGTGACAAGGACACAGCATGTAGAACTGTGGAGATTGAGTAGTTCTGTGACTCGTAGGCAGCTAGGGACGGGCTGCTGTAACTTAGGTAAAACCCTAAAATTGTATTATGTTGGAAGGCTGTGTAGTGGCCCAGAATTGGGTGAGCACAAAGGTGGCTTGAAGTTACCATGTCTTTCTTCTTCGGGCTATGAGTTCGGTGTTTCACAGCACAGAGTCTCACCATGGGTCTCTTAGCACTGCTGTAATACAAAAAAATTACTCTAGTGTTCCTGTTACTCTTGTTACTCCAAAAGAAAATGTCCCCACCAGTTGCTGTCCTGGCCCGTCAGGGTAAGCAGCTGGCGTGCTGGGACACTTTGTTTATTTAGGTTTACCTCCTTGCCTGCGAATGCTTGAGGTAGGTAAACTATCTCTGCCTGCCAGCAGCTTATCCTCATGGCCCGGGAGCCAAAGTTTGCTGACCCCTGAATGGGTCGGCTTATGAATGGTCGGCTTATGAATGGGTCATAAAAATTTTCCATTTTTACTTATCCATCTTGGGCGGGGGGAGGAGTGTCAGCTTATAAATGAACCGGCTTATGATCGAGTATATACGGTATTTTAAAGGAATACTCATTAATAAAAAGGAGTAAAAATCTGACCTTTATTTTTGAAACTTATTAGTGGAACAATTACCTGTTTGTGCCACTTTGTCTTATAGGCGTAGATACTTGATTGTAAACATCTTTTGTTCAAACTTTTTTTTTATACAGATGTTATTGAACAACCAGTACCAGTTCCAGGAAACAGTAACAGAAGATCTGTCAGTACTCTGAAACCATGTGCTAAAGATGCATATATGCTTTTTCAGGTATTGGTAGATTTTTTTAGGATTTGTGCTTAATAACTCTGCAGTTCTGAACTTTTATTTCTGAAAAGCAGATGAAGTTTCATAACTGAAGAAGTTTTAATTTTTTTTATAGTAGAGATGTGGGTCATGTATTTACCAACAGATATCAAGGAATATTGTACACCTCTACCCCAATATAACGCGATCCGATATAACATGAATTTGGATATAATGCGGTAAAGCAGTGCTCCGGGGGGTGGGAGGGGCTGCGCACTCTGGCGGATCAAAGAAAGTTCGATATAACGCGGTAAGATTTTTTGGCTCCCGAGGACAGCGTTATATCGGGGTAGAGGTGTATTAGTAAAATTCAGGTATTTGGTAATTTTCCATTGTATAACTAAATTGTTGAAGAGATTATAGTAACGAAGCACTTGTGTGACCAAAAGGATTTTACCAATATAGTATCGTATTTTCTTAATTCAGTTTGATATTCTCTTAATAGATTATAATCATATTTGTCTATTACACTAACACATTCCTTATTTTTAAACATTTCCTTTTGGATTCTGTTTTTTGAGCATGCAAATTGTCTTTATAATAAAAGTGCACCTCACTAGAAATCATATGGACATCATGCCTATTATTTAGAGCCCAGAGTTTTCAATCCTCCTTTTGTATGGTTATCATCAACAATGATGTATTCTTTCCCAGAGAATGATGGGAAACTGAAGATAGGGTGAATGTTCGGAGACACTTTTAAAATAAGATATGTGGAACTAGCTTATGCATATTGACCATGGAGTCATTAGTATAGTATAATAATTTCAGGAGCTTGCTTTTTTTTATTTGTTTTAACCAAATACTAAAAGCCAGATAAAACCAGAGTACATTGCATTACCAATTACAATAACACTATGAAGTATACAATGAAAATGGTCAATATAGTATTTGTTACAGCAGTCAGAAGCTTGCTGATTTATCTAATCTGTTGATTAAGATGTTCTGTTTACTCCTGCTTTCAAAAGACTTATTTATATGCAGTATTTTTTTGTTCCTACCGTCATATTATTCTTGTTCCGTATTTAGTATGTGTACAGATGTATTCATATATTTAAGGGGAAAAGTTAACTTCGAGTTGGAAAAGAATAGTTAATTACTGAAGGAAGAGAACTTATGTGATATATTTGTTTCTCAGGATCTTTGCCAGTTGGTTAATGCTGATGCTCCTTACTGGCTGGTGGGTATGACAGAAATGACCCGGACATTTGGTCTTGAACTTCTTGAGTCAGTCCTCAATGATTTTCCTCAAGTGTTTTTACAAGTAAGTTATTTCAAAAGGAGGTGAAAGTTAACAGACTTTTACATCAGAGTTTTAGTAAGGTAAACTTTGACTATATGAAAGTAGCTACAATTTTTAGTTTGTGCTTGTTGGCATTCTATTTTTCCTTTCCTAAAAGGTACAGTTGTTGCCCTTTTTCTTTTTTCTGTGTAGAGCACACATTTCTAATTTTGTTCATTTGGGGGTATCTCTTTTTGTGATTGTTTGTGTAAGTACATGCAACGTGTAATTCTGTATAAACCATAAATATCTTCTTAAGTTTCCTGTGTCAAGGTGTGTGCCAAGCAATGACATTTTTTGTCCTTCAGCATTATAATTTATTATACTTTTGAAGCTATTCTTTCAAAATATGGAAGATATATTGTGGCATCACTGTTCCCACAGCAACCCTAACTTGGTCCCTCTTGCACAAAATTGTAGGAACCATAATTTTTTAATTTGCATGACTTTGGTGCATGGAAACACTCAATCATAACCTTGCAGTAATCCATTTAATAGAGACTGGCCAAATTTAGGAGCAAGGTATATAAGTCATGTATTGGTAGATTAGTTTAACTTACAAACCACAATGAGAAGGAATGTAGCGTGAAAAGAAACACTGTTTTATCATGCTTTCCTTGCTGCATGCCTCCCTTCCATTCCCTCAGCACATAACTTACATCAACATTTATATCACTTCTGAATTAGGCCACATGTATATTCATAGTACTAAGATGCATTCTAAATATGAAGAATATATTTTTTCTATACAATTAATCAAAGAATTAGCAAGAGTTGGACAGAAATGAATCACTGAAATCTTTCCATGTAACATCTCCGGTGTTTTAATTTCCATTTTCTTAACTACTGGATTAACTAAATAAAAATGGTTATGGCTATAGCCATAGGTACTGATAGCTACTAAAGAGTGTCTACTTTTAAATCCTGGAATTGATGATGATTTTAATTTATATAACTCATTGTTAACATTTACTTTTTTTTTTTCTCTTTACAGCATCAAGAATTTAGTTTCCTCCTTAAAGAGAGGGTTTGCCCTCTTGTGATAAAGCTATTCTCCCCAAATATCAAGTTCAGACAAGGTTCCACCACATCATCTTCACCTGCACCAGTGGAAAAACCATATTTTCCTATCTGCATGCGCTTGCTGAGAGTAGTCTCTGTTTTGATCAAGCAGTTTTACAGTTTGCTGGTAAGAATATATTCAAGTATTCCTTTCACAGATCTACACTCGTGGGTGTGTGCATGCATTCTGCACCATAGTGTGCTAGCGGCTTATGTCAACTTTCTAATGGTTACAGCTGTATACGCTGTGTATAGTTTTCAGTATTTACATGTTCATAAACTGTTTTGTGTTTGTGGGCAATACAACCATCCTTAATCAAATGGAATAGACTCAGAAACTTTAAGGTCAGAAGGGACCATCATGATCATCTAGTCTGACCTCCTGCACACAACCTCTCTCACCCATTCCTATAGTGGGACCATAAACTCTGGTTGAGTTACGGAAGCCCTCAAATCTTGATTTGAAGACTTCAAGTTACAGAGAATCTACCATTTACTCTAGTACAAGCCAGCAAGTGACCTGTGTCCCACGTTGCTGAGGAAGGTGACCCTCACCCTCCCAAGGTCTTTGCCAATCTGACGTGGGGAAAAATTCCTTCCCATCCCCAAATATGGCCATCAGTTAGACCCTTAGCATGTGGGCAAGACCCACCAGCTAAACACCTGGGAAAGAATTCTCTGTAGTAACTCAGAACCTTCCCCCTCTAATGTCCATCTCCAGCTCTTGCATATATTTGCTAATAGCAATCACAGAAGGGCCATGTGCCATTCTAGGCAAGCTCATCATACCATTCCCTCCATAGAATCATAGAATATCAGAGTTGGAAGGGACCTCAAGAGGTCATCTAGTCCAACCCTCTGCTCAAAGCAGGACCAATTCCCAGCTAAATCATCCCAGCCAGGGCTTTGTCAAGCCGGGCCTTAAAAACCTCCAAGGAAGGAGACTCCACCACCTCCCTAGGTAACGCATTCCAGTGTTTCACCACCCTCCTAGTGAACTAGTTTTTCCTGATATCCAACCTGGACCTCCCCCACTGCAACTTGAGACCATTGCTCCTTGTTCTGTCATCTGCCACCACTGAGAACAGCCGAGCTCCTCTTTGGAACCCCCCTTTAGGTAGTTGAAGGCTGCTATCAAATCCCCCCTCATTCTTCTCCTTTGGAGACTAAACAATCCCAGTTCCCTCAGCCTCTCCTCATAAGTCATGTGCTCCAGACCCCTAATCATTTTTGTTGCCCTCCGCTGGACTCTCTCAGATTTTTCCACATCCTTCTTGTAGTGTGGGGCCCAAAACTGGACACAGTATTCCAGATGAGGCCTCACCAATGTCTAATAGAGGGGAATGATCATAATCTTATCAAGCTCAGTCTTAAAAACAAGTTAGTTTTTTGCCTAGTACATATGGAATTCCTTCTGATAAATAAGGATTTACACACTTACACAGTCAGATATGGAAAGTACTGCTGGCTTTTCCTGGATCCAGAACAAACTCACAATAGTAAAAGTAAAATAAAATACTCCCTCAGGTAAGAGTGTTTAAGCATCTAAATGTTGTAATGTATGGGCAGGAAGAAAGAAGGAATCAGTTCTGCAGTGTTCTGAGTTGTCCACTCTTTCAATTTTAGTTGTGCATTTAAAATTTCTCATGATCTCCTAATGTCATACAACGCTCTCTCAAACTTTTATTCAAAATGACTGCCATCTCCCATTACTTTTAATGTGACTGAAACTTTGCTGCTCTCAGTAAAGAAAACAGCTCTTTCCTTAAAGTCCTAAAGAAATGAGGGTGCCTCAAATAAAGATGGCAGCAGTTTTTCAATGGGATATGAGCCATGCTGGTATCAGTGAATTTGGCTAATCTCTGTTCTCAAAATGTGAGTAAGTTGGAAGCATTAAGAGGTCAGAGGGAAACTGTGTAAGAAGATGTGGGAGACAGGAGAAAAGATTGAGGAGGAGTGAGGAGAACAGAACATTGGGTGCTGCAAGGGAGAGATTAATGAATAATCACTCCGTCCTATTGAGACTCCTCGCCCCCCCCCCCCCCCCCATCCCTTTCCAAGAGGATATCGGGAACAGGAGAACTAAACCATTCTGTGATGGGTGCGACTTACCACTCTGGCGCCTCTTGCTGGCTGTCAGGGGAATGAGCTCTGCTTGCCAGGGCACCCGCCTCTGGTGGTGCCTCGCTGCTGTCACTTGTGTTCCAAGACCTGCGCCACTCCCAGGACTGCAGTATCCTCTTCAGTGACATTTCCCTCCAGCTGTGCCACACTCTGTGTTCCCCACTTTCAGGGGACCTGAAATCTGTCCAGCCACTCCCTATGTGGCAACTGCAGTCCATTGTTCTCGGGCCACTTTCCAGGCAGCTCCAGCACCCTCTTCTGCCCTTACCTCAGGGCCTCAGCCTGCAGACCCTAACAGTCAGCCAGGAGCACTCTCTAGCTCTCCTGGTCCCAGCTGCACTGCTCTGTCTCAGGTGCTGGCACTCCTTCTTCCTGCTAGGAGCCTGGTCTTCTCCCTTCAAGCTCCAGTCAGTTACTGAACTCTGCTCTGCCCTGCAGCCCTTCTTATATGAACCTGTCAGGCCATGATTGGCTGCTCCTGTTAGCCCCTTTCTTATTGGCTGCCTCTGGCGCAGTCTCCCTAGGGCTGCCTTTGAGGGCAAGTGAGGGGCAGCCACCCCGTCACACACCCTTAAAGAAGCTGCCTTCTCTTTGGGCAACTGCTTCACCCTTGCCCATTTCCCAACCAGAGGATGTCAGAAGAAGGTGGAATTTAAACCACCTGAAGAACTTGTATTAGTAAGTTAGGCTGTCAGGGGTCGGTCTCCTATAGTTGCTGTTTTTGACGGAGTTGTATTCTATCCTTAAACTATTTCCCTGTAAAGTCTTTGTGACATTTATGTATTTTTTTAAAATAGACATCAGTAGAACAAACAGATGTATGATATAAAGAAGTGTGTTACTTCAAATACTACAGAGATTTCTTTGTTGCTCTTCCCCCACCCAATCCCCATTAACCTCAGCTAATACTGTTTGTTCAGCAGCAAATACTTTTCCCTTATCAGACCTCCATGAAGAGAATCACAACTCTTGATGAGTTTCTTTTTGCAGTTCTGACACTTGACTCATGCTTCAGTTTATTTAAATCCTTTGATTTATTAGAATCTTATCCAATTTTTTGCAAAATCTTCAACATAAGAAAAAGATTAACTCTTGAAATGTGAGGCTGACTGCTAGGACTACCAGAAAACATTGAAGAACCTAACTCCTGTGGTATTTTTCCTTTTAATATTTTTTTGGGGGAAAAGGATAGTTCAGACATTTGAATCACCTGTACCTGAAGTTTGAAACATCTCAGGTGTTTTGAATGCCTCTTAAAATGGTCTTAGGCCTTCATCTGACTATCAATCTGTGGATCCCTTACTGTTTTGTTCTGTGGTGAATAAGGAAAGGATCATGAAGTTAACCTAGCGTTGTAAAATTTTAAAAAAGTTACAGTATATTGATAATACACATTTTTTCCTAATCTTTCAAAATATGCTTTAATCTGTTACAAGAATTTAAAAAAAATTATCATTAAAATTTTTGTTTTAGGAATAAAGATATCACTGAAGATCAGTGATACTTAGGCTCCCAAGTCAGTTGAGGGTTTTGAAAATTTTACCTAGTACTTGAATTATTTTAGTGTTTGGTGATCTGATTTATTTTTTTAATTGTTTGGTCTCATTTCTCATTTGAAAATATAAAGTAAAATCAATGTGCGAGGGCTCAGAGATAAAGAGAGAGAATCGGGAATCATTTATAAACAGTTAATTGAAATATGTATGTATTTACAAAGGTCTTTAACTAATTTAAGAGATTGGATAAAATACCCACTTAAGAAGTTAATGGTGAGGAAAAAATTTACTTAAAAAATCGGACACAAATGTAATACATACATGTATCTGAGTCAGTTTATATTGTATACTTTTGAAGTTGTAATTCTTTAATAAAGAAAAGTGCAAAGAATAAAGATATTCAGTGAGAGTTCTGAAGCTGTATGCAGAGATCGAAATGAAAATACAGGTATTTGAGTAGAAGGGAGAGAGAAATCCCTTTCTAATGGCACTTGGATAGATGGTACAGCCATTTTTCTTCATTATTCATGGCAGGTGCACATGTGGTGTAAAAGCACACAAATCTAAAACCCTTGTTAACTCTTAGAAATTTCATTAATTTAATTTCCATGGAAATGGAGTTATCATCTAATGGCTAGTAGATGGGTCGGATTTTAAAGCATGTTGATGGAGCAATGAAAGGAAGCTGGTTCTGGTATTGCCATTGCCTATGCTAAACCTGTTAATCTCGCACATTTCATAAACATTAAATTCCCTTTTTAAAAAAAAACACACATTTTCACTTCTGTATATAATGTAGGGGGTAAAGCAGGTCAGGCAAACGTGTCCTGCTTTGGGTACCACATAACCCAGTACAATCTGCCATGGACTGAGTTCCCGGTGTCTAAACCAGGAATTCCACTTCTCACTGAGTAGTGGGGATATGCCAGATAACCACTGGAATGAAAAACTGTGTCCATAAAGTAGTAATATCCATCTGGTTCTGCTGCCTTGCAGCCAGTTCTTGGTTGAACAAAAGCTAGAGGAGAAAACTCTGAACACAATATGCAGTGGAGAAAACAGGCAGGTGTTACTGTAACTCAGCTTTGTCTTCTGGCATCTCCCCTGCATCTGTGCTGGCTTCTAGACATTTTGGTCCCCAAGGCTTTTGGTTGAGTCCTTACTGCTAAGAGGATGAGCTTTGGTTCTAAAGCAAGCATCTGCCTCCCTATTTTTGATGCTTAGGCCTACACGCCAAAGGTTTGGGTGTGATGGTCGCCCTCTTCAAACTACCTTGTTGGAGTGTCAGGACAATGTGCACTGATATGTCAAATGGCCTACAGGAGGTCAATGACCTTAGAAAGTCTGCAGTCATGGATTGAAAGCTAAAGAAGTTTGACTTTTATGTGGCCACTCTCTTCGGCACAGACTCTCTACACGACATGCGTTACTCCTCTTTTTTGGCAAAGAAAAGGCAAACAAGACTGCCATGAACACGGGGTGGGTTTTGCAGTCAAAAACTCACTAGCATCCAAGTTCTAATGTTTTGTTGCAACATCTTAACATTCTTAAACACAGATGTCTTCATAGGCTTTGTCCTCTGTACTGGATGGATGATGGATGCATTCCAAAGGACCTTCTGTATGGAGAACTTGTGGATGCTCCAAGACCGCTGGGATGACCTAGGCTTGGGGTCAAGGACATTTGCAAGCGGGATTTGAAAACTTTCAACATTGACACTGCAAACTGGGAAGAGGTAGCTAGTAACAGGTTACACTGGAGTGCTGCACTGCATCATGGAGTCAGAGGTTGATGGGAGGTGGTTGAGAGGGAAAGTGAAGAGAGCAAAGAGGAAAGTGCAGCAGGTCTCAAGCACCAAGCATGCTGGTTTCATTTGTTGGTCCTGCGCCTTATACCTGCACCATCAGTGGCAGGGACTGTCATTCAAGAACTGGCGTTTTTAGCCACTCACAATGCTGCAGCATGACACAACTGAATTGCTTTGGTGCTTACACCACATTCATCTTTTGAGACTGACAGTTATCTTAATAAACAGGAAAAGATTCTGTTCACTGGTCTGTGGACAGTTAGGAACCATTGGTCCACTTCAGCATGAAATTGCTTGTCTAGCACTGGCATATACCTGAGGGTTCAGAGAAAGGTGAAAGTCCCCTATGAATGTTTCCGAATATTTTTTTCCTAAGATTTATCATGGGAGAGCAAGAAGTACCGTGCAGTCACAATAGGTTTCGTTAGCTTATACCCTGAAGTATGAAGCTTGTTATCAATTACTTATTTTATTACTATAGCACACAAAGGCACTAATGGGGATCAGCAAGGCCCTGTTCTGCTAGATGCTATATAAGGCCGTGGGTAGATTTGGTCCCTGCCTCCCAAAGAATTTACTGATTTAAAGCAAGATGTAGGAAGATAATGGTAATACATGTACACAGTTACATAGGCTTTCAGTGTGCACAATTTGATGGTTCAAAGTCATCTGAACGCTTCAAAATTATTTTTCAACCAAACCATTCTTCCATCCTACAAGAAAATGACCCTGGGATCACTGCCTAGTATGATATTTTATCATATTTGTTTTTCCCCTTCTAAATAGATTATTCCCAAATTCCTTTTTCCTTACAATTATTAGTGTATTTTTTTGTTTTTGTTTTAAATCTTCACAGTTCCCTCAGATGAAGGGCCTTCTTCTACATAAGCCTTGCCTCATGGGGTGCCTGTTTCTTATGAGGCTAGAAGGCTGCAGGACTGAAATAATTCTTACTGTTTCAGCTATTGTCCAAGGAGCATCGAAGGATCTTGTCAGGTGTTTGGTGGAAAGTCCAATGCTCAGTTACAGAGCCGTATGCTCTGATTATTACTAAGTCCAGGGCTGTGAAGGTGCTATGGAGTCTGCCCATTACTGCAGAGTCTGTTCATTACTGAGCTACCCCCTGTTCCCACACTCTCCCACCTAACAGTGAGTCACCCAACCCCACCAAACAGCTAGGAGTTGAGAACTGCCATGTAGTCAGGACTTCTGGGACTAAGCAGACAGACTTGTGCTAGCTCTGCTTGAGCTAGTGCACTGAAAATAGTTGTGTGATGCTGCGGCTTGGGTGGCTAACCTCAGCTGCTGCCCATCCTGCAACATCAACGTTGCTATGTTTAGTGCACTAGCTCAAGCGGAGCTAGCTTGAGTCTGTCTATTCAGGCTGGAAGGCAGGTTTTCAGCTGCAACGTATATATACCCCCCAGGTCCTTCCTCTTGGTGCTGCTAACATTGATTGCTGCTGCTGACTCTCTTTTTCTGGAGGATGTTGGGGATGAGCTTAAAGATCTCCTGTGCCTTGAAAATTCCATGAAAGGTTTCAGCCCATATGGTCTCTCAAGGAGAGAGGGTAGGCTGCTGGGAGTTGTTGCCAAACTCCTGGTTTGTAAAGGGCTATAGGGTGAGCTTGGTTAGTGCCCTTACCTCTTATCCCTTGAAGCTTCTGTTGTGGTGCTGCTGGTTTACACTTTTCATATATGTGTCTCTATCCTTTTTAAATTCCACTAAACTATTTGTCTGGATATTTTCCTGTGACATTTAATTTCAGAGATGAAGTGTACATTGTGTAAAATATTTCCTGCCATTCAGCATCTGACCTGTCTAATGAGAGATAAGTAACTTAATTTGCAGATATGATATATAGGTACAGGGCTTCAGATTGGGAGGAAAAAGATGGTGTGCTCCAGTTTGTTCTCACTTGTTTGTTCCTTTTATTTTTAACCAATAATTGTGAGACATGAGGTAACTATAACCATCTCTTCCCCACCTACATTTTTCAAGCATGGGTTGAAATGAAAAATCAGATTTCGGATTATTAATCATTTTCCCATGCATCTTTTTTTTCCTTACCGTAAAGGTCTTGGGTAGCTATTTTATCTTGATTCTTAATTCAGTTAAGATTCTTCTTGCATCAATTTCACACATTTTGGTTTGAGAGCAGTTGTTTCTTACTTCAATGTTAATAGTTCAGTAAGAGGCTTTCTGACTTGAACTTTTCAAGCTGGCTAGAAGCAAAAGAACTCAGATGCCTGTTAAAGCTATTTGTACTATAAAACTCTGTTCTTTCACTAAAGTGATTAACTTTCAGTTGCTGCTGACCTCTCCAGCCTTTAAATAAGCCAAACTAACAGGGACTTGTTCTATAGCATTCTTTAAAACTTTGTTTAGAAATGGCTATAAGGAATTTAACTCATTTTAACCCCTTTGGATGTACAGTATGTGCTTGACACACCAACATGATCATTGGGTATATATTTTTTTGCGGGGAAAGTATTTTTTTTTAAACCCTATGCCAAGCAGAATGACCCTGTATGTGCCAGGGATACTGGTACTTGCTGATCTGATATATGCTTAGGGCTGAGATGACACATTGTTTTTTTTCTTTTTATGACTATAGCCTGTTTCTTTTAGGTAACAGAATGTGAGATCTTTCTGTCACTACTAGTGAAGTTTCTGGATGCAGACAAACCACAATGGCTAAGAGCTGTTGCAGTGGAATCTATCCACAGGCTTTGCGTGCAGCCCCAGCTATTAAGGTAATATGCCATATTTCACTTTATGTATTAAATGAAGAGGTCGTATTTATCTGTAGCAAAAAAACAATTTCTTTGTGCTAAGCATTTAGGGACTTGAAAGCAATAGAATCTGCAGGATGGAGTGTTTGTTGAAGTGCAGGGGCATATTTATTGTCCATTGAGTACTGAGCCATTATTAACAAACTTGTTTGGTTTAATGCCTTGAAACTTAAATATTTGTTCCAGAATTTAAAGACTTTATCAGCTCAGCCTATAAATAGTCCAGCCAGAATAAGGAAGCATTGACCATACTATACATGCATATTCATTTAAATAGTTGGCTTTAAAAATGTAGTTTTTACTCTTTAATTTGTTGACTACGTGCTCAGAAATGTTTTAAACCACTTTGCAGGTCCTTTTGTCAATCCTATGATATGAAACCGCATTCTACCAAGGTTTTCCGTGACATTGTAAATGCACTGGGATCATTCATCCAGTCGCTTTTTCTTGTACCAAGCACAGGAAACACATCAACGACAGTAAACCAAACTGGTAAAGGCTTTTTTGTATTTTTTATTTCAAGTAATTTCCTAATAATTTCTTATAATAGTAAACAATATATTTGTGAAAATCTGAGGTTTGCTTATTTGATACAATTCTCAGTATAAATTTAGCGCTCGTGAAAGTGAGAAACTAGCTTAAGCCAAGAGAAATGTAGTGCTGTGCAAACTTGTCCAGACTGTATTGTCAATATGCCTTTATTCTTCATAGTGCTAAGGTCTGACGGTCTGTTGCAATGGGTACTTCAGCCTGCTTGCAGCTTGGCGGCAGAACCAGACCTGTCAGTCTCTGGCAGCAGGGGGATGCCCTGTCACCTGAAGTTCACTGCAGTTTTAGCTGCTTCCCCTGTGTCAGCGAGACCCCACCCTGCTGTAGAGCTTTTCTAAGGAAAATTGCAAACTGCAGTTCAAATTTCTGACTGTCAGAAGTTTGGTCCAATAATGTGATTGTCAGATTCCCAGTTTGCCCCAGGGAGACATTTTCCTTTGGGGAGACTTTTTCCTCTCTGCTTTGCTTCTCCTTCTGAGGTGTTTGCAGCAGCTGATGCCTCTGTAGCCTTTAGGGAGAGAGCTGGGCCGAGAAAGGCAAAAGGGAAAGGTCTCGTTGATGAGCTTGGCCTTCTCTGTGGGCAGAGTGCAGTTCCTCCCCCTCCCCACCCCCCCCTTGGCTCAGTCCAGGCAGGGTTGTCTCTGCCTCCCTCTCTCAGGCAGGAAAGGAGGCAGACAGGCAGGCTTTGGAATAGGTTGCTTCGGGGGCAAGTAACTGCCCCACTTCCATCTCCAAGAGGGGAGTGGCATTGGATGAGTGGTAAATCACACTTAAGTCCCTGGAGCCTGCACCAGCAGCTATGCCTCTGACTGTGGAGCTCAGTCACTTCTTCCCCTTCAGCCCCCCCTTGGGTTTTGGGTGGAAAGCAGTGGGCATAGTATGGACACTGCTACCACCAGAGAGTTCAATAAGGGGCATTTGGGTCCTACTCCCTCTCCTTGCTGTGACCTTTATAATAGGATCCTCCTCCCCCTCGGGATCCTTACTCAGCACCTACGCTGAGACCTTCAGGGGAAACATAAGCCTATCTGACACATGTGGCAGAGAGTCTCTGAGAAATAACTTATCTAAGAAACCCAATAAGGGAGGGCCTCTGCTGGGGAAAGAAGACAGTAAATCCCGCCTCTTTGAGAGCAGAGAGATTGCTAGCCAACTTAAGCAATGTCTAAACTCAATTTCACTCCCCCCTCTGAAGGAGGATTATAGGGAACAAACTTCCAAAGGGGATATGCATAAACAAAAATAGCTCCCAGTTCACCTGCTCACCTTCACAGAGTACAGCAAGGTGAATAATCCTCAGTGCCCAGGTCACCTGCTCAGTTTTACACTGCAGTAGGATTGAATAATCCACAGTACCTGGTTCACTTTCTCACCTTCATGGAGGTTCAGCATTGCAGATCTATGCAGAAAAGACCAAGCCAAACATCTGTGCTGGTTCCTCTGGGTGTCCACACTCCTACCCGATCCTACCCCACTCCACTTCCTATTCAGGAAAGGGGAAAGCCAGCTGTGCAAATCAGAGTTAGGGGATCAAATAAAATGTACATATTTAAAAAAAAAAAAAAAAACTTTCAAGCAGATTACTGAGTCTGGGCAAGCATCACCTCCACCCCTTCTCCTGGGCATAAAAGCTCTCAGGTGGCATCAACCCGCAACAACAGAAGTAACTAAAAATGAAACAAAATTAAGAAGTCACTTGATGCCCTCCACATGCTTTCATGAGCAGTATTAACATGAGTGGACAGTGTTGCAGGTATGGTCTCTCTCAACCTACAAATCCCATGACCAAAGGTCTTGTCCCTGAAAAAGATAGTGGGACATGCATCTATTTCATCAGGTATATTATGGGGCTTTTGTCACTGAGATCAGTTGCTCAGGTAAATAAGTTCTTATTCAAGTAGTGTCCCTATGGGTGCGCCACTGTAGGTGTATCTGCGCCCCTTCGCCTCTAATCTGAGATTTTCGGTAGCAGTGTCCATTCAGCAAGCACATTCGTTGTCCCTCCCTGGTGGTCTACTCTGAGGGACAAAAGAAAGGATACAGCTCTCAACCACAGCACAGGTCACAACCTCCTCAGTACCCGCATCACGACCCTATTACAAAGCACAGCCCAAAAGGCCCAGAGTACTTAAGCGGAAGCAGTCAGCACCCCAGTCCGCATTCTCTCACGTCCCCTCCGCTAAACACTTTTGACAGCTATTCCTTGCAACATCAGCTGCCTTCTACACACCGGTCACGTCCCTTTGGAAGTCCCCTGGCCCTCTTTCACAGCGGCTGGGAGAATATCACCTCTGACAGATGGGTCTTGGAAATTATTTCAAAGGGTTACACCATTCAATTCATGTCCCACCCCCATTCTCCGTCCCTGTTCAGGGACCCTTCTCAAGAGAACCTACTTCACCAGGAAGTAGAGAATCTGTTATGCTATGCCACTGAACCAGTTCCAATGCAATTCAGAGGCAAGGGGTTTTACTCCTGTTATTTCCTGATCCCCAAGGTGATTGGAGGCCCATTCTAGATCTAAGGGCACTAAACAAATACCTGAAGGCACAGAAGTTCAACATGGTCACCCTAGCAGCCATTATTCTAGTTCCTAGAGCAAGGAGATTGGTTTTCGGCCCTTGACCTACAAGATGCCTACTTCCACATCTCGGTATGCGTCTTGCACAGGAGCTTCCTATGGTTTACCTTTAGGCAGGACCATTATCAGTACAGAGTGCTCCCCTTTGGCCTCTCGTCTGCACCCAGGGTATTCTCCAAGGTTCTCTCCATCATACTGCCTCTCTTGTGAACACTGGGTATTGTTATCTACCTGCATCGGGATGGCTGCCTCTTCAGGGCTCCCTTATTTGAGGATGCAGTATGAGCCACTCATAAGACCATGCATGCATTTGCGCAGCTAGGCCTGGAACTTAGCCTACAGAAATCAATAGTGACCCCTGTACAGCAACTGTAGTTTATTGCCACCAAACTCGACACAGCACAGACTTACCACCCTTATGTGGGTCAGGAACTGCCTGCATCTATCTGTTGGGTCATATGGCAGAATGCACCTTCATCACTCCAAACGCCTGACTATTTGTGAGGTGTCTTCAGATGTGGCCCAGTTCTGTCTTTCCCTGAACAGAGACAGACTAACCAAACTGTGATCAATGCCCTCCACAGTAAGGATCTTAACCTAGCTCTTAGAGCTTTGACTAGACCTCCCTTTGAGCCCATTGCAACTTGCTCTTTCTTACAGCTATCCATGAAGACAGTATTTCTAATTGCCATCACCTCAGCTAGGCACATAGGAGAAGTAGTGTCACTGATGGCATACCCACCATTCATGGTCTTTTTTTAAAGACAAAGTAACTCTAAGGCTGCATCCCAAGTTTCTCCCTAAAGTTGCCTCCGCTTTCCATATAAATCAACCGATCTATCTTCCTGGTTTATTTTTCCCCTCCAAAACCACATAATAACAGGGAGGCGATTCTGCCTATGCTAGATGTTAGAAGAACACTAGCATTCTTCTTGGACAGGACTAAGGACTTTAGGAAATCCCCCTAAGCTCTTCCTTTCGTTTGCAGAAAGATCCAAAGGCTCCGCAGTACCGGGTCAAAGACTATCCAAATGGGTCTCGGGTTGCATTAATCTCTGTTTGCAAGGACGCAACCTATTGCCTCTGTCTGGAGTCCGTACACACCCCACGAGGTCAATTTCTACCTTGGTCTCATTCCTTAAAGATGTGCCTATCTCGGAAATCTGTAGAGCAGCAACTTGGGCATCTGCCCACACTTTCACAGAACATTATGTGAAACCTGGAGATTTGGCCTCCGACGCCATCTTCGGCTCCTCAGTACTCTCTATAATAACAGACTCCACTTCAAAGCCCCAGCCCTCCTGGGGCATACTGCTGTGAAGTCACCTACAGTGGAGCACCCATAGGGACACTACTCAAAGAAAAAGAGAAAGTTACTCACCTTGTGCAGTAACAATGGTTCTTTCAGATGCATGTCCTATGCATGCTCCACAACATGCCCTCCTCCCCTCTACTTGGGAGTTCTCAATATAGGGCTCTATGGTAGAGAAGGAACTGGGGGGGGGGGGCACCTGTACAGTGCTAGATAGCCTCGAGACAGACCACAAGGGGGGCAGAGCGCATGTGCGGGCTGAACAGACACTGCTACCTAAAATCTCTGATTAGAGGCGCACCCATAGAGGGACATATCTCAAAGAACCATCGTTACTGCACAAGGTGAGTAGCTTCTTCTCAGCTCTCTTAATTCTACAGTGGGAAACTTTATGGAAAGCTAAGGCTAATCAGAGTAATCAAAAAAGTACATTTACAATCCTCACTCCTGCCAGACACTATAGAAAGAAATGTATAGATTATATGGCAAGTGAAGCAGGCTTTGAAGTACAAGAGAGAATACTACTTTGAATGTGTTATCTTGAACATACTAGGGTGCTGAGATGAGGCACAGATGCCCTCAGTTGCGGCAGAGCAATCTGCATGACTCCCAGGCAGCCCTGTCTGGAATTGGTGTCCTGATGGGTAACAGACTCTTTCAGCTAGGGAGCAGATGGCTACCAATAGCTTTGGCCAAAATAAGATCGCTGGACATTGTTCAGAGCTGATACTCTATGGATTTGTGCAGAAATCATAGGCACAGTTTTTTTTTTCCTATTTCCACTCTCAAGAAGTCCGTGGAAATGCCAGAAAGTGAGTGAAAGCATACATAAACTACTTCAGATCAGAGTGATATGAAAGATAGGGAGGCACCAGTGATGCCTTAAATGCTCAATTACTGAGGGACAATCTACACTCGTTCCTATATTTGCTTTGTACAGCCAGCTCTCTGTATAACTTTTCCTGAGTGATGTACCCAAGTATTCGGATCCTAGTATCTAAACTGTATTGTTAAATTTAGTCACCCTAATTTGGGTTATTGCTGATTATGCACTTTGTGTCTTATGACTTTTAAAATAAAATTTGTATTGTGGATAATCTAAGCACTATGCCCAGATGTACAGACACTCTTTTCTTAACCTGTGTATTATATCATTTTTTAACATTAGCTTTAATAAAAAAATTTAATTAGCCTTTTCAGTGCCCAGAAAGACAATCAATCTCAGGCCTAGATTGACCTAGCATTAGATCTTCTGATATGTCTACCTCACAAAGGAGGTCTGCTATTGCAAAAAACAGTTCTCCATCTAGCACCAGAAAGGTTCAAAATGGATATTTGGACGAAGCATTTATCACTCTTGTGGACCCTAGAAGTCAACCAATAGGTTTTTTTTCTGCTGGTTGATGCAAAGTCCATGGTTTAGCTACCATACTAAGCAAGTGAAACTTGGGGATTGTCTGTATGAACGCTGTATAAATCTACCCCACACTAGGTGTCCATTGGGACTAGGGTGACCAGATGTCCCGATTTTATAGGGACAGTCCCGATATTTGAAGCTTTTTCAATATGGGCTCCTATAACCCCCCACCCCCTGTCCCGATTTGTCACACTTGCTATCTGGTCACGCTAATTGGGACCCTGCTGCTGCACACCAAAAGTTCCCTAGTGATCTGTGATCTCCTACTTTTTCAAAGTGGGATAGATCAAAGTGCATTAGGTAACTTTTAGTATATGGACACTTAGAGCATGGCTCACTAGTGTGGAGTAGATTTACACCCAGTTTGCCATGAATGAAGTGTTCATTTAGACGAGGCCATAGCTTGAATTCCCCCTCTTATGTGGATGTGTCCAAGCAAAAAGGATAACTCTCTGAACTATAATGTTCTCAACATATTCAAGAAAAGCAAATCTTGTACAAATACAGTCCAAGGTTATAGAACCTAATTCCAGTTCTTACAGCACTATTCCAATCGAACCTCTGCGGTAAGGGTCATACTTAACAGGAAGTTTATTTTAATGGCTAACTACTAACTCCAATCAGACAAATTTATGAAGTATCATTTTCTCAGATGAGACCTGTTATTGTACCTTGAATTCAGGCAAATAGTCCTCCCAACTGTAAATTCAGTAAATAGTTCCTCCTCCTGTCAAGCAACAAAGTCCAATCCGTAGAAACACTGCTAAACTCAGAGCAGGGAAGTTTCTTTCCTGTAATGAGGTCTGCTAGGTTGCCATGTGGCCCTTAATAAATAAATTCATCATATTCTACAT
Organism: Chrysemys picta bellii; assembly: GCF_011386835.1. Classification (NCBI taxonomy): domain Eukaryota; kingdom Metazoa; phylum Chordata; order Testudines; family Emydidae; genus Chrysemys; species Chrysemys picta. The sequence goes on from NC_088791.1 coordinate 61,722,274, forward strand.
ATTAGTGGTGCAGTCTTTAGCCAATGATATTTTTGGCAGAAGTCTTCTCTACATCTCACTGCCCAAAGGAAGATAGAAGATATATAATGTACCTCTTTTTGGATATCCATATTTAAAGGACACTCCTAATTCCCACCCAGGTAGGAGGAACATTGCTCTCAAAATCCAATTGTAAGAAATCTGTGGACCATAGTGTGATGAAGAATAGGAAAATTTACTTGTGTTTACTGAAAAACTTCCGTTCTTCAAGAAATAAGGTCCACAGATCCAGCCCACCTGGAGACAAATAGATCATCCACGATAGAGATGTAAATTGACATCCAAAATTCAGGTTTATTTTGTTGTGCTTTTTCTTCAAAACATAATTATCAATCCGTAAGTTAGGCAAGTGCAGGGGAATCATCTTGACTGTGGAATTTGTCTCAACTGGAGGGAACTGCAGGAGGCAGGGTATTCCGCTGCTGCCAATGACTGGTTAGGCTCACAGGCTGTAAGCCAGCTGAAGGACCCATTGCAACAGAGGGACTTATTACTCAAAGGAAAATTTCAGGTAAGCACAGATACTTTCCTATTCCTGATATGCAAACATCTTTTTTTATTCTAGGGTGATTCTGAACCTTTCTTGAGAGGTTATTAATAATTATATGTAATTAAGCTAAATTATGTGGGGTTTGATGTATCTACAAGTGAGGAATAGAATGAGACAACATTTTCATATGTGACCAAAATGAGATTTGGACCTAAATTTCAGTAGCTGAAATGATAGTACCACTTTTCCTCCTATCTGTACATTTCTTAATATCTAGAGAACACAGACAGTGCAAGAAAATATCTAAGATATGAGGACATTCTTCCTGTTCCCTGGAAATTAAATTTAATCTAAAATTTAGTTTTTCCCACATCCACATGTTCCTTATTCAATTAGTTAATAGCGATGTTAAAACTGAAAAAAATGTTTTTATCTGGCGTTTGTTAGACATGTTTTGGTAGCTCAGTTATAAATGTTGGGGTCTCCTTAATTCCCAGTGGAAAAATTTTGGGGGCTTGTCTACATAGGGAAATTAACTAGAATAGCTATTTTGGAATAACTCCCCATGTAGACATTTTTTTTCTGGAATAAGTATGTCTACACGGGGGAGCTATTTTGGAATAGCTATAGCTAAATTCACACCCTACCTTAATCCAAAATAACTTTCAAGTGCAGACAAGCCCTTGGATCCAGCACTGTTATCTTTGCCTTATATTCCTGTCATGTTTTCTTTCTTTCATTTCACCCATTCTTCTTCCTTGCTATGTCTGTCTGTCTGTCTCTCTCTCCCGCTTTGCATGAGTCTTTCCTTATTCTCTCTCTCTCCTTCTTCAAGCTCATGTTAGAAGCACAGATCCAGAGCAGCTCTGTGCAGCTGGCTTACTAACTGAATCTGTTGCTGGCAATGATTAATCAGCCGTGCATATTGCCTTGTCAGCGTCTACCATAGGCAATGGCCTACAGTTTTTAAACAAATAGTCAGGTGAGGTGCTTGTGCATAGCAGGAAATTAAGGCCTTCTCTGCACAGAAAGGGTATGGCTACACTGGTAAGTGAAGGTGTGATTGTACCAAGGGCAGCTGTACCCCTGCTAACTTTAACTTTAGCATAGGTAACAATAGCAGTATATACATGGTGGCATGGGCTTCAGCACAGGCTAGCAACCCAAATACAAATGCAAGGTCCCTGGAGAGCTTGTAGTCTGGTTACTAGCTGTGTTATTACATTTGATACATATGTAAACCTAAAACGAAAGAACTATTTTACATTTATTTATATCTTTATCCAATGTAATGGTAACTCAGTAATCTCCTTCTTACTCCAACATGTATCACAGGGCTTTTTAGGTTTAATTTGCTAATGTTTGTTAAATGTTTTGAGCTCTTTGTTGGACGGTGTTTCAGAAGTACAAAATATTTTATATTCTCAAGTGTGTGTGTGTGTGTGTGTGTGTGTGTATATATGTATATATATATATATATATATATATATATGTATATATATATATATATATATATATATATATATATATATATATATATATATATATATATATAACTGAATCATTTATATTAACGATGCCCCTTTAACTAAGAGAACCATACAAAATATACCTCATTTTAGCCAGCAGGGGGCACTCAAAAGTTGAGAAATTTTTATCAGGCATGTGTTCTTGCATTATTATATGCATATCTCTGCACACAGTGAAATACAGAAAAAGAATACTTTCTTCTAATTTAAAATAAAACTAAAGAGCATAGTTTTTTATTCTTTCTGTTTTTCTTTAATTTATAGGAAGCAATACATCTGGGGGTACAGCATCATCACAAACCAACCCAGGAATGCTGGGAATGGGTGGAGGTGTGACTGTATTACCTGCATTTGAATATCGAGGCACCTGGATACCTATACTCACTGTAACAATACAAGGCAGTGCTAAAGCTACCTAGTAAGTAGTAAAATTACTAATGTCTCTCTCAAAATGAAATTTTGGGAATAAAAACATTTACATGTTAATTATGTAGTTATTCTTGCCTTGATGTACAGTGATATTCAGCACATTGCTGACGTTAGTCCTACTGTGGGTTCTCTTCCTGTTGATGCCTATGCGGTGATCTGACCTTCTCTGTGTACTTGGGATACAGATCCAAATATTCCTCATCATTTGTTGTTTGCCATGCCATTGCTGTGTTAATTCTGCACCTTTAGGCATCACTGTAATACAATAAATAAAAATTCTTTAATGTTAATAGGAAAAATAGTAACCCTTGTACTTGGTTGTTATAGCACCAAACAATGTGAAGGGAAAGGCATTAGAGGCAGTGGGAAATAGTTTTCTTGCAATATCCTAACTTTATTTCAGTTGAAATAAAAATACTGGCTATATTGGTGAAATACTGGTCTAGTTGCCATGCTAACCTATATTGTATTGTATGAATCCATATACAAAGGATGAATTAGAAATGGTACTTGACACGACTGGCCATTAAATCTCTACTAGAGACATTATGTATCAGTAGTTTGCATATTTCAAATCAAGGATTCATATCTTAGTTACATCATACAGCGGGTTATGTCGTCTCTTGGAACAATGCCAGTTTACTGTGGCTGTAACATTCAGGGCAGGTCTACACTTAAAATGCTGCAATGGCGCAGCTGTGCTGCTGTATCGCTTCAGTGAAGACACCACTACGCCAACAGGAGAGCTTCTTCCATTGGCGTAGTTAATCCATCTCCATGAGAGGCGGCAGCTATGTCAACAGGAGAAGCCCTCATTTTAACATAGCGCTGTCTACCCCCTGGGTTAAGTCAGTAGAACTGCGTCGCTCAAGGGTGTGGATTTTTCACACCCCTGAGCGACATGGTTATATTGATGTAAGTTTGTAGTGTAAACTTGGCCTTAGTGCCATCTCTTTAAAACTGTGATTTAGTTTCAGAACCCATAAAATTGCACCACACTGCTAACATACCTGAAATGGGTATTTTTAAAGCAACTGGTCTGAATCTTCAAAAGTGAGTGCAGAGGTTCTCTTCTCAAGCTACCATTGTAGATTTTGAATGTTTTTGAAGAATAAATTTCAGCCACTATTGAAGGTGTAATAGCAGTTTGTGCTAGACAATGTCTAGTTGAACAAGGAGACTAAGACTGAGTGTGCAAATACTGTCTAACTTACCCTGCTGTTCTTAGGGACTTCATGTTTTAATTAAAGTAGGTTAAGTATGAAACCTGGTTTATGCTTTGGCCAACAGTTATAGCCTCCTGCTTTCTCCCTTTTTCTCCTCTCTCTTGTTTCTCTAGAACTCTTCAGCTAAAATCCTCCTCATCTTTTGGTTCTCCAACCATATCCCACCCCTCACCTTTTGATCTGTTCATTGACTCCAGCTCCTTCTGAATTACGTTCATATTTATTTCCTTATTTGAAAGACGCTATAAAAATTGTCCCCAGCCTATGATCAGCTGTGATCTTCTATTCCCCTGCTTATACTCTAGAACCAGATTAAGGAAATCCAGGATTGTAGAGAGAGACTCATATGGGAATGTGGACCCTAGTCCTTGTCTCTTTGCTGCAGCTACGCTCCCAAACTATGGCTGTGCTCCACTTTGGGGTGGGAGTGATAAGGATCACCTACATAAGCCATCGTTTCGGGTAATGGAAGTCTGTAGTGTCTCTCTCCACATATTCCTCGTCTTCAAGTGTATGAAGTCTGTCTAGGGGGTGGGAGGACTCAGCTACCATTCACCCTTGTCTGTGTGTACTTCTGTAAACACCCCAGCAGAGCCATGATAGGGTGATTGCAGGGAGGGCCAGGGCCCCAGCCACATGGCAGATATCCCTGTCGGGATGGAGTCAAGGGCCCTCCAGAGCAGTGGGTTTGAGTTGACACCCCATTTAAGATAATAGTTCTCGGCAGGTTCAGGCAAACATCATTTACATGTAATTTGCATTTTCAGAATATTATTTATTTGCAGTCATGAAATAGGAAGTATGTTTAGTGGCTAGTGTATAGAACTGTGATTCAGGAGACTTGAGTCCAAGTCCTGGCTCAGCCACAAACCTCCAGTGTGATCTTGGGCAAGTCACTTAATCTACCCTGTGCTTCAGTTACCTATCTGTAAAAGGAGGATATGTCTTCCTTACCTCACAGGTGTGTTGAGGATAAAATTAATGACTGTGAGGCACTCAGATACTACTATAATGAGTCACATAAGTGTCTAGATAGATGAGGGCTCAAAATAGAATTGTAAAAAAAAAAAAAAGATTTTTGTTTTCATCATGTGAGTTTAGGAGATGGGGTCATAGGTATATGCCTGTGCCTTAATCTGACTTGCTGCCCAGTCTCCTAGCCTGATCCCACTCATTTTGTCTCCTCCTACATGAGATTGTACCTCCTTTTACACTGTCCTCTACTTTAACATCAATCTCATCTTTCCTTTTTTCCAGGTACCCTTTTCTCTCCTTTTTCAAATCCTTCAAAACTTACCTTTCTCTGCTCATCTTCCATCCTTAAACCCCTCTCCAGAGCATTCTGGTCCATCTCATACCTAATTTTATATTTTATTAATTAAAACAAAATTAACAGTTTTACCCCAGAAAATAAACCCATCATCAAAACGTTGCAAAAATTCAGACTGATGTAAGTAATGTTTCCTCTAGAGCAGTTAATCCTTTTTTCTTTTTTCCCCTCTTGTTATCTCTCACATCCACTGTCTAATTCTCTGTATGATTATCATTCAGACTTAAATTTTTAAACTCTTTGAAGCAGGGACTTTCTTTCCTATAAAGTTCCATGTACACCGCTTGTGCTGTATATAACAAGGCAGGCAGAGTGATTTAAATCAAGATGATTAAATTATTTAAATCACTGAATTTAAAAAAAAAACATTGAATTAAATTAGGTTGAGGCGTTGTTTAACTAATTTGAAAGTTTGTGATATTCCAACTTTAGATTAAGATTTATAATGAACTAAATTATAAATGCTGTGTTCTAAATGTCACTACGGATAGGGGATCTTATTTGAAAACTACTATAGGCAAAACACAAAATATTGAAAATTAAGGCCCAAATTCTACAAACATTTCAACAGGTATAACTTCACTCTCATGAATATTCCCTTTGACTTCAGTGGAACTATTTATTTTTTTAAACTGATGTGCACATAAATATTTTCAGCGTAAGGGGCTAAACCTGTATTTTTATTACACTTTTCTTAGTTGCATAAAATCTTTGTCATTTCAAAACAAAACTGCTTTAGTGTTAACATGAAAAGTTATTCAGACTTTAAATACATTAACAAAGTCATTGTGACCTTTTTTATACAGCACAAGTCAAAATTTCCAAAAACAGGAGCCTGTGATTTAGGTGCACAAGTTTCATTGACTTCATACTGAAACCCCTGATGGATGAATGTAGCCTGGTCAGAGCATTTCACTATTTTAAGTGTGACATTTCTTAAACAAAAAACACACCTCTTTGTAAAATCTGAAAGTCTACTGACAATTAGGAAATTAATTAAATTAGTACAAAATATCAATGCTAGGAGTTTATCTCTAAAGTGGAGAGAGAAATAAAAATCATGATTTAAACTTTAAAAAAATTGATTTTTAATTTTAAAAATTAAATTAAATTAAAATTACATTTTATCGACCCTATTATATAAAGATACATCTGCTGTAGTACCAAGGTGTAATATGATAAATCTGAGTGTCCTTGTTCTTGAGTATTGAAGTTCAACCATTCATGTTTTAATCTGCAACCCAGGCTCTTCTATGTAAAGCCACAGAAAAGTTATTTGAAGCTGTATATTAGGCATGGAATGTGTTACTTTAAAAAAAAATTGCTCTTTCATTTAAAATGTCCGTGGATAATTAACAATACTAGTGCAAATATTATTTTCATTCTGTTTGCTGTATTTTTTATTGACTTATACTAGTTGACTTGTAAACTTTCTTATAAACAGCTAAGTGATTAGAAAATTTATTTAAAAAAAAAAAAGGCTTGTAAGGTGAGATTATTTTTCTGTTTGAATACATTGTGATTTAAAGACATTCCCCCCCCCCCCCCCCGAGTTACAGCCTTCTACAGATTAGTGTTTTGCCATCTGATCAGCTGCTAATGACAAAGCAAATATTTGTAATAGAAGAGAAGGCCATAACTTTATTAAACCAGCCTGTAGAAATGTAGAACTGGAAGGGACCTTGATAGGTCATCTAGTTCAGTCCTCTGGACTGAGGCAGGATTAAGTATTATCTAGACTAGGGGTGGACAAAGTTACTAGCCCTCTGAGCCACATATGACAATCTTCAGAAGTTGGAGAGCCGGGGCACACCTGCTGGGAGCTGGGGGTTGGGGCTTCAACCCCACTCCTGCTGAAGCCCCAAGACCCCATCATACTGCTGGGCAGCAGCCCCAAGACCCCGCCTCACCCTGCTGGGGAGAAGCCCCTACTGCACCACCCCGCTTGCATGCCAGTTGGGCCACCCCTCTTCTAGACCATTCCTGACCGGTCCTTGTCTAACATGTTACTGAAAACCTCCTCTGATGGAGATTCCTTAACTTTCTTAGGTAATTTGTTTCAGTGCTTAACTACCCTTACAGTTAGGAAGTTTTTCCTAATGTCTAAACTAGATCTCCCTTGGTACAATTTAAGCCCATTGTTTCTTGTCCTGTCCTCAGTGGACAACCTTTTATGTGACTGTTATGTTCCCAGTCAGTTTTCTCTTCTCCAGACTAAACAAACCAGTTTTTTTTTTAAATAGTTTCTTATAGGTCATGTTTTCTAGACCTTTAATCATTTTTGTTGCTCTCCTCTGGACTTTCTTAAATTTGTCCACATCTTTCCCGAAGTGTGGTGCCCAGAACTGGACACAGTACTGCAGTTGAGGCCTTATCAGAGCTGAGGAGAATGGAAGAATTACTACTTGTGTTTTGCTTACAACACTCGTGCTAATACATCTTTACCCCGATATAACGCTGTCCTCGGGAGCCAAAAAATCTTACCGTGTTATAGGTGAAACTGTGTTATATTGAACTTGCTTTGATCCACCGGAGTGTGCAGCCCTGCCCCTCCCGGAGCACTGCTTTACCGCGTTATATCCGAATTCATGTTATATCGGGTCGCGTTATATTGCGGTAGAGGTGTACATCCCAGAATGATGTTCAGTTTGTTTTCCCAACAGTATTACATTGTTGCCTCATTTAATTTGTGTCCACTATAACTTCCAGATCCTTTTCTACAGTATTCTTTCCTAGGCAATCATTTCCCATTTTGTATTTGTGCAGTTGATTATTCCTTCCTCAGTGTGTAGTACAGTACTTTGCATTTGTCCTTACTCAGTTTCACCCTATTTATTTCAGACCATTTTTCCAACTTATCAAGATCATTTTGAATTCTAATCCTGTCCTTCAAAAGCTCTTCCAACCCTTCCTAGCTTGGTATCATCCACAGACTTTGAGTGTACACTTTATGCCATTATCCAAACCATTTATGAAGATATTGAGTAGAACCTGACTCCAGGCCAATCCCTTTGGGACCCCACTTGATATGTCTCTCCAGCTGGCTGTGAACCATTGATAACTACTCTGAGTATAATTTTCCATCTAGTTGTGCGCCCATTTATAGTAGGCTTGTCTAGACTGTGTTTCCCTAGTTTGCTTATGAGAATGTTGTGTGAGACAGTATCCTGTTACAGGACAGTTGGTAGGCATGTATTGCTACTGCTAATCAGCCTAATTTTCTGGATAGGCTGCCTAGTTGTTTAAGCCTTGTCATAGGCAGTTCTGGCTAAGCAGGATCCTTAAGCTCTCCACCATAATATCTGACGGCTTTGAGTAGGTCATATCCTCCTGCTGGTCTCTGATGTTGCCCCTGTGATTACTTTGCCAGTCAGCTGTGCTCAAGCCATGGCCTCATTAAATGTTGAATGCCAAACTGGGCCAACATACAAATACACTCTCTCTCCTTTCTTGCTTTTGGGGTAATCAGACCAAGTTTCTATTTTGTTTTCAGCCTCTCAAGTCCCTTCTATAATTTTTCTCATAGATGGAGAACAAGTGACTGATCTGCCTAACCCTGAGCAGGTGAAAGCAGGTGGGGGATGGGAATAGAAGGCAGTCTTTCCCATTTGTGCTTCCCAGAAGCAAGTTATGGGGGATCCCTCTTAGTATGCATACCCAAGTTCCCTATCTTCAGGGAGGATGCTAAAGGGAATAGCTGGGGCATCTGGGTAAGAGGAGGAGTAGTGGATGGTGCAGGGCGGTGGTATATCTGGATGGTGGGCTAGAGTAATAATGACTTATGTAATGGGGTTGGTGAAGAGGCCTGGTGCAGCTGGATAAATTAGGACAGTTGAATGGAGAGCTGCCTGAGGTATCAGGTGGTGGTTGTTGCGGGCAGCGGGTAGTTTCTGGCGCAGCACTCTCTATCCTTGTGCTGGCTTTACTACTGCCACCGCCCTTTGCTCCCTGCTCTCTTTTCCGACTGTGCTGACCAGCTCTGTGCTGGATTTGAGGCAGCAGGGGAATAGCAAGAGGAAGGAGAGGCAATGAGGCTGCAACTGTCAAATAAATATTGATGTTTTGGTCACATGATATCCAACAGTGAAAAATGTAATCATGAACTTTGTACAGTAAATCCCAAAAGAGGATTTTCTTCACCAACAGAATCTTCAGAGCAGCAAGATTTGCAGTCAGTATCCGACCAAACTGACAAGGAGCTAGGTATACAAAAATGCAGATACTATGTTAAGTACAACACAAGAGAAATAAAATCTCATGATTAAATGTCTTAAATTTTTAGATACATTCAATGTACTTTAGAAGCCTTAAATGGAGCTTGTGTGCATGCACTCGCGCACTCTGTTTTATGCTTGCAACATCCAATCAAATTCAATATTATAGTTTAGCCAGAGACCGATTATCTGTTTTGATGGATTGCAGGCACTGGGGTCTAATCCAGATCTCTTGCTTATCAGTCAGTTGCAACCTCTGTAAGTGATTCCTATTCTACCTCTACCTCTTCTTCTATGGCTGCAGCAGCTAGAGTTGTCTGACACAAATGGCTCAGTGAGGGATGAGAATATTTGGTTACCCTCCAACTGTGGTGGCCTGGGCAATAACTCTTCATAGGAACAGACAAGCAGTGACGTCCACATGACATAATCTTACTTTTTGTAATTTGTTTATTTTCTGGTGGTTTTCTGAATTAATACTTTGCCCTTGTTTAAATTCCTTAAATCTGTAAGTGATACATTTATGGTACTGTGATTAGTTTTGAGTTAATACAATAAGAATAAAAATGAAGTGATTCATTCAGAAATTGGTCAAATATTTAAGCAAATTTCACTAACACAAAGATTCATTGACATAGATATAAAATAGTCTCAGTATCGTAGTAGCTTTATATTTAGTCATATTTTAATTAGTTTTGGGTGTATTTGGTGTAAGAATCTTTTTTTTGTACCTCGTTAATATCCACTTAGGATATTACCACGTCACCGCTTGATAATTTAAGAGTGGGTAGTGGGAGTATTGTCAATTTATTTGATCAGATTTTCATTATTGTTCATTCAATTACTTCATCAGTATTGCTGTTAAATATTTTTGTAATGTTTTTAATCTTTCAGCCTAGAAATGCTGGATAAAGTAGAGCCACCTACAATTCCTGAAGGTTATGCCATGTCTGTGGCTTTCCACTGTTTATTGGATCTTGTCCGTGGTATCACTACCATGATTGAAGGAGAGTTGGGACAGGCTGGAACAGACAATCAGACCATGACTGAGGCAACTTCATCACCAACACAGTCTTCGGAGCAGCAAGATTTGCAGTCAGTATCTGACCAAACTGACAAGGAGCTAGGTATACAAAAATGCAGATACTATGTTAAGTACAACACAAGAGAAATAAAATCTCATGATTAAATGCCTTGAATTTTTAGATACATTCAATTTACTTTAGAAGTCTTAAATGGAGTTTTATAGAAGCATCCTAGCAGCTCCATAATAAAGATTGCTTGCAGATTTACATTTAAAGCAGAGGAGCAAAATCCTCTCTTCCATACTTTATTTTAATTTAGTTTCTAAGTTTTATATACTAACTTTTTCTTGGGACAAATGAATTTAAATTTTGGTCACATTTTTCATAACTTTGACAGAACACGCTTTTGAAAATCTCTTTTTGAAATTTTTTCCGAGAATATTTGAGTTTCTGTAGCTGAATGGCCAGTCTCTAGAAACTCTTGACTTCTGTGCATTCACTCTCAGACACTGTTTCACGCTTACAACATCTCAGAAATAACCCACTTTTTCAATTTTAAGTTATTTTCCTTTTTTGCTATACACTATTTTATCTGTGCAGGAAAAAGGCAATAGAAAAAGTTCTACTAGTTAGTTCTGTTCTCCAGTACTACCTGCTGCCTCCCTGAGTCCTCAACCCAGCATAGCACAGAAACCCTGGAAGGTCAGGGAGACATCCTGGTCAATACCGATATTGGGATGGTAGGATATATGGCTTGGAGAAGGAGGTCTCTGGCTGCAGAGGACAAGATGGAGGTTCTGGAGAAACAAAAGTTAAATGGGGCTATGAGTAGGGAGGTGGAAAGGGAGGCTAATTAGAAACATAGGGGAAGAGGCAGAAACAGCAATGATGCAGGGAGCTGATTGGTGCAAGGAGTGGTGGTGTGCCCACTCCCTGGGCACAGAAAGACTGGGCTCCGATGGGATTCATAGATTCTAGGACTGGAAGGGACCTCGAGAGGTCATCGAGTCCAGTCCCCTGCCCACATGGCAGGACCAAATACTGTCTAGACCATCCCTGATAGACATTTATCTAACCTATTCTTAAATATCTCCAGAGATGGAGTTTCCACAACCTCCCTAGGCAATTTATTCCAGTGTTTAACCACCCTGACAGTTAGGAACTTTTTCCTAATGTCCAACCTAGACCTCCCTTGTTGCAGTTTAAACCCATTGCTTCTGGTTCTATTCTTAGAGGCTAAGGTGAACAAGTTTTCTCCCTCCTCCTTATGACACCCTTTTAAATACCTGAAAACTGCTATCATGTCCCCTCTCAGTCTTCTCTTTTCCAAACTAAACAAACCCAATTCTTTCAGCCTTCCTTCATAGGTCAAGTTTTCAAGACCTTTAATCATTCTTGTTGCTCGTATTGCTGCCTAGTATGCCAGGAAGCTGAGGCAGTAATGCTGCAGGGAGCAGAATGCCTCCATGCTAAGGCGTCAACACTCGGTACTGGTTTCCCAGCTATGGGAATGATGGGCATATCGTCAGGATGGGCCAGGGCTTCAACAAATCCAGAGCTCTCCATGGTGCTGCTGCCATGGCTCCACAGGAATACATGACACCTTCGTGACATGCCAAAGGTCGGGGCAGGATGGGGAAAAAAACCAACATGGATAATGTTCAAGTCCATCAACTGGGCAGATGCAGGGGGTCCGCTGGCTGCCCGCTGCGGCTGGCAGATGCAAGGGGGGCCGCTGACCGTGGCTGGACAGCTGTGCTGGGTCCCCCCGCCACAGCTCGGAGCTCCAGCCGCCACGCAAAAAAGTCATGGAGTTCAATGAAAGTCATGGGTTCCGTGACCTCCATGACAGAATCCTAGCCTTAGTTATAGATTGAAAATGCAAGGGAATTTGTTAAAAAGGTAAGGAGTCAGAGAGCAATGACTGATGACTTAACTGGCAGTTTTCCTTAATTTTTAATGATTGCATAGTGATATTTTCACTTCAGCAATCTTCTCTCTGATGTAACTACTTTTTTGTTTAGGGGAATATAAAACTAATTTTGGCCTATACATTACTAACCTAAAAAAGATCTAACAGTTATTTAATAAACTTCCAGTATCTATTAGCACTATAAAATCTTTTTCTTTTAAGTTAACAGAGCTGTTTGGGAAGAAATGGTGAATGCGTGCTGGTGTGGTCTTCTTGCTGCACTGTCGCTGCTTCTTGATGCCAGGTACTCACTCTGTGTTAATTTTTGCTGATCCTTCATAGGTTACGTTCACAATTCTGTCCAAAACTGATTTTTTTTGGAACCTGTCTAGTTGGCTGGTATGGGGGAAGAAGCTGTTCACAGGAAATGGGGAATGAATGATTTGTGGTGGTGATTGTGATTTAAGGAAGAACAGTCTGGCCTTGCAGGAATAATCTTCCTGATGATCCCCAAAAATCTAACATAAGCCCTAGTTCTATCTGGAATGAGAAATCATTTTATCAGAGAAATTATTATTATTTTTTTTTTACAACTTTTCATTAAGGCCAAGTTACAATAAAACTTTAACATACTATATTGTATGTTACTTGTAACTTAATCAGGATCAGGTTAATATTCAAAGATACTGGCTGAAGATTCTGGCCTGATGGCTGGATCACTCTGTTCTCGCTAAAATGAGTGACCAAATTTCTAAATACCTATTCTCTTTTTGGGGCTTCTCTTGTGTACATACTTGGTGTGAAAGCTTTTCCATTACAAGGACAGTCCAAATTTTACTAGACCACAATTCCATAGGCGTCGGGGATCACTCCTGTAGCTGCTAACAATAATAAAAAAAAAATTGTCATTCTGTTTAAAATGTGTATCCTTTACTGGAGCATTAAGTGAGCAAATGAGGGGATCTCTAGGAAGCTGGCATTTTGTCATAAGATGAAACTATTTAAAAGCTTCCTACCCAAACTCAAATTCCTGGACACAACCACCACATGTGCAAGTATGTTCCCCTTTCCCCTCAAACACTCCAAAAGAGTGCTTCCCTAGTAGCAAAAATAAGATGGATTTTACCTAGAGTTAAATGCCATCTATAAACTAATTTATATTAAAAAAAAAAAAAAAATCAGGCGCTAGACAAATTGAAGATGAATATTCCCTTTCAGTTATAGAGACCCTCCCATCCTGATCAGTGTCTTTGTACCAATGTGTCTTCCAATTTTTTTTTCTGGGTTGTTTTCTTAACATCTTTTTCAGTAAAAAATGTATACATCTTAAAATTTAAACCTTTTGCTCCCACTATAACTGGGTTATAAAAACAGATAAGTTCATGGAGGATAGGTCCATCAGTTGCTATTAGTCAAGATGGTTAGGGATGCAACCCCATGCTCTGGGTATCCTAAGTCTCTAAGTGCCAGAAGCTGGGAGCGGACGACAGGGGATGGATCATTCAATAGTTGCTCTTTTCTGTTCATTCCCTCTGTAGCATCTGGCATTGGCCACTGTTTGAAGACAGGAGACTGGGCTAAATGGATTATTGGTTTGACCTCAAATGGACGTTTTTATGTTCTGAGCTTCCTCTTGGGTAAACTCCTAAAAATGTGGTTAAAAGTCTAGTGAGAACCACCTTGTATCCAGATTTCACAGAAAAATGTTTGACTTGTAAATATTAAAAGGATGGGATCTTTATATTATTTACATTCATACACACCTCTTGGTAGGACTTCAAATCGGGACCCAATTAAAATAAATTTTTGAAGATTTAAGTTTTAATTACTTATTTAATCATTTTTACACTAGCAGCTGGAATCTTTCAGTACGGTGAAATGATACCACTTAAAGGATAAAAGCCGTGATTGCTTCCATTGAGGGATTTATTTACTAGTAGCTATGGTTTTGCAATATTTTTAATTAGATATTTTTCTTCCAAAAACCCTCTTGACTCCTCATAAACATTCTTCTGATGGTAGAAAGCTAATTTAAAAAAATTACACATCCACTCTACACTCCTTATGCTAAATCATTCAGAATAGAAGAGCTATGTAATAAGAATTAGAGTTCCAAAATGTTTTTTTAATTGGTTAAATTTGCGCTTTGACATTTTCAGTATTGACAGTATTGTATATGAATTATTGCTGGCTTTTACCATCATACTTCTAACCAGCTGCTTATTTCTATATAATGACTATCTGACTTGTCTCTATTAAACGCTTTGTACTTTTTTCAGCACGGATGAAGCTGCCACAGAAAATATTTTAAAAGCAGAATTGACCATGGCTGCACTTTGTGGAAAACTGGGTCTCGTAACTTCAAGAGATGCCTTTATCACTGCCATTTGCAAAGGCTCCTTGCCTCCTCATTATGCCCTCACTGTACTGAACAGCACAACTACAACTCTCTCCAGCAAATGTAAGGGTATAATTAAGGCTAAATTGTATACTCATTTGTTTATTTAATCTTATTTCACACACTACGTTAACCTATGCTTAATGTAAAAAATAACCTCAAGCCACAATGATAAACTTGGAGTACTTTTCTTTTTCATGACATGACTGTAAACATATGTAAGTTTTTAGTATCTGCTGGCATAAAATGTTTGGCAATGTGGTATGTAAAACTGAAAAAGCTGATACTTCAAATTGATACTCGTGACTGTGGCCCCACTGTGCACGTGCTGGAGCCTGCCCATGTGCAACACTTTGCATGACTGGGGATTTGCTTTATTTATCCACTGTAAACTTTGAAAAAGAAAACTGTTTTTGGTTTAAAAAAAAAAGTGATGTGCAAGTGATATTTCAGGTATTGATGCATTCTAGATATAATGGCTCTTATGCCTCATCCATTGTATTCTGAGAATATCTATTTTTTTAAAATTACATTTAAAAAAATTACTAAAAGATTTTATTTATTCTTTGCAGAAAAGTTTACAGAGCACAAAAATATGTCCAAAATAACCTGTTATAGTACTCATATTTTTTGTAACTCCATGGGTTGGATTATATTTACTACATCTGTGAGTGGAAGGGACTCTCTCCTACCTTCATGGAAGTTGGGTATAGCTGCCACGGCAACACTACTCTCCCCTGCTATCCTTCGATCCCACCAGGGAATGCCTCAAGGTTGAGGGCCCTTGCATGAACAGGCGATAGGCCAGGGGTAGGAGGAGATACAGGTTGCAAATACAGGTAGTATAATCCCTCCACCTACAATGCAAAATCTGCTCGTAAATTGTTAAAGGCTAAAGCTGTTTTAAGCTTTCCTACAGATCCCTGCACTTTGCATTATAGTCTCTCTCCTTACGAAGAGTTTTCTAGACACATTTACAGACTGGGGAGTCCTAACAGCATGTCTTAAATATAGCTCACACCTGTTGGGCAACTAGTGGGGGAAGAAGCCTTCAGAACCAATGTGGAAGTACAGGGTACTTGTGTTGATGGCACTGTGTCTGTGTTAGATCCCATGAGGTGTATGGCTTCTAGGGAAGAAGCCACTGATGTTTCTTGGGGGACAAAAGCAGAAATATACACACCCGCATTTGGAATGATCTGGGAAAACTCTGATTTTTCCTTTCCTCTTTCCTTCGTGAGGTTTTCCATAGGAGAGGATGATCTGGCCTATGTTGCAATTGGGACCATTAGCTGCCTTGTCATATTATGACTATCATATACTTATAGGTAGGGCTATGTTTTAGTCATGGGAATTTTTAGTAAAAGTCACGGGCAGGTCACGGGCAGTTAACAAAAATTCACAGTCCGTGACCTGTCCATGACTTTTACTATATACCCCTGACCAAAACATGGGTTGGGGGGACTGCCCGGGGGCGCTGCAGGTGTTGGGGGAGGGCGGCCTGGGTACTGGGGTGGGAGGGCAGACGGGCGTGTGGCCCGGGATCCCTGCTGGTGCTGAGGGGGAGTTGGCGAGGCCAGCAGAGTCCCTCGGCGCACTGTCTCCGCCCAGAGTGCTGGCTTTGCAGCTCCCATTGGCCGGGAACCACGGCCAATGGGAGCTGTGGGGGCGGTTCCTGCAGGTGGAGCAGTGTGCAGAGCTGCCTGGCCATGCCTCTGCCTAGCGAGTGAGGGTGATGTTTCCACTTCCAGGGAGCCCTCCAGCTAAGTGCCGCCCAGAGCCTGCCTCACCCCATCCCAGGCCCCAACCCCCTACCCCTTCACACACCCAAACTCTGCTGCTCGGGGAGGGGGGCATGGTGGCCCAAGACAGCCCCAGCAGTGGCCGGTGCAGAAGTCACAGAGGTCATGGAAAGTCACAGAATCCATGACTTTCTGTGACCTCCGTGACAAACTCGCAGCCTTACTTATAGGATAAGGAGAGAAGCCTTGTCTAACTGGAGATTTGCACCATTGCAACTTGTAATGGTTCCACTCAATCATTGTAATTTATAATGGTGCATTGCATCCATATTTGCTCTGGTGTTTTGAGTGCATCGCTGCATAGTTTGCAGATGCAGTATTGTAGTTGCCTAGCCCATAGTTCTCGGTACAGGTCTCAAAGAAGGAGCTTCTGGGGGTAGCAATCTACAGTTAGAAGGCACCGTGCCAATTTTTATAAGAACGTGAACAGTATCAATTAGAATTTTTCAGTGTATGAAATATTTTGTAAAATGAAATGGCATTGTTATTGCATTAAAATATTTTTAATTTGGCTTAATATTAAATATTCTTTAAAGAAGATTGAATGTATTGCATTTTGTCTACTGCATGAATTAAATTTAGGAAGCTGCAGAAGCTAAAAACAAAGTGGTGAGGAGTACAATAGTCTTTGCACAGGTTGGTTGCAGAAAGGGACTAATTATCTTTATAGCTGTAATAGGACAGACTGAGGTGCCCTCCTATGGCAGGCTGCAGCACAATAGGTGCACCTGTCTGTTTCCCCAGTCCAGCTATGAAAAAAAGCTCAGTCTCTTTCACTGTCCAGTCCAGAGTCCTGCCTCTGGGCATAAATTATTCAAATACATATACAGTAGTTCATATAATCCTCATAGTAAAACCATTCTTCAAATTCCCACAGTAAAACATATCAAGTACTGTGATTTTCCATTTCCTTCTCCAGGGACATCACTTCCAGGTGAGTCACCCACCCGTGAGTCCACCAGCACTTAGTTTCCAGTTCCTTTCTGCCCTTGCACCAAGGCCCCACTCTCCTGGCTGTCAACCTAAAAGTAACCAGTCTTATGATTCTTCTACCCAAAACACAGTCCAATGACTCAACCCTTTCCAACCTCCTGGTACTGGCTATCTGGGTCAGCAGGCTAGCAACTCTGTTAGTTTCCTACCAAATCCCTCTCTATTCCCAGGGAGGGCCTGCAGAGCTTTTTGCTCTCTTCAGAGTTCCTGTCTGTGCCAGCTGTCACTTCCACCTTTCCTTTCTCCTTCCAGGCAGCTGTCACCTGTCCCTTTCCTTGCTCTTTCAGTCTGTACTCTTGGGCAGCTCTCACCTGCCCTTCTTTCTCTTCCCCTTATATGGCCCATGTGCCACCTTTTAACCCCAGTTGGGTAGGGTTACCATATTTCAGCAAGCAAAAAAGAGGACGGGAGGAGCCCCGCCCTAGCCCCTCCCACTTCCCGCCCCCCCAGAACCCCCAACCCTCCCCCCGTTCCTTGTCCCCTGACTGCCCCCTCCTGGGACCCCTGCCCCTAACTGCCCCCCAGGACTCCACTCCCTATCTAAGCCTCCCTGCCTCTTGTCCCCTGACTGCCCCAACCCTTATCCACACCCCCCACCCCCAGACAGACCCCTGGGACTCCCACGCCCCATCCAACCACTCCCCACCCCCTGACAGCCCCCCCCCCAGAACTCCCAACCCATCTAAACCCCTCTGCTCCCTGTCCCCTGACTGCTCCGATCCCTCTCCGCACTCCTGCCCCCTGACAGCCCCCCCCAGAACTCCCAACCCATCTAAACCCCTCTGCTCCCTGTCCCCTGACTGCTCCGATCCCTCTCCCCACTCCTGCCCCCTGACAGCTCCCCCCCAGAACTCCCAGCCCCCCACCCCCCCGCTCCTTGTCCCCTGACTGCCCCCTCCTGGGACTCCTGCTCCTAACTGCCCTCCAGAACCCCACCCCCTACCTAAGACTCCCTGTTCCTTGTCCCCTAACTGCCCCCTCCTAAGACCCCCCCCAACTACCCCCCCAGGACCCTACCCCCTACCTGTACCCTGACTGCCCAAAACTTTCTCCACTCCCCCCAAAAAGCCCCCCCCCCCGTTTCTTGACTGTCCCCTCCAGAACCTCCCTGCCCCTTCTCCTGCCCCCTGGCCCCCTTACCCTGCTGCTCAGAACAGGGTGTTGGGTTCTGTGCGAGCCGAGCCGGACACGTGGCTGCGCTCCCCAGCACAACAAAACCCGGTCCCTGGCCCTGCACAGTGCTGCTGGACCGGGCTGCAGGGGAGAGCTGCCGGCTCAGAATGCAGGGCGGATCCGGATCCTCTATAGCTGCTCCGGAGTCCAGCTCCGGACTTTCCTGCAGCCCTCCCAGCTGCTCGCTCTGCTCTGCCGGGGGAGGGGGGAAATCCCAGACATTTTGAGTGCTTTACAAATTCCCCCCGGACGCTATTTTTAGAACAAAAAGGAGGACATGTCCGGGTAAATCCGGACGAATGGTAACCCTACAGTTGGGAGGCAGCTAATCAATCATTGGTGCACTGGCCCTGCTTTCTCTTAAAGGGATCAGTCACTCTATGACGCTAGCACTGTACTGGGGAGGCCTAGTGCAGCTTCAATATTTTCACTTTGAATACACAAGCTACAGTGGTGCAGAGTGACGCAATGCATGGTAACCACAATGAGCCTTACACAGAGAGAATGCAGTTTTGACAGCATTGGCAATGCTTGTGCTCCATTAGAAACATTTTGAGTGTGGGTATGAAGTATATTGCAAGCATGACAAATGGCTTATTATGGTGTTTACAATATCAAAATCCTCCAATGCAGATAAAACTAAAGGAGGACATGTGGTTTGTCATTCTCACATGAACTGGTATTTAAAAGGAATTATCAACCTGAAGTCCCAGTCAGTTTAAAGAAAAAATTAAAATAATTTCTGGTACTAACCTCCAGAGTCCCTCTCTGAGTTCAGTGGTTTTATAATCCTTTCTTGTTTTTCAAATGTTTCTCGTTTTGTGTGTGGAAAAGCCACACATACAAGGGAAGGTGACTGACTAAGAACTATACAGAAGAAATAGAGCAACTGAGTATGCGCAAAGTAAACAAAGTGGAAAAAATAGAGCAAAATCCCTTTTTCTAATCTCTTCCCTTTCTAATAATAATTTTGGGTAGTGTTCTTTGAATGGCTTTTGCACGTTTCCACTCTTATGCATTTAAACTGTCTAGGCTGCGGTGTTGGCACATCCAAAGAGTGGGAATGTGCAGAGTCCATCTCAAACACTGGTTACTGATGAGTAGCCTTTATTTACTTTTAACAATAGTTAGGTACAGATTGTATAAGGTCCTTTTAAGTTGATGGTTTCCCTTTCAAAATGAGTTTCTGTTATGCTACAAGTCCTGTGCAATAATAAATGTAAGTGAGAGACTATTTTTACCTATAAAATAAAGTGACATAATGACACTGCTATAAATATAATCTATGGGCTCAGTCCTGCAAAGTTCTCAATGGGACCACTCGTGAGTAAAGTTACTACTTATGTGTTTGCAGCCAAGTTAATAGAATATTTACTGCATTTTACATGAAGATTTTTCTTTGTTCTCTAGCTTATTCTATTCAGGGGCAGAATGTTCAGATGATCAGTCCATCAAGTGAGTCTCACCAGCAAGTTGTAGCAGTAGGGCAACCGCTAGCTCTCCAGCCACAGGGAACAGTAATGGTAAAGTACAATTTCTAAGTAACTTTTTTCTGTTGAATTGCTTTCTTTTTCTGTATCTGATTCTCTCTCAATCCCTTCCTTCCTATGTGATTCCTTACTACTACAATGAACTGAACCTACTCACTATGACTAGCTGGAACTCTCTTGTGTATTTACTTGTAGCAGAGATAATGGATAATCTTTTATTGTAGCAAGAGGCCCATTTACTTAAAGTAGCCTCCTAATTTTTTCATAGCTGGGAGAACCTGTGGACATGAAAGATCTGTTATCATGTAAGAGGTGGCCACTGTGGCTCTTTGTGCACTTGAATGACCCATTATCATGACTATGAATGTCAGTAATGGGTGCCCTTTGTCCCCCTCAACTATGGTTTAAAAACGGTTAAGGTAGACAGGGTCATATGATTGAACATCCCTTTTTTTTTTTTTAATGTCAGACATCTGGAGAAACAAAGTGTCTAATTTCTGGAAATAAAATTGAAAATAATTTGACTCTGTTTACACTGTCAAGCTATTCCCAACCCTTATTCAATTGGGAATGGGGGACCAGTTGTTGAAAGCTGTTGAGTTACTTCCCTGGTATGGATGCATCACATAAGTGCAGGTTTTTTATTTAATATATCATTAAATATTTTTTAAGATTTGTGATTTTACTAGGAATGCCACTGATTTCTCATAATACATAAATATAACAATGTAACATGTTCTGTCTAGCTGACTTCAAAAAATATCCAATGTATGAGGACATTACTTAACTTGGCTCACTGCCATGGAGCAGTTCTTGGTACATCATGGCAACTTGTCTTGGCTACTCTACAGGTATGGTGTAGGTAATGCATGTATTGCTTTTTGATTTGTTTGTTGTTATAATTCGGGGTGGGTTATGATTTCTAAGATGTGGGCATTGTTGATTTGAACACGGCAACATACGCTTAAATTGTATTTTACTCATTATATGTTCTAATGTTCATAAAGAAGTGCTCTAGCACTGTCCTCTGAACTTCGTTTGTATCTGCCTGAGAGAGCAGGTGCAGGCTGATTGTTCTCTAAGGGTACGTCTATACTTACCCGCTGGTTCGGCGGCAAGCAGTCGATCTTCTGGGATCGACTTATCACGTCTTGTCTAGACGCGATAAATCTATCCCGGAAGTGCTCGCCATCGACGCCGGTAATCCTGCTCCGCGAGAGGAGTAGACGGAGTCGACGGGGGAGCCTGCCTGCCGCGTGTGGACCTGCGGTAAGTACCTTTAAGTTCGAACTAAGGTACTTCGACTTCAGCTTGAAGTTGCGTATCTTAGTTCGAACTGGGGGCTTAGTGTGGACCAGCCCTAAAAGAGTAGAAGTGTTAGCTTCTTCTCACAAACTGATGAGGCTTTTCTCATGGAACTCAGAAAAATATTTAGAGATCAGATATCTCCAAAAATACAAATATAGTATTTTATATTCATTGATCTGTATAGTTCAGTTAGAAATTCATCCTTTTATATTTCAGCATCTCGTATGGATTCTGGGTTTAAAGCCTGGCGTTGGAGGTGCCTTAAAACCCGGGAGAGCTGTAGAAGGACCCAGCACAGTAAGCATAATTGTTCATTCTGTAATATAATGATTGTGCAATACTTTCTCTTGCAATCTACAAAATACATTTTTCTGTCCCTTAGGTTCTAACTACAGCAGTTATGACTGATTTACCAGTTATATCCAATATACTTTCAAGACTATTTGAAAGCTCACAGTAAGACACATCTTCTTATGATCTAAGTATTTGTTTGTATCAGCAGTGACAGTGTTTTGATAGCTGGTATTTTTCAGGTACCTTGATGACGTGTCTTTACATCATTTAATAAATGCCCTTTGTTCCTTGTCTCTGGAAGCTATGGAAATGGCCTATGGAAATAACAAGGTATAGAACACTTGGTTATTACTTTTCAGATATGTATTTGTAAGATAGGGATCAGACTCATGTTTGTTGTTAAGCTAGATTAGTGTTTTTTAATATCAAAATAAGCTAATGCTACATATGATATGAGCATAAAATTAGCACATTAAGGAATTTTCTGGTTCTTAATGATTGGCAGTGCTACTAAATCTTCTCTGAACACTTGTGTAGTATTTTTATCATGTTTTCTAACATTAACTAAGCAATGTCGAACATTTCCATTAATAATCAGGTTGTAGATGGGTGAGTTTTTAAAAGCTTTGTAGATTTCAGAAAGCTAGGATGTTGTGGAATGACACGGTATGCTTTGGGATATATTAAAATGTTCCATTTCAACCAATATCTTCTAAAATGCTTTAAAACTAGTTTGACAATTTTGGTTTAAAACAAAAAAAGCACATCACTACGTGGGAGTCCTGGGGAGAGAAGTGGAACGACTTTCTGAGCCCGCTACCCCGCAGAGATATTTAAGGAGCTTTAGGGGTGAGGATTTCCCTTGATGGGTGTGGTATTGGGTGGTGTGTTGCTTGTTCTCTTGCTTTGGTGGTAGTGTCTTCAGGAGAGAAGTAAATACAAAAATGATTAAATGATTTTTGGTTTATTATGTACTAAAATTATAAAACTGGGAGAGGGGACTTCAAAATGCAAAGAAAGGAAATTGAGTTAAAATAGTTTGAATTTAATATTAACTAAAAATGAAAACAAGGAACCTCACATTAAGGGGAAATAGTAAAGTGCACTCTGCAGCATAATTATAATGTGGCAGCCATTTTACTATGTGGTGATAATTGTTTTTATAGTTGAGCATAAAATGCTATTGTTTTGTACGCAGATCAAATGAATGGGAGATTGATTACATCTCTTCAGGAACTTACAGCTTTGATCCTAAATCTAGGATAACAGTAATACGAGCTTTGCTAAATATTTAGATAAAATAATCTCTACTGTTGGCTTTTATATATTTCTAATTTAAGTCTGTTACGATGGAACAGAAATCAGATTCTTTTGTTAGTAAAGTGTGTTCAGATTTTCTGTTGGGAAGGATAGCATTAAAATACATTATTATGCAAGAGAGAGAGCTTTGGGAGGGATTTTAATACTCGTGCTACTCAAGCAAACTCGGTGTATCAAAAAAGGAAAAAACTGTTATCAAAAGGGAGTGTTTGTCTCTTTTCCTATCCTCTTGTGGCTGGTAATAGCATAGTGTTGCTGCATCTGTGGAAACCTTCCAGTCCCATTTAGCTGCAGTGTGAGGTCTGTGACTTCCATAAGTTGTCAAATACAATTACTGTAATGAATGGAAAAATCTTCCCAGGAAACCTAAAGAAGGGGAACATTTCTAAAATTACACTAGGTATCTCTAATCATGTGTTTAAATTCCATTTTACTTAGGAACCATCTCTTTTTGCTGTTGCTAAACTGTTGGAAACGGGACTGGTTAACATGCATAGGATTGAGATTCTGTGGAGACCTCTGACTGGTCACCTCCTAGAGGTAACTGATTTGTCTTGTCTTATAAATACTACTAAATATAGCTCTTAGTAAAATCTTTCTATTATCTATCTTTCTGCAAGGACTTAACTAAAAATGTAAAAAGAAGCATCAATATTCTAAATGTAACTTTTGATCAATCTTAGTTTTAGCTTGTCTGACTTCTTATTTCTAGAATGGTGTATATCTCCTTTACCTTTAAAGGTGTTATTGGAACTGTTTATTTTTTTCTCTACAGTATTAAATATCTGCCTTTATATATTTTAAGCATGTTAAGATAAAGCAAAATGATTATTAGTTTAACATTTTTATATACTGCTTGCACCTCAGGGAAGTTTAATTCTGGATTCATGTAGCGTATTGGGTAGTTAATGTTCTCAAAATGAAGTTGAGCACATTTCCCTGACATAGTAAAGCAATAATCACTATTCTGGGTTGGCCCTCTTCAGCGTAATCCCTGGGATTCAGCTCATCTCCAGAGTCTTTCATATTCCCCTGTGAGGAAGAATGAGGGTACCTTAGTCTGCAAAGACTTAAGACAAAAGACCCTTTTTCCTACAGGTCAGCTCAGTGTATCAGCCATCTCCTGGGTCTCTTACTCATGTTTTCCTTCAGCAGCTGATATATTACAGGCTCTTGCCCATGTGGAACACCAGTCCCAACTTGAAATGAAATGACAAATTCCACTTATAAACAAACATTCTTTTAAAGTGCTGCCTTAATCCTTAACCTTGGGCCTCCGTGATGTTATGAGAAAGATGGATAACACATAGTGGACACCCTGCCAGACTTCCACTGAGGGGAAAAAGTCCTTCCTGATCCCCAAAACTGGCAATTTGGTCCGATTTCCCCTTCCACCCAGCATCTGCAAAACATATACTTCAGTGGTATGTGGCAGGGAGATCAGGAGCAATCCTAGCAGTGTGCCTGGGATTAGAGCCCTGAAAATCCGCGGGTATCCGCTTTATATCCATGGATATCCGCGGACCATTTCTGCTGATGTGGAGCCCATCTGGGGAGCCGTGGCAGACCCTCCACCTGACGGAGTGGGGGGAGCACTGAGAGCAGCCCCCGGCCGTATCCCCACCCCCTTTGCTCCCCGCCTGGCCGAGGGCAGGTGGAGGGTCCACGACTCCCAACCAAGCTCCGGCAAGGGGGATGCCTGGGAGCCTCAACCTGGCCTCCAGTGTAGAGCCCTACAAATCCACAGATCCGCAGATAATGTTTGTGGATCGGCTGCAGATACACATTTGTGTATCTGCGCCAGGCTCTACCTGGGATGTTTTACAGATAGCTGGGGGTAAAGGGCATGAGAGCCACCCTTCAAGCTTGACTAGTGAGTGGTAGACAGGGTGGTGGCAACACTTCTCCACTCCCCACTATCCCATCCCCAGAACAGTTGAATCTGCCCTTCCCTTTCTCCATCTTCCTTTGACACAGGCATTACCTGTCTCATACATCCCCATGCCCACTGAGAAGGGGTTGGTGCAGCATTGTCTTTACAAGACACTGAAAGCTCAAAACAGTTTTTTCTTGAGATTGACACAGATATATCAAGTATGAAAGCATAGAGAACTGCTCATGGTATGTTTGCACAGCTTTGCAGAAGATGGTATGCATTTGTAGTGTTTTAATTTCTCTGCACTACAAATAGTGATTTATGAAAATTTAGAATTGGGCAATCTTGATGTCAGCTACATCAAGAAACAAAGGCAAGTCAATTTTGAGAGGCCAGTGAAAATTTAGTGTCTCTTCGATTTATGGCATTATACCTATCTTTTTCTCAAGGGTTTGAAAGAAGAATGGAGTGTCGTCTTCACATTATATTTCTTAACATTTGTACAATAATTTTAGGTTTATTTAAATGTGTATTTCTATGTACGACAAACCAAACACAGACATACGTATACACATACACACTGGCTTTTGTTGGTCACTTCCGTACTGTTACATTAAGGAAATTTTTTGCTGTACTAAAAAAATAGATAGTGAACCTGGATATGTTTCACAACAGTTCAAGGCCAAGTTAAATGAAAATGAGTTACAGGCACACCTTCTAGAGCAGAATTTGGTTCTTTGTGTCAAACCATTTTTAAGCTACCAATATCTAAATTAGCAATGATATGTATTGCCTTTTCATTTAATTTGTGAAACTATATTTTGTTGAACTGACTTGATTTTCACATTGTTTACTTCTGCCTCTCTCCCTGTTGCTTCCTCTTGTTTTCTTATTCAGAAGGTAAGCTTTTCCTACAGATGTGTTTTCCTTAATCATTATTAAACTTAGTCTTAACGTTTGAGGACCTTACCACCTAATTGATTGACAGAAGCAGGTTGTTTTGAGAAATACAGGAAAAATAGTGAAATACAAAATTTCAGCTGTTTGTCTTATTCTTGTAAATTAATATTTGATTATCATCATTATTTTAAAAACACTACGTAGTTTATATATCCAGTTTGAATTGTGACAGTTTACAACTCTTCTTGGTTTAAATGAATGTAGCTTTAAATAAGGCTATGCTGTATCTTCAGGTCTGCCAGCATCCAAACTCCAGAATGAGAGAATGGGGTGCAGAAGCGTTAACCTCTCTCATTAAAGCCGGGCTTACATTTAACCATGACCCTCCATTATCACAAAATCAGGTAAAGTAAGTTTTGTGAAATGATTCTTTCCTTTTCTGGAATTCATAATGAACATGAAATCAGAGTAATTCCCTACAGGTAATGCAACAAACAGGTGGCATTCATAAAGCAGTTTTACTATTGAGTTTATAAATACTGTAGATGGAACTTTGTGTGTTAGGTACAGAGATCATGCTTTCTGATCAGCTACAACCTCCTTCCCTTCACACATGGAGAACAAAGAATGATGTTGCTAACTCACTGTGTTCATGTAGTAGAACAAAATGTGGGCCACTGTCATCAGTACAAAACAATTCTAAAATGGTTAGAGGAATATAGAAAATTTTAACAGAAGGAACAGGATTACAAGATACAGTTTATACACCAAAAGAATCTATCTTTATCCTGTCTCTCTATATAAAGCCATTATATGAGAGAGAGAGGAAGTTAGCTGATTTTTCCTACACATACTTTGGCTTTTTCTCTTCAGCTGTTTTTAAATTTTTTCTGTCTCCTATTCATTTCTCGGCGTTTAATTAAAAAAAAATTAGCCCTTTTCTGTTATCTTACTCTGTCCCTATAATTTTTTTATTCTTTGGCAATATATATTTTTATTTTCTGACTTAAAATGTATGTCTCTTTTTTTAGAAGTGTAATAAAACTAGGTTCTTTAGGGGTAGTGTTTCAAATACTACCTTTTATTTAATAAATTTTACTTCATGCAGATTTCTTTTCCGACTGCTAATTAATCTTTTGGGCCAGATTTTCTATTTAAATCTCTCCCCTAGGCACTACTCAGTTTAGGAACCAGATTCTTAAAGTGACTGACCAGCTGAGAAAAAACACCATCGGGAGGAAACTTTCAGCTGGCAGCGCTGGTTTCATTCACCCTAACATAGGGAAATTGCCAAAGGCAGGATGCAGCCGTGTTCTATCGATCCTTCATTGGTGTATGCTAGAGCTAGCACAGACTAGTCCACAGAATCAGAGGGCTGAGTGCTCCTAGACAGTGGTTGGATGCACTGAGGGAATCAAGTCCTTCACGTGGAGTCAAACCAGCAAGGCCTGAGATAAAAGTTCAGTGTTTTTGACTGAGGACTAAGTTCTGGTGAGACCTGCAATCTTCCGGTCATTTGACATGTGGAATGGGAAATTATATCACCAGAACAAAGCAACTGTTAAAAGGAGAAATTTTAAGTTCACTCAATGTATATGTATATTTGTCTAAAAATTAAAGTAATGCATATGTTGGGCATAGATGGCTATGACATACCAAATGAAACATAGAGGAACATAAAAGTATTGTTTTTTGTTTTAACGTGATATGGCCTGTTCCATTTAGGGTAAAATGTTTTGGAGGGGTTTTTTTGTTTGTTTTTTGTTTTGGGTTTTTTTTGTTTTGTTTTTTTTTTTGTTTGTTTTGGTAGTTTGGGACTTTGGCATGGAATGTCCCTTTCTGATCCTTCGCCCTTCTCTTTTAAGTCCTCCTTTCTCCTTCCCATTGCATTTGAAGTTGACTCAGTAGTCAATGTTAGTTACTGCTCATCTGTATCACTTCCCTTTTCATTTGAAAAACTGCACTGTGGAAAAACCTGTTAGTTATGATTTTGTGGTAAAAAAATTAAAGATCTGTCAACCATGAAAAATAAATGAAATCCGGTATCATCTCATGCCTCTTAATATTATTATTATAATAATAATAATACTCATAAAATAATAATGCTTAGCACTTTTTTATAAAGATTCATAAGCCCTGCACAAAATAATAGTTAATCTTCAAAACACTTCTGTGAAAGATTACAGTTTAAAGATTCCATCCTCTCAGCATCCATTACATGATTACAAGATTGCCTGGTAACTCCCACAGCTAAAGAGTTATAGTGAGGTGCATCAATCCCCACATGGCGAATTTTCCAATCCTGTAGTGCAAGTGGTACAGTCCACTGGTGTTATCAGCTGTCAGTTCCTTTTGGTGTAAAAGGATGAAACATTCACTTATGTACTTTCATATAGGCAAAAATGCATGACCTCAAAAGCAAAAACCTCCAAATTTTGAAAAGAGGCAGGTGTGGTGGTCTATTTGGAGAATAACAGTTCTGCGGGAGAACTTCAAAGGACCAGAATTACAAAGTAACTAATTTTCCCTACTCTGAAGATACCATCATCACACTGACAGTTGAGGGGAGCAGTGGCTGAACCACTAACACAAGTAGAATTTGAATGTACCACCTGTTCTTCTTCGAGTGATTGTTCACGTCCATTACACATTAGGTGTACGCGCGCCGCGTGCACGGACGTCGGAAACTTTTTCCCTTAGCGGCTCCCGTCGGGCCGGCAGGGCCCCCTCCTTCCCGCCAGAGCGGCGCCCCGCTCCAGGGTATATATATCCCTGCCGACCCGACCCCTCCAGTTCCTTCTTACCGTCCGTGGCGGCGTTGGAACAACTCTGTCTCTCGTCTGAGAGTGTCCCTTAGCAATAGTCATTAGTGTTATCTAGCAGTTATCAGTTAGTTTATAGTAGTGTTGAGCCAGTAGTTAACAGCTCATTAGGGTACTTAAAGTTCCTGCCGTGGTTGTTTGTTCAACCCCGGCACCGGCCCTGGGCGGCGGGGTATGCCACACGCCCAAGGCTTCAAGGCTTGTGCCACGTGCCGCAGGCCTATGCCATTGAGCGACCCCCACGCCTCGTGTCTCCGTTGCCTGGGGGAAGCTCACCAGAAACAGCGCTGCAAGATCTGCAAGGCCTTTAAGCCCAGAACTAAAAAAGAGAGGGACTTTCGCCTTAAGCAGCTGCTCATGGAGACGGCGTTACAGCCCTCCACTTCGACGGCACCGTCTGCCTCCGTGCGGAGCGCCCCGGCATCGGTGCGGGAACCGGCACCGGCGGGTCACCCGAAGCCCGCGGCACCGACCCAGCGGGGAAATGCACGACGCCGATCGTCTTCGCCGGCAAAAGCGAAGGGCCAGTCTAAGGCCCGAGGACGCTCCCCGCACAAGAGGCCGGCACCGGTAAAGACCTCGAGTGCCCCTAAGGCCGATACGGCCCCAACACGGACCCCGGTAGTGGCTCCGGCGCCGAAAGGCCCGTCGAGCCCCGGGATGGGCGCGTCGAATGAGGACGAAGGGCTAGAGGAGCTCGTGGAACAGCCCTCCACTCCGGACACGTTTGAGGCAGCGAAGGACCTCATCGCTTTGTCCGTCGAGGCCCCGGCACGCGCTGAGGGCGCTCCGCCGATGCTGCCGCGTAGAGGCAAGCCGGCGATGCTGCGCCCATCACGGTCGCCGTCTCGGCACCGCTCCAGGAACTGGTCCCGGTTGAGCTCCGCCTCGGTGGACTCCCGGTTGCCCTCGGCGCAGGAAGCACCGCAGCAGTCGGGCTTCAACAAGCGGTCGGCACCGACTCAGCAACCGAGCACGAGTCGGCACCGCGAAGCGTCGGCGGTTCGTTACCCAAGGCCGACCAGTCGTAGCCGTTCCCAGTCCCGCGATCACCAGTACCGTTCCAGGTCCAGGTCCACGAGGCGCTATTCCAGGTCCTGGTCGCGGAGGCGCTACTCCCCAGAACCGGACCGGCACCATCCTACGGCTCCACCGTGGCCTTCCAGGTCACCGTCCGTGGTCTCGGGGGCTGACTCAGACCGGTACGGCGGGTATGCCCATAGGTCACGGGCCAGCAGGGACTACGGTCAGTCCCAGTGGGGCCAACCGAGCCAATGGCCGTTCTGGACACCCTGGGCATACCATCAGCAAGGACCCCCATCGAGGGCCTCGAGATCCGGGCCATCCGGGTACCGCTCCCGCTCCCCGCGGCACCGCCCGCCATCGTATAGGGAGGCAACGGTCTCTAGACCACCGGAGCGGGAAGGAGTGGACTCGGCACCGAGTACGGTGCCGTCCCAATCCCACGCTGCGGGTCAGGCCGCAGAGGAACAACTGGCGGATGCCGGGTTGCTGGACAATGAGGATGGGCAGAAGGCCCCGACCTCTTCCTCCTCGCCAGATGAGGCGGTAGCGGGCACACTGGTGTCCGGCCCTTCCCCGATCGACCATCGGGCACACCAAGACCTGCTTCGCCGAGTAGCCCTCAATCTGGGCTTGCAAGCAGAGGAGACTGTAGAGCAGGACGACCCCATGGTCGATATCCTGAGCCCAGAGGGCCCCTCCAGAGTCGCTCTCCCGATTATACGGACAGTGCAGTCCAACTATAAGACGGTGTGGCAAACACCAGCCTCTAGTGCGCCAACTGCAAAAGGCGTGGAGAGGAAATACTTCGCCCCATCTAGAGGGTTTGACTTCCTCTTTCTACACCCGTCCCCCTGTTCGCTGGTGGTCTCGGCGGTCAACGAAAAAGAGCGGCATGGCCAGCAAGCTCCTGCCCCCAAAGGCAAGGAAGCTAAGAGATTGGACTTATTCGGGACGAAAGTCTATTCATCTGGGGGCCTTCAACTGAGGATCGCCAATCAGCAGGCGATTCTAAACAGGCACAATTTTAACTCGTGGGCATCAGTTGCCAAGTTTAAGGCCTCCCTCCCACCTGACGCGCATCAGGAGTTCACGGCCCTGGTGGATGAGGGAATGGCAGTGGCCAAGACCTCATTGCAGGCCGCACTAGACTCAGCCGACGCGGCGGCTAGAACAATTGCGTCGGGAGTCGTGATGAGGCGTTCAGCGTGGTTGCAGGCTTCAGGTCTCCCGCCAGAGGTACAGACCACGCTGCAGGACCTCCCGTTTGAAGGTTCGGGCTTGTTTTCCGACCAGACGGACGCCAGGCTACATAGCCTTAAGGACTCGCGAGCGACCCTTAAGTCGTTGGGTATGCACACTCCGGTAACGCAGCGTAAGCCCTTTAAACCACAGCCACCGCAAAGACAATACCACCCTCGCCCCCGACACGAGCCGTACCGCCGTCGAGGCAGGGATAACAGGCGGAGACGTAACAATACGCCTAACCAAGGCCAGAGTCACGGCCAGGGCAAACCGCAGCCAGGGAATAAACCAGGCTTTTGAAGCTACGCCCGAGGACAGCGTACCATATCCAAAAAACATACCGGATCCTCCTCTGTTTTTCAAAGACCGCCTGTCCCATTTCTACCGGGCATGGTCGCGCATAACATCGGACCGATGGGTCCTGCGCACAGTGAAGGCAGGCTATACCCTCCATTTTTCCTCGCCCCCTCCCTGCCATCCCCCTTCCCCGTCCCTCTTCAGGGACCCTTCTCACGAGCAACTTCTCACGCAGGAGGTTCAGACCCTTCTCGCTGCTGGAGCAGTAGAAGAGGTCCCAACAGACCTGAGGGGAAAAGGATTCTACTCCAGATACTTCCTGATCCCCAAGGCAAAAGGAGGCCTCCGTCCTATTTTGGACCTGCGCGAGCTAAACAAGTTTCTGATCAAAGCTCGCTTCCGTATGGTCTCCCTGGGAACTATTATCCCATCCCTGGATCCGGGGGATTGGTATGCTGCCCTCGATATGAAAGATGCCTATTTTCACATCGCAATCAATCCGGCCCACAGGCGATTCCTGCGCTTCATGGTCGACCAGCGCCACTTCCAATTTACGGTCCTGCCCTTCGGCCTGGCGTCAGCACCACGAGTGTTCACGAAATGCATGTCCGTGGTGGCAGCCTTCCTTCGAAAGAGAAGGATGCGTGTGTTCCCGTACCTGGACGATTGGCTACTCGCGGGCAGGTCGGAGGCCGAGGTCCAATCTCACGTGAAGCTGGCCTTGCAGACGTTTGACAAGCTCTGCCTCCGGGTCAATGTGCCCAAGTCCACGTTAGTCCCCACACAGAGGCTGGACTTCATAGGTGCAACCCTGGACTCGGTCACCGCGCAAGCGAGCCTACCAGAGGCACGGTTCATGTCAATTCACAGAGCCGTAAGCTCGGTCCAAAAGTTCCCCACGACAACGGCAAGGTGTTGCATGCAGCTTCTGGGACATATGGCAGCTTGCACACACGTGGTCAGACATGCCCGCCTGAGGCTCCGCCCTTTACAGTTGTGGTTCGCCCACACGCATCGCCCCAACAGAGACCCATTGGATCAAGTAGTCACGATCCCAAACCAGGTGCTCAGCTCGCTACGCTGGTGGCTCGATCGCCACCAGGTATGCGAAGGGATCCCCTTCGCTGCCCCACAGCCCACTCTGACGTTGGTAACAGATGCGTCGGACCTGGGCTGAGGGGCGCACCTGGGGGAACTGCGGACCCAAGGGTTGTGGTCCAGGGAAGACAAGCTGCTTCACATCAATCTGAAGGAGCTAAGAGCGGTTCGCCTCGCCTGTCAGACCTTCCGTGCCACCATAAAGGGTCACAGCGTGGCGGACAACACTACTGCCATGTTTTATATAAACAAGCAGGGCGGGTCCCGGTCTTCTCCCCTCTGTCACGAAGCGCTCCAATTATGGAACTTCTGTGTAGCCCATGCGATACACCTCATCGCAACGTATCTTCCGGGAACTCAAAACGGCTTAGCAGACCGCCTCAGCCGATCCTACCAAATGCACGAATGGACGTTGAAGCGAGATGTCCTGCATTCGATCTTCCTGAGGTGGGGCTTTCCCCGGGTGGATCTATTCGCCACCAGGGACAACAGCCAATGCCCTCAGTTCTGCTCGTTCCAGAACCTCAGCCCGGGATCATTAGCAGATGCCTTCATGATCCCGTGGGGAGGGAGCCTGAGATACGCCTTCCCTCCGTTCCCACTCATACACAAGGTTCTCCTCAAGACCCGCAGGGACAGGGCGACGATCATACTCATCGCCCCGGCCTGGCCACGCCAGCATTGGTTCACGTCCCTGCTGGAACTGTCCATAGCCGATCCAATCACCCTTCCCCTCCATCGCGACCTAGTCACGCAAGACGAAGGTCGCCTACTCCACCTGAACCTGTCTTCGCTACATCTCACGGCATGGTATCTCTCTGGCTGAATGATGCAGAACACAGGTGCTCTCGCCAAGTTCAGCAAATCCTCCTTAATAGTAGGAAGCCCTCTACAAGAGCGACCTACCTGGCAAAATGGAAAAGGTTCTCCCACTGGTGTGAACCTCAACGCATACAGCCTTTACAAGCCTCAGTTCCGTTTATCTTGGACTACCTACTGCACCTCAAGAATCAAGGGCTTGCGCCCGCCTCAATTAGAGTTCACTTAGCCGCTATTTCGGCTTTCCATCCGGGAGAGTTGGGAGTGTCAGTGTTCTCCAACCCCACAGTGGCCCGATTCCTCAAGGGGCTGGAAAGGGTGTTCCCCTACTCGCGCCCGCCTGTCCCGGCGTGGAGTCTGAACCTAGTCCTAACAAGACTCATGAGTCCTCCCTTTGAGCCCCTAGCCACTTGCTCCCTCACGCACCTCTCGTGGAAGGTGGCGTTTCTCGTGGCCATTACGTCGGCCAGAAGGGTATCGGAATTGAGGGCCCTCTCTTCGGAACCACCCTATACAGTGTTCCATAAAGATAAGGTGCAACTGAGGCCGCACCCCAAATTCCTCCCAAAGGTGGTATCACAGTTTCACATGGGGCAGGATATTTGCCTACCGGTGTTTTTCCCAAAACCCCATACGAACCCTCACCAACGCAGCCTACATACCCTGGATGTCCGAAGGGCGTTGGCATTTTACCTGGAATGGACCAGGTCGTTCCGCAGAACACCCCAGCTGTTCATTGCGATTGCGGAATGTATGAAAGGCTTGCCTATCTCGACACAGCGCTTGTCGGCATGGATTGTGCATTGTATACGCACCTGTTATGAGCTCGCCAGTGTTCCGGCCCCGGAGATCCGGGCCCACTCGACTAGAGCCCAAGCGTCCTCTACGGCCTTCTTGGCACAGGTCCCTACTCAGGAGATCTGCAAGGCAGCCACCTGGTCGTCCATACATACGTTCACAGCCCACTACGCGATCCATCATCAGACCAGAGAGGACGCAATGGTCGGTCGGGCTGTGTTACAGTCAGTTGTATCTTGACTCCTACCCACCTCCAATGGTAAGCTTGGGAATCACCTAATGTGTAATGGACGTGAACAATCACTCGAAGAAGAAAGAACGGTTACTTCCTTCTGTAACTGTTGTTCTTCGAGATGTGTTGTTCACGTCCATTACACTTCCCACCCTCCTTCCCCTCTGTCGGAGTCTCCGGCAAGAAGGAACCGGAGGGGTCGGGTCGGCAGGGATATATATACCCTGGAGCGGGGCGCCGCTCTGGCGGGAAGGAGGGGGCCCTGCCGGCCCGACGGGAGCCGCTAAGGGAAAAAGTTTCCGACGTCCGTGCACGTGGCGCGCGTACACCTAATGTGTAATGGACGTGAACAACACATCTCGAAGAACAACAGTTACAGAAGGTAAGTAACCGTTCTTTCTGTGGGATGTAAGGATGCATGTATAGAATCATAGAACTGGAAGGGACCTCGAGGGGTCATCTAGTCCCATCCCCTGCACTCAAGGCAGGACTAAGTATTATCTAGACCATTCCTGACAGGTGTTCGTCCAACCAGCTCTTAAAAATCCCCAATGTTGGAGATCCCACAACCTCCCTAGGCAATTTATTCCAGTGTTTAACCACTCTGACAGGAAGTTTTTCCTAATGTCTAACCTAAACCACCCTTGCTGCAATTTAAGCCCATTGCTTCTTGTCCTATCCTCAGAGGTTAAGAAGAATTTTTCTCCCTCCTCCTGTAACAATCTTTTATGTACTTGAAAACTGTTATCATGTCCCCTCTCAGTCTTCTCTTCTGCAGACTAAACAAACCCAATTTTTTCAATCTTCCCTCATAGATCATGTTTTCTAGACTTTTAATCATTTTTGTTGCTCTTCTCTGGACTTTCTCCAATTTGTCCAAATCTTTACCGAAATGTGGTGCCCAGAACTGGACACAATACTCCAGTTGAGGCCTAATTAGCGCAGAGTAGAGTGGAAGAATTACTTCTAGTGTCTTGCTTACAACACTCTTGCTTATACATCCCAGAATGATGTTCGCTTTTTTTGCAACAGTGTTACACCGTTGACTCATATTTAGCTTATGGTCCACTCTGACCCCCAGATCCCTTTCCGCAGTTCTCCTTCCTAGGCAGTCATTTCCAATGTTGTTGTATGTGTGCAACTGGATTGTTCCTTCCTCAATGGAGTACTTTGCATTTGTCCTTATTGAATTTCATCCTATTTACTTCAGACAATTTCTCCAGTTTGTCCAGATCATTTTGAATTTTAATCTTATCCTCCAAAGCACTTGCATCCTCTCCCACCTTGGTCTCATCTGCAAACTTTAAGTGTTGTGACAAAGTTCCTCCTCTACCCTGGTGGGTCCTTTGCTTATTGGCGGATTTTCTTGCCTCAGAGATTCACTATGTGGGCTGGGGAACAGCCCAGAGATCTTCCCCTCTGGAAGAACCCACAGTCCAGGTTAATTGCGAGGTTTGGGGGGAACCTGGGCCCGCCCTCTACTCTGGGTTCCAGCCCAGGGCCCTGTGGACTGCAGCTGTCTATAGGACCTCCTGTAACAGCTGCATGACAGCTATAACTCCCTGGGCTACTTCCCCATGGCCTCCTCCAAACACCTTCCTTATTCTCACCACAGGACCTTCCTCCTGGTGTCTGATAACGCTTGTGCTCCTCAGTCCTCCAGCAGCACACCCTCTCACTCTCAGCTCCTCACACTTGCACCACAAACTGAACTGAGCTTCTTTTTAAAACCCAGGTGCCCTGATTAGCCTGCCTTAATTGATTCTAGCAGCTTCTTCTTAATTGGCTCCAGGTGTCCTAATTAGCCTGCCTGCCTTAACTGGTTCTAGCAGGTTCCTGATTACTCTAGTGCATCCCCTGCTCTGGTCGCTCAGGGAACAGAAAACTATTCATCCAGTGACCAGTATATTTGCCCTCTACCAGATTCCTGTACCCTCCTGTTCTGGGTCTGTCACAGTGTACTCTTTATGCCATTATATAAATAATTGATGAAGATATTTAACAGAAGTGGACCCAGAACTGATCCCTGCGGGACCCCACTTGTTATGCCCTTCCAACATGACTGTGAACCACTGATAACTACTTTCTGGGAACGATTATGAGTGCTTGCATGGAGGGATATTGCCCTCCAAGGATCCTTGGTCATGGAAGTTCCCAACCAGTTTCACACTAGTGGCGTGAAACTCATGAATGAGACTCTTGTGAAATCGTCGTCCAAGAAGCAAAATTACAAGGAATGTGATTTTTCTTAATCCCAGTTTATAGATGAGTAAACTGAGATAGTGGTTAAATGAGTTGCTCAGGGTCACACAATAAGTCATTGCAAGAGCTTGAGTGAGAATGTAAGAGTTCCTGATTCTTGGCCACGAGCTCCCAAAACCTGCCAAAGCCCAAGTGTTTGATACTATGTGAAACAAAGACCCAAAAAGGAGGAATAGATGGTATAAAGGTGGAAAGAATCTGGAAATAAATCTTCAGCTGTATCTTCAGTTTAATGATCTAGCACAG
This sequence comes from Chrysemys picta bellii, assembly GCF_011386835.1. NCBI lineage: Eukaryota > Metazoa > Chordata > Testudines > Emydidae > Chrysemys > Chrysemys picta. The sequence continues at coordinate 61,758,864 of NC_088791.1, forward strand.
GGATGGCCAACCTGAGTCTGAGAAGGAGCCAGAATTTACCAATGTACATTGCCAAAGAGCCACAGTAATACGTCAGCAGCCCCCCATCATCTTCTCCCACCCCCGTTCCCAGCGCCTCCCGCCCACCAGCTGCCCCGCCGATCAGCGCCTCCCCCTCCCTCCCTCCCTCCCTCCACCTCTCGATCAGCTGTTTCATGGCATGCAGAAGGCTGGGGGGGGGGGGCGGGGGCATGGCAGGGTCAGGGGAGGGAGTGGGGGCAGGGCCTGTGGCAGAGCCAGAGGTTGAGCAGTGAGCAACCCCTGCCCCCTCCCCGGGCTGGAAAGTTGGTGCCTGTAGCTCCAGCCCCGGAGTTGGTGCCTATACAAGGAGCCGCATATTAACTTCTGAAGAGCTGCATGTGGCTCCGGAGCCACAGGTTGGCCACCCTGATCTAGCATGTCTTTGCAGTTATCAAGATGACAGTTCCATTTACACTGCTCAAAGTTTCAATGTGGCTGAAATACATTTGGGTCTAAAAGAGTAACCCTCATACTGGGGAATAGTTGAGAGAGATGCATCTTGATCAATCTTTGTTCATGTTTGGTGCTTATTTTTAAATAATACATTGCAATCTTTTAATATATTGTTACATTTCCTAAGCTTAAACTTCACCTGCAAGATTTAAAAGTATCTCCAAATTTGTTGGGAAATATACTACTTTAAGGAGGGAGAAAAAAACCTATACCTTAAAATTATTTTCAAAAGTACCTAAAGAAGTTAGGTGCCCAGCCTCCTACTGATGGTTTGTAGGCACTTTTGAAAAGCCCACTCTAAAAAATGCAGATTTGTACTGTATGGCTTCATAAGGATGCATTATAATCTGTTAGTTATTACTCTGCTTGCTGTTTTTCTATTTATTTCTAGAGGCTGCAGTTGCTTTTGTTAAATCCATTGAAGGAACTGTCAAACATTATTCATCCTGATATCAGGCTCAAACAATTGGAGTGTGTATTACAGATTTTGCAGAGTCAAGGTGACAGTCTAGGACCTGGCTGGCCATTAGTCCTTGGTGTCATGGGAGCAATCAGAAGTGATCAAGGGTAAGTGGTTGATATAAACCTGATATAGCTAAGAAGAGCAGAGAACTCACCATTTACTAATATTCATAATTGTTTTTAGTTATTTCTATGTTCTAAATAGCTGGACTCCACAGAAAAGAAGTTTTGTTTAAAGGCACAGATTGTCAGCTTTCTACTGAATTACTCTTTCAAAAGACTGAAAAAATTCACTTGAAAATCTGCAGATCTGTACTGATAATGCCATTAGTATAAATGTTATGGAAAGGTTGGTGCTTTGAAAGATGTGTTTGTTAGAGAGAGACTTATGCAGGGTTTATTACCGTTTTATATTACTGTGGAATTAAATACATTTTGATAGTAATAGTGAATTTTGACAGTAAAATACTGATGAATGATGAGTAACTTTACAGATAAATTTTACATTAAACCTGGCAGATTATTAGAGGCAGAATTAAACCCATGGTCTCCTAAAATATTACAAACAAAAACATGCCAATTCCCACAAAATAACTAAGGGATTTACAAGAGAAATTTGTAGGCCTTTTCCACTAGCTTATGAAAATACATGCAACAATAGAGAAAAAGGCCAGAGTTGATTTCCGTTCCTAAGTACCTTCATTACAGATGTCCTTCCTTTTATTCTCTTAATCAAGATAGAACTTACTTTATAATATCCTGGCTCTGTATATGCACCCTGTTGGAAGATTAGAAATATTAACAACTAAACTCAGAAAATGTTTAATGGTTTCTCCCTCTGGGCCATAGAGCAATCGCTACATAGTGTTCATCTTAAATTATTTTAATAATCTCTGTTTAGAAGCCTAAAAAACAAGTAAAGAGGGCAAGAAATGAGCCACAATTTTGATACAGAGAAGTTAAGTAAGGTGCTTATTTACTCTCTCATAACACAAGAACAAGAGGCTAAACATTTAAAATTATTAAAAGGAAATACTCTTACAGAACTCATTTCTTCACAATATCATTCAGATCAAGAACTTAATAGTAATAGAAAAATATTAGATGTTTAGATATTCTCATTATTCTTATAAGATAAACTACATAGGAGAAAACATTTGCAAAGGATATAAACCCTCATGTTGTAAGGCATAAACCAACCGCTGACTGACAGGGTTTAGGGGGAAAACCTTCCTTTATAGACAAGTTATCCCATAATTGTCCATTATGGGGTTTCTTGTGCATTCTTTTGAAGCATTTGGTACGGGAGCATTGCCGTTGCGGGAGACACGAAAATATGGTTTGGTAATTTGATCCAATATTGAAATTACAAAAGAAAATTAGTTTTTCAAGTGCTTACTCGTGTCCATTCCATTCTAGGTGTGTGCATGCCCATGTGCACAGTCATTAGAGATTTTTGCCTTAGCGGTATCCAGATGGTCGTGCCGTGCTTATGTGTTGGTATATTAGGCGCTGCCGACCCTATGCCCTCTCAGTTCCTCCTTACCACCTGGGACAGTTGGTCAGAGCTCCTTGTCTTGCATCGCAAGAGCATTAGCGGTTCTTCATAGCCCATTGTCTGTCTTCTTTGTATATAGTTTGTAGGTACTTAGTGTGACAAAGTTCCGAGCCTGTATTGGTGGGTCCTGCGCTTCTGGGAGGATTCAGTGGCCTCAGAAACTCGATAAGGCCCCAGTGTGACCTCCCTTTCTCAGTGTAGTGGCAAGAGTCACAGCCTATTGAGTTACTTTCATCACCGGCCAGTATGGGAGATGGGAAGGGGGAATACCCCACAGTCTCTGTTGCTCCGTAGAGCTCAGTAGGCGCAGTTCAGCCCCCTGCCTGGACCGAGTCCTGCTTCCCTTCTCCAGGGGATCTCTCTAGAGTATGGTGGGGGAGAGAACCAAGGCCCGCCCTCTACTCCAGGCTCCAGCCCAGGGACCCTAATGGTAGCAGCTGTTGGCGACTTTCCTTTCATCACTGATGCTGCTTTGATTCCCTGGGCCACTTCCCTCGTGATCCCCTTTCCCTAGCTTCACCCTTACCTCAGGATTCAGCAATGCTTCCTCTCCTCCAGCTCCTTTCACCTTGGCTCCCCAGAGGCTACTGGAAGGAGAGCTTTTAAACAGTAGAAGTGGGACCTTGATTGGTTCTAGCTGTCTCCATTAGCCTAACGGCCTTAACTGGTTAATTGGCGTCAGGTGTCTTAATTGGTCTGGAATAGCCTTTGTTTGGCTATCCAGAGAACAGGGACCTGCTCATTCTGAAGGCTGATATCCCTGCCTTCAACCACTTATGTTCTTCTGGTCTGAATCTGTCACATTAGTTAGCCATTAAGTTAAGTGTTAGGTTAGTTTGTAGTTAGACCCGGCTGAGACTTTGCCCTTGAGCGGGACATGCCCCTTTCTCCTGGCTTCAAACCATACTCATCATGCAACAGGTTGATGCTTATTAGTGACCCCCATGCCAGCTGTTTGAAGTGCTTCGGGGAGTCCCATAGAAAGGACAAGTGCAGAATCTGTAAGAGCTTTTGCCCCAGAATCCAGAAGGAGCAGGATATCCACTAGAGGGCCTTCCTCATGGAAGCTGCACTTTGTCCTGTGTTGGAGCCGTCCCATTCGGATCCCACACCGCACACCTCAGCATTGGTGTGGAGCGCACCGTCGGCACCGTTCCCCCTCGCCGGTACCGAAGAAGAGGCAAAAGAAGAGCCCCCTGGCACTGGAGGGGAAAGGGACCTCAGGCAAAGGACCCATGTCAGGCCATGTGCCCATCACGGGGGTGCCACTGAGGTCAGACCCCCGGGAGCCTAGCCAGGGATCTGACTCCTGGGAGTGGCAGGGGACCCCAGCTTCTCCTCAGGTCCTCGTTGCCCGAAGTGGCTCCAGCGGCTAAAGAGCAAGTTGGGCTGACCGGTACTGCAGACACTGCGACAGGCGCCGCACTTGATAAGGCCCCAGCACCTAAGAGCAAGCCAATCATGGGACCACCCCATAGGGCAGTGGAGCACCCTTGGACCCCAGACCGCAGATGTAGATCACCATCTCCGTGGCCTAGGATCCTGGCACCGCATCTCCAGTCCCCGACACCACACTCTCCCACTACAAGACATGGGGCACCGGTCCTCCTACCACCGATACCAGCAAGCTTCCCATGAAAGATCACTATAGTGCAGGTCACCCTCGCTCAGATGGTCTCTCAGGTGTCAGTCCCCACCAGGGCGGGATCACTCCCTGTCATGGCATCAGTCTCCATCCCCCCCCACCCCCCAAGTACCGCTTGTTGGGCAGTCACTGATCCTCACCTCACCGGTCGCTGACCAGTGTCAGTCGGCAGACTCAGGCCTTGATGGCTCTGCTCTGGTTGCCAGAAGGGCAATGGTCGGACTTGGACCAGGAGTTCAGCCTCTCTCCAAGGAGGGGTGATTTACCACCAAGCCGCTAAGCTGGCGTGGCACCTGCAGAGATGGCATGGCAGCAGGGAAAGTGGCCCGCTCAATGGCCATACTGGAACCCGTGGGGCATGTCTGTGATGCTGGTCCCATATTCCCACCAGTCCTCACTGGCGGATTCGGACAAATCACCCCCAGCACAGCTGGCACTGGAGTTGGAGTACGGTACCGAATCGGACGCGGAGGCAGCGCATCAAACTTCAGCACCTAAGGAGCCATCCCCAGAGAAGGGGAAGGGGAACCTGCCCCTCCGCCAGCAGTGCACTTGTCGTCATCATCTCCGGACAAAGCGGTGGCGGGTCCCTCTCAAACGGGCAGCCCCTCCCACCCACCATGGCCTGGGTCATGCTGCCCGTCCACTCAGGGGTCCTTAAGATTGCCAAATTACTGTGGCAGACCTCCTCTTCGATTCTGTCTGCTTCTAAGAAGGTGGAAAAGAAGTGTTACCTTCCTGTGAAAGGGTTTAAATATCTGTATATGCACCCTCCAGCGGCGCACTGGTCTATCTGCCATTAATGAAACGGACAGGCAGGGCAAAGTCAGTGGCATGCCAAAAAACAAAGGCACCAAGAGACTGGACAAAGCCCTGTCTGGGATGATTTAGTTGGTGTTAGTCCAGCCCCCTGCTCAAAGCAGGACAAGGTGACCTTCTGACGTCTCTTCCAACCCTGGTATTCTATGATTCTATGGACTTACTTGGCAGAAAGATTTATTTGATGGCAAGCCTGCAATTTTGGATATCTAACCACTAGGCCCTGTTAGGCAGGTACAGTTTTAACCTGTGGGACTCCCTTAACAAATTCAAGGAGGCCCTCCCACAGGACCGAGCTCAGGAGTTCACCACTTGAGTGGATGAAGGCACAGTGGTGGCAAGGGGAGTCCTTCAAATGGCCGGGGACACTGCTGACTCAGCGGCCAGTGTGGTCACCTCTGTGTTGGCCATAAGGTACAGCTCCTGGTTGCAGTCCTCCGGGTTATGCCATGAGATGCAGGCCACTATACAGGACCTCCTGTTTGAGGGGGATGGGCTCTTCTCCAAGCTCACGGACTAGAGACTCCATGGCCGTAAAGACTCCCGTGCCACCCTCCACTCGTTGGGCCTTCATACTCCTTATCAGGCCAGGAAGTCGTTCTGCCCTCCGCCTCCACAGTCTAGGTCCTCGGGTACTCCCCAGCTAAGGACCTGCATGGTCTTTCCATTTGTCTTCTCAGCCTGGCCCTTCCAGGAACCAAGGAGGCCAGAAGCAGTCATGTTGAGGTTGCGCTCGAGGACGACACCCCAGTCACCTCCCAGGATCCACACTCCCACGCTTTCCTCTACTGCCTCTGCCCCTTCTGGTCGGCCTGGTCTCAGCTGACCTTGGACTGTTGAGTGCTCAAAGTAATATCCTCAGGTTACACCAGGGGTCTCAAACTCAAATGACCACGAGGGCCACATGAGGACTAGTGCATTGGCCCGAGGGCCGCATCACTGACACTCCCCCTCGCTGTCCCTGGCCCTGCCTCCACTCCACCCCTTCCATGAGGCCCCGTCCCTGCCCTGTCTTTTCTCCACCTCCTCCCCTGAGCGCGTGGCTCCCCGCTCCTCCCCCATCCCTCCTGTAAAGTGCTAAGCGCCACCAACAGCTGTTTGGCGGCTGGGCGGTGGGAAGCGCCTGGAGGTAGGCAGGAAAAAAAAAGAGTAGTATAGTATTAAAATATAGTATGCTATTAAAAGTCAATTAACTTTTTTATTAACTTCTTTAACTGTAATGTGAAAAGTCAGTGCAAATTTTGACAGGTCATTTCATTTTTGGCCACTTAGCTGGCAGTGTTTGGCATCAACCAGAGCATCAATATTAGGTTTGATATCCTGAGACGAAACCAATCTCAGTGTTGCTTTCAAATGTTCATCAGTGAGCCTTGACCTTAACACAGATTTGTTAATCTTCATGGAAGAGAAAAACTATTCACATATATATGTACTTCCAAACATTGCCATTATCCTTGCGGAAGCAGAGAATAACATGGGAAATCTTTCTTGTGAAAGAAACCTGTAGAATTCTGGAATTCCAGCATCTGTATACTTCTGCTTCAAAATGGTGTCACACTGAAGCTCCACTAACTCAGTCTGCATTTTCTCTGCAACATAGTCAATTTCAACAGCAAATGGTGTGGAAAAAAGTTGAAAATGTGGTTCAAGTGCCTTGAAATCTTTAAACCGCACTGTTTGTGTCAGTTAGAAATGATCTCTGCATATTCTTTCAAGAATTTGGGTTCAACTTTTTTCCTAAGGAATTCAGAGTCGAGAAATGAACCAAATTGCCAGCAGTCAGCTGTTTCCCCCACAAAGTAAGTTTGACTTTGAATGACTTAACACTGTCATACATCTGTGTTATCACCTGTTTTCTACCTTGAAGTTTCAAGTTCAGTGCATTCAGGTGATCAGTTACATCTGTTAAAAAAGCAAGGTTGCAGATAAAAGTGGAATCAGCAAGCTGTGGAACCTCCTTGTTTTTCATTTTCATGAAGGAATCAATCTCCTCTCTATGTGCAAAAAAAAAAGCTTCAAAATATTTCCACGACTCAGCCATTTAACTTGAGTGTGATACAGAAGTTCCCCATATTCGCTGTCCATACTTGCTAGAAAAGAAGTGAGCTGTCTGTTGTTCAGCCCTCGTGCACGTATAAAATTAACAGTTTTAACAACTACATCCATAACTGCCTTCATTTGTAGACTTTTACTACACAGGGCTTCTTGGTGCAAAATACAATGTATACGGGTGAAGCTAATGATATATTGAGGCTGTTCAGTTTGGTCTTCAATAATCCAACCACACCAACATTTTCAGAGCACATTGATGGCGCGCCGTCCATAGCCAAAGATACGAGTTTGTTCCATGGCAGCACAGCTTTTTCAATGCACTCTTCCAGTCCTTGAAATATGTCAGGTCCCGTTGTGGTACCCTTCAGTGTTGTTAAGTCTAGCAGTTCTTCAGTTATATTCAAATTGCAATCCACACCTCTAATGAACACTGCACATTGTGCGGTATCTGATACATCTGTACTCTCATCAAGAGCAATTGAAAATGCTTCGATGTCTTTTGCCATTTGAATCAATTGTTTTTGCACATTATCAGCTAAATCCGTTTTCCTGCAGGCAACTCTACTGGCAGACAAGCTTATGCCTTTAAAAACTTTCTTCCTATCAGGACATAAAATTTTGCTGGCCTTCATAAGACATTCTTTTACAAATAAGCCTTCTGTAAAAGGTTGCGATGATTTAGCTATCATTTCGCTTATCACAAAATTTGCTCTTACTGAATCTTTGCTAGACTTAGATATCAGAGGGGTAGCCGTGTTAGTCTGAAACTGTAAAAAGCAACAGAGGGTCCTGTGGCACCTTTGAGACTAACAGAAATACTTCTGTTAGTCTCAAAGGTGCCACAGGACCCTCTGTTGCTTTTTGCTAGACTTGTTAATCCCCAAAAAGAAATTTCTTTGCTTGGCAAATGTTGCTTTAAGTTGCTGAAGTTTTTCCTCTCGGATTTTTCCAGTGAACGCAGCATATTTTTCACGATGCATCGTGCCATAGTGCCGACGCACGTTATACTCCTTGGGAACAGCAATCATTTGCTGACAAATAAGCCATTGAATTTATCTTTTTACCTCTGTGAAAAAATAAAAATTCTCCCATTTGTCTTGAAAAACTCTTTTCTTCCATGAGTGTTCTTTTTTTTGACAAAGTCATTTGCAAGCGGTTTTAATAAAATATATACACTCAGTAAAGCCTCCCCACTGCACTGGGTGCACCACCACTCCACTCCTGCTCTGCCTCTTCCAGGGGTGGCAGGTTTGTAGAAATTTTGGTGGTGCCCAGAACCTGCCCTCCCCCAAACTCCGCCCCCACCTGCCTAAGGCTCTGGGAGGGAGTTTGCGTGGGGGAGGGGATTTGGTGTGCAGACTCTGGGATGGAGTTTGGGGGTAGGAGGGGGTGCAGGGGTGAGGGCTGTGGGGCTGGGGATGAGGGATTTGGGGCATTAGAGAGGCTCGGGGCATTGGAGAGGCTTGATTAGGGCAGAAAGGCAGGGGAAGGGCAGCCTGCCCTGGCCCTAGTGGAGGGGGGCACTAGGACCCTGCGGCAGCAGGTGATGCTGGAAGCCGGCAGAGCCAGTGGAGTCAGCATGAGTTGCAGGCTCTGGGGCGGTGAGGGGGCAGCAAGTGAGGCCAGGGGATACTCGGGGGAGGTGCGTGGGGGCAGCGGGCGGGCTGGGGGAGAGACCTGGCCCCAAACATTGGGGAGCAGCGCGCGGGGAGCTTAGCTGCCATATAAAATAACTTGGGAGTGGGGTTAGGGGAGTTGAGGGGAGACAGGCAATAACTGGGGGGGGAGGGCATGCAGGGAGCTTGGTGGGCCGCAGGGAAGAGCTCTGCATGTTTGAGACCCCTGGGTTACACCTTGCAGATTATGGCCGACCTTCCCTTCCACCCCCCTTCCCCATCCCTCTTCATGGACCCTTCTCACGAACAACTCCTAGTCCAAGAAGTTGAGAACCTCCTGCGCTTGGGGGGAGGTGGAGGAGGTTCCTCGAGACATGAAAGGAAAAGAGGTTCTACTCCCGCTACTTCCTAATCCCAAAAGCAATAGGGGGCCTCAGACCCATTTTGGACTTGCGTCATCTCAACAAGTCTCTCAAAAAGTTGAAGTTTCGCATGGTCTCCCTGGCCTCCATCATCCCCTACCTGGATCCGGAAGACTGGTACGCTGCCCTCGACCTGAAGGATGCATATTTCCATTTTCCCAGGGCACAGGTGCTTCCTTCGTTTTACTCTGGGCCAGTGCCATTTCCAATTCAAAGCATTGCCATTCGGTCTCCCGTCAGCCCCAAGAGTGTTCAAGAAGTGCATAGGACTAGTGGCTGCTTACCTGAGGCGCTGGGGTGTTCAAATTTACCCATATCTTGATTGGCTAATAAAGGGTTGGTCTCGGGTTCCAGTGCGACAGTATCTCAATCTTGTTTGTTCCACCTGTCATGACCTGGAGTGGTTGTTAAATGAGAAAAGGTCAACCTTAATTCTAGTACAAAACATAGAGTTCATTGGAGCAGTCATCGACTCTACTCAGGCGAGAGCCTTCCTCCCCGAGGCGCATTTCCAAGACATGGTGGACCTCATTTCATTCATGCAAGCAAGCACATCTTCTTACTACCGCTCACATCTGCCTGCGCTTGTTGAGCCACATGGTGGCCTGCACTTAAGTGGTTTGCCATATGTGGCTCCACCTCAGACCCTTGCAGACGTGGCTGGCGTTGGTCTACATCCCCAACAGACACAGCATGGACCATGTGGTCAGGGTCCTGGACCACGTACTGTCGTCACTCACTTGGTGGCAGAGTCCTGTATTGGTGTTGGAGAGAGTTCCCTTTGCGGCTCTATCCCCATCGGTGACCCTCATCTCCGATGCCTCAGATCTGGGGTGGGGAGCCCACCAGGGCAATGTCAGCACGCAGTATCGTTGGTCGAGTCACGATTGCTCCCTAACATCAACATCAGGGAGCTCAGAGCAGTTCGCCTGGCCTGCCAAGCCTTCTTACCTCACTTAAAAACAGGTCCAGGTCCTGATGGACAATACAGTGACTATGTTCTATATCAAGCAGGGTGGATCCACACCATCTGCCCTTTATGATGAAGCCCTCAAGCTCTGGAACTACTGTGTACAACATGGCGTCCATCTCATAGCCGCTCACCTCCCTGGGGCCAGGAATGCTTTGGCAGATCACCTCAGTAGGACCTTCTTGTCTCGCTACGAGTGGTCCCTCCACCCAGAAGTGTTCAGCTCCATCTTCCAGAGGTTGGGGGATTCCCCAGGTGGACCTGTTCGCATCCACGCAGAACAGGAAATGACACGTTTTCGGCTCAATTCAGGGAATCGACAGAGGCTCCCCGTTGGACGTTTTTCTGCTCCAGTGGTTGGGGGCTCTGTTGTACGCCTTCCCTTCACTGCTGCTGATTCACATAGTCCTCATGAAAATCAAGCAGAGCAAAAGTGATCATCATAGTGCCGCTTGGCCATGCCAGCACTGGTTCAGCACGCTGCTGGACCTATTGGTGGCTGCTCCGTTACAGCTGCTACTCAGGCCCGACCTGCTGTCCCAGAACCGCAGCAGTCTTTTGCATCTGAACCTGGCAGCGCTGCACCTGACTGCTTGGCTGCTGCATGGTTAAATGCAGAGGAGCAGGAATGCTCAGCTACTGTCCAGTAGGTCCTGTTGGGAAGCAGAAAGCCCTCCACCGGAATGACCTACTTGGCCTAATGGAAGTGGTTTGCTTGTTGGACCTCAGATAAAGGTATTCGGCACGAGTCGGCCTTGCTGCAGTTGATCCTGGACTACCTCCTGCATCTGAAGCTCCAAGGCCTCTCCCTTTCAACTATCAAAGTCCACGTGGCCGCTATTTCGGCTTTCCATCCACTGCTCGAGGATTGGTCGTTTTTTTCCCAGGACATAACTGCCAGGTTCCTCAAGGGCCTCGAGAGCTTCTACCCGCACATCAGGGACCCTGTTCCACAATGGGATCTGAATCTTGTGCTGTCATGGCTCACAGGACCCTCCCTTCAAGCCTCTGGCTTCCTGCTCTCTTCTCCTGTCCCGGAAAGTCACGTTCCTAGTTGCGATAACATCCGCCCACTGGGTCTCTGAGATTAGGGTGCTTACCTCAGAACCACCCTACATAGTCTTCTACAAGGACAAGATCCAGCTGCAGCTGCACCTGGCTTTTCTGCCCAAGGTGGTCTTGCAGTTTCATACGGGCCACAACATTTACTTACCTCTCTTTTTTTCCAAAGACTGACGAGGAGTGTAGGTTGCATTCCCTAGACATCAGGAGAGCACTAGCCTTCTACATTGAAAGGACCAAGTCAATTCGCAAGTCGCTGCAATTGTTCATCGCGGTGACCGACAGGATAAAAGATCGTTCAGTGTCCATTCAAAGAATTTCTTCTTAGATCACTGCCTGCATTCACTGCTGCTATGATCAGGCAAAGGTGCCACCTCCAGCGATTGTAACCACCCATTCAACCAGGGCATAAGCCTCCTCAGCCTATCCAGGACATCTGTATAGCGGCCACCTGGTCATTCGTCCACACATTCTCGTCCCATTATGCACTTACCCAGCAGGCCCGGGACGATGCTGGCTTCTGTAGAGCAGTGTTACAAGCCACAAGACCCTGAACTCTGAACCCAGCTCCGAGGATACTGCTTGTGAGTCACCTAGAATGGAATTGACGTGAGCAAGCACTCAAAGAAGAAAAAACAGTTACCTACCTTTTGTAACTTGTTCTTCGGGACGTGTTGTTCATGACTGTTCCGTTACCTGTCCTCCTACCCTTCAGTTGGAGTTGCCGGCAAGAAGGAACTGAGAGGACGTAGGGTTGTCAGCACCTAATATACCAACGCATGAATGCAGCACTCAAGGGAATGGTACAGACGACCCTACAGATACCGCTAAGGCAAAAATCTCCGATGGCTGTGCATGTGGGCACACACATACCTAGAATGGAATGGACATGAGCAACACATCTCAAAAAGCAACAGTTACAAAAGACAGGTAACTGTTTTTTCTCTTACTTGTAGAGCTTGGTAACTGAAAACAAACATTTATTCACAGGGCTCAGCCAGTACAGAACTGATGCACCTCTGTTCAAACTACACTCTGGACCTTTTCTGTATTTATGTTCTGGATTGAGCCATGCTTCTATAATCCAAGCATGGTGAACTCTAGATCAAATACTAGGGAAGCTCCAGAGTGAAGCTTGAATACAACTGTATATAACCTACACATAACCTATGTTGATTTACAGTATTTGCACAGATGAATGGATGAATTTCCAAAGGAACCCTCTGAATATTAAAAGTGGAAATTATAATATGATTCACTTTCCCTTTCCTAGGAATTTGGTACCCGTCTCTACCATAAGACAGTTACACACACACACACAATTAGCTATTTCAAATGTCTCTTTACTAAATAACACTCCAAAGATAAACTATTACAGCACAGCAGTTACAGCGCACCCTTGCTTGACTAATATCACTAATTAGAGAGTTATTTTCCTTTAAAATGAAGCATATAACCCTGGCCTAAACCCTAAAATATATTTATATTTAAACCTCACAGAAAATAGTCATCGGCACTTCTGACAATCAGAGGTAATCTTCTTTCATATAGTCTCACCGTAGGTATTATATTGACAATTAGATAAAACAGTTGTACCACATAATCAATTGTTTCAGCATCCACAATACAGAGCGTGCACACAACTTGAAATAAGGAAAAAACCTGACAATTTCTGTAGCTGTTAGGCTCAAATGGTGTCTTTGATTTAGTGATGTAGTACAGCTCACAAAGGAGTTGACTCCAGTCTGCGATTCCTCTTTTATGGGGTTTTCTAATCTCAATCCCACTGATTTCTGTAAAATTACAGGAACCTTTATTTAGAGCCAATCCATAGATTGTCTGGGTTACCCCTGCCAGCTCCATTTTCTCCCTGCAAGGCTGAGCTGGATCTGACTGGACTGGATCTTCCAGCTTCTAACTAAGGGCATGTGTGTGTATGTGCAGGAATGTCTGCCCTTAACAAAGACTTCCACATCAGCTTCAAAACAGCTACTGTGCATGGATAACAACTTCTGTACACTTTCTAGTGTGCTGAAATAGCATCTACTTGTTTGAAGCCACTCAAGTTTCTGTACGACCACTTCGTCTTTGACTGTTTCCATGACGACTCAGAGCAAGTAGAAACAGCAGCTTTAATTATAGCAATAAGGTTTTTGGTTTAACCCCGTAAAATGAAAAGAAAAGAGAAGAAAGGGGGTTACATGTTAGACACTCTCTCCTGCTACATCCAGTTGCTTAGCTGCATCCTGTCATTCCTCCTTGGTTTCTTCCTTTCCTGCCACTTTCTGCAGGCCAGTTCGGTCTTGTCACCTAATTTAGGGTTTATATTGCCAAGGATAAAGATTTATTATAGAATGTTAGCTAACAAGTTCTAAAAATCCAGTTAGACAAGCAAGTTGTATCTCAGCATATGAAAGCTGGCAGAGTTGGGGGAGCCTGTGCTTCAGCTGGTCTAGCCAACGTGCTAAAGTATAACTTGCCTTCTCTGCATTAGAATTTAGAATGTGCTAGCTAACTCATTCGTAAGAATAACAAAACAAAAAAAAGTCCACACCAAACACAAAATCCACAAACATCTTTTTTCCCCAATTGGGACAAATCCTAAATGTATTTCAAATTTTGCTTGACTCTAGAGCAAGTGTGTAAATCCGATTATCCGTCTGTAGTAATGTTGCATCCTGGTGCATAATAATAGAATGATTTGTACCCTCTTAAAAAAAATAACATGTACCTTATTTCAATTTCCTCAAGAGAGTCCTTAATACGGACTGCATTCCAGTGTCTTCAGTTGGTTGTGACAGACTTCCTACCAACAATGCCTTGCACTTGCCTACAAATAGTTGTTGAAGTTGCAGGAAGCTTTGGACTTCACAATCAAGAACTAAACATTAGCCTAACATCAATTGGTTTGCTGGTGAGTTTAATTTGCATTCAAAATGAGGATTAGTGTGGCTTTTATTTAATTAATTTTGTTAATGCTAGTTAATGTCTCGACTGTTATCCCGATAAAGGCCGGAAACTGCATGTCATTCTCTCATAAAACTCCCACTGAAGTCAATGTAAATGTAGTGATAAGAATTTGTCTTTAAGTAAATTATTATTGAAACAAACATGATTATGTAAAATGAATGGAGTTGCAGAGATATGACGATTATCAACATTTTTAGTAGAAACATTATAGATTTTAATAATCCTTTTCTGATGCTTCAGTTTGTATATATCTGTGTCTTGAGAGCCTAAAAACTGAAGCCTGGAAATAAATACAGTTCTTGATATTCTGTTTGTAAGAATAATTAAATGTAATCCTTCTCTAATCAGTAGAACTAAGAGTTGCTTAGGACATATTTTGCAGTACACTTTAAAATGGGCAAATTAGAAAAACTGCTCCTTCACAATCAGAGTAATTATCAATGTGTATTTAAATATTTATTTTTCCATACATAAAATGTGTTCCTAAATTCTTTTGTTTGTAGTGGAATATTTCAGATTATTTCTTCCAAAGAGGTGAAACCATTGAAAAAGAGCTGAACAAAGAGGAAGCAGTATTGCAGAAGCAGGCAGAAGAGAAGGGAGTGTTGTTAAACCGTCCTTTCCACCCAGCACCGCCATTTGACTGCCTTTGGCTCTGTCTCTATGCCAAGCTGGGGGAACTCTGTGTAGACCCACGACCTGCAGTTAGAAAGAGTGCTGGACAGACATTGTTTTCTACAATTGGTGCCCATGGAACTTTACTTCAACATTCAACATGGCACACAGTTATATGGAAGGTACTAAGTAAAAAGCTGCTGTAGAATACAGCATCCACATTTTGGTAGCCTCCGTCTCTTACACATGTTTATTGTAATACCAGTTTTAATTTTTATAGGATTTTTAAAGATAATATATAATTTACACACACAAAGTAGCTAGGAACTATTTTATCTTAAACTTTCTTAAAGCTTCCAGATGGTTTCTTTTCCCTTCTGTGCTGCCCTTAAGCCAACTTATCACCATTTTTACATCATCTTGATTTCCCCACCCCCCCCACCCTACACAAAAGTGCTCATGAAATTGACACCAGTATTTCAGTTTGTATTCTCTGGTCTTGGACTGTTGTATTGGTCATTCTTACACTCTCCACACAGATAGATGCATGATTCCTTTGCATAAAATTTTAGTGCCCTTTGTGAGAGCAGCATGGCCAACAAAGACTCAGTCTTCCTTCTACTTCAGCTAGAAAGGAAGACATGGATCTTGTTTCTATTTGAAATTATTAAAGCAACTTCCTTTTCCCGGGGAAGAGCACATGGAAAAAAGTAATTCCTCACCCATGTGACTGGGATGATCTAATAGGAGGCTTAGCTTTTCTGCCACTTCTGTTTCTGACCCTCTCCAGCCAATCAAGCCTATGTGTAAAAATCCCTTTGCCTAGAACCTGGGCAGACTCCTTGTCCCTTGTGGGACTCATGTTCCACTATGATCATACCTAGCTTGATTCTGCTGTCACACATGCCATCTGCTTGGCACTTCAGACCTATTGATCTCTTGACATCAGCCAATCTAAAAGAGAGACAAATGCACATACCTACTACAGAGGCACTTCATAGGTTTCTCAGATTTTCTCTGGGAATGGAGCATTGTCAGTGTGTTGGTCTTTTATTAGCACTAAGGATATTCTCAAAGTTTCTGATCATGGTGATAGTGGCCCTTCATCTCAAGATCCATGTGTCAGCCTATCCGATCAGCTGGCTGATTCAGGTACCCTCACCTCCACAGGTGCTGGGAAGGTTGTGTGAAATAGAGGAATCCTTCGGGTGCCTTCTGGGACTTAACAGGGAAAGGGAGAAAATGTGCGCGATTTTATTATTTCCTTGTTACATTTACATGAGTTAAAATATGTGACTGAAATAATCAATGCATCCTTTTTCTGAATATCGTAGGTTCTGTTTCACCTGTTGGATAGGGTTAGAGAGTCTTCCACGACAGCTGACAAAGAGAAGATTGAGTCAGGAGGAGGCAATATTCTCATTCATCATTCAAGGGATACAGCAGAGAAACAATGGGCTGAGACATGGGTATTAACATTGGCCGGAGTAGCGAGAATCTTTAACACTAGGAGATACTTACTACAACCTTTAGGTAGGCTCTCTATATGTTTGAGAAGTGGGTTTTTTTTTTTTTTTTTTTAACTAATAAAACTTGCTCGGACAATTTCAGTGCTGGCAATTGGCTCACTAGATCCCAGTTCTGTCAAATTTAGCAATTCAGATATTTAATATTATTGCCAGATGTTGTAATGTAACTTTTAATTTGTTTTGTGATAAGTTTTTTTTTCAATTAGATCACTGGCAAAGTATTTAATCTTATAGCTATGTATTCTATAGTATGCTTTGAAACGTGATAACTGTTGTGGAGCCTGTAATCCCAGGTGCTCAGAATTAGAATTCTTAAATACCAAGTGCAGCTACATTTGATATTAATTCTATTATTCCTGACTCCAGGTGTCAAATATTTGTTAAAATCATAATTTTGTAAGCATTTCTTGAATCATTGCCAAAAATGCTGGTTTTTCCCCTCATTTGCTGAGAGAGAATTCCTAACACAAAAAAACATGTTCTGTAGTCTCAAACTATTAATAGGCCATGATATTTTAACATTTATATGTAGCTTTCTTCTGTCCTATTTTCTGCTGTTGACTTTTAAGCTGTATTCTTGTAAAGTTTCCTAAATCCTTCACGTGAGCATCTGAGTGAACTAATTAATGGAAAAAGGAAAATTGGGTGTCTGGGGCGTCCACTAGCACATTCAATGATCTACATAATTTTAAAAAAGGAACAAGGGAAATTTATTAAGGAAAAAAATTGAGACTCATTATGAAGTGGAAGAAATTGAAGATTACACTCTTTCAAGTGATTCCTCTTCCTCTTTATCCATCCACTTTCCCTCTAATAAGGACATGTTATTTTAGGTCAAATTATTTGATTGGCATCTCTTCACTAGCTGAAATTAATAGTGGTAAGTCCATCAGTTCTTTTTCCTTCTAAATCTTTCCTTTTCTCTCCCCTCACCATTCTTTTTGTTTCTACTCTTATGTTTGCTATTCTCCCCCCCCCCTTTCTTTTTTTTTAACACTCCCTTCTCTTCTCTTTTGCTTTTCTCACCCTCTTTCTTTTCACTCTGCTTCTTCACCCTCCTTGTAGCTCTCTCTGGCATTCCTTACTTATTCTCCTCTCCCTTTTTATAACAACTCACCATTTTGGAATTTGCAAAGTTATTAGCTATATAAAATAGGATTAATTAGCAAGTGCTGACACTGCTTGAACTGTACAATCATGTATAACATACATAAGCTTACAGTCTAACATAGACAAAATGTTTCAGTTGAGTTAGGCTTGTACTCATAGAGGGGTTCTAAGTTAATGAATTGCAAAAGGAACTTCATTTTCTAAGTACTGTAAAGTGGTGAAATGGTATTTCTTAAATACATGGAAAAATGGTAGATTTAAGAAAGTATATAGGTGGTGAAAGGTAATTTCAAGCTGTGTTGATGAATTTTTGCCATCTACGTGGTCACATTGCCATGACAGACTATGAGAAAAGGTAAAAGAAAAGAAAAACAAAATTAATATTTGATCTGCTTGTTTCCTTTTAATTAATTTTAATTGAATGTACCAGGCTTTGACTACATGTGATATCCTGCAAATTCTGATATAGTAGAAATAGTCATTTGAATAAATGTGGTGAAATATGTGTACTATGAGGTGTGAAGTTTTCATGATTATTTTCTAGTCGTGTATTTAAACTGCCTAAAACCAGATTTAAGATTGCCTACATACTAGTGATTTATGAGTAAAAACATTGCAGGGATATTGTAATTAAAACAACCCCAAACATTGCAAACGCTGAAAATTCAGAGTTAAGGTTAAATTTAATAGAAATCCATACATGTTAAGCAGTGGAAAGGTACAGTTAAGGCACCCAAACAACCTTCACTTCCTCCTGTAATGACAAAAATTGAAAATCTTAATGTGTCCTTAAAAGTCAGTTTAATCTGTGACTACAAATAGTATTATGCGCTACCAGATCCCTAGCCATTCAATATGCTCCTACGGTTCTCTTGATGATACAAAATTCCATGATAATTATACCTTCAGGGAGTCATGGGCATGTTGTATAGTAGCCAGATATTGAGGGAGTTATTTAAGAGAGATAGGCACTACTCTCTAACTTAATTATGTCAACTAGAAGCACAATCACTAAATTGGAAATGAATGGAAATACCTAAAATGGTTTCTTGGATTAACAAAACTTTGAATATATTAGTTACACAAAACTTAATTTAGTAAATGAAATGGGAACTATGGGAAGATTAGGGGGGTTGCTAATGAATATACTGAGAGAATAATTCTGCTGTTAAACACGGCATTTGGTCTTCCATTTTCAGTTTTCCATGGTAACTCACTTGTTCCAATTCTTTATGTATACTGTAGCAGGGAAATGAGGCCAGAATGCTCTAGACCAGGGGTCCCCAACTCGGTGTCTGCCGGGGGTCTAAGTGTGCCCGCGTACTGGCTGGCGGATGAGCATCCGCCGAAATGCTGCCAAGAAGCAGCAGCATCCAGAGGTGTCGCCACCAAAATGCTGACATCATTCAGTAACCCAATAAGACAATTCTGACCCTACGTCCTTTATATACATTTAACTCCTGTTGAAATCAACAGACATCTGGGCTTCAGCTTGTTTCCTGCAGGGATCAGAAAGGAATTTTTTCCCCTGATGTACAATGTCCAGACACATTGTGTGTGGGAAGAGGGGAAGGTTCTGGCTTTCTCTGAAGCATCAGAGATTGGCCACAGCTGGAGACAGGACATTGAGTGGGGTGGATCAGTACTCTGAGATAGTACAAAGAATCCTATTTCATAGATGCCTGGCTGGTATATCTTGCTCACATTTTCAGGGCCAAACTGATCACCAGTTTTTGAGTTGGGATGGAATTTTCCTTCAGGTCAGATTGATAGGGACCTTGGAGTTTATTCAGCTTTCCTCTGCAGCATGGGGCGTGTATCGCCTGCTGCAATATGTACATATCTCAACTAATCAGTTCCCTGCCATTGTAGGAGCCTTGCATGTTCCCTGCAACAAGTTTAGGGCTTATCTACACTACAAATGCTTTGCTGGTATAGTTACGCTAGCAGAGCCCCTTAGTGAGATGCATCTTGCAGAAGGAGTTTTTCTGCTGGCATAGCTAAACCATCTCCCCAAACAACATGAGCTATACCAACTGAAGCCCTCTTCTGCAAGCATGACTACGTCTACACTGTGGGGTTTTCTGGCATAGCTGTGTTGGCTATGGGTAAGGCTATGATTTGGTCACGGAAGTCACGGAACCCGTGACTTCCAAAGACCTCCCTGACTTCAGCCCTGTTGGCTGGTAGCTGCAGGGTCCCGCAGGAAGCTGTGCAGTGCCCCCAAGCTCCAAGCTGCCGCGGGCAGGGCAGGTACCCTTAAGCTCACCAGCTGCAGGTATGTGGGTGGGTGCGGGACGACGACACTGAAATGCTTTAATCTAACTAAAATAATTGGGCGCAGTATAGGATTATCGGGGTGAAATTTAATGGTCTGAGATGTGCAGAAGGTCAGACTAGATGATCTATTCAAATGGTCCCTTCTGGCCTTTGACCCTATGAAAACGATGGTATGTATAATGCTAACAGGATCAGTTCCACTATTCAGGATAAAGAAAATGCATTTCCAATCATGTAGTGCAACATGTAGGTAGCAGATTTGGTATAAACCAGTGATACTCAGAAGACTGAGGCTCACGAGCCACAAGTAACTCTTTAATGTGACTCCTGCAGCTCTTTGCAGCACATGATATTAAACATTGTGTGATTTAATTATTAACCAATAAGGATGCTTTTACTATGTTGTTAACCAATTAATTTATCAACTTGCACTAAGATATTAACTTAATTGCTGTGAGAATAATACCTTCCTTTGAAAGGTAAACCTTATATACCTTGAAAGGTTTACCTTTCAAAGGAAGGTATTATTCTCACAGCAAAAATATATATGTATATATATAATAGCTAGTACTATAGCAAATTAAACAATGAACTCGCATTACTGTGACCCTTTTGGGTAATATTGATTGCTAATTTGGCTCTAGAACCACTGAAGTCTGAGTTTCAGAGTAGAAGCCGTGTTAGTCTGTATCCGCAAAAAGAACAGGAGTACTTGTGGCACCTTAGAGACTAACAAATTTATTAGAGCATAAGCTTTCGTGGACTACAGCCCACTTCTTCGGATGAAGTCTGAGTGTCACTGGTATAAACAATGATATCATTCTCCTTTATGTGTGTGCATCATTTTTGTTCACAAGCTGATTCTTTCTTTCAGAAAGCAGTTAAAGGCAGGTACCTTTCCCCTCCTCCAACTCCTATGAAATGAAGGGGAAAAAAAAAAAGCCTCAAACTGATTTAACTTTTTTGTTTGTTTGTTTATAGGAGATTTTTCCAACGCCTGGGATGTTCTTCTTGATCACATCCAGTCTGCAGCACTCAGCAAAAACAATGAAGTTTCCTTGGCTGCTCTTAAAAGTTTTCAGGAAATTTTACAAATTGTCTCTCCTGTCCGAGACTCAGAGAAACCTGATACACCACCTGCTATTAATGTGCCTGCCCTCCTAGGGGCAATGACTGCTACTGGTCTGGGCAGATCATTCATGAGAACTGACTCTATAGGAGAAAGAATTGGAAGATATAATGAATCTGAGCCACCTATAATAACAGATGAGATTGAAGATTTAAATCTTTGGTGGGCTGCCTGGAACACCTGGTATAGGATTGGCTCAGAAAGTACAAAGCCTCCAATTACTTGTGAGAAATTGACTTTCATACCCAGCCAACCTTTTCTCACAGCTTTAATTCAGATATTCCCAGCTCTCTACCAACACATCAAAACTGGTTTCAGCATGGATGATCTCCAAAAGCTTGGTGTCATTTTACATGGTGCTGTTTCAGTTCCAATCAGTTCTGATGCCTCCCCTTTCATCCTGCCATCTTATACTGAAGCAGTTTTGACAAGTTTGCAGGAAGCAGTGCTTACCGCTTTAGATGTCTTACAAAAGGTAATAATACAGCTTTAGATGTCCTTTGAAAGGTAAACCGTACTATGTATTGGTTCTTTTGCTTTGCCACCTGCACTATGTTAAGTTAAATTAACCTTACTTGCCTAGTTACTTCTGGGTTTGTAATGTACTATTCTTATGTAAAAGATAATTTTGCTCCTTTTGAAGAACAAACAGAACCAGAATCATAGAATATCAGGGTTGGAAGGGACCTCAGGAGGTCATGCAGTCCAACCCCCTGTTCAAAGCAGGACCAATCCCCAGACAGATTTTTGCCCCAGATCCCTAAATGGCCCCCTCAAGGATTGAACTCACAAAGCTCACCTTGTCTCCTGTCCTTACCACACTAGGCTTCTTGCCATTCAGCCGCTCTAGATTGACATGAATGGTGTAATCTTTAATAAAATCTCTTCTGTATCACTATGAAAATACTTAATATTCAGTGCTGTATGTTCAATAATTTGCTTGCTTGACTTAAGTTTTAGCATTGTTGTTAATGGGATGAAAATGGAGTGGAGGCAATACGCTCAGCCTCTGCGGGGGCAGCTTTTCTTACATTGTTCACTCCAGCAAAGTCTGGAAGGATGGTGATCCTAATTTAAGGACTTGCAGTTGTGTAAAGTGGAGGGAAAAAAGCATCAGTTCTCTCTTCCTCTTCTCCTCTCTTCCCAAATCTTCTCTGTAACAAAAATACTAGTGCTTTGCTGCAGAAATTCTTATCAAAGACCTGGTCCCTGAAGAGCCCCGTTCATTTAAGTGAAGAGTTTCTGTAATAGAGCTAAAACACAAGGCAACAGATAAGGATTATCTGTATGTTCACATCACACAACTATTATGTGAAGGAAACAATCTATTGATTAAATTAGTTATATCCTGTAGCCTTGATTTTCTTTTAAAATGTATCACTGATTAGATCTTGTTGCTCATACCTTTTAAATTGAAACCACCTGTCAGCACTTTTTCTTAATGTGCTGCAAAATGAGAGCTATGCTTAAAAAGTAGAAGGCATGGGCAGAAATGAAATAATCCTCCAGGAACTTTCCTGCATTTAAAAGAAATATTCTGGGTGGAGGAAAACAGCAAACTACTGTACTTCATCCTACCAATGCACCTTTTTTTCTTTTTAGAACTGAAAAAATATTCCTTTGCAAAAGTAACTGTCCACATACTCATTCATATTTCCTTTCATTCATATTTTGTCTCTGTCTCTCCTTATATATACACACACACACACACACTTACTTTCTAGGTTTTAAAAAACCAAACTGAAAAAACGTATATAGACACGCACGTGTTTTGGCAGCAGAGTTGGAACCTTTAGACCCATCAAACAGACTTCCGCTACTTTGAGCTAAGAAAGTAGGTAATAGCAATAGTTAGGTTATCATCCTCTATGTGGACCAGCACTGAAAGGGGAACGGAGACTTTGGCAGAGGGTTTCACAGACACTTCCTGTCAGTAGAGGAATGAGTACACTCAGGAATCTTGGGTTCCATTCCAAGTTCTGGAGGGGAGTGTTCTCTAGTGGGCATAGACACATATCCCCCCAACCTTGAATTTTTCCGCTCCATCCCCTCCAGCTTGTCTCTGTCGAAGTCCTGTCTCTTCCTCAACCCTGGTTTCTCATCCAAACCCCATTCTCTTCACTTATCCAGTCAGTCTCCAGTCCTCAGACTTCTCACTCCAGATCCAGACTCCTTGCTCAGCAAATCCTAGTCTCATCCGTCTCCCTCCCCCGCTCCCCCCCCAGTCTGCTCCCCCAACCAGTCCCAGTCTCCTGCTCACATCCTGATCCCTCATTCAATCTGTATTTCTCCCTTATGCTGTCTTCCAGTTACCCTCCCTGTTTCTCTCCCCGAATTCAAGTCCCAGTTTGCTGCCCAGCCAGTCCCAGTCTCATCTCCACAATTCCCAGTCCCAGTTTCCCTCTCCTCTCCCTGCCCCCCCCTCAAGTTCCTAGTCCCAATCTATTCTCACAGCCCCCCTTACAGATACAGCTCTTGTCCCTTTTGCATCACATAAGGCAGTGTTCTCCAGCAGTCAGGGCATAGCAGGGGGTCATTCAGAGCAGAGGAGAAACAGGCTTTCTGTTCTCAGTTTAACTGTTTGGACCTGGATTAGGCATGGCCCAGAGCATCCCAGAGCTGCAACTACAGGTAAAGTCCTGTTGAGCTCCAGGCTGGAGCATGTTCATTCTGAACAGAATCTTCCAAGGAATTTAGCTGCTAAAATCTAAGTCTCTACTGAGCATGTGCAAATTCCAATTTTTCAGAGACTTATAACTTGGCTAAAACTGGGCAAATTTTCACAGGGATAGCAAAAGTCACACCGTGGACACACAGTTCCTCCCATGCCCTGGTCAGATTTCAAGACCGTGCTCTAGAGCATGGGGGTGCTAGACCATTTCAAACAAAAGGTCAGTAGAATTTTTTAACATGGGCAAAACAATAAAATTTTCCCTACCCTGGTTCTCCGAAACAGCCATACCGTTTTGGATGAAATTCCTCTGCACACCGCTCCCCCCCCCCCCCCCCCAAATAACAATAAACACTGTTTTCGGTTACTTATAACTTTCTCAGACTTTAACCTTTTGGCCTAAAATTTTCCATGCTGGATATCTGTCTCAAGCTGATTATTTGATTATTATTTATTGTTAGAAAGTAGTAGAAGCTGGGGACATTGCATCATATATGTTCTCACACGAGCCACACCACTCAAAAGCAGTTCATGAAAACAAAGGAGTGACAGTGGAAAAAACTATAAATGTAATCCTTGGATGTATAAAAAGGGAAATATCAAATAGAAATAGGGAAGTGAGAGTGGCTCTATATCCAATATTGATTAAAAATACTACTAGAATACCGTGTCCAGTTCTGATGTCCATACTTCAAGAAGGATGTGGAAATGCTGGAGAGAGTTCAAAGGAGGGCCACAAAAATTATCCAAGAGCTGAGGAACAAGCTTTAAGATGTGAGGCTTAAGGAGCTTAACCTATTCAGTTTATTGAAGAGAAGAGATGACTTGATCACTGAGTATAAGGACTTGTAAATGGAAAATGGGGGGCTTTTCAGCCTGGCTGACAGGCATAACAAGATCCTATGGCTAGAAGTTGAAGTTAGATAAACTCAACCTTAAAATAAGACAAATTTCCTAACTCTGAGGGTTGTTAAACATTTGATTAGCTTATCAGAGTAGGTGATGGACTCACCATTGCCTGAAGTCTTTAAAACAAGATTAAATGTATTTTTAAAAGGTATGCTTTAATACAGTTTTTGGAAGAAGTTCTGTGACCTGTGTGGTTTTGGAATCTATGACTTCCCTACGGGGATACCTTTCCTTCATGGGCCATGGGGAGAACAGGATGGCCTTAAAATAATGACTATAATCAAATCTTATACTTCAGAGCTTCAGACAGTCTCCTGCAGGGGTAAGAGAGAATTTTTTTTCCTGATGCACAATTGACCAGATGTATTCTGTTTGTTTGTTTTGCCTTTCTCTGAAGCATCAGAGATTGGTCACAGCTGGAGGTGGGACAACCGATGTGGAGGACCAGTGTTCTGAGATGGTACAGGGCATTCTTTTTCTAGATACCTGGCTAATGTGTCTTGCTCACATGTTCATGGGCATACTAATCACCAGATTTGGCGTTGGGAAAGAATTTTCCCCTGGTTAGATTGGCAGGGACTTTGGAGGTTGTTCACCTTCATCTGCAGTATGGGTCATGGTTCACTTCCTGGGATCATCTGGGCGTATCTCACCTAATCAATTCCCTGCCATAGAAGAGGCCTTGGGTATTGATGGCACTGTGGTCTTGTCTGTTCTCTGTCTGTGATGCACAACAGTTTAGTTTCCTGAGGATTGACATGTTGTAGTCTTAACTACAGTAATGGACTTAATATGGGGTGTCTGGGGAAAATATAATGGCTTGTGATGTACAAGTTATTTCTTATATGGAAATTTAAAAACGCTGCAGATCACTTACATACTTGGGGCTTGTCTTCACTACCTGCCTGGATCGGCGGGTAGAAATCGGTCTCTCAGGGACTGATTTATCGCATCTCGTCGGATGCGATAATCCCTGAATCAACGCGTGTACTCTACCAGTCCAGGTAGGAGTAAGTGCCGTCGATGGGGGAGCCGCAGCAGTCAATTTGCCGCCGTCCTCACAGCGGGGTAAGTCGGATCAGATACGTCGAATTCAGCTACACTATTCCCATAGCTGAATTTGCGTATCTGAAATCGATTCTCCCCCCCCCCCGCCCCCGTAGTGTAGACGTAGCCTCAGTCATACTCTGCAAGACTACTTTGTAGTTTCTAATGTCTTTGATGGTATCTGTTTTGGATTATTTTCAAATACAGTTCCCCACTGGAGAACCTTTGATAGTTTTTGGACATTGACCCAAAATATATGGATTTTTTAAATATTGTGTACATTCTCTCATGATAGATGCTTTGGAAAATTTAACCCAGTTTGCCCAAATGACTTTGCCTTCTCATTCAAAGTCTGTTTCATAGAGTATTTTTCACTTCTTCCTTTCTAGATTCCCGTGACTGATCAATGTGTGTGTATATATGATTTGTTTTTAAAACCTAATAATCCTATTTTTTATTCTTATGCATTGTCTTTTTTTAACTTATCAAAATACAGTGAAGGACTGTCACTCCAGTGCACCAACGTCCATCAGACTAAATTATTAAATCTACAGGATATCAAACATTTTTGTTTAGACTAGTGGTTTAGTGCCACACCGATCAGAATTCAGTATTTGAGCTTTATCTCATGTCCTGAGGTTATTAGGTGTTTGAGAACTGTGATGGCTGCACAATCCATTTGTGTTGGGAGAGGGAGTGTTTCATTATCTAGATGCTCCTTTGATTGCCTGCAAGTGCGTTACAGTCGTCCCCGGAGATAGAATTAATGTGACATAGGGCCTTTTGTGGAGTAATAAAATGGAAGGAGTCTTCTAACATGGAGAAGGGCTTGGAAAACCCCAAGGAGGAAGGGGCAAGACATTTGATGTTAAAGAAAATTAATGGAGTAACTTTATGGGATCATTGGCTTCTGCTTTGAAAATAAATGTCTTGGCTTTGCCTCAGAATTTATGTAGCAGCAGGAAGTCATCATCCTGTTCTGTTCAATTGACATCTTCTAAGAATATCTTAACTAGAAAGCCCTGTATTATAAAGCTGTATTATGGTTCTTAGTTCTGTTTAAATCTTCCATATAGTCCTCATTTGATGTACATTCCTTCTTAAAATGTATCATTTTTGAACTACCATTTAAAGCCTTGTGATGATGACTTCTTGCAGTGTTAATTGTTCCTCAGAGTAGGACTTCAAAACACTATGGCACAGGTCAACAGACAAGAAAACTTACACAAAGACACAAATTTTATTACTATGGCATCATGCTTGCTGAGTCCAGTTTCAGCTTGATCCTGCAGCAGCCATCTTGCATTTATGCCACCAATCTGTCGTCACAGCATTTACTGTATTGTCTCAAAAAATTAACATTATGATAACATAGCAAGAGCAAACATGGATTAAACAAAAAATAAACATAGTTAGCAAATATGGCCAAGAAATTGCTGATAAATCTGCATTTATATTTTTGTAAAGTATATTCTGAGAGTATATTGCACCAATATTAAGAGCCTCTTTAAAAGCTCTTAATATTGGTGCAGTTCTTAAATGCTGAAATTTCATGGGATAAATATTGTATTATAATGTTTGGCTTTTGGTTTTTATAGGCCATATGTGTAGGTTCAGAAAACATGCAAATAATGTATCCAGCAATCTTTGATCAGCTTTTGGCATTTGTAGAATTCTCCTGTAAACCGCCACAATATGGACAGCTGGAAATGAAACACATTGCAAATGCAAAATATAATCAGGTAATTTCTTAGGTATCATATCTGTTCTGTTTTGAATATATCATCTTGTGAACAGTCCTTTCAGCTTCAGATGGATGTGGCTTACCAAGACGCATCCATTTTCCCCCATCTGGAAAAACTTTCTGTACATCTTGTGCTATCAATTAATTTATTATTATTTAGTTTTTGCAGGCATTTTCATCCTCTACAGAAATTTTCTTTCCTATTCAAACTTTCCATTCCTCCCTAAAGGAAAAGCTTTTAACAAACATCAGACACAATAAATCTGAATCTTCCCAGGGAATCTGACATAACTATCTTGCTTTGTTTTATATTAAAAATTTAATTG
The DNA here is from genome assembly GCF_011386835.1 of Chrysemys picta bellii. Lineage (NCBI taxonomy): Eukaryota > Metazoa > Chordata > Testudines > Emydidae > Chrysemys > Chrysemys picta. The sequence goes on from NC_088791.1 coordinate 61,786,313, forward strand.
GACTTAAAGTAACCTTATTCTGAAAAATTCTTCCACGGTAGTGGACAATTTTTGAATCTTGTATGCTGTGGAGAAATAGAACACAATAAAATTTCTTTAAATCCATGCACATACTGATGGTTTTCAGTAAGCATGAAAATATAATTTAATATAATTTGAGGTAATTGTTATATATGTATTAATTTTTCTTATTCTGTTTGTCCTGGTACACAATGGAATCCCACTAGATACAACTATTTGCACCGGTGAGTTAAATTTCCTTAAGATTGTCCTAATATAGTAGTTTTGCATAAAATACAACACTTGACCTACTAAAATTTACCTTACCCAAATCTATTTCAAGCTCTCTTACTCAGAATGTTATGTTTTTTTCTTCATAAACTATTTTTTGCTTGGATCAAAACTGTTACATTATGAAATATACAGTATTCTTGAGAATCTTGCATGCTTTAAAACAGGTAAATGTAAAATGTAAGTTTTCTATTACATAACTAGTGTTTTTTCATGTTTTCTTCAGTAGTGTACTAATTTTATTTTTCTAGGCAGAATGGGTAGCATTGAATTACGTACCATTTGCTGAGAGATCTTTGGAAGTTGTGGTGGATTTATACCAAAAGACTGCTTGCCACAAAGCTGTAGTTAATGAGAAAGTTCTTCAGAACATTATTAAGGTAAAAAGTTTTCATTCTGTTTATGAACTAAAGTAGTGACTTTTATTTGGAGCCATTAGGGAACAGTGTAGATAGTACTGTCATGGGTTTCCCCCGGGGTGCCACATGAAACTGGGGTACCACTGAGTCCTCTGACCCACCAGCCTAGGCTCCCTCTCACTCTGTGCTGCTTTGACAAGCTGCAGAGCCATTCCTGGTCCTATACTTCCACCAGCATTCACACAGGTAGGGACACATCCAGCTGCAGTTACATGCAGGCTCTCTGACCAGCCTCTGCATGAATCAACAATAAAAAGGCTACAGCCAAAATAACCACAAACCTTCCGCCTAGGACCCCCTTTCCCCCATGGGAGTATAAACCCAGAATTATACCATCCTGTGCTGCACAGGGAACTGTACAATGTAAGGTCATAGAGGGTCTCCTCCCTCCCACCCCACCCCAAAAAAAATGTGGAGAGGAATATGCAACAGCCTTTGCCCCTTGAGCTACAATTTCCCATGCATTTTGCTCAGTCACTGGTTTAGATACAGCAAAAACAAGTTTATTAACTACAAAAGATACATTTCAAAAAAGAAATAGATAAATTTGTGGAGGATAGGTCCATCAATGGCTATTAGCCAGAATGGGCAGGGATGTTGCCCCTAACCTCTGTTTGCCAGAAGATGGGAATGGGATACAGGGAATGGATCACTTGATGATTACCTGTTCTGTTCATTCCCTCTGGGGCACCTGGCATTGGCCATTGTCGGAAGACAAGATACTGGACTAGATGGACCTTTGTTCTTACCCAGTATGGCCATTCTTATGCTCTTATTTAAGAGAGAGCACACAGATCCAAGCAGATTGAAATAAACAAAAATGCAAACTAAGCCTAAGATACTAGAAACATAGGATACGAATTAGCAAATTTTCACCCAGGCTGATGATACACACTGGCTTCAGATTCTTAAGGCACAGGCTATACTTGCTTTGCAGCTTGGAATCCCCAGGTTTTCATACACAGGCTAGAAATCCTTTTAGTCTAGGTCCAGCACTTCCCACAGTTCAGTTCTTGTTCCTCGGATGGTTCCAGGAATTGTCTTGTGTGGTTAATGAAGAACAACCGATGATGTCACTCCCTGCCTTATATAGCTTTAGCATATGGTGGGAACCCTTTGTTCCAAAACCAGTTCCCAGCCAGTTTGTCGAAAAATACAGACATCCCGAGATGGAGTCCAGATTCATGTGGTCTGGTTACCTGCCCTTGTAGAGTCATAGCAGCCATTACTTAGAGCCGTCTGGAACGTTCCCAGGAAGGCTTCTCCTAAGGCCTACTGTTTTTCCTAATGGCTCATTGCCATAGAGTCATAGACTTAAAGATCAGAAGGGACCATTATGGTCATCTAGTCTGACCTCCTGCACAATGCAGGCCACAGAATCTCACCCACCCACTCCTGTAATAAACCCCTAATCTATATCTGAGCTATTGAAGTCCTCAAATCATGGTTTAAAGACTTCAAGGTGCATAGAATCCTCCAGCAAGTGACCTGTGCCTCACGCTGCATAGGAAGGCGAAAAACCCCCAGGGCCTCTGCCAATCTACCCTGGAGGAAAACTCCTTCCTGACCCCAAATATGGCGATCAGCTAAACCCTGAGCATGTGGGCAAGACTCACCAGCCGACACCCAGAAAAGAATTCCCTGTAGTGACTCAGATCCCACCCCATCTAACATCCCATCACAGGCCATTGGGCATATTTACCACTAATAGTCGAAGATCAATTAATTGCCAAAATTAGGCTATCCGATCATAGCATCCCCTCCATAAATTTGACAAGCTTAATCTTAAAGCCAGATGTGTCTTTTGCCCCCACTGCTCCCCTTGCATGGCTGTTCCAGAACTTCAGTCCTCTGATGGTTAGAAACCTTCGTCTAATTTCAAGTCTAAACTTCCTGATGGCCAGTTTATATCCATTTGTTCTTGTGTCCACATTGGTACTGAGCTGAAATAGTTCCTCTCTCTCCCTGGTATTTATCCCTCTGATATATTTATAGAGAGCAATCATAATCCCTTCAGCCTTCTTTTGGTTAGGCTAAACAAGCCAAGCTCTTTGAGTCTCCTTTCATAAAACAGATTTTCCATTCCTCGGATCATCCCAGTAGCCCTTTTCTGTACTTGTTCCAGTTTGAATTCATCCTTCTTAAACATGGGAGACCAGAACTGCACACAGTATTCCAAATGAGGTCTCACCAGTGCTTTGTATAATGGTACTAACACCTCCTTATCTCTACTGGAAATACCTTGCCTAATTCATCCCAAGACCGCATTTTTCACGGCCATATCACATTGGCGGCTCATAGTCATCCTGTGATCAACCAATAGTCCGAGGTCCTTCTCCTCTGTTACTTCCCAGTGATGAATCCCCACTTTATAGCCAAAATTTTTGTTATTAATCCCTAAATGGATGACCTTGCACTTTTCACTATTAAATTTCATCCTATTACTATTACTCCAGTTTACAAAGTCATCCAGATCTTCCTGTATGATATCCCAGCCCTTCTCTGTATTGGCAAAACCTCCCAGCTTTGTGTCATCCGCAAACTTTATTAGCACATTCCCACTTTTTGTGCCAAGGTCAGTAATAAAAAGATTGGTCCCAAAACCGATCCCTAATAACCTCCCTCCAGCTTGACAGTTTACCTTTCAGTATGACCCATTGTAGTCTCCCCTTTAACCAGTTCCTTATCCACCTTTCAATTTTTATATTGATCCCCATCTTTTCCAATTTAACTAATAATTCCTCCTGTGGAACCATACAAATGCCTTACTGAAATCAAGGTAAATTAGATCCACTGCGTTTCCTTTGTCTAAAAAAATCTGTTACCTTCTGAAAGAAGGAGATCAGGTTGGTTTGGCATGATCTATCTTTTGTAAAACCATGTTGTATTTTGTCCCAATTACCATTGACCTCAATGTCCTTAACTACTTTCTCCTTCAAAATTTTTCCAAGACCTTGCATACTACAAATGTCAAACTAACAGGCCTGTAGTTACCCAGGTCACTTTTTTCCCCTTTCTTAAAAATAGGAACTGTGTTAGTAATTCTCCAGTCATACAATACAACCCCTGAGTTTACAGATTCATTAAAAATTCTTGCTAATAGACTTGCAATTTCATGCGCCAGTTCCTTTAATATTCTTGGATGAAGATTATCTGGGCCCCCCGATTTAGTCCCATATAAGCTGTTCGAGTTTGGCTTCTACCTCAGATGTGGTAATATCTACCTCCATATCCTCATTCCCATTTGTCATCCTACCATTATCCCTAAGCTCATCATTAGCCTCATTAAAGACTGAAGCAAAGTATTTGTTTAGATATTGGGCCATGCCTAGATTATCCTTAACCTCCACTCCATCCCCAGTGCTTATTGGTCCCACTTCTTCTTTCTTTGTTTTCTTCTTTATATGGCTATAGAACCTTTTATTATTGGTTTTAATTCCCTTTGCAAGGTCCAACTCTAAATGGTTTTTGGCCTTTGTCTCACTTTATCCCTACATGTTCAATAAGGTAGCTTTCCTTGCTGATCCCTCCCATCTTCCACTCCTTGTAGGCTTTCTGCTTTTTCTTAATCACCTCTCTGGTTGTAGATGCTTGGTCTAAAACTCCTGCCTATAAAATTTTTCCCCTTTCTTGAGATGCAGGCTTCTGATAGTTTCTGCAACTTTGACTTCAAGTAATTCCAGGCCTCCTCTGCCTCTAGATCCACAAGTTCTTCAGTCCAATACACTTCCCTAACTAATTTCCTTAATTTTTTAAAGTTAGCCCTTTTGAAATAAAAAAACCCTAGTCCCAGATCTATTTTTGTTTATCCTTCCATTTAGTTTGAACTGAATTAGCTCATGATCACTTGAACCAAGGTTGTCCCCTAAAACTATTTCTTCTATGAGGTCTTCACTACTCACCAAAACCAAATCTAAAATGGCATCCCCTCTTGTTGGTTCAGCAACTACTTGGTGAAGGAATCCATCAGCTATCGCATCCAGGAAAATCTGAGCCCTATTATTATTACTAGCATTTGTCCTCCAGTCTATATCTGGGAAGTTAGTCTCCCATGATCACACAATTACCATTAGTATTTACTTCATTAAAAACATTAAAGAGGTCTCTATCCATATCCCAATCAGATCCCAGTGGCCTATAGCACACCCAAGCACTATCCCAGGGGAGGCTCTAATAGCTTTCTTCCCCAATGTGATTTTTGCCCAGACAGACTGTCTTATCCATTCCATCACTTCTTCTTATTTCTTTACAGTCTACCTCATCATTGATATACAATGCTACTCCACCACCCTTGCCTTTATTTCTGTCTTTCCTAAACAACACATACCCTTCAATACCTGTACTTCAGTCATGACTACTATTCCCCTGTGTTTCTGTTATCCCTATAATATCTAGTTTCACTTCCTGCATCAGTAACTCTAGTTCCTCCATTTTGTTACCTAGGCTCCTCGCACTGATGTACAAACATCTTAATTTTTACTGTTTGGCTTCACTCACATTCTTTACCTGATTAGGCACAGACATTGTACCGCCAGTATCACCTATTAGACTGGTATCTACACTACCCTTCCTCATTATGTCCATTCTCCTACCCACGGCTATATCCTTTCTTACTTTGTTTTCTTCCCTCTCAATGTTAAAATCCAGCGTGGAGATTACCAGGACATCTCCCAACCATCTCCCCCAGATTCTTAGTTTAAAGCTCTCTTAATCAGTTGTGCCAGCCTCCATCCTAAAAGTCTATTTCCCTCTCTACTCAGGTGAAGTCCATCCTGAAAGAATAGTCCTCTGTCCATGAATGCCTCCCAGTGGCCATACATCCCAAAGCCCTCCTTATAGCCATCTGTTGATCATCATCTTGTCACACCTTTGTTGCCCTTCTCTAGGAACAGGCAGAATCCCACTGAAGATCACCTAAGCCTCAATTTCCTTAAGCATCTTCCCCAGCCTGGCATAGTCTCCCTTGATATGTTCCAGCGAGAATCTAGCTGTATCATTTGTTCCCATCTGAAGGACAATCAGTGGATTCTTTCCCGCTCTTGTTAGGATCCTCTTCGGCCTCAGGTCCACATCCCGTATCTTAGCACCCGGCAGATAGCACACCCTTCTGTTCTCTGGATCAGCTCTGGTTACAGGCCTGTCTATTCTTCTCAGTAGGGAGTCCCCAATCATGTAGACCTACCCTTTCCTGGTGATGGTGCAATTCTGTGGTCTATCCCCTGTTCCCTCTGGCTGCAAGTCCTCTCGATTCCTATTCTCCCTTGCAATCCTCTGTAACCCATCCTGTATCTTCCTGGGGCTCATCTTTGGTGGTGTTATCTCCATTGACTCTTTCCCTCTTCCTATAGAACTAGCTGCTCTTCTCTTTTTCCTTGCCCTTCCACCTTCAGTGACCACCTGCTGCGCCCCTTCTTCATTTTCCAACTCTGCAAACCTGTTCCTGAGCTCTATTTCTCCTTCACTAGCCTGTCTTTTCCTCTGCCTGGTTCTCTTAGTCACATGCTTCCATTGTCCACTTTCCTCACCCAGCAGTCTCCCCTCAGAGTTCTTTGGTCCTGCTTCTATCTGCAAGTCTGAGCTTTTCCCTTCAGCCTCCTTATGTCATTGCTCCATCATCTGCTCTAACCCCCTTCTAAACTCAACCAGAGTTTCCACCTGCATCTCCAGTCCTCGGATCTTTTCTTCCATCAGCTCTATCAGGCGACACTTCATGCAGATAAAACTCTTTTCAGGTACCCGCTCCAGGATCATGTACATACTGCAGCTTCCACATCCAGTCATCTTCATTGTGTCTTTCACTGCTTGGGTCACTACCACTGCTGCCTCTGTATCTGTCATAGTCTTCCCACCTAAGTCCTGTTAGTCCAGGAAACACAAACCAAACCAAAACACCACCACCTACCGCAAAACAAATCCCCAATGAGCACCACAACACTGCCAGAACACCACACACTCTCTTCGCTAGCCTGTCTGTTCCTCTGCCTAGTTCTAGTCTTTCCCCCCCAACTCCCACTCAAACTCCCCTGTTTACAGCTCTCTTTGCTGGCTGCAGCTGTTTGTAACCTATGAATAGGTCCTTCCTAGCCAGCTATCTAGTCTGAAAGTGGGCATTGCCCCAGGTGTGACTACATGTGAAATACAGATACATAGTCAGTATTCATAACTTTCGATACAAAAATGATACATGCATACAAATGGGATAATCATATTCAGCAAACCATAATTTTTCTAATGACTCCTTACATGACCCATCTTGTCCAAAAAGCATCATAATTATGTCATAATCATATAATATATAATATCACTATGAAGAATATGGGGTGCAGTGTCACAAATACTACTTGAACTCTTTCTGCAGAGTTTAAGCTATAGACAATCAAATTGGTGTTTTAAGAACCTGTGGTGGAGATTAAGGGGGAAGGTGTATGTCACAGCCCTGGTAAAGCTCTCCCTGCTGTATACTCGGAGGCCACTAGTTTGGGTCCACATGCTGGGGCTGTTTTTTTTTTAAGCTTCCTGATTCTGAACAGAGCCCTGGCACTGCCATTGTCTTTGAATCTCTAGACACACATTCGCGGTGCAGATCCTTCATCTAGCACCACCTTCTGAGAGCGGAGATTCCACAGTGCAACTGCCTAGGCCCTGTGACCAGTGCCAGACTCCCCCACACTCCCAGATTCCCCACTGGCTTAAACACACACTTTCTCAAAACTTGTGGAAACTCTGGCTTACTGGTTTCCCTTCAGGAACATGTGATGGGGAAGCACCTAACATACAGAATTTGCAAAGGTTCTAAAACCAATCCCGCTTTGCTTTAGACAGCATGAGAAATATACATGTAGTAAAAAAAATAAAACATTTGTACACCATCCCCTGCCTCACTTTCCTCACTACTCTGGCATGTTCCTCACAAACTGGAGATAACTTTTTGAGGTTCTAGGTCTCCTCTTTTGGATTCCATCCCTACATTCAGGCTTCTCTTACAAATCATGGAGTCTTTGTCCTCCAGCCAGCTTCCTTTTATCTTGGCTGATCCTCCTGTCAAAGATGTCTCCTCTTTCTCCAAAAATCTGTTCCTTTGTTCTTCCTGAGAGTACTTTCTCTGAGTCCTCTTCCCCACCCCCAAGTCTCTCAGGCTATGTGGTTTTAAAACTTGATCTCTCAGTTCTGCTTCTATTGAAATTCCATTCCTTCAAATGCTAGCCCTTGGAGTTGGAAGAAGACCGGGTCACCTAGATTCAGCCAGCCCTTTACCAGAAGTTACTCACATATGAATGGACAACCGTCAAGGTTTAGCAACCCTTCATTGTCCCTTGTCTGGATGATCAACCTAAATTCATAAACCGTTCAAAGACAGATTTTCCAAATCATCACATTATGGGTTCTTTAACCTTAGTAAACTGAAGTAAGATCATTTGTTTAAATTTATACAGTAGAACCTCAGAGTTATGAACACCTCGGGAATGGAGGTTGTCCGTTACTCTGAAATGTTCGTAATTCTGAACAAAACATGGCATAACTGCTTCCACTGAAATCAATGGGAATTTAACCATTGATTTAATTAGAGCAGATAGCACAACCCTGAGCACTTCTGAAAATCATACCCTAAATGTTGTATCATTGAAATGTACAAAGCCTTGGGAATATATTCTTGACCCTTCCACCAGATGTGTGAGTACATTCTGGGCAGAGAGAGAACTTCAGCATCTGCAGAAGAAATCTTTAAAGCAGCAATATCCCCCCCCCCCCCCTCTCTCTCTCTGTTTGCAAGGCACTGCGACTTCAGGATTCCACATCTGCATTCTGTGGCAGAATGGTGCTCCAGCTGATGGTCTCTAAAACAACTTCCCGTTTACTTGGCAGCACTGCTCTCACATTTCAGTCTTCCTTCCAACTCCTCTCTATCTGTTCCTTTTTAAATTATTTAATTACTTGCTATATTCCCACTCATTGGGATTAGCAAAGGTCATATGACAGAGAATGGAAAATCTTATCCCTGCTAATTTTGTTTCTCAGGATGACATCTCTGTTGCTCCGTTCCACCTTTAACAGTTTGTTGGCCTTTTTAAGATGTCTCCTCTTATTTTTAATAATGACCAGATACTTCACATGGATGATATATATAGTTCATTTTTTTACATTTTGCAAGAAGTTTGAATTCCTTATGGCCTTTTCTTCAAATTCATGTAATCACAACAGTTCTTCCAAAGTAGACAGGGCTAACTTCTTCAGAGCCTCCTCATAGTGATGAACTACCCCCAATTTATTTGCAGAGGGAACAGGAACCAATTTGTCAGGATTAGCAGAGACAATAGATGTAGTCTAGAAAAAGAAAATTAGCAGGTAATTTTCCAATGTAATTGCAAATAGATTAACTCTTAACGCTTCTAACCTTGAATTTGGTTAATCAGATCTGTGCTTTAGCCAGCTGGCATACAATCAGTAATCTAATAATCATATTTAGAAGAGACCATCCCAAGTCCCACCAGAAAATGGAGGGAAATGTACTTTTTTTGTGTGTAACATATCTTTAGAGATCTCCTGCGGAGATTTTCTTTACCATAGATGTATCTGGCTCTTATGTTTCTTCAAGGAAGTATAAAGCTTACTTGAACTTTCTCTTCACAGACACAGAGGATACCTCTGAGCTTGAAGTATGCCTGCCCCTCTGAAAGCACTTGGAAACTAGCAGTATCTTCTCTTCTTAAAGTTCTCTCTATTGGACTGCCAGTTGCAAGGCAGCATGCCTCTTCTGGAAAATTTGACAGTATGTGGCCAGAACTAGCCAGCACATTTGAAGACTTTTTATTCACCAAAAGGTAAATGCAACTTTAAAAATAAAGTTGTGGAAAAATGTTTATAAATGTCTTACTATTTTACTAAACTGGTCTTTATGGTAGATAATATATAATTTGGTGTGTGCGCATGCAAAACATGGACTCCAGTGAAAAGTCTTATATTTAATCATATTTTTGCTAGGTGGAAGTGTTTTAAAGAACGAATTAAAAAATTGGTTATTTTTTAATGTCCTCATGCAGAATTATTAACGGGTATTCAGACCTGTTGGATTTTTCCATTTTATTAGAACTCAATGATTTTTTTGTTGTTAATGTGAACATCATGTTACTGTGTGATTTTATTTATTTATTTATTTATTTATTGGTAGGAGTTCCATTGTGATGCTTTACTTCTACTCTTCATGAGTTATGAATATTAAAATTTGTACTATGCACTTTTCACTTGAAAACCTTTAGTGTTCATGGTTTTTTCTTTAGATCTGAAATTAATAAAATAGCTGCAAAGTAGACTTAATTTTGTTCATGATTTCTTGAAAATCTAGAATAGAATATTTATAATCCAGAATAGAATATTTTATATCTGTATAATTATCTGTCAAAAGCAAGCGTTGCAAAGGTGATTTTAGCAGCAGATTTACTGATAAGAGTAGAATAGTCCTATATAAAATGACAGCTCATGAAAAGCATGACACTCCCTCCTTCCTTCTGCAGCCATCTTTAATGATGATAATCAACAGCAGTTAGCCATAAGTAGAGTTAGAGGGACAAATTCCATGTTTGACACTCATCCTCTAGTGAAAATCTTTGCCTTAATGGGTGATTTTGGGCTTCCATTAATAGGGTCACAAGATAATTATCTTGCTACTATGCTTCCTAGGTCTACATGTCCATTTCAGAGAAATTTTGTTAAATAAGATGGACTTGAAACATTCTTTTAATGTTTTTCCAGAAAGATTAAAGGTACTTATATTGTCAGTTAAGATTTTAATTTGTTTTAACACTAAATTATTGGGTTGTCTCTTGTTGAGAAAACATAGTTTAGATAACTTGTATGGTTGCATCTCCTTTTGCTATCTCTGGTGGGACTCATTCTTGGTATAAATAATTTGAGTCAGCCTTAAACAATCAGTTTATTTTGGCTTACTATAAACCTAACAAAAACTCCCTCTCAATAAACTGAATCCAGTGAGATTATGGGAGAGGACTGGGTGAAGGAAAGTACATTTACGTGGAATGCTACCTTGGGGAATACATATTAATTGTAAAAAATTAGAGCCAGGTTAAAACAAACTTGATAAATTACTCAAAAACTCAAAGCAGAAAGGATGACCAATTCAAGATAGGTACTGGAATATCACACTTTTAATTTGTGTGTCCCTGAGTGCATAAACAGATAAGTCCAAAACTTACTGTGTAAATCCATTTTGATCAGTGCTATGAACATAATCGACCCTTCTTAAAATTCCTTTCCTGTCAGCATATTGCTCTGTGAATCAAATACAGGCAATCCTTTCTCACCTTCAGGGCCCTCCATGATTTAGCTCCTTCTGTCTCTGATCTTGTCTCTTTTTATGCTCTTATAAATGGAAGATAGAAATCATTCCAAGACTTAAGGCATCCTCAGTTACCCTAAGAACTTCCTTAGGGTATGTCTACACTACGAAATTAGTTCGAATTTATAGAAGCCGGTTTTATTGAAATCGGTTGTATACAGCCGATTGTGTGTGTCCACACATAAAATGCTCTAGGTGCTCTAGTCGGCGGACCGTGTCCACAGTACGAGGCTAGCGTCGACTTCCGGAGCATTGCACTATGGGTAGCTATCCGACAGCTATCCCACAGTTCCCGCAGTCTCCGCCGCCCCTTGGAATTCTGGGTTGAGATCCCAATGCCCGGATGATGCAAAACAGTGTCGCGGGCGGTTCTGGGTACATGTCGTCAGGCCCCTCCCCCCCTCGTCACAGCAACGGCAGACAATAGATTCGCGCCTTTTTACCTGGGTTACCTGTGCAGACAACATACCACGGCAAGCATGGAGCCCGCTCAGCTCAGCTGAGCTCACCGTCACCATATGTCCTCTGGGTGCCGGCAGACGTGGGACTGCATTGCTACACAGCAGCAGCTGCTAACTGCCTTTTGGCGGTAGACGGTGTAGCATGAGTGATAGCTGTGGGGTGGCAGCCGTAGGGCTGCATTGCACCAGCCCCTTGCCCTTTGGTAGGAGATGGTATATTATGACTGGTACCCATCGTCGTCATACTGGAGTGGCTGTCAATCATGGCCACCTGGGCAGACATGTTTCGATGATGATGGCTACCAATCGTAATATACTATTTTCTGCCAATTGCCCAGTATTGTCTGCTAAGCACCCAGAAGAGGCCGAGGGCGATGCTGGGTGCTGGCGGACGTGGGGCTGGCAGACGTGGGGCTGCATTGCTACACAGCAGCAGCCCCTTGCCTTTTGGCAGACGATGGTATATTATGATTGGTATCCATCATCATCGTACTGGAGAGGCTATCACTCATGCTGCACCGTCGGCTGCCAGCTTAAGATGTAAAAGATAGATTTGTTCTGTATTCATTTGCTTCCCCTTCCTCCGTGAAATCAATGGCCTGCTAAGCCCAGGGTTTTCAGTTTAATCTTTGGGGGGACCATTCTGTGTGACAGTTGTTTGTGTTTCTCCCTGTTCCTGTACCTGTATGCCATGTCGTCACTCGGCCCTCCCTCCCTCCCGCCCTCCCCCCTTCTCCTGGTCCATCAGATACTACTTTCGCGCCTTTTTTCTGACCAGGCGCCATAGCTAGCACTGGGATCATGGAACCCGCTCAGATCACCGCGGCAATTATGAGCACTATGAACACCACGCGCATTGTCCTGGAGTATATGCAGAGCCAGGACATGCCAAGGCGAAACCCGGACCACCCGAGGAGGCGATTGCAGCGCGGCGACGAGAGTGATGAGGAAATTGACATGGACATAGACCTCTCACAAGGCACAGGCCCCAGCAATGTGGAAATCATGGTGTCACTGGGGCAGGTTCATGCCGTGGAACGCCGATTCTGGGCCCGGGAAACAAGCACAGACTGGTGGGACCGCATCGTGCTGCAGGTATGGGACGATTCCCAGTGGCTGCGAAACTTTCGCATGCCTAAGGGCACTTTCATGCAACTTTGTGACTTGCTTTCCCCTGCCCTGAAACGCCAGGATACCAAGATGAGAGCAGCCCTCACAGTTGAGAAGCAAGTGGCGATAGCCCTGTGGAAGCTTGCAACGCCAGACAGCTACCGGTCAGTCGGGAATCAATTTGGAGTGGGCAAATCTACGGTGGGGGCTGCTGTGATCCAATTTGCCAGGGCAATGAAAGACCTGGTGATAGCAAGGGTAGTGACTCTGGGCAACGTGCAGTCAATAGTGGATGGTTTTGCTGAAATGGGATTCCCAAACTGTGGCGGGGCCATAGACGGAACCCATATCCCTATCTTGTCACCGGAGCACCAAGCCACCGACTACGTAAACCGCAAGGGGTACTTTTCAATGCTGCTGCAAGCCCTGGTGGATCACAAGGGACGTTTCACCAACATCAACGTGGGATGGCCGGGAAAGGTACATGATGCTCGCGTCTTCAGGAACTCTGCTCTGTTTCGAAAGCTGGAGGAAGGGACTTTCTTCCCGGACCAGAAAGTGACCGTTGGGGATGTTGAAATGCCTATCGTGATCCTTGGGGACCCAGCCTACCCCTTAATGCCATGGCTCATGAAGCCGTACACAGGCAGCCTGGACAGGAGTCAGGACCTGTTCAACTACAGGCTGAGCAAGTGCTGAATGGTGGTGGAATGTGCATTTGGACGTTTAAAAGCGCGCTGGCGCAGCTTACTGACTTGCTCAGACCTCAGCGAAAAGAATATCCCCATTGTTATTGCTGCTTGCTGTGCGCTCCACAATATCTGTGAGAGTAAGGGGGAGACCTTTATGGCGGGGTGGGAGGTTGAGGCAACTCGCCTGGCCGCTGATTACGCGCAGCCAGACACCAGGGCGGTTAGAGGAGCACAGCAGGGCGCGGTGCGCATCAGAGAAGCTTTGAAAACGAGTTTTGTGACTGGCCAGGCTACTGTGTGAAACTTCTGTTTGTTTCTCCTTGATGAACCCTCCAAACCCCCCCCCCCCCCCCCGACCCGGTTCACTCTACTTCCCTGTAAACCAACCACCCCCACCCCACCCCACCCTCCCCTCCCCAATTTGAGCACCGCTTGCAGAGGCAATAAAGTCATTGTTTTTTCACATTCATGCATTCTTTATTAGTTCCTCACAGAAGTAGGGGGATAATTGCCAAGGTAGCCTGGGATGGGTGGGGGAGGAGGGATGGAAAAGGACACACTGCATTTTAAAACTTTAACTCTTATTGAAGGCCAGCCTTCTGATGCTTGGGCGATCATCTGGGGTGGAGTGACTGGGTGGACGGAGGCCCCCCCACCGTGTTCTTGGGCATCTTGGTGAGGAGGCTATGGAACTTGGGGAGGAGGGCTGTTGGTTACACAGGGGCTGTAGCGGCGGTCTCTGCTCCTGCTGCCTTTCCTGCAGCTCAACCATACGCTCGAGCATATCAGTTTGATGCTCCAGCAGACGGAGCATTGACTCTTGCCGTCTGTCTGCAAGCTGACGCCACCTATCGTCTTCAGCCCGCCACTTGCTCTTTTCATCCCGCCATTCAGCCCGCCACCTCTCCTCTCGTTCATATTGGGCTTTTCTCATCTCCGACATTGACTGCCTCCACGCATTCTGCTGTGCTCTATCAGCGTGGGAGGACATCTGCAGCTCCGTGAACATATCGTCCCTCGTCCTACGTTTTCTCTTTCTAATGTTCACGAGCCTCTGCGAAGGAGAAACATTTGCAGCTGGTGGAGGAGAAGGGAGTGGTGGTTAAAAAAGACACATTTTAGAGAACAATGGGTACACTCTTTCATTACAAGGGCGCATATTTCGGCTTGCAGGCAGCCATGGTAGGCCACAGTGTTTTGGCTTTTTTAACCTTCTTAACATGTGGGAAAGGTTGCAAACAGCAGCGCATTTCCCATATCAAGGATGAATTGGGTTGTCCATTTAAAATGGGTTTTCAATGTAAAAGGAGGGGCTGCGGTTTCCCGGTTAACATGCGGCACAAACACAAGTAAACCACCCCCCATACACACGCACACGATTCTCTGGGATGATCACTTCACCCCTCCCCTCCACCGCGTGGTTAACAGCGGGGAACATTTCTGTTCAGAAGAGCAGGAACGGGCGCCTCTGAATGTCCCCTTAATAAAATCACCCCATTTCAACCAGGAGAGCTTTCTGGAGATGTCCCTGGAGGATTTCCGCTCCATCCCCATACACGTTAACAGACTTTTCCAATAGATGTACTGGCCGCGATTGCCAGGGCAAATTAATCATTAAACACGCTTGCTTTTTTTTTTTTGTAATGTTTACAAATATTTACAAAGTTACACTCACCAGAGGTCTCCTGTGTGCCCTGAGGGTCTTGGGGGAGTTCGGGGGTTACTGGTTCCAGGTCCAGGGTCACAAACATATCCTGGCTGTTGGGGAAACCGGTTTCTCCGCTTCCTTGCTGCTGTGAGCTACCTACAGTACCTCCATCCTCATCTTCCTCGTTCCCCGAACCGTCTTCCCTGTGTGTTTCTCCAGTGAGAGAGTCATAGCACACGGTTGGGGTAGTGGTGGCTGCACCCCCTAGGATCGCATGCAGCTCCGCGTAGTAGCAGCAAGTTTGCGGCTCTGCCCCGGACCTTCCGTTTGCTTCTCTGGCTTTGTGGTAAGCTTGCCGTAGCTCCTTAATTTTCACGCGGCACTGCTGTGTGTCCCTGTTATGGCCTCGGTCCTTCATGGCCTTGGAGATCTTTTCTAATACTTTTCCATTTCTTTTACTGCTACGGAGTTCAGCTATCGCTGCTTCATCTCCCCATATGGCGAGCAGATCTCGTACCTCCCGTTCGGTCCATGCTGGAGCTCTTTTGCGATCCTGGGACTCCATCACGGTTACCTGTGCTGATGAGCTCTGCGTGGTCACCTGTGCTCTCCACGCTGAGCAAACAGGAAATGAAATTCAAACATTCGCGGGTCTTTTCCTGTCTACCAGGTCAGTGCATCTGAGTTGAGAGTGCTGTCCAGAGCGGTCACAATGAAGCACTGTGGGATAGCTCCCGGAGGCCAATAACGTCGAATTCCGTCCACACTACCCCAATTCCGACCCGCAAAGGCCGGTTTTATCGCTAATCCCCTCGTCGGAGGTGGTGTAAAGAAACCGGTTTAAAGGACCCTTTAAGTCGAAAGAAAGGGCTTCGTCGTGTGGACGTGTCCAGGCTTAATTCGATTTAATGCTGCTAAAGTCGACCTAAACCCGTAGTGTAGACCAGGCCTTAGTTACTACATGTTTTGCTAGAGCCTCAGTATTATGCTTAATTTACTTCAAAATCCTCGATTCTTGCAACCCTACAGTTCACAGGAGATCTATTCTTCAGCAATAGACAGGTAACACTGCAAAAAAAATTAAAAAAAAAATCCAAGTGTTCCTTGCTCACAACAGTCAAGACAGAGAATGAATTTAAATTTTACTTAAACAGATATATCTTTCATACTTCCTTGCAGTGTTGTTAGAAAATACTCTTCCTAGAGTCCATTTCTAGAAATTAATCTTGAAACTGTAATATCATGCTCCTGTAAATCAAAATATACAGCATAAATTCATAAGGATCTGTTTTGCAACCAGAAATCCTCTGGGAGACAGTGACTCTCATTTTTTGGAAAATTGATACCATTTGTTGTCAGCATGAGTACTGGAGCTAGTGAACAAGAGAGATACATCTTGATGTTACATTCTCCACCTCATCTGCTCTTTATCCTCTGACATCCACAGGCATCACTAAATGGGTCATGGTAGAAGGAATTTCTGTTAGAAACAGTACCAGAAGCAGAAATAGTCTTTGGTGGATAGTCCATATTATTTATTGTGAAAAGTAAAGTATGAAGGTCTAGCTGTGTTAGATGTCAAGAAGTTAATCAGATCAATGAATATGATGAAGTTCCAGATGGGTCCTGGTCACCAGGTCATATATATCACATTGGAAAACAGTTTCTGAGTATACTGTGTGTACATCCCCATAGTTGCATGTCAGTATCGTCTTCTCAGGTTTGCTTTTGGAATATATCACTACCAATAGAAGACTTGACAGGTAAGCCTCTTCTCAACCTCCTAAATACTTTCCTAAATACTTTGCAATAGAAACCTGGTACTGGAGCTTAATTTACGTAGCTGTATTCTGTAAGGGCAAGTTCTCCATCCTCCCCAAATTCTGCTCTGAAGCAGTGGTGTGGGGTGCCATGAGAGCTGATTTCAGCTCCCTGATCCAAAACCCTAACACAAGTTAGAACTGCAGGGGAGCATGTCTGACTTGTGTCATTATCCAGCAGAGGATCAAGCATTGCAGAGGTCTTCTCTCAATCTGTCTCCCTCTCACTCCCCTTCCCTCCCTCCCCCCCCCCCCCCAATGCTGCTGACATCTACCTCTCCTCTTGTACCAAGTGAGGGAGATGACTGGCCAGGGAGGTAGAAGAGCTGCCTTCACTGGTGGAGAGTTCCCACACACGAGGGATTCTCCACTGATTATCTTTGGCCACTTTAAGTCATCTTTGCATTACTGTGAGAGAAGTGCAAAAGTAAACTTGGCAGACCAGAGAATCTGGATCCTATAGTACTGTGCATTTTTTTTAAATGTTGTAACTTTATGCAGATTCTATTTGTGTTATATTAAATTGTCCTATTTAAAATAATGGTTAATTATAGTATTCAGTTCTTTGAACGTTTTATTTCATGGTCTTGCCAGTTTTTTCCTAGCTTTGTCATTCTTTCAACAAAGAAAGATATATTTAGTGGAAAATGTATACGTCAAACACACTGGCATATGGAACAAGCGTATTTTCGGAAAACAATCTAGTCAGCGTTGCAGTAGTTGGCTACTATCAATTATTTTTTGACTCTTAAGGCATGTGTGAATCTTTAAGCTTCAGGGAGAAATAGCAAAAAGATGCTTTTTAGAGATAATTAATGTTTAGGCCTTATCATTTTTGCGCAAGCTAGTCATCTTAGTGACTGTTAGTGAAATGTCTTTATTGTGTTATTGGTTGACAGTGGGTTCTTTTTCATGGCCGTTGATAATTATTTGATGCAATCAGAGTTAAGTAGGAGTAGTTTTGATTTAGTTTTCTGAGCTATGATAGCAGATGCCTTTGGGAATCAGAAAAGATACTCTTCTGCTGAGTCTAATAGGTCATAACATCTGCTTCTGGTGTGCTGCAGTAGCCAGATGATCTCTGGAATGCTTTTGAACTCCAAGGACACACTCCAGATCTCTAACCCCCGCAGAGTGACAACAAAACTATAGTGTACATGCTCCATGAATGCCTCTTCTACCTTACTCACTGATTTAGGTGGTGATGTATAGTAGAACCTCAGAGTTACAAACACCTTGGGAATGGAGGTTGTTCGTAACTCTGAACAAAACATTATGATGGTTCTTTCAAAAGTTTATAATTGAACATTGACTTAATACAGCTTTGAAACTTTACTATGCAGAAGAAAAATGTTGCTTTTAACCATCTTAATTTAAATGAAACAAGCACAGAAAGTTTATTTTTTTAGTAGTGTACGTTTTAGTACTGTACTGTATTTTTTTGTTTCTGCTGCTGCCTAATTGCATACTTCCATTTCCAAATGAGGTTGTGGTTGACCAGTCAGATTTTAATTCTAGTGTTTGTAACTCTGAGGTTGTACTGTGTATCTCTCATTCATTTCATATAGGGTTGGTTTTTTTGCTGTTCATTCCTCCATATTTCTGTGTATGTATTTTTGGTATGCCAGGCTACTGCCTTCTTTTTTCCTTCTTAGTATTTGCAATAGAAATTGTATTCTTCTATATTGATCAAGTTGTGTCACATCCCATATCTTTGAAAGCCAACTAAATCATAATTTTGTTCAATAATGAAAACCTCTAGCTCAGCCTGCTTACTACTTATTCTTCTAGCATTAGAGTATACACACATGTAAGATTTTGTTGTTGTTGTTGCTCATTGCCTCCTTAATACTTTTGTCAGCATTATCTTTTATTATATATTTTCCTTTTCACATTCTCAAATAAGCCCATAGAGACCCAATTTGGTGTTTCAGATTCCCCTTCCCTCCTCCAACTGCTTCATGTATAGTTCTCACAAGCAGTTTTGTTAACCTAAAATTCAAGAGATGGATTTATTTATTGTTCAAGAGAAGTTTCTCCAATTCATATACTCCTTTTAGTAAACTCAGAGGGCCAATGTGTAAACCTTAATTCCCTTATCTGTACACTATCTATGCTCTCCCCGCCCCCCTTCTTTCTTCATCAATTGTCAGTATAACCTAATATGGCACAATTTTCCCTCAAAGATGAGTGGCAATTGGGAATACTGTTTTTAAGAAAAGAAAATTAAAAGAAAACCATACCACAGTTGGTTGAATCATATTTTGCTTACATTGCTATGTGTTGTGTGAAGAACTCTGACAGTGATTTTTGTATCCTTTTAGAAATAGGGATTCATAGGTGGGAATTTTTTACAAAGTCAAAGCAGCAGGTTTGAAGGCATTTTGTGATTTAGTTTTCGTTTTCTATTTGTGATGCCCAGCATGGCGATCCATTTGATGTAGCATCACCAATCAGCTCCTTTCAGTGCTAGAGTTTGCTGAGGCAAGTCGTACACAGCAAAGAGAAATCGATCACATTTTCGACACTGTGATATTAAAACTGTTCAGTTCACGTGTAGCCAAGAAAATGTGCCCCCATACTTCAGGATGTATTAAATGTAATCTTTTCTTTTTTGTTAGGGGTTAAAGTTTACATAATGTGTCATTCAGAAGGAAACTTTCCAGAGATTTGCAATAAAATCCTTAGATTGCCTATTAGATTTTACCTTTGACTTTGATGGAGTGCCAGTTAGATATTCTTAGTACTCATTTCTTGAACACATACCTCAATGGGTATGATATACTATAGAGGTAAATGCTTCATTCATTGTGCATATGACTGACAGTATTAAAGGGAAGTAGGTGATAAAGCCACCTGTGCAGCTATAGAATATTTTTATTGCAAAGACTAGGAAAAGTTTTACTTACACAGTATAAGATTTGAATTGGCTGTTGCAACAAGTCATATGTACTGAAAGATGTGATCTTTTCTGAAGAGTTTGGGGTTTAAAAGTTGTCTTATCCATTTAATAAAAAAATTGATTCATCTTGCAGTTCTTACTGCAGCGAATTTATAAACTCCCAGTTAAGAAGTTTATAAGGAATGAGTATCTATAACAGTGATGCTTTTGGCACAGTGCAAGCAGGAAGAAGTTTATTTGAATATATCCTGTAACAGCTGCCATTCTATTATTTATTATAGTGGCACTCTAGTACCAGCAGTTGAGAAGCCCTTTGTGTTTAAAGGACAATTCTTGTTAGTACTCTAAAAATCTACCTGGTTACTCAGGTTATCTTGAAATTTGATGTGTCGCATGGGATATGGGTAGTGATCCAAATTTGGGGTCTTTTGGTCAATGGGTTCCCGAGAGACATCCCCTTGAAATAAATAGCTTTTTAAAAACTTTTTATTAATGCAAAGTTACAATAAAATGTTAACATACTACAGAGTCCATTTCTGATTCAGGATCAGGTCAATATTTAAAGATTCTGGCTTTTTGGATGGGAAGTCCTCTTCTGAGTATACTCGAAATGGTGACCAAATTTCTAAATACCTGTCCTCTTTTGACGCTTCTCTTGTGTATGTACTTATCTAGAGATCAAATCATGACTCTGATCCTGGCACCCTAGAGAGTGCGTGGGGACCCTCTAGCCCCGAGGGGGTAACAAAATTCAGAACATTACTAGCAAAAGAGTTTGGTTCTGTGCTTAGGCTCTTGAGTAAGGATCTAGCACAGTAGTTCTCAAACTTTTGTACTGGTGACCCCTTTCACATAGCAAGCCTCTGAGTGCGACACCCCTTATAAATTAAAAACACTTTTTAATATATTTAAGGCCATTATAAATGCTGGAGGCAAAACAAGTTTTGGGGTCGAGGCTGACAGCTCACGACCCCCCCCATGTAATAACCTCGCGACCCCCTGAGGGATCCCGACCCCCAGTTTAAGAACCCCTGATCTAGCACCAAGCAGATCACACTGAGCATGTGCAGAGAGCAAGGTTGTGAGGATTTGTAGCTGGAAAGCTATCACAGCAGCTGGATTATAGCTCAGGGGGATAAGCAGTAAGACTTGGATCCTGAACTCACCCAGCCAGTGACAGTTTAAATCCTACTTTAGGCTGAAATCTGGGAAAGTCTGGAAGACATATTGCTAAAATCCGTCTCTGTGAGGGGTTTTTATTTGGGGGGAATGTAATCAAAAATAAAATAAATATGTGAATGCTTGCTGGCAAGGGAGGGGCATTTTAGGATGTGAAGGGAATAGAGGTGAGAGGGGTTTGTTGTTGCATTGAGGGAAGGCTTTGGGGAGAGGGATTGAGGGGATTGGAGGCGGGACACTGAGAAGGGGACATGGGGCTGAGTAACAGGTCTTGAGGAGAACAGGGACAGGGGCACCTGTAAGCCAGACATTCTCCCTTTCTGTGTATGTGCTGGGATCTGGATCCCCCTTGCCCCTCTAGAGGCGTCTGAGCCCCTCTTCCTGCCCCCCATTATGAGAGCTGGGATATGGGGGGCCTTGCCAAATTTGGATCACCCCCCTCATGTGAGCCAGGTTCTGCGGTGGTCCCTGCTCCCTGTGGTGTATGAGCCCCTGCTCACCCATTCCCATGTGTGTGTGCGCGATGATCTGGGGGGGCTTGTTAGGGTTGCCAGCCATTCAAGATTGGCCTGGAGTCTCCAGGAATTAAAGATTAATCTTTCATTAAAGATTCCCGTATATACTCGTTCATAAGCTGAAATTTTTTAGTAAAAAAGGGAAGCACCATAGATGGGGGGCAGCTTATGAACGGGTATAGAGAGGGAGAGGTGGGACACAGCCAGAAGGGAAGAGGCGGGGCCAGAGTCTCTCCACTTCTGGCCACGCTTCTCTCCCCCCGGCCTCCGGGGCTGGCAGGCTGCAGCTGTGCCACTCGGCCCTGCCCCCCAGAGCAGGCTGTGGCCACGCCGTCCGGCCCAGCCCGCTGGAACATGCTGCGGCTGCACCACCCGGTCTGGCCCGCTGGAGCAGACTGCGGCCACGCCGTCCAGCCTACCGGAGCAGCTCCAGCCAAGTCAGAGACCACCTCCTCTGGCCCTCCCCAGATAAGGTGGGAAGGGATGGGATGAGGGAGAGTGTGGGGGCCCCAGGCTAGGGGTGGGGTCATATGGGGGATGGTCACAGGGGTTACTCCCCTGACCCCCAGCTTCCCCCTCTCCCCCCCAAAAAAAATATTTCCCCACCAGTTGCTGTCCCAGCTTGTCAGGGTAAGCAGCTGGCGCGCCGCCGGGACACTTTGTTTACTTAGCTTTACCTCCGTGCTTGCGGATGCTCAAGGTAAACAAACCATCTCGGCCCACCAGTGGCTTATCCTGATGGCCCAGGAGCCAAAGTTTGCTGACCCCTGAATTATAGGGTCGGCTTATAAACGAACCGGTTTATGATCGAGTATATACGATCTGCCTTGTGATGAAATCTCCAGGAATACATCCAACCAAAATTGGCAACCCTAGGGCTTGTGCTCACCTATGGAAGACAGACACAGACACACACACACACACCATGTGAGGTAGGTTCTGGAGAAGGTTTGCCTTTCTGGGTGGGTGTGAGTTCCTCTCCCTACTCCTCCCATCACATGAGATGGGATCTGGAGTACCTTTCACTCTAAGGGGGCCTGAGCCCTTCTCCCTACCGTTTTCCATGTGAGCCAGGATCTGGATGGGGAACTTGCAACAGGCATGCTCGGAGCATGCACCAAGAACCAACTGCTGTGAGATGACTGGGATGAAGAGTTGAGAATGGGTATACTTGACAAATATCAGAAAAGCTCTCTAACACTGGAAAGGAGGGATGGGAACACCCACTGTCATGAATGGAGCAGTTCACGCATCTCAGAGCTATTATTTCAGGCTGCATTCATCTGCACTGGGTATTTTCTTTCAGCTGCAAACATCTCATTGAGATGAATGGGCCACTTCACACCACTCTGACCCTGCTGTGCTGCTGATGTGTAGAGCCTGTTCTCCCTGTTCTCCTAATTTCATATAATATTATAGTGGAGCGCCAGCTCTGCTCTAGCTAAGGTCGGGAAGCTATTCGTGCTTAAAGATTGACTCTTCTTAGTATTCTAAAATCCATATGCTTACATGGATTAACTTGAAATTTGCTATATCTTGTGGGAGTGTAGTGTAGGATTAGTAAAATATCCCAGAGTGCATTGTCCCACATGGTGCTGTGTGCATGGCCTCTGGGCCTCTATGCCCCCTTGAGGTGTTATAACCTTGTCTATATTAAGACAGCTTTTTGAAAAGTTTCCATTGTAGTTAATACTGTTTGAGCTTCACTAGTGTTAGTAATAGTGGGAGCCAACATTTTAAACATTGTTTCCTCTGAGCCTGCTTATAGTACTTCTAATCAACATGGTACGTCAAATGCTGGTTTATAAACATGTAGGGTTTCTTTTGTTGCTAACACCACTAAAACTGAACTAATACTGGCAGTCGTGGGAGGCTTTCTTTCTTTCTTTGCAAAATTGCAATAGCATAGAACAGATAGTTGCCCAGATTTTCCCAGAGTCCACTGATATTAGAACATCTAAGTAGGGTAGTAGGTGTTGCCATGTAAAGCACAGTTGTGATGGTAGAAAAGTTGCTGTGTGGATGCAAATTGAACTGTTTTCTTTTAACCAGTTAAGGTGATCTTTCCCCTTAATCATGATTTTGTAATCAGTTAGGCTGTGTCTACACTAAAACTAAGTCTGCTCCCTGGTTCACTACCTTATTTCTCAGCCTTGAATCAAGCATCCGGGATTCCTTTTTGTGCTCCTTCAATTGCTCTTTCTCTTGTTGTCAAACAGCTGGATTGGCTGCCATGATTTGTCTTCCCCCTTTCTATAACGAAGATGCAAAAGCACAAAAAGAAATCTCTGGCCAGCACAGTTAAGGACAATAAGGTTAAGTATAACAGGAATAAAAGGAACCCCAACAATGGTATTATCCATTAATGGAACAACTGTCAATAATGCAAAAGCGTAAGCATTCAATAAACATTTCTGTTCTGTATTTGGGAAAAAGTCAGATGATATATTCATATCAGAAGATGATCATGATGAGGTCTAGATATTGACTTGTGACACATACAAAAGAAGAGAAGAGACACAAGAATGATCAAAAGATTGGACAATGTGCCTTTCAATGAAAGACTCAAGGAGTTCAGTCTATTTAGTTTACCAAAAATAAAGTGAAGGAGTGATTTGATCACAATCTGTAAATTCCTACAAGGGGAACATAAATTTGATAATTGAGGGGTCTTCAGTTTATCAAAAAAGGTGCAACAAGATCCAATGGCTAGAAGTTGAAGCTAGACAAATTCCTACTAGAAAGAAGGTGCAATTGTATAAACATTGGAACAACTTAACACACATCGTGGTGGATTTTCCATCACTGGAAATTAAGTCGAGTTTGAATGTTTTTCTGAAAGATATACTCTACTTCAACCACAACCATTGGACTTGAAGCAGGAATTAATTCAGACAAGTCCTCTGGTCTGTGTCATTCATGAAATCAAACTAGATGATCACAATGGTCTGGCCTTGGGATCTGTGACTTTACCTGAATAGCCCTTTGTCTCTTGAGTTGGGGTAGATTTGCAAGCTACTTAAGGGCCTGGATGTGGGTAGATTTTTTTTTTTTTTTAAATGAAACCTAGGTAGGAGAGGAGAAACTAAAGTATGTGCAAGGTTGTATGCTAAGCAGTTGGTGTTGCCTGAAGAGCCCAGGCCAATGGAAAAAAAAAACATTAATTTCTCCATCATAGAACATAACATCCTCCACGCAATAAGTATTGCTTTCTTTACAATGGAAATTTAGAGAGAGAACTACATTGTTTTTTGTAATAAGCCAAAATCATTCTGAACTTTTTAGGAGTCAATATATTATTCTTTCAAGTTAAACTTTAATTTGCACCAACAGAGCTGTGAGTAGCATGCTGGTGTATTACTTCATAATAATAATTCTTAGACTTTTTTGAAAGCAGCTCAAACCATTATATGAAGTAATATTCAAAACCAGAAAAAGTGTGTGCATGTGTACATAGAATATAACAACATACAAAAAACTACATCAAAAGAACACTGAGGTTGAAAAGTCAAGCTCTCAAAAGTGGGGAAATGCCAGAATTAAGGTTGCCTATGCAACTTTTAATTCAGCCTCCCCTATATGTATGCATTGTGATACAACCTTTAATTACATCTATCCTACAGTTCTTGCATAGACACCTTCCCCATTCAGTGTACACAAAGAGAGTGCTCACTGAACGGGTGGCTAATCAATATCTTTATACCCTCAGCATTCAGTGTTTGTGGGTCCTGGGCTGGCTTACTGCATGGCACCCAACACTTGCAGCAAATACAGAATTTTACATTTTCTTATTCCTTTTTTATGGCACCCATTACCGCAGTATCTGAGTGTTTCACAAACATTATTTAATTTATCTTCACACTATTCCTGTAAGGCAGAGAGAGATTGTTTGTTGTATCTAGATCAGTGGTCCCCTAACTTTTCATGGTCAGCCCCCCCCCATGGGAGCCAGGCCCGGGAGCAGACAGGGTAAAGGGGCCAAAACTGGGGCCACAGCTGGGGGTGGGGCTGGGAACGGAAGCCATAGCAGGGCTGCAACTGGTGGCAAGTCTGGGACTGGGGCCGGAGCAGAGCTGGGGGCAGAGCAGGACCTCCTCTCTCTCCATGGGGTCTAGCCAGGGCCCCACTGCGCGCCCCCCACAAAATGTTCATCTGCACCCCTCTTGGGGGGTGCCCCACAGTTTGGGGATCTCTGGTCTAAATTGTTTTTAAAAACAAGCCAGGAAAAGAGAATTTCTTTTTGCGTCATTGTGAATCTTTATATCCATTGCACAGACCTTTACCGCTTGAGCTAATGGAGTAACTGGTAGCAGTAGTAGGCTTTTATCCTCCATTTAGACCAGTCACTAGCTGGGGATAGGATACACAGTTTGCAGTGGGTTCTACAAGAATTTTCTAGACAGCGAATGAATGTTAGGACTTGGGCGTTCTGGAGGGGAGTATAGTGGTTACAGACCCTTCTGTTGTTTTCCTTCCTCAAGCCTATCCCCTTTTGGACTTGGGCCCCCTTTCTCTACTTTTATCCACCTCCAACCTACACCTGTCCATTCTGCTCCTCATCCCTCTGCATTCAAGTAAGGTGCCTTTCTCCTCCTCCTCCATGCTGCTTGGCTGCTAGCCTGGGAAGCACTGAAAGCAAAGGAGAGAGAGTCTCCTTCCTTTCAGTTTTAGTGTCAGGCATCACAGTGGCCCCCAGCAGATAGGATGAACAATTGCAGGGAAAGTCCTGAAGCCTTGGAATTGAGTATGAACAATGTGGCTGGCATAAAGGAGGTATGTGGGACTGGAACATGTTCAGTGCAGACAGAATGTTTGGAGAATTTAGCTGCCAAATTCTGAGAGGCTTCCACTGAGCATGTGCAAATAGCCATTTGCATAGGGTTATAAATTGGCCATATTTGGGAGAGTTTTCACGGGAGAAGCAAAGTACATGACCCTGACCCCAAAGGGACCTCTGTGCCCATCTTCAAGTCTCTACTCTAAAGCATGGAGGTGCTAGAATTTCTCAGTGAAAATGGTTGTAAGAATTTTTTTAACACTGGCAAAAAAGCATATTTTTCCCTAACTTTGTCCTCAGAAATTGTTGAATCATTTTTACTGAATGGTTAAAGCTTGGCAAAGTTATAAGCAACTAAAACCAGTTTCTTAGAATGTACAGTATTAGGCAAATTTAACTATAGGAGTCCCTAGACAATAAATTACATATAAAATGTAAACTCAAATATAAGGATTGGGTGCTGTCTACTTACAGGACAAAAAGACTGTGCCAACTATTTTGAAACTTACAGACGCTCTCAGCCTCATAAATGAAGGGCACATACATTTAAAAAAGTGATGTTACATTGTAGAGGAAAAAGCATGAAATTGTTCAGAATTAGTTGTTTGTGAAACACCCACAATACTTCAGTTTCATGTCAGCATCATGATTTAAAATATGGAACAAGCCCAAATATTTTTATGGAGTAGAATTCAGTGATGGATGCACTCTTGTTAAACAGGAATGAGAGAAAATGAACATTTGGTAGTTCAAATTGTGTAAAAAGAGGGGAGAGTATTGTACCAAAAACAAAAATCGGGTATCTGGTAGACATGTGGGAAAATCATGTAAAATTCAAATGAAGTGCTTTTTAAGGCAAGCTTAAAAATAAAAATGACAAAAATCGTATAACCTTGTGACCAGAGATGATAAGCAACAATGATAAACATATGTTTGATCCACTGCAGTGTCTCTGTGGAATCTTTGTAAAGGGTTTACAGTGACAATTTTAAAGTTGCTATTCTGATATGAACAGAGAGGAACCTGTTGATACACTGGTAAACTACTCCTGTACCACAGTCTTTATCTTTGCAAATTTCTGATTTTTTTTAATTGAAGTGCTGTTTTTTAAAACACTAATATAGATGATTACAAACACACACACAATAGCTAATGAAACAAAGCACATATCAAAATAATACTGTCAGTGACAAATGATTACTATTTAAAGACAATAATCAACTGTTTTCGTAACACTTTATTATGGTTTCTTACATTTTTTAATACGACTTTTTTCCTCAGTCCTTTTTAGATTGTTTTATTTATTCATACGCTGTAAGGTTTGTATTCTAAAATATTAATTAGTCTCAGACATATACAGTACTAGCTTTATGTATATAAATATTTTTTTATTTTAACACCGTGCATGCTTCTGTCTCTCTATCTTTACAATTTCCAGAAGATTCTACGCACTTTAAAAGTATAACATAATATTTTCATGTTTCTTTTTAGTATACCTCCAGATAATCTTTCTATTCAAGAGTTTCAGAGAAATGAGAGTATTGATGTTGAGGTGAGGAGACTAGAGTGTTTTTGTATTACCTTATTATAAACTAACTAGGAATGTTCAAACTCATAGGTAACTGTCATAAATTAACATCTGGAGAAAACGATGGTTGATACTGAATTTTACTAACTTGGCTGCAACTTCTTTTTTGATCAGTAAAAAAAGATGATAAAACCAGGGGTCCAGATTGTGGCTGGCTTTTGGGGTGTGCTTAGGGGTGGGAAGACATGCACAAGGAGTTCTTTGTTGGTATCAACTAGGGTGCAAGACAACCCCAAGGAATGGGGGCAAGTGGAACATGTCTCTGCCTCCCACACATTATCTGGTTCTGCATAGAGGGAATGCATGTGGCAGCCTCCTAAGGGATGGCATAATTGCTGCAATTCTCCAGATATCACTGAAGCCTCCTACTTTCCTGAATTAAAAAGTCTCCTAAGCTTTCTCTGAGAAAGTGCAGCTCGATCCAATCCCATACTCAAGGTCATACTTTCATGGCACAATCTGCCCCATAATTGTTAAATAGAATTATTTCTGTATTCATAAATAGTCCTTATTAAACGTTCATAAAGGACCACACTGTGAACCCCTTACTCCCATTTGTGAACTGTTACTCACACAAGTAACTGCTTACCATTTGAGAGTAAATGTTCACAACCTGACCTAAAGTGAATGCCTCATGTTGCACTTTCTTAAGAGTGAAGCAACACTCTTGATTGGCCAAGAGATGATACGCATTCAGTAATCATGATTATTTAAGCAGTGACTGTGTTCACCTCTTTAAAAAACAAACAAACAGGAAGATATGGTCCTTGCTCCAGAAACTTTAAATCTGAATGAACAGATGAAGCAACTCAGACACACAGTGCCCTTGACGACCTCAGGCAGGTTATCAGACCGCACTGCAGTTTAAATGGGTGTGTTACAGTACTTGGTAGGGTTAACATTGGAAAAGCCTTGGAGAAGGAAGAGAGACTGGTCACTTTTCACACCAGGGCTGAGATAGGAGTTCTAGGTTGAAGGGCAGTGATAATTAAGTGCTTTAGCTTCAGTTACCTCCCAAGGACTGCAGCCAGGATATACAGAGCTCAGGATTAAAAATGGAAGCAGGGTTCCCTGTAGTGGCCTAGATCAGTGGTTCTCAACCTACACAAGTCTTCCAGAGGATACATCAACTCATTTAGATATTTGCTTAGTTTTATAACAGGCTAAATAAAAAGCACTAGCAAAGTCAGTACAAACTAAAATTTCATACAGACAGTGACTGGTTTATACTGCTGTATATACTCTACACTGAAATGCAAGTAAAGTACTTCTAATTGATTTATTTTATAATTATATGATAAAAATGAGAAAGTAAGCAATTTTTCAGTAATAGTGTGCTATGATACAAATATATTTTTGTCAGATTTTGTAAGCAAGTAGTTTTTAAGTGAAGTGAAACTTGTGGGTACGCAAGACAAATCAGACTCCTGAAAAGTATCAGAGGGGTAGCCGTGTTAGTCTGGATCTGTAAAAAGCAACAGAGAGTCCTGTGGCACCTTTAAGACTAACAGATGTATTGGAGCATAAGCTTTTGTGGGTGAATGGCCACTTCGTCGGATGCATGAATTTTGTACTCCTGAAAAGGGGTACAGTAGTCAGGTAAGGTTGAGAGCCACTGATGTAGATCTAGTATGCAGTAAAACAGACCTACTGATGGGCATGGGACCTAATTGTCCCATGTTAGTTCCTCTCAGGATCAAGCCAAAAGAGAACCTTCTCTTATAAACACATTCTTCTGCTTGGTCTTGTTAATACACTGTCTTAATCTTCTAGTTAAGATGGAGTAGGGAGGGGAAGAGGAGATTTGGTTGTGAAGGTCAGATTGTCCCTTTCCAAAACTCTCTAAATTCAGTTTGAAGTAAACTTTTCAGCAATGATTTTCAAAATTCAGTGGGATCTGTTGAGTGATCTGCCCTTCAGAAGATCAGGCAGATGCCTAAAATATGAATTTAGAAGCCTAATTTTAAGCTCCTATTTTTGAAAAATTTAGCCATCCTGTATTAGCAATTTTACAACAGTAAGCATAATAAATATAAAAGATGTTGCTTCAAGTTTCACTGAGCATGACCATTCATACTTTATTTGAACATTGTTTTCTTACACTTAATGAATGCATCCAGACTATAACTTTCTGTATCTTGTTCCATTTCTTTAAGTGTATATATGTCTTCTAAGTGTTAGTTATAATTTTAATCACTGAATTTTTCCTAGAAAACAAATTTTAATGTATTTCATTTGTTTTAGGTGGTGCAACTCATCAGCACAGAGATACTGCCGTATGCTAATTTTATTCCCAAGGAATTTGTTGGTCAGATAATGACTATGCTTAATAAAGGTTCAATACATTCTCAGTCATCCTCATTTACGGGTATGTTACCTCAATTATAAACAAAAGATATAAGAACAGTGTACAAATCCCGTGGAAGGCAAATTAAAATGTGCATATTACAATACCGATTTTACCAAAGATTTTAAACTTCACCAATATCATGAATAAGTTCCCAGCCCACAGAGATGATCTCAAATACTATAATCTCTTAATCTATGGGATAAATTTCATGCTATGAAGAAAGCATAGTATTCTGGTAATATTTCTGCATTTTGGGGTAAATATCTTGTTTAAGGATGCACTCTTGTCTCTTTGTACTTACCTAGGCTTCGAGTCTTTTTTTTTTTTTTTTTTTTTTTTTTTTAACTGTCTTCCTCCACTTCCCACTCACTTTGGTCTCCGGCATGCAAGTTAAAATAGGTACTGGTAATAATTTTAGGCAATTGCAATGCATAAAAAAAAATCCTGTTCTTTGAAATTTTAAATTTAAATTTTAAATTAATGGAGATATCCCATCTCCTAGAACTGGAAGGGACCTTGAAAGGTCATCAAGTCCAGCCCCCTGCCTTCACTAGCAGGACCAAGTACTGATTTTGCCCCAGATCCCCAAGTGGCCCCCTCAAGGATTGAACTCACAACCCTGGGTTTAGCAGGCCAATGCTCAAACCACTGAGCTATCCCTCCCCCCCCTTTTGAGTGACCTTGATAAAACTAAGGGGTGTAACTGACTCGACATCGCTTTTAGATTAAAGTTTTATAGCTAAATTAAAACACTAATTGAAAATATACAGCTGTTTTTGAATTTTATGTACTAATTAAAAATGGCTATATGGCTATCTTTTTTAGAATGTGTGCTTTACAGTATTTGCAAATGTTACCATTTTAAATACTGTAGGTATTAAGGCAGCTATTGAAATAAAAAAATATGGTATGTTTACTATGCTTGTTTCACTATTAAAGATTATTTTACTTTGACAGAAGCAGAAATAGATATTCGAATGAGAGAAGAATTTTCTAAGATGTGCTTTGAAACACTGCTTCAGTTTTCATTCAGTAATAAAGTCACAACTCCTCAGGAAGGATACATCTCTAGAATGGCACTGTCTGTACTCTTGAAAAGATCACAGGATGTACTGCATCGCTACATAGAAGATGAAAGATTAAGTGGCAAATGTCCTCTTCCACGGTATGTACTGTATGTATTTAAAAAAAAAAAAAAAAGGCAAGCCAATATTTTATGGTAGAGAAAAAAATGTATTTATAATTAAGAATATAATTTGACCCAAAAAAATCTGTTCTTCAAGTAGTGTCCATATGGGTGCTCCACCCTAGGTGCAATATTTCATCTTTCGGGACCGCCTTTACCTTGCAGTGGTCTTGGGAGTCCATCACTATGGACAAGAGGGTTTGGGAGATAATTTCCTCTTATACCTGACAACCCCCCTTCCCTGTCAGTCTTCAGAGACCCTTCCCATGAGAACCTGCTTTGGCAGGAAATAGACCCCCTTCTACACCTGGATGCTATAGAACCATTTCCGACACAGCACAGAGGGGAAGGGGTTTTACTCCAGGTGTTTTCTGGTCCCAGAAAAGAGTGGCAGTTGAAGATCCAGCCTAGTTTTAAGACTGTTCAGTACCTTTGTGAAGGCACTCAAATTCAGAATGGTGACACTTGCAACGATAATCCCATCACTGGACCAAGGAGATTAGTTCTTGGCCCTAGACCTTCAGGATGCATATTTCCACATTGGAATCCACCCATCCCACAAATGATTCCTATGCTTTGCAATAGGCCAGTGCCAATCAATTGCACACATGCAAAATAGGAAATGACTGCCTAGGAAGGAGTACTGCAGAAAAGGACCTTGGGGGTTATAGTGGATCACAAGCAAAATATGAGTCAACAGTGTTCTACTGTTGCAAAAAAGAAAACTTCATTCTGGGATGTATTAGCAGGAGTGTGGTAAGCAAGCCTAGAAATAATTTTCATTCTACTCCTCACTGATAAGGCCACAATTGGAGGATTGTATCCAGTTCTGGGAACTGCATTTCAGGAAAGAAGTGGACACATTGGAGAAAGTCCAGAGGAGAGCAACAAAAATGATTAAAGGTCTAGAAAATATGACCGATGAGGAAAGATTGAAAAAATTGGTTTTGTTTAGTGGAGAAGAAAAGACTGAGGGGGGACATAACAGTTTTCAAGTACATAAAAGGTTGTTACAAGGAGGAGGGGGAAAAAATTTTCTCCTTAATCTCAGGATAGGACAAGAAGCAATGGGCTTGAATTGCAGCAAGGGCGGTTTAGGTTGGATATTAGGAAAATTTCTGTCAGAGTAGTTAAGCACTGGAACAAATTGCCGAGGGAGGTTGTGGAATCTCCATCATTGGAGGTTTAAGAATACATTAGACAAACACCTGTTAAGAATGGTCTATTTATACATAGTCCTGTCTTGAGCATAAGTGACTGGAATAAATGACCTATTGAGGTCCTTTCCAGTCCTACACTTCTATGATTTTCAGTACAGGTTGCTCCATTTTGGCCTATCATATGCCCCCTGGGTCTTCTCAAAGATCATGTCAGTAATAGTGGCTCACCTCTGCAGGAATGCAATTTTGGTGTTGCCTTACCTAGACGATTGGCTTCTGAAAGGACACTCCTGGGAGGTGACTTCTCAGGCAATGTACGAAGCCATAGAACTCTTCCTGAAGCTGAGCCTGCAATTGAGCAATTTGAAGTCCACCTTGACCCCTGTGCAAAAGAGCCTTCCTCCCAGTGCACAGGTTTATGTCCCCTTCAGACTTAATCAATACGATTCTGATCAGCCCTTAGACCCTGGTCAGGTACTGTCTCTGGCTACTGGGGCATATGGTGGCTGGCACTTTCATTATAGATCACTAAGCCCTTAACAAATTCACGGTCCCTGTTGGTCAATTTCACAGTCAGAGGATTAAAAAAAAAGAGTAAATTTCATG
Organism: Chrysemys picta bellii; assembly: GCF_011386835.1. Lineage (NCBI taxonomy): Eukaryota > Metazoa > Chordata > Testudines > Emydidae > Chrysemys > Chrysemys picta. Next base: position 61,819,368 of record NC_088791.1, read on the forward strand.
ATTTCAGCTATTTAAGTCTAAAATTTCATGTTGTTGTAATTGTAGGGGTCCTGACCCAAAAAGGAGTGGGGGGTGGGGGGAAGTTGTAACGTTATTGTAGCAGGGGTTGCGGTACTGCTACCCTTACTTCTGTGCAGCTGCTAGTGGCGGTGCTGCCTTCAGAGCTGGGCAGCTGGAGAGTGGCGGCTGCTGGCCAGTATCCCAGCTCTGAAGTCAGAACCGCCGCCAGCACAGCAGCGCAGAAGTAATGATGGCATGGTATGGTATTGCCACCCTTACTTCTGCGCTTCTGTCTGCAGAGCTGGGCCATCAGTCAACAGCCGCCACTCTCCGGCTGCCGAGCTCTGAAGGCAGCAGTACAGAAGTAAGGATGGCATGGCATGGTATTGCTACCTTTACTTTTGCGCTGCTGCTGGCAGGGCGCTGCCTTCAGACCTGGGCACCCAGCGAACAGCCGCCACTCTCCAGACCCCCAGCTCTGAAGGCGGCACAGAAGTAAGGGTGGCAATACCACAACCTATCTAAAATACCCTTGTTGCCCCCCCCCCCCCCCCGCAACTCCCTTTTGGGTCAAGACCCCCAATTTGCGAAACGCTGGTCTCCCCCCATGAAATCTGTACAGTATAGGGTAAAAGCTCACAGAGAGGCCAAATTTCACGGTTTGTGATGCATTTTTCATGGCCGTGAATTTGGTAGGGCCCTATAGATCACACATGACTGCTTATGTGATGCCTTTAAGGGTAGGTCAGGATGGTTTATTCGCTTAGCAGACACAGTCTCAACATGTTGCTTTCCATACCCAGTTCTGTATAGTTGGTGGAAAGACCCTCACAACTTGTGTGCGGGAGTCCCCTTCATCTGTCCTCCCCCCAACGACTGTCATAATGACAGATGCTTCCCTGTTGGGATGGCGTGCGCATCTAGACTCCAAACAGTTCAGGGCAGGTAGATGCCTCAAGAAAATTCTCTGCATATCTTCCTCCTGGAACTCAGTGTTACCCTGGAAACAGAATTTAGGTATCCCTCCAGTAGCTCACCTAGTGACCCCTCCAGGGTTTACCAAAGACTCCCTCAAAACAACCCACCCTATTAACCATCAGGTATGAGTCTCCAGGGTGGCTAAAGCAATACCTGGAGGACATGTATACAGACTTCTGATAAATGATTGACCCAGGTAGTATCTTTCCAAAACAAGTCACCCTTTTATTGGTGCAAACACAAATCCCCAACGCAGTAACACAAATCCCCAACACAACAGGCTAAAGCACCCCCCAAAACTACATTACCACACAGTTTGATGTGATGCTAAGTGGCTGTACCCTGCTTATGGTGATCGGTCATTCACAGGCCGCTGACAGTTCCTGGTAACTGTCTTTAGATTATTCCTCTCTGATCTTCTGATCTTCATGTGCTCTCCTGCTCCTAGTCTTTTCCCTCTTTATTGAACTGCTCCTGGTCTTTTCCCTCTACTGAACTGAATGGACAGTACTGAACAGGCAAAGCAAATGAACAGAACACTGTCCTCTGTTCCTCTTCTGACAGGCTTGATTGACATGTTGTTTTGCTTGCTTTTGCTAATATCTTTTTGTCAGAACTCTCCAGAGCACATACCACTTGTAACATTTATTTCTAACATGCCTGGTTTCATGATCAACAGTTAACTCATTACTTGCCATTTTGCAACATAGTTTATAATGTACCTAGTCTTATGATCAACAACTGCCTCATTTCAGGTTGTCCATGCCACTTTGCAACATTGTCTCTAATGTAGCCAGAAGGTCCCCAGCCTCATGGTCAATGTTATCTCACCACTGTTTTCCCTGTCAACTTCTCCTCTGCCAATATCAGTACTACATGACCTACAGTTTTCATCTAATAGTGAAGTGACTCTTGCTTATTCAAAATGGAGGCCTGGGATACAAGATGGAGTCTGGGGCCTTCAAAAAGGGGTTTCTCTGGTATCAAGGGCAGGCAGATGCGTGTGTCTCCAGTTTTCTGCCACTAATTAGAGGCAAAAACATAAAGGTCGTGACTGACATGTCATAAATGTTTTATATAAACCAGCAAGGAAGAGCAAGATCCCCCTTCCTTTTGCTGAGGCTATAAAGCTTTGGAATTGGAGTATATGAAATCAGATTTTTATCACAAAATACCTTCCAGGAGTTCAGCATGTGACCGCAGACAGACTCAACAGGCACTTCTCTCAAGACCATGAGTGGGAGATAGATTCAACCATACTTCACCACATATTCTACCAATGGGGTACTCGTCAGATAGACTTTTTCACCGCAGCAATAAACAGGAAATGCACCCAGTTTTGCTGCAGAACTAGTCTGCGTCATTGATCCCTGGGGGATGCCTTTCACCTCCAGTGGTTGCTGGGTCTTCTGTATACGTTCCCCCCCAACTCCTCCAATATTCAAAGTCCTACTCAAAATAAAAAGGGACAAGGCCAGAGTTGACAAACATGGTTTCCTTATTTGATACAGATGACAGTGTTCTCCCCAATTGCTCTTCGTGCCACTCCTCCTATCGTCTTTTAGAAGAGTGGGAAGATCCATCACCCGTCTTAGAATCCTTCACCTCAAAGCATGGGCATAGAAACTGCCTATTCACAGCAAGTAAAAAGGGGGTTACTGCACAGCAAAAAACAGTCTACACCCTACAGTTACAATAATGGACAATATTTGCTCATTGGTGTGATCTCAAACTCATTGCTGCCAGACATACTGGATTACATTCTAGAACTACAGACCTCAGGATTATCACTGAATTCCATTAGAGTTCATCTGGCAGCCATCCTCCAGTAGAAGGTTATGCTGTATTTGCCCACCCAACGACAATGAGGTTCCTCAAAGGCCTGTGCAACCTTTTTCTAACAATTAAATGCCCTACTACAGTTCAGGACCTCAGTTTGGTTCTTAAATGCTTTACAAGACCACCGTTTGAACCTATAGCCTGCTCACAACTCTGTTTATCAGTGAAATTGGCATTTCTGATTGCCATCACATTGGCTCGCTGAATGGGGGAAATGGGGCTTTTATGGCATACTCCTCATTTTATGGCACAATCCCCATATTTTTCAGAGACAACGTTACATTATGACCATACCCCAAGTTTTTGCCAAAAGTACCTTTTGATTTCCATATTAATCAGCCCATTCACCTCCCTGTCTTTTACTATAAACCTCACCAGATAAGAGGGAGGCATTGCTCCACACACTTGATGTCAGGAGATCCCTTGTCTTCTACCTTGATAGGACTAAACATTTCAGGGAGACCTCCAGATTTTTGTCTTGATCTCAGACAGAGCAAAAGGAGGTGCAATCTCTAAAGAGAGGCTCTCTAGCTTGATAACTGACTGTATTAGTAACTGCTACTGAACTCATAATCTTGAAGCACCCACTGACATACAAACTCACTCTGAAATCTATTTCCACCTCCACAGCCTTTCTTAAGAATGTTCCTATCATTGAAATATGTAAAGCCTCAACACAGGCTTCTATGCATACATTTGCTGACTGCTATCCTATAATTCACGACTCTGCTTCTGATACTGTGTTTGGCTCAGCAGTACTTTCTTTCACACTGAATTAGACTCCAAAGCCGCCTCTTCCTTAAAAGAGAACTTCTCTGTAGTCACCTAGAGTGGAGAACTGATAGGGACGCTACTTGAAGAAGAAGAAGAAATGGTTACTCATCCTGTACAGTAATTGCAGTTCTTCGAGATGTATGACCTGATGGTGTTCCAGTACCCACCCTCCTTCTGCTCTGCTTCAATTACCTGTCATGGGGCTTCACGGTAGAGAAGGAACTGATGATGGTTAGCCTGTGCAGTGCTATATAGCAACGCCCATGGAGCACAAGGTGGAGTAACATGAATTCTCAGCTGAACAGACACTGCTATGAAAAATCTCCCATGGAAGTACAAGGGGCACAAATGCTCCTAGAGTGGACACATAGAGGGACACATCTTGAAGAACTGCAGTTACTGCACAGGGTGAGTTACTATTTCTTATGGAAGAATGTGTAAGGGCAGGGGGTTTCAGATCAAATGCCAAATTTGGGAAGGCTATTGATTGGAAGGGCCTTTAAGAAGCAGTTATCCTCAGGACTATTACCCAGAGTTCAGGAGTGCAATATATAGTAGTACAATTGTATTTCATTGTCTCTGAAAAGTTTCTGTAACCATCTCTTCCTTAATTTCTAGCAGAGCTATTGATAGGTTGATGAGAAAATATTAAAGTTCCTAAAAATAAAATAAAATAATAGCAAAGTAGTAATATTCTGAAGCATTAGTCATACCATCGTTGTTGTTGAAATAGAAAACTGAACATAAATATATGGTAACATTTTTAAAAACACTTAAATAACTTAGGCATCTCAGTTCCATTTAAAAGCTTTTGAAAATTTTATCCATTGAGTACGTGATTGAATAAATGACTTCTGTGAGACTCCTTATATGCTTGAAGTTAAGCACATATATTAGTGTTTGCATGATTGAGGCCTATGTATTGACATGATTTCAAAAAATTAAATATAAATTGGTCACATGTATGTGGGGAAATGACATCAGTTAAAGATGAATGTTAATTACAGCATTAGATAACCTTGGTTTCACTGGGTTGCGTGTCAAAGGTTTTATTGTTCAAAATTTGTTTTTGTATTTGCTATATAAGTCAACAGAAAAATCATATTCTGGGAAACATTTTTGAAATTGTACAGTTGATAGTTTATATATTTTCCCCTTGTAGGCAGCAAGTAACAGAAATCATATTCGTTTTAAAAGCTGTCAGTACTCTAATAGATTCCCTTAAGAAAACTCAGCCTGAAAATGGTAAGTTGTTTTAATCAGAAGTCTAAACAAAATTATGTACCTAATATGTTTGTGCAAAAAATATATCTAAAGCACTATTTCCAAGAAAAGTATCATCCATATGAATCTTAATTTGCCCTTTCATGTTTGTGTAGGTGCCAAGTAGAAATTTTTAAAACATCTCTTTAACGGGTCCATCAGCCTACATAAATAAAATAATATCTAACTCTTATATATTGCTTTTCATCAGTCACTCTCACAGCACTTGACAAAAGAATATCACTATAGTATCACTAGAGTAGAAAGCTTCCAGCTGAGGTACCAATGCCCTTTCTTAATCTAAAACATGTTTTGGTAAATATTACTATAAAATATGATAAGATCTTAGAGTGAAATTTTCTTTTTGTATCTTTTCTTTATCTCCCATTGTAGTCTACATCCTTTAATCTTGCTAAATCTTTGTTTATCCAGACCATATTCTATTCAGTCTTAAAGCTCTCATTCACTATTAGGTCCATTAAGATTAAGATAGGGATAAATTTACTTTTCTAAAGATACCGTCTGTGTAATATTTTTACTTCTGAGTGTTGGCTCCTTAATGCTGCACAAGCAGAACTCCTGTAGCTTTTAGAACATTTTTGGTCCTTATGGGCAGTGTTCACTGGTAGTCTTAACTGTTGCTCTTGGAAAACTTATATCCAGTTCATTCTTGACCATAGTCAATAAAGGAATGTTCATCAAGAGCTGTGCTTCTCCTGCTACCACTCAGCACCACTCGGCTTCTTTACTTCGCTGCTTCACTGAGTCTTTCTTCTGTTTTTTTTCATTTTCCTTCCGTTCAGTTTAGTGTTTTAAATATAATTTTTTATTTCCATGACTCCTCACACTATCCTCAGACACGGGAGTGTCAGTCACCTCTCAACCTCTGAGCCCCATTAGGTCATTTTCAATGCACTCCCTTAGCTCTTTTGTATTGGTTCAAATCTTTAATTAACTATTGTATTCCAAAATCAAAAGTAAAACTTCATGCTGTTGGAAAAAACTTTCTGACAGGGAGATAAAAATAGACAGCAAACTAAACAAGGCATATAGTTTAAAACTCCCAGCTGTTGAACTGGATGAGAAGTACTATCACGGATATGTGTTGTGCTGTCCTTTCATGCCCTCTGCTATCTCTGTTCTTGCATTCAAGAAGGGTTCTGAAATTGACAAGAGGCCTGGTTACTGAAAAGCTTCAAAAAGACTGCTGCAGCTATCACTTTGGATGACTAATTGTTTTTATTTTCCTCTCCTACCCCAATCAGAAGCACATTTTTAACTATCACTTTTCAAGGAGGCTCACATTTTTTTCAGGCATGACCATGTTTCTTAAAGTGCTGCTTGAAAATCCCTTAAAAACTTCTCTACATTTTTTTTTAGCACAAACAGAAGAGAAAAATACAAAACTAAGAAAGCTTTCAATAAGAATAGAATGGAGACTGCTAAAAAGCTGCTTCTTTTTGCCAACTCTGGAAGTCTATAAAATCATACATAAATTTCTTGCAGTACATTTGTCTCTGAAATAACGTGCAAAACAAGAGCAAAATATGGTAGATTCCACTTAATAGCAATCCTGATATTAACAACTTCCCCAGTTAATAGCAACATTTTGCCAGGAACCAGTCCCATCACATTAACTTAATGGGGTTCAAATAGTGGCAACTGCATGACACTATTGAGAACTTTTTTTGGAAGAAAGGTCCCAGCCACAGGCAGATTTCTGGGACTTCCACAAGGGAAGGAAGCACTGGGACGTACCTTCCCTGGCTGCAGCCCCACAAACCCAACTGCACCCAGAGACCTGCTGCCAGCAAAGGAGGTAACGGACTGGGGTGCCTGTATCTCCTGCCAAAGTCCCAGCACTGTGGGCCGGGAGGGGAGGTTGTGGGCAGATTAGTAGCAGGATTGGGGGCTGCATCCCCGATGCTGGGGCTTTCCACAGGGAATGGTGGTAACGAGGACACACAGAGCTGCGTGGTATCTCTCCATGCGCTCTCCAGGTTGCACCCACATGTCCCAGCACTTCCTTTCTTGGCCACAGCCCCACAAACCTGCCTTCCACTTGTTGGCAACTTCTGGATAATGGAAACTTTTGCTGGAAACCCAGAGTTTGTTAATAAGCGGAACCCACTGTATCTGAGATTTTCTATCCAGTTTATGATCCTAAAGGATAGCATGCATTACATTAAACCCTGGAGACCTACTAACCTGAAAATGCTTCATCTTTATATAGTAGATGGTTAACTTGCACACGAAGCCACAACATAACTTCATTGTCTGTCAGCTCTTCCTTTGTGAGGCAGGTTAGTCATCTTTGTGTATCTACCCCATCCCTGATAAATAGTTGGTTCTTAGAGTAGTTGTCCCTATGGGTGTGCGAGTGTTTGGTAGCAGTGTCTGCCCCTGCGCCTAATACATCCTTGTGCTCCAGTCTGAAACCTGCTGCCGCTCCAGTTTTTTCCTCAGCTGCCTGTGCTAGAGACAGAGTTTTGCGGTGTCAGTTAACTTCAAATTAGCTAGCTTGCTCATCTGTTTTTTTATTTATTTTATTTAAACGTTTTAATGTAATGTGTATTAAATCCCCACACACAAATTACAGCCAGGGCCTATCTGCAGCTTGTGGGCCATATGCAGCCTGTACATTTGTAAGACCTCATGCCAGACTGCATTCCCAATGCCTTCAAGCCTACCTCAAGCACAGCTTGTCCAAGAGGGTGTCTATCTCTGAGTTCTCAACTCTCTGTAAGTAGAAGGATCCCTGCAAGGTATGCTTGTATTCACCCCCCCACAATGACAATCATCACAGATGCCTCTCTGTTAGGCTGGTGATCTCATGTCACAAAGCAGGTGGACCCATTAGGGGTCTGCTCTTCACATCAATCTATTTGAGCTCAGAGCAGTTCAATATAAGTGCAGTCATTTTTTACCCCAAATCAAGGGTCACTCAGAAGAGACATGATGGACAACAGAGCTACTATATATTATGTAAACTGCTGAGGGGGAGCACAGTCCCAATCCTTGTGCACAGAAGCAATGAAATTTGGAACTGGTGCATAACCCTCAGTGGCATTTCTATCAGGTTTGCAAAGCATCATAGAAGAAACACTGAACAGACATTTCTGTGAGGACTACAAATGGGAGCTGAGCTATCCTATCCTACAGGTAGTGCTCACCTAGGGCTGTCCAGGGATAAACCTCTTCCTGATGCCATACAACAAGAAATTCCCACAATTTTGCTGGAGGGGAGGGATGCCACCATAACTCATTAGGAGATGCCTCCTTCACTCCTTGGCCACTAAGGGTATGTCTACAGTGCAATTAAAAACCCGTAGCTGGCCCAGGTCTGCTGACTTGGGTTCACAGGTGTTGGGCTAAGGGGCTGTTTAATTGCGGTGTAGACGTTTGGGCTTGGGCTGGACACTGAGCTCTAGGACACGGTAAGGTGGGAGAGTGCTTCAACATGTTTTAGAAAACAATATTCGTCAGCTACTTTACAATTCAGAATCACCAACTACCAGACATTAATGGCGAAGTACAACCATACAAATTATACCAGGCTGAACTCCTTTATTGAATATCTACCAGCAGAACACAGCAATTTCAGGCGATTATTGCAGAAGGCCAACTGCTTGCCATACCATCTCTGCATTGCTGATACTGCTGTTCAGTCTATTTCTATGGCAGTAGTTTTGAAGAGGACCTCCTGGTTTCAGCTCTCAGGATTTCTAAAGGAGGTCCAGAATATGGTCGAAGACTTTCCTTTTGTGGATACTAAACTGTTCACTGACAGCACAGGATGAGTGCACCCATTAAAGGACTCCAAAGGCCGCTTTACATTTTCTCTGGGGATCTATACATGTATCCAAAAGAGAGAGTTTAGTAGGTCCCAGTCAGCACAGATATCCTGCCCCATTCAATTCCCAGAGGCCACATGAACTTCAGTGCAAGAGACAAAGGTTCCAGAGGAGAAAATCACCCACTTCCCAATCTTCCACCTCACAAATCTTCCACCTCATAGCACCAATTTTGACAGGGTGGTTGAGGTCCTGAGCTGCTGTCCCCTTTTCATACCAACTGCAATGTTTCTCCTTCCTTCCTCCCTTCGGCAATCACCAAGTGATAGATTCCCAAGCCTACCGAAAGTGTTTACACTTTCTATCTATTACTTGGGAATCTGTCACTACGGATGAATGGGTTTTGGAGATCATTCACTTCATTTCTCTTCTGCCTTCCAAGTCCCCTTTCCTGTCCCTCTTCAGGGACCTCTCTCACGAGAGCCTGTTATGACAGGAAATAGACTCTCTTTTACTCTTGGGTGCTATAGATTCAGTTCCCATGCATCACAGAGGGAAAGGGTTTTATTCCAAGTATTTCCTGGTTCAAAAAAAAAAAAAAAGTTGGAGACCCATCCTAAATTTAAGGCTACTCAACACCTTTGTGAAGGCACAAAAATTGAAAATAGCAACATTTTCAACAATTATTTTGGCACTGGACCAAGAGGATTGGCTCTTAGCCCTCAACCTTCAGGATGCATATTTCCTTGTAACAATCCACTCATCCCACAAAAGATTTCCATGTTTTATTCTCAGTCAGGACCATTTTTAGTACATGGTGCTCCTTTTTGGCTTATCAGCTACCTCAATGGTCTTTTCAAATATCACATCAGTAGTACATCAGTAGTAGTGGCACACTTTCACAGAAAAGAAATTCTGATGTTCCCTTATGCAGATAATTAGCTTCTGAAAGGTCACTCCCTGGGCCAAACTTCAGACAACTTGCAAAGACATAGACCTCTTTCTCAGATTGGGCCTGCATTTCAACATTCAAAAATCCACCTTGACCCCTTTTCAAAAGTTCGAATTCATAGGAGCCAATCTTGGTCCAGTAGTGGCAAGAGCTTGCTTTCCAATGCACATATTCGTGGTCCTATCCAACATAGTTAACACAATCCAGATTAGCATTCAAACCCCAGTTAAGAGCTGTCATCAGCTGCTGGGGCATATGGCAGCTGGTACTTTAGTTATAGACCACACAAAACTACGAATGTGATGCCTTCAAGAGTGTTTCAAGACTGTTTATGCACTGAACAGATAGTCTAACTATGCTACTTTCCATACCCACCTTCATAAACGAATCTCGCAAGTGGTAGAAATACCCTCATAATGTTTGTGCAGGAGTCTCTTTCACCTGCCTTTCCCCAGCAGTTGTTATAATGACAAATGCATCCCTGTTGGAGTGGAGAGTGCATCTAGACATCCACATGGCCTAGGGCAGGTGGATGCCTTAGGAAACCACTCTGCACATCAACCTCCTGGAACTTAGGGCAGTTAGATATGCCTGGCTCCAGTTTCTATCGCTAATCCGAGGCAAACACATAAAGCTCATGATGGACAACGTGTCATTCATGTTCTGTATCAACCAGCATGGGGAGGTAAAATCCCCCTCCATCTGTCAGACTTTGCAGTTGGTGCATACGGAATCAGATAGTCATCACAGCAGCGTACTTCCCAGGAGTTGAGAATGTGACTGCACACACACTGAGCAGGCAATTCTCTTAAAACCACCAGTGAGAGAGATCCCATCATACTTACCACGTAATCCAACAATGTGGTAAGTATGATGGGAAGCACCCCTCAAATAGACCTGTTTGCCACAGCGATAAAATAAGAAATGTACCCAGTTCTGCACCAGAGGCGGGCTGGGTCATCAATCCTTGGGGGATGCTTTTCATCTTCAGTGGTTGTGGAGTCTACTGTGCTCATTCTCCCCTGACACCTCTAACATCTAAAGTTCTACTCAAAATAAAAAAGGACAAACCCAGAGCTACTCTAACAGTCCTGACCTGACCCTGACAAACATAGTTTCCTTATGTGATACAGCTGGCTGTTCACTCACTGATCACTCTCCTGGTTGCTCCTCATTTCCTCTCCAAGGAACACAGAAAGATCCTTCATCCCAATCTTGAGGGTTTTCCTGCTCAAAGCACAGCTGGTTGATGATTAATGGGCTTAAAAACAACCTGTAATGGTGTGGCACCTATGTCTTGGGAGTGCCCCCTGGTTGAGTGTGTGTGTTCCTGCAGTTTTTTCAATTTCTCGGCTCATGGTACCTGTCAGGTTGCTACTGCACAGCAGAAAACCATCTATGTGCCACACTTAAAAAAATGGACAAGATTTGCCTGTTGGTGTGACCTCAAAACATATTCCAAAACCTCATTGCTGTCACATACTGGACTACATTCTAGAACTAAAAAACTCAGAGCTGTCATTGTGTTCTGTTAGAGTCTAACAGAACTCCTGGCAGCCATCACAGATTTCGATTCTCCAACAGAAGGTTATTCTATATTCGCCCACCCACTGATGATGAGTAAGGCTACATTTTAATCACGGGTATTTTTAGTAAAAGTAGTGAACAGGTCACAGGCAGTAAACAAAAATTCACAGCCCGTGACCTGTCCATCACTTGTACTATGTACCCCTGACTAAAACTTGGCCGGGGGGCTGCGGGTGCTCTGGGGGTGTGGAGGGCAGCAGCGCGGTACACGGGACCCCAGCTGGTGTTTTTTGGCGGGGGCGGGCGGCAGCATGGGGCCAGGGACCCCCTGCTGGTGCTAGGGGAGGAGGGGCCAGGCAGTGGTGCAGGGCCAGGGACCCCCGCTGGTGCTGGGCGGAGGAGGGTTGGCGGGGCTTGCAGGCTGCCTACCTGGGGGGAAGGAAGGCCAGATCGGTTCCGCGCACTGCCCCCACCCACTCCGGCTCTGCAGCTCCCATTGGCCAGGAACCGCAGCCAATGAAAGCTGCAGGGGCAGCGCCTGTGGGTGGGGGCAGCATGCAGAGCCCCCTGACCCGTCTGCCTAGGAGCTGCAGGAACCTGCCGACCGCTTCAGGGGAGTGCCCCTCCAGGTAAGCACCACCCCGCACCCTGAGCCCCTTCTCTCACCCAAACTTCCCCAGCAGTGGCTGGTTCGGCTGGCCCACGAGCTGCCTGATCTGCTTGGGCAGCCCCAGAGCCAGCTGCATCGGCCGCTGCAGAAGTCATGGAGGTCACATGCGATCTCCATGACAGACACGCAGCCTAAACAATGAAGTTCTTCAGGGGACTTGGAAATCTTTTTGCCAGCCAAAGTCCTATTCTGGTTTGGGACGTCAATCTGGTTCTTAAATGTCTTACGAGATCTCCATTTGAACCGATGGTTACCTGCTCACTCCTCCATTTGTTGATGAAAACAGCATTTCAGGTAGCCATCACGTTGGCTCGACGGGGAAGGAGCCACTTGTTGAATTTCCAGAGGGATCCACACCTCCATTTGTAAATTTTTAGGGGTTTGCAAATGAAAAAAGGTTGAAAACCACTGCTTTAGCATATCATTAATGACACCCTATGTAGAATAGACCAGAGCTATGCCAAAGATTTTTCTTGCTCTGGGTGGCTGAGGCAAAGTTTGCCTCTCTCCCTGCACCTGCCCCCAGGATTGGGGCTGGAGGGATGGGTCATTTTGGTGTCAGATGTTGCAGGGGTACACACACATTCAGTTCTTGTGAGGTAATCAAAGGAGAAACTGACTTAGTTATATTGATTTAAAATGTCTGTACACTTTAAAACTAGATATACATTCTGTTTGTGATTTGGAATTTGAAGCAGTGTATTTTTATAAAGGCTTTTCTGTTCACTTTATTATGAGGCCTACATACCACTTCCCTATTTTGAGGATGAGCATCCCAATAGTTTAGGGTTCTAGAATGCTTTGTAATGCAAATTCTTCTTCGAGTGATTGCTCATGTGTATTCCACAATAGGTGTGCATGCTCTCCACATGCACTGGTGCCGGAAGTTTTTCCCCTAGCAGTACCCGTAGGGGAGCGCCCTAGCGACCCCTGGAGTGGCACCTTCATGGCGCGGTATAAGGGGCGCTGCGCATTCCCCCCACCCTCAGTTCCTTCTTGCTGCCAGTGAAGGTGCTTTCGAACTGCTCTGCTCCAGCTTTGCTGTAGCTCATCCCCAAAACTGCTTGTTCGTTCAGTGTATGGTACCTGTAGTTAGTTGTTTAGTTAGTTTAGTTTAGCTAGAGCGCCTGGGCCCAGGTTTTAAGTTGCGCAACATGTAGGCGATCTGTGTCAGTGAGTGATCCGCACGCGGACTGTTTACGCTGTTTGGGGGAAACCCATCTCCGCGATCTCTGCAAGATTTGCAAGTAGTTTAAGCCTCAGACCAAGAGAGAAAGGGACATCAGGCTCCAGGTTATTCTGATGGAGTTGGCATCGATGCGCGGCAACCCTTCGGAACCATCGATTAGTCGGCACCGCTCCCCGTCCATGGGCATGAGGCCTATATACCACTTCCCTATTTTGAGGATGAGCATCCCAATAGTTTAGGGTTCTAGGATGCTTTGTAATCCATGGGGCACGCCAAGAAGGCTAGGAAGAGGCCGCCTTCGCTGCGGCACTGGAGTAAACCCAGGACAGAGGCTAGACCCATGTTGGGCAGTCCTTGATCCCCACCGGCCTCTAAGACTCCGACTCAAGTCAAATGGAGTAGCCTGGCCCATTCGGAGCAGGCCTCCCCATATGTCCAGATGCCCTCCACCCTGGAGGCCCTGCAGGCAGCCTGGGATGTTATGTCCATGCCAGTACCAGGAGCACTGCCAATGTCAGCCCCGCACTCCAGAGGCAAGCCGCCGCTGGGATCTCCGCAGTCGCCCCCGGCTCAGTACCAGTCTCGGTCGAGGGAACGTTCCTGACGCTGTTCACCGCCCAGCATCCATTCAGGGCAAAGTCTACGTGGATCGCCCTTGACACCCACCAGGCCATCTGGTTGGGTTCCGTCTGACCGAGACTCTCGGCACTGCTCCGCCTCGAAGAGTGAACACCAATGGGACCGAGGCAGATGACGCCAAAGATCCTCATCTCGGAAGCCCGTAGCAGTCGGTCACGGCACGAACGTTGATGTCGTTCCCGTTGGTCGTCCCGCTCCAGGACCCCGCCACGGCACCGCCTCCGCAGCCCCAGGCATTGATTGCCAGCGTCTCGCCATCGCGGATCCGCTCACCGGAGCCGATCGCGGAGCCGCTGTTACTGACGGTACCAGTCCTCCACGGTGGGATTGCGGTCCTGTGGTTGGCATTGCTCCTAGCATCGCCGCTCCTCCTGATCCAGGGACAGCGGCAGGTCTATGTCAGCCCGGCCTCTCTTCGTAGTCGTCCATTGATGGGCCAGGCCATCCAGGCCGAACAGTCTGCCCAGTGGTAGGCTTGCTCGGTGGCCGGAGCCTCAGAAGGACCATCGACCTCCCTCTCCAGATCTCCGAGGAAGAAGTCGGTAGGACGTACATCCTCAGCACTGTGCCTGGAGACCAACCAGGTGTTGGACCCTCCGGTGCCAGTGGACACACACAGTACCATGCCAGCCGCCTCCATCCTCCCCAGATGAGGCGATTATGGCTCCTCTTCCCTCCATCCCTCAGGAGGACTTTCGGGCCCATCAAGAGCTCTTAAAAAGAGTGGCATCAAGCCTCCACCTCCAAGCAGAGGAGATGGAGGAGCCCTCGGACTCCCTATTTAATATACTGTCCTCCTCGGCACAGGGCAGGGTGGCCTTGCCTCTCCATGAAGGGGTGGCGAAAATTTCAAATGCCCCGTGGCAAACCCCAGCCTCATTGGCTCCCATCTCTAAGAGAGCAGAACACAAGTATTTTGTACCCGCCAAGGGGCATGAATACTTATACACCCACCTTGCTCCTAACTCCCTGGTGGTCGAGTCGGTCAACTACAGGGAACGGCAGGGCCAACCAGCCCCTACCCAAAAAAATAAAAATTCGAGGAGGCTGGACTCATTTGGAAGAAAAATGGCCTGGGTCCTCCAAGGGCAAGCAAGTGAGGAAAAGGCAGTTTTGACGGGATGCTCGGGGGCACCCTGCCAGTTCTCATCAGGGATCCACCCTCAATATAGCTTCCCTTTTCCATTCGGTTGTGTGCTTTCCTACCGGAGTGGTCGCAGCTGACCTCGGACCGATGGGTCCTCAACACCATCTCCCGGGGCTACACCCTCCAGTTTATTTCCTCCCCGCCCAACTATCCCCCGCCCCCATCCCTCCTGGGGGACCCCTCACATGAGGCTGTGCTCAAGCAGGAGGTGTGGCGTCTCCTGGGCCTAGGAGCGGTGGAAGTTGTACCGAGGGAGTTCAAAGGCAAGGGGTACCACTCCCGTTATTTCTTTATCCTGAAGGCCAAAAGGGGGCTCAGGCCCATCTTGGACCTGCGAGGCATTAACCGGTACATGGTGAAGCTCAAGTTCCGCATGGTCTCCCTGGCTTCCATCATCCCCTCCCTGGATCCCGGGGACTGGTACGCCACCCTCGATCTCGTGGACTGGTACGCCATCCTCAATCTGCAGGACGCATACTTCCACATTTGTATATTCGAGGGGCACAGACACTTCCTCTGTTTCACGGTGAGGCAGGAACACTGCCAATTTACACTCCTCCCGTTTGGCCTGTTCACTGCCCCCAGGGTATTCATGAAATGTATGTCAGTGGTGGTGGCCTACCTCAGGCGCCGGGGGAGGTCCAGATCTTCCCCTATCTGGACAACTGGTTGGTCAAGGGCAGCTCCCAGTCGCAGGTGCGGGATCACATGGCGTTCCTTCTGTCCATGTGCACCACTTCGGGCCTGTTGGTAAACAACACCAAGTCCACGTTAGTACAATGCATAGAGTTTATCTGGGCAGTCCTGGACGCCTCGTCGGCCAGAGCATCCCTCCCACTGGAGAGGTTCGAGACCCTGAAGGGGCTCATCGACACGGTCACAAGGTTTCCGGTGACAACAGCCAGAGCGTGCCTCCAGCTCTTGGGTCACATGTCGGTGTGCACGTATGTGGTCCGTCATGCCAGACTCAGGATGAGGCTCCTCCAGCTCTGATTGGCCTCGGAGTTCTCCCAGGCCAGGGACAGGATGGACAGAGTCCTCACGGTGCCCGAGCCAGTGACCACCTCCCTATGGTGGTAGTCCCCCCGCCAAGAGGGTCCCGCTCAGGGGCAGGGCCCCATCGCTGGAATTGGTGTCTGACGCATCAGACCTGGGATGGGGGGCCCATGTGAGGAATGTTCAGATCCAAGGTCTGTGGTCGGATCAGGATCTGACTCTCCACATAAATGTCAAGGAGCTCAGGGCGGTATGGCTGGCGTGCATGGCCTTCCGCTCGCACCTGGAGGGACGGGTGGTCAGGGTCCTCATGGACAACACGGCCTTGATGTTCTACATCAGGAGACAAGGCGGGGCCCGATCCTCTGCCATGAAGCCCTCAGGCTGTGGGACTTTTGTATAGCCCACGACATCTGCCTACAGACCTTCCATCTGCCGGGCGCCCGGAACGTGCAGGCGGATTGCTTGTGCAGGGACTTCTCTTCTCAGCATGAGTGGTCTCTCCACCCAGAGGTGGTGCACAGACTTTTCCAAGTGTGGGGAACTCCCCAGGTGGACTTGTTCGCGACTCGGCAGAACAGTCGCTGTCCCCGGTTCTGCTTCGGGGGGCAGGGGTGGAGCGCTATCTCTGATGTCTTCCTCCTGTCCTGGTCAAGCCAGTTTCTCTATGCCTTTCCCCCATTCCCACTGATCGGCAAGGTCCTGGAAAAGATAAAGATGGACAAGGCCCAGGTCCTTCTGATGGCCCCAGCCTGGCCCAGACAGCACTGTTACGGGACCCTCACGGGCCTGGCAGTCACCCCGTCGTGGCTGTTGCCATCCTGCCTGGACCTGCTCTCCCAGGACCCAGGCCGCCGCCTCCACCCAAACCTAGCAGCACTCCACCTCACGGCATGGCTGCTCAATGGTTAGGTAGGGAGGAAAGGACGTGCTTGGAAAGGGTTCAGCGCATCCTCCTAGAAAGCAGGCGGCCCTCCACGCGCCGAGCCTACTTGGCAAAGTGGTCTCGGTTTTCCAGGTGGGCGGACGAGCAGGGAGTTACCCCGGTGGCCACCCCAATCCAACTTATTCTGGACTACCCCCTTCACCTTAGAGCCCAGGGCCTGGTGCCCTCGTCAGTCAAGGTGCACCTGGCAGCCATATCGGCCTTTCATCCGCTGATGCAGGGCCACATGATATGGCTCTCCCATGCTATGACTGGCCGATTCCTTAAGGGGTTGAATCGTCTCTTCCCATATGTTAGGCCCACAGTGGGACCTAAACCTGGTGTTGGCCCGTCTCATGGGGCCCCTGTTTGAGCCGCTAGCCATGTGCTCCAGGTCACGCCTCTCATGGAAGGTGTCCTTCCTGGTTGCTATCACGTCGGCTAGGCAGGTCTCGGAACTCAGGGCCCTGACCTCCGAGTCCCCGTACACGGTCTTTCATAAAGATAAGGTCCAGCTCTGCCCCCACTCTTCGTTCCTCCCGAAGGTGGTCTCTGCCTATCACATGGGTCGGGACATTTTTCTGCCGGTCCTCTGCCCCAAGCCTCATGCATCCAGTGAGGAGCGCCGCCTCCACACACTGGATGTGCGACGGGCTCTGGCTTTTTACTTGGAGCGGACTAAGCCGTTCAGAAAATCCTCGCAACTGTTCATCGCCTTGGCTGAGTGCATGAAAGGTCAGCCGATCTCCACTCAGCGGCTCTCCAACTGGATCACCTCATGCATCTGTACCTGTTATGACCTGGTGGGAATCCCTCTGCCACCAATTGTGAAGGCGCAGTCGACTAGGGCGCAGGCCTCGTCGGCTGCTTTTTTGGCCCTTGTCCCCATTCAGGACGTTTGTAGGGTTGCCATGTGGTCTTCAGTTCACACGTTCACCTCGCATTATGTGATTGTCTCTCAGACCAGGGAGGACGCCAGGTTCGGCAGGGCCGTTCTCCGTCCCGAGAGTTTGTGAACTCCTTCCCACCTCCAACAGATATAGCTTGGAATCACCTATTGTGGAATACACATGAGCAATCACTCGAAGAAGAAAAGACAGTTACCTTTTCCATAACTGGTGTTCTTCGAGATGTGCTGCTCGTGTCTATTCCACATCCCGCCCTCCTTCCCTTTTGTCAAAGTTGTCTGGCAAGAAGGAACTGAGGGTGGGGGGAGCGCGTAGTGCCCCTTATACCACGCCATGGAGGCGCCACTCCAGGGGTCACTAGGGCGCTCCTCTACGGGTACTGCTAGGGAAAAAACTTCTGGTACCGGTGCACATGGCAAGCATGCACACCTATTGTGGAATAGATATGAGCAACACATCTTGAAGAACACCAGTTACGGAAAAGGTAACTGTCTTTTCTTTTTTTTTTTTTTTGACTTTTGGTTTCTAACAATGTCTTCCTGTGCTGAATATACATCTTCACCCCTTATGTCGTAATAAAAAAAAATACCATTTGGGACTCAATGAGATATTGAGGTAAAAATCTGGTGTCCCATAACTTTCTTAGTGTTTTTCTTTACATATTAATTAAAAATGCCTTTCTACTGTAAAAATGATTAACAATATTACATTATTTCATTTTGTACTTTTCTATTACAGTTGATGCAAACACATGGGCACAAGTTATTGCGTTGTACCCAACTTTAGTTGAATGTATCACTTGCTCATCCTCGGAAGTCTGTTCTGCTCTCAAGGAGGCACTAGTTCCCTTTAAGGACTTTATGCATCCACCAGCACCCAAGGTACAGAATGGAGAGTCTTGAAAAGATAAAACTTTTTTATTTTTGAAAGAAAAAAAGTATCCCAAAAAAGAATGTTTGTTCCTAACTGAGACTTCTCTGAGGAAATCTCTTGATACTAGTACTTGGCAACCAGCGTTGACCTTACAATTGTACTAACAAGAGCTTTGTAATTCATGCATACAAGCTTACAGCTCAAAGGTTCCAGAGTGAGTAGCAGTGCAAGCCTTTAATAAATTTAACTGACTAGATGGAATCAGTTGCAACCTAATGTACTTGCTACAATATATTGAAGTGGTGATTGAAAAGTGGGCTTATGTACAGCTTGTGGTGTATGTGTTAATGATGTAATTTAAAAAAAAGTATTTCAATTCAGTCAGATTGATTAGGCTGGTGTTTTGCACCATTTTTTCAAGTACAAAATTGTACTAAAATTTTATGCAAGATGGTACTGTAACATTCCATATGATTATCTGTAACCAGCCTTTGTAAACAAAGGGAACTGATGAACTTGTGTGTATAATAAATGGTACAGTTCTGTATAAAATAGTTGCATTTATTATTTAAATTCTTTTTAAAATCTTGATAATGTTAAATGCTTGAAAATGTATTTATTATGAATACTAAGTTGTAGGCTTGCATTTTTACGTACAATTTGCCTTCATAATTGGCAGATATGGTTATTCATATCTGATCATCCGGTTAATTTTTTTGCTTATTTGAATGTATCTTATCTCAACAAAGAGGTCATATGATGAAAGACAGCAAACAGCCAATGATCTGCTGATTTCAGACTTTAAAGTAGGTGATTTGAAATGAGTTTGAATATATGGAAATATACTGTAGCACTCCACCTCTACCGTACCTCACATCACAAAATATTTGTTTCAACATACTCATTTACCTAAGTCTTTCCATTTTTATGTTTGTTTTTGGTAGTTGTCCTGCTTTACAAGAATGTTTCATATTTGGGATTTATATCTCTTTTTTGTCCATAATGGTAGTTGTCATTGTCTTTGAATTATGATCCAAGAAAGGTGATTTCAAATATCTGATATATTTGGCTGTAATTTTTTGTTTGTTTGTTTCAGTAATCTTAAGCGCTCTGTTTTGTACTGTCTTTTCAGCCCAAACAATAATTGTTCTAACCTTCAAGTATAAAATGTGCGCGTGATATAAACCATGAGAAGTGTATTTTTGAAGATTGTTATTCATTTAGAAGTGCAGTAAACTTTCTGTCATGAAGTAAAATGTGAATTTTGTTTCCCTTTCATGTACTACATAGTTGAAGCAGAATACTTTTGAGTACTACTCTTTATAAAGTTGAATTGTGACATAGCATATTATATTCCTATTCAATGAATTGTTTCAGTAATATTTCACCTGTATTTAGGTATTTATTATCATCCATGTGAAGAGCTTTAAAATATAGCTTTAAAAACATAAGTCTAAAGTTAGACTCCTACGTCCACAGCTAGGCACCTGCCTGTTTTTTCCAAAGTGCTGAATTCTTAATAGCTGCTATTGTCCTGGCCCAGTGCAGAGGACTGAACTAGATGACCTACCGAGGTTCCTTGCAGGCCTACATTTCTATGATTTTATGAAATCAGACGAGGTCCTTGGGAGGAGTTGGGTACTCAGTGCTTTTAAAAATTGGGCAGACAACTTCCTTTGGATTATATAGATTAACTTTAGGTTCTGGACTTTTAAAATATGGTGCAGATATTAAAAACAAGGATCATGCATACACTTTTGTAGGTTAAAAGATATCCATTGGTTTATGTGAATAGATTAGGGTTGCTAACCCTCCAGGATTGTCCTGAAGTCTCCAGGAATTAAATATTAATCTTTAATTAACAATAATGTCATGTGATGAAACCTCCAGAAATACGTCCAACCAAAATTGGCAATCGTAGAATTGATGTAAAGTTGAAGGAGTTGCTAGTAGAGTGTTTCATTATGAATTGGTCAGAATTAAAGAGTCTGTTAGTGCATAGTACTAGGCAACCACAGTTTTTAAATGCTTGCTCCTTTTATGCTCCATATTATATTATTATTCTCACTTAAAAAATAGAAAACTAGGAGAGAGACAGAGAACTTTCCTTTATGTTTCATTTTCCATCATTGGGGATTTTTAAGAGCAAGTTGTACAAACACCTGTCAGGGATGGTCTAGATAATACTTAGTCCTGCCTTGAGTGCAGGGGACTGGATTAGATGACCTCTCCAGGTCCCTTTCAGTTCTATGATTCTATGATTTTAAACTGCAATAAATGCGCAACAAGCTTTAAGATCTTGTGTATTTCTCAGTGAACAAAGTTGTATGGATTCCTGTCTTCAAGCTTGGATAAACTAGTTTCTTCCCTAGCTTTAGAGAACACGAATTTTGTATTAGGAAACCAAATATTTTCCCTAACAGCTGAGTTTGGGTAGGTCTTGAAATGTTTTAGTTCATTTTAGATTTCCTCTAAATCTGAAAATAACTGCAGTACTGATGAAAGCAACATATTTTTAGGGCCAGGTCTTGCTGACTTCAGTAGAAGGATGGTCAGGGCCCATAGTGTTACTTTAATAAAAAAAAAAAAAAAAGCACAATAATCGTATTTAGAAGTCTCTATTTTAGCTAGCTATGTCAGAGCTTATTGTTTTTAATTCTTGTTTATTTTATTTGGGAAAGCAGGCTAAAGATACATCAGACCCAATAAAGGATAACAGTATATGCTCAGTACAGTGAACTTCCTTTGGCTTGATATGTATAAAACATTTTCTGTTTTATTTGTCTATATTCTTTGCTTCTAGAACTTAGTATTCTTTATCGCCTGGGGGTGGGAGGCACACCTTCTAAGAGACATTTAAAACCAACATTCTTCTACTTATTAGCTTGTTTTTCCTCCCCTTAGTCACCAAATTATTCTTAGGGCATTGTACATCTGGAACTCACCGTAAAGCTGAGGTCTAATCTAGTCAGACGTTCTTACCCTTTTTTATATATATGACTAACTTATGAAAGCTAACAACTTAAGCATTTAATGTAGAAGGACGGCTTTTCACTGTGGATGAAAGTCAGCCTCTTTACAATGTCATCTTGCTCATTTATAACTCTAGTATTACTTACATTTGAAGTATTGCTTTCTTTTCCTCTGCTGAGGGTTCTTGTTTTCTAATAAATATTGATACAGGAGCATTGATGCAGAAAGTCTTTTTGGATTTGTAGAATTTTTATTTTATCAGTATTTCTAGTAATGGAGATTCTGTACTTCCTCCTTCAAGAAATATCTTAACCAGTAAAAATGTAGACCCTGAAGATGCACATACATATGTGTAAGTTTAACTTTATATACATGAGTAATAGTCCCATTCAAATCAGTACTCTCACATGAAGTAAAGTATGCGCATACGTGTTTGCAAGGTTGGAGTCTAACTTATTTTAGTTTAAAATTCACTAAAATGCACTGGATCACCAAAAGTAGCTGGGGAGTCGAAGTAATTCTTATAGCCTTACGAAGATAACTTCTTGAGCTCCCTTCCTGCAACATACTATAAGGCTCTAGATCAGGGGTAGGCAACCTATGGCAAGTGTGCCAAAGGCGGCACGTAAGCTGATTTTCAGTGGCACTCATGCTGCGTTGGTCCTGGACACCAGTCCAGGGGGCTCTGCGTTTTAATTTAATTTTAAATTAAGCTTCTTAAACATTTTTAAAACCTTATTTACTTTACATACAACAGTAGTTTAGTTATATATTATAGACTTATAGAAAGAGACCTTCTAAAAATGTTAAAATGGATTACTGGCATGCGAAACCTTAAATTAGAATGAATAAATGAAGACTCGGCACACCACTTCTGAAAGGTTGCCAACCCCTGCTCTAGATTCTATGGGACATGTCTTCCAGTAATTATAAAATTACTAAATGCAACCACCACCTCCCAAAAAATGATTGGGAGCCAGGATTGAAAATGTGAAAGTCTGACAGATACGTTGAAAGGAACATACACAAGATATTGATATATTGGGGAGAACTTACCTTATCTCCATGCCTCAGACATTGCAACAATATGAGCAAGACTTTGAGCTTGTATATAATCACAGTTGATCTAATAAGAAAAAGTGAGTATATACCCTAATTTCAATTAGAATCATAGAATCATAGAATATCAGAGTTGGAAGGGACCTCAAGAGGTCATCTAGTCCAACCCCCTGCTCAAAGCAGGACCAATTCCCAGCTAAATCATCCCAGCCAGGGCTTTGTCAAGCCGGGCCTTAAAAACCTCCAAGGAAGGAGACTCCACCACCTCCCTAGGTAACGCATTCCAGTGTTTCACCACCCTCCTAGTGAAATAGTTTTTCCTGATATCCAACCTGGACCTCCCCCACCGCAACTTGAGACCATTGCTCCTTGTTCTGTCCTCTGCCACCACTGAGAACAGCCGAGCTCCATCCTCTTTGGAACTCCCCTTCAGGTAGTTGAAGGCTGCTATCAAATCCCCCCTCATTCTTCTCTTCTGGAGACTAAACAATCCCAGTTCTCTCAGCCTCTCCTCATAAGTCATGTGCTCCAGACCCCTAATCATTTTTGTTGCCCTCCGCTGGACTCTTTCCAATTTTTCCACATCCTTCTTGTAGTGTGGGGCCCAAAACTGGACACAGTATTCCAGATGAGGCCTCACCAATGTCGAATAAAGGGGAACGATCACGTCCCTCGATCTGCTGGCAATGCCCCTACTTATACAGCCCAAAATGCCGTTAGCCTTCTTGGCAACAAGAGCACACTGTTGACTCATATCCAGCTTCTCGTCCACTGTGACCCCTAGGTCCTTTTCAGCAGAACTGCTACCTAGCCATTCGGTCCCTAGTCTGTAGCAGTGCATGGGATTCTTCCGTCCTAAGTGCAGGACTCTGCACTTGTCCTTGTTGAACCTCATCAGGTTTTTTTCTGCCCAATCCTCTAATTTGTCTAGGTCCCTCTGTATTCGATCCCTACCCTCTAGTGTATCTACCACGCCTCCTAGTTTAGTGTCATCTGCAAACTTGCTGAGAGTGCAGTCCACACCATCCTCCAGATCATTAATAAAGATATTAAACAAAACCGGCCCCAGGACCGACCCTTGGGGCACTCCACTTGAAACCGGCTGCCAACTAGACATGGAGCCATTGATCACTACCCGTTGAGCCCGACGATCTAGCCAGCTTTCTATCCACCTTACAGTCCATTCATCCAGCCCATACTTCTTTAACTTGGTGGCAAGAATACTGTGGGAGACAGTATCAAAAGCTTTGCTAAAGTCAAGAAATAACACATCCACTGCTTTCCCCTCATCCACAGAGCCAGTTATCTCATCATAGAAGGAAATTAGGTTAGTCAGGCACGACTTCCCCTTCGTGAATCCATGCTGACTGTTCCTGATCACTTTCCTTTCCTCTAAATGTTTCATAATTGATTCCTTGAGGACCTGCTCCATAATTTTTCCAGTATCAGAGGGGTAGCCGTGTTAGTCTGAATCTGTAAAAAGCAACAGAGGGTCCTGTGGCACCTTTGAGACTAACAGAAGTACTGGGAGCATAAGCTTTCGTGGGTAAGAACCTCACTTCTTCAGATGCAAGACTTGCCTTGCATCTGAAGAAGTGAGGTTCTTACCCACGAAAGCTTATGCTCCCAGTACTTCTGTTAGTCTCAAAGGTGCCACAGGACCCTCTGTTGCTTTATAATTTTTCCAGGGACTGAGGTGAGGCTGACTGGCCTGTAGTTCCCCGGATCCTCCTTCTTCCCTTTTTTAAAGATGGGCACTACATTAGCCTTTTTCCAGTCATCTGGGACCTCCCCCGATCGCCATGAGTTTTCAAAAATAATGGCTAATGGCTC
The DNA here is from genome assembly GCF_011386835.1 of Chrysemys picta bellii. Taxonomy (NCBI): domain Eukaryota; kingdom Metazoa; phylum Chordata; order Testudines; family Emydidae; genus Chrysemys; species Chrysemys picta. The sequence goes on from NC_088791.1 coordinate 61,843,707, forward strand.
TGCAATCTCACCCGCCAACTCCTTTAGCACCCTCGGATGCAGCGCATCCGGCCCCATGGACTTGTGCACGTCCAGTTTTTCTAAATAGTCCCGAACCACTTCTTTCTCCACAGAGGGCTGGTCACCTTCTCCCCATGCTGTACTGCCCAGTGCAGCAATCTGGGAGCTGACCTTGTGCGTGAAGACAGAGGCAAAAAAATCATTGAGTACATTAGCTTTTTCCACATCCTCGGTCACTAGGTTGCCTCCCTCATTCAGTAAGGGGCCCACACTTTCCTTGATTTTCTTCTTGTTGCTAACATACCTGAAGAAACCCTTCTTGTTACTCTTAACATCTCTTGCTAACTGCAACTCCAAGTGTGATTTGGCCTTCCTGATTTCACTCCTGCACGCCTGAGCAATATTTTTATACTCCTCCCTGGTCATTTGTCCAATCTTCCACTTCTTATAAGCCTCTTTTTTGCGTTTAAGATCAGCAAGGATTTCACTGTTTAGCCAAGCTGGTCGCCTGCCATATTTACTATTCTTTCTACACATCGGGATGGTTTGTTCCTGCAATCTCAATAAGGATTCTTTAAAATACAGCCAGCTCTCCTGGACCCCTTTGCCCTTCATGTTATTCTCCCAGGGGATCCTGCCCATCTGTTCCCTGAGGGAGTCAAAGTCTGCTTTTCTGAAGTCTAGGGTCGATATTCGGCTGCTCTCCTTTCTTCCTTGTGTCAGGATCCTGAACTTGACCATCTCATGGTCACTGCCTCCCAGGTTCCCATCCACTTTTGCTTCCCCTACTAGTTCTTCCCTGTTTGTGAGCAGCAGGTCAAGAAAAGCTTTGCCCCTAGTTGGTTCCTCCAGCACTTGCACCAGGAAATTGTCCCCTACGCTTTCCAAAAATTTCCTGGATTGCCTGTGCACTGCTGTATTGCTCTCCCAGCAGATATCAGGGTGATTAAAGTCTCCCATGAGAACCAGGGCCTGCGATCTAGCAACTTCTGCTAGTTGCCAGAAGAAAGCCTCGTCCACCTCATCCCCCTGGTCTGGTGGTCTATAGCAGACTCCAACCACGACATCACCCTTGTTGCTCACACTTCTCAACTTTATCCAGAGACTCTCAGGTTTTTCTGCAGTATCATATCGGAGCTCTGAGCAGTCATACTCCTCTCTTACATACAACGCAACTCCCCCACCTTTTCTGCCCTGCCTGTCCTTCCTGAACAGTTTATATCCATCCATGACAGTACTCCAGTCATGTGAGTTATCCCACCAAGTCTCTGTTATTCCAATCACATCATAGTTCCCTGACTGTGCCAGAACTTCCAGTTCTCCCTGCTTGTTTCCCAGGCTTCTTGCATTTGTGTATAGGCACTTAAGATAACTCAATGATCGTCCCTCTTTCTCAGCATGAGACAGGAGTCCTCCCCTCTTGCGCTCTCCTGCTTGTGCTTCCTCCCAGGATCCCATTTCCCCACTTACCTCAGAACATAGGCTCTGGATGGCGAAAGGTTGCCACAGCTTCCAATTTTTAATAAGTTTATAGAATACTATGTTGAGTATCCTGATATCAAAGAAACAAATATTAATAGGCATAATATCTGCATTTACTAAAACAAGAAATAAGAACTTAAAAGATTGCATTATGTTTTTGCCCAGATCAAAAGGCATTTCTCATCTCATCCTGAAATTTAGACAGGTAGTTCCACAACTAAACCTTTGTCCTTGGTTACAAGTGTTAAAAAATGTATTGGAGAAAAACATAAACTGTGGGTTGGGTCTGCAGATGCAATCAGTAGGCTGACTCAGCTCCCATTCTAGTTAATGGAAGTTCTACTGTTGACTTAAGTGGGAACACATTCTGGCTGAGTGCTTTTGAAAATTCCACTCCTTAGTATCTGGTTCTTTGGAACTTCTCATTTAGGAATAGCTCAAGCTTTAGCATGACTTACTCCACTAAACAATCCTGAAATGTAGTAGTGATAGGGTTTTTCTAAGTTAATTTCAGGCTGTATAATGTACTTGAGTTGTTACTTAGTTGTTACGTGGTTGTTACTTGGGTTCTACTTGGTTGTTACTTGGGTGACCTACATATATAAATGGTTTTGTCTTCATCTTTAATACCATACAGATTTTTGCATCTGGATAATGAAACAAATGTTGTGAGTCATCTCAAATACCTGAGCTATCTGAGTCAATATCATAGCTCTCTAGTGCATGGGATTTAGCTTCCATAATACCTCATAACTTCATCTCCCCATGTTTGTGAAGAAAAAAGGGAAAGCCATACTTGATCTGGCAGGGGCTTTAAGGCAAATCAGCATTCCCATGTCACTGCATGAAACCCAGTCCACATGCATTAATGAACTCTTAGCCAAATTAAATGTAACAACAAAGTGGCAAATGGCTCCTTTAAGCAAGAATCTTCCTTTCTTTCTGTTCCATCTTCTTAGCCCTCCCCCCTCCAAAGAAATGGTGGCATAGGCTATGTACTATTTTAATCTATTCTTGTTCCTGTCGATTTAGGATTATTTATAAGTGAAGGAGCATGGAAATTATTAATTTCTCTTGAAAAGAAGACAGTATACAAATTTACTGTGCATGAAATAATTGCATATAGGAAGAAATGAAATTGTAGTATTAAGAAGATGGTTTAACTTTTATAAGGCCACCTTGAAATAATTTAAAAATTTTAGCTTTCTGGATATTGTAAGATACAATTGTAGAGAGTCCGTATTAGTTCGTTGTTAGTATTACTCTAGCAGTTGAGTAAGATATTTTTTCTAGTAAAAGAGGATGTATTGAATGGGGATGCAGGGTGAATTGTTAATAATTGATATTCATAGATCAGCTATTCTTATTTTCTTTCTTAGCCCTGGTCTACACCATGAGTTTAGGTTGAATTTAGCAGCATTAGGTTGATTTAACCCTGCACTTGACTTAAAGGGCTCTTAAAATTGATTTCTGTACTCCTTCCCGGCGAGGGGTTTAGTGCTAAAATCGACCTTGCTGGGTTGAATGTGGGGTAGTGTGGACGCAATTCGACAGTATTGGCCTCTGGGAGCTATCCTAGAGTGCTCCGTTGTGACTGCTCTGGACAGTACTTTCATCTCAGATGCACTGGCAAGGTAGACAGGAAAAGCCCCGGGAACTTTTGAATTTCATTTCCTGTTTGGCCAGCGTGGTGAGCTGATCAGCACAGGTGACCATGGAGTCCCAGAATTACAAAAGAGCTCCAGTATGGACTGAACGGGAGGTACTGGGTCTGATCACTGTATGGGGAGAAGAATCCGTGCAGGCAGAACTCCGTTCCAAAAGATGAAATGCCAGTATATTTGCCAAAATCTCCAAGGGCATGATGGACAGAGGCTACAACAGGGACACACTGTAGTGCCACGTGAAAGTTAAGGAGTTGAGGCAAGCCTACCAAAAAACAAAAGCTGCAAATGGTCGCTCCAGGTCAGAGCCCCATACATGCCGCTTCTATGATGAGCTGCATGGCATTCTAGGGGGGCCCCTACCACTACCCCACCACAGTCCGTGGACTCCTGCAAGGAGGGAGTCTCATGCAAGAGGGATGAGGATTTTGTGGAGGAGGTGGTTGAGGATAGCGCACAGCAGGCAAGCAGAGAATCACTTCTCCCTGGAAGCCAGGAACTGTTCATCACCCTGGAGCCAATACCCTCCCAACCCTCCCAATGTGGGCTCCCGGACCATGAAGCTGGAGAAGGCACCTCTGGTGAGTGTACCTTTTCTAAATATAATACAGGGTTTAAAAGCAAGCATTTTTAATGATTAATTTGCCCTAAAAACTTGGGATTCATTTGCGGCCAGTATAGCTACTGGAAAAGTCTGTTAATGTGTCTGGGGATGGAGCGGAAATCCTTCAGGGACATCTCCATGAAGCTCTCCTGGAAGCACTCTAAAAGCCTTTGCAGAAGGTTTCTGGGGAGGGCAGCCTTATTCCGTCCTCCATGGTAGGATAAAAGCCAGTAGCAAGTAGTCTGGAATCGCTGCAGAACAAAACATTGCAGCAAATGGGCCTGGGCTTTGGTGGCATTCAAGCAACATCTGTTCTTTATCTCTGTGTTAGCTTCAGGAGAGTGATATCATTCATGGTCAACTGGTTGAAATACAGGAAATTTGTTTTAGGGGACATTCAGAGGTGCCTGTTCCTGCTGGGCTGTTTGTCTTTGGTGAAAAGAAATCATCCCCGCTGTTAGCCACGCGGTGGGGGGAGGCCCGCTCATGCTGAGCTGTTCACGTTTGGCTGACAGGGATCTTCCCTGATACTAGCCACGCGGTTGGGGGGAAGTGAAGCGATCATCCCAGAGAATTGGGGGGGGGGATTGTGCTGCACATTCACCCTAAAACTGCAGCCCCTTCTTTTAAATGGCTAACCCAACGGGCTTTGCTTGGTATGGGAAAGGAGGGCGCTGCTGTTTGAAACCATTCCCACATGTTATGAAGGTTGAAGAAGCCAAAATCCTTTGCCTTACCATGGCTGCCTGCAAGCCAAATTCTGTTGTCCAGCTGAGCATGCGAGATGTGTCACACCAAACCGGCAGGCACTCAATATAAGAGGCAAAATGCGACCTTGTACCAAAAACACATGTGCTATGTAATGTAAATCACTTGATTCAGTGTGAAATAGTCTTCCCTTTGTTCTCTAAAATACCACTCTCCCTTTTTTTCCTCCCGCAGTTGCAAATGTTTCTAAGCTCCCCCCATCATCTCCGTCCCAGAAGCTAGCGCAGATTAGAAGGTGGAAAAAAACACACTCACAATGACATGTTCTCAGAGCTCATGCAGTCCTCCCGCACTGAAAGAGCTCAGCAGAATGCATGGAGGCAAACAATGGTAGAGTCCAGGAAAGCGTTAAATGAACGCGATGAGAGGAGGGAGGAGGACGCTGAGAGGAGGCAGGATGCAATGCTGAGGCTAATGAGGGAGCAAACTGACATGTTCAGGCGTCTGGTGGAGCTGCAGAAAAGGCAGCAGGAGCACAGACCGCCGCTGCAGCCCCTGTCTAACCGCCTGCCCTCCTCCCCAAGTTCCATATCCTCCTCACCCAGATGCCCAAGAACGCGGGGGTTGGGGAGAGGGAGAGGCTAGGGGCACCCAGCCACTCCACCCCAGAGGATTGCCCAAACAACAGAAGTCTGGCATTTAATAAGTTTTGAACTGTAGTGTGGCCTTATCGTTCCCTTCTCCCTTCATCCACCACTCCACCCGGTGCTTCCCTCCTCGCCCACCCCTCCCGGGCTACCTTGTGAGTTTCCCCCCAATTTATGTGATGAATTAATAAAGAATGCATGATTTGGAAACAATAATGACTTTATTGCCTCTGAAAGTAGTGATCGAAGGAGGGAGGTTGGTTGGCCTACAGGGAAGTAGAGTCAACCAAGGGGGCGGGTTTTCATCAAGGAGAAACAAAGAGAACTGTCACACCGTAGCCTGGCCAGTCATGAAACTGGTTTTCAAAGCTTCTCGGATGTGCAGGGTGCCCAGCTGTGCTCTTCTAATCGCCCTGGTGTCTGGCTGCATGTAATCGGCTGCCAGGCGATTTTCCTCAACCTCCCACCCCGCCATAAACGTCTCCCCCTTACTTGCACAGATATTGTGGAGCACACAGCAAGCAGCAATAACAATGGGAATATTGGTTTTGCTGAGGTCTAACCTAGTCAGTAAACTGCGCCAGCAAGCTTTTAATCGTCCAAATGCACATTCTACCACCATTCTGCACTTGCTCAGCCTGTAGTTGAACTGCTTCTTACTACTGTCCAGGGTGCCTGTGTATGGCTTCATGAGCCATTAAGGGGTAGGCTGGGTCCCCAAGGATAACTATAGGCATTTCAACATCCCCAATGGTAATTTTCTGGTCTGGGAAGTAAGTTCCTTCCTGCAGCTGTTCAGACAGACCAGAGTTCCTGAAGATGCGAGCGTCATGCACTTTTCCCGGCCATCCCACGTTGATGTCGGTGAAATGTCCCTTATGATCCACCAGTGCTTGCAGCACCATTGAAAAGTACCCCTTGCGGTTTACGTACTGGCTGCCAAGGTGGTCCGGCTCCAAGATAGGGATATGCGTTCCGTCTATCACCCCACCACAGTTAGGGAACCCCATTGCAGCAAAGCCATCCACTATGACCTGAACGTTTCCCAGAGTCACTACCCTTGGTAGCAACAACGCAGTGATTGCGTTGGCTACGTGGATCACAGGAACCCCCACAGTAGATTTAGCCACTCCAAATTGATTCCCGACTGACCGGTAGCTGTCTGGCATTGCAAGCTTCCAGAGGGCTATCGCCACTCACTTCTCAATTGTGAGGGCTGCTCTCATTTTGGAATTCTTGCGCTTCCAGGCAGGGGAAAGCAAGTCACGAAGTTCTATGAAAGTCCCCTTATGCATGCAAAAGTTTCGCAGCCACTGGGAATCATTCCAGACCTGCAACACTATGCGGTCCCACCAGTCTATGCTTGTTTCCCGGGCCCAGAATTGGCGTTCCACAGCAGGAACCTGCCCCATTACCACCATGATGTCCAAATTGCCAGGGCCCATGCTTTAAGAGAAGTCTGTATCCATGTCCTCATCGCTATCGTGATAGCGCTGTCGTCACCTCCTCGCCTGTTTTTGCAGGTTCTGCACATACTGCAGGATAATGCGCAAGGTGTTTACAATGCTCACAACAGCAGCGGTGACGTTGAGCTGAGCGGGCTCCATACTTGCTGTGGTATGGTGTCTGCAGAAGAGCAGAGTTGCAGCGGAAGCGGTGGATGACGACGGATGCCACGAGAATACATATTTATACAGAACGACGAGAGGACCTGCGAGGTGGATTCATGGCACCAGGAGAGCAGAGATGCGGTGGAGGACAACGGTTAGCACCGTGCACATTTCCCGAGGAACACACATACCCGGGAGCACATGACAGACAACATGGAGAAATTTGCTATTGAGACAAGAGCAGCAGAGCAAAGTTGCAGCGAAAGCGGTGTATGATGACGGTTAGCAGTCCTACTGCCCGTCTGCTGATAGTAGCACCCAGGACACAACAGTGGCAGTGTCAGTGAGCAAGCTGAGTGGGCTGCACGCTTGCCGTGGTATGGCGTCTGCACGGAAAAAAGGCGCGAAACGATCGTCTGATGTTGCTTTCACGGAGAGAAGGCGAATGACAACATGTACCCAAAACTACCCGCAACAATGTTTGTCCCATCAGGCATTGGGAGCTTAACCCAGAATTCCAATGGGTGGCGGAGACTGCAGAAACTGTGGGATAGCAACCCACAGTGCACCGCTCCGTAAGTCCATGCTAGCCACGGTAGTGAGCATGCACTCTGCCAACTTAACGCGCTTAGTGTGGACATACGCAATCGACTGTATAAAATCGATTTCTAAAAATTGACTTTTATAAAATCGACCTAATTTCATAGTGTAGATATACCCGTAGCTTTTTATAAATTCAGTATACACATTTAAACTAAAATCTATTTTCTAAGCATGTTTCAAAGGCATTTACTTTGGAATACTTTCAGTTTCCATTATACTTCATTACATGTTTTGAGTTTTTTTGTTAGCTTCTGTTACACAGCAACATTCAATGATAGAAATGCTGTATGTTTGCTCCATGGAATATTTTGTATACATGCTAGATATCCACAGTGATGCAGTACTCAGCTGAAGCATGAACCATAACTAATTGTGCTCTATGTGATTGATTCTCAGCCATCATATAAGAAAATATTTTTTTCACCCATGGATTTTGAGACCATTTCCAGTTGCTGCAAAAGGGGTGATATAAGGTTTTATTTTGTACTGTTCAGCTTAGAAGTACCTATTGAACTATACAAATAAACTGTAAATCATGCCAGCAAAATGGCAGCTATCTTGTCCTCCATGAAGATATAGATATATTTATAGATAAATGAAGAGATCCAGTGGTGCAGTAACACCAGGGTGTAACTTTTTCTTTATTTAGACAGAAAACAGTAAGCTCTATCACTCTTGAGTTGTAAAAGTTGTCCAGTTGTACAAAGTGGTCTTAGTCTAGAGCTTTTACCATTAACAGACAATCCTGATAAATATTTTAATTCTCTGCTGTCTCCCAAGACCAATTACTGCCTGGCATGTATGTCAGACTTAAATCTTTTCATGGGCATGGTTTTAGCTAACCTCTTTAAGTATGTTACTTGCAATTGGCTAATAAAGTTTATAGTCTGCTGACAATTTATTTTTGCACTCCGTGTGTTTTTGTCTAAACAAATGGCATACACAATAATTAGAGATGCTGTGACTGCCACTTATCATGCTGACCAGTATTGTCTAATTGTTTCCTAGTGCTCCCTTTGCCATTCTCTATTACCTGTTGTCTCTCAACCTAGTCTTAAATTGTAAGCTCTTTTTGGTGTAGGGCCCATCTTTTTGTTATATGTTCGTACAGCGACTAACACAGAGTAGCTCTGACTAGAGCCCAGAGACACTATTACAATACAAATAATATATAATAGTAGACAACTGCTTCTGCCTTGGACATAAATATTTTTGGAGCTCAAGAATTATATTTTAACTAAAAATGTATATTTTAGCCATACAGATCATGACTGTGTTGAAGTTTTGTCAAAGGTTACCATAGGCAAGGCTAGTAGAACACACAATTGCAACCCATAAGGTTGACAGTTCCTCACTAGAATCCTTAACTAAACTCAAACTTGAACTTATTTTCTCATTTCTCTTTAGCTGTCATTAGTTGAAAACAGATGGAGAGTTGAGGAGGCAGAAACATATAAGAAGTCTATTCCAGATGTCAAGAGGTGCAGAGAAGTCTCTCATACTAACAGTGGTGAGATTGTGTGAACAGGCAGAGAGGAGGCCAGTGCTAGACAAGCAGGGAAGAGAGCCAAAATTAAAAAGATTAGTGAGATAGGTGGAATCAAGTCCATAGTGGGTTTAAATATGAGGAGAGCAATTTATACAGAATCTTGAATGGGGAGAAAAACAAAATTGTATAGAATGGGAGTGAGGTTGATTCTGTTTCTTCGTATGTGTGTAAAAGGTGAGCAGCAGTCTTCTGTACATGGCAGAGTCTGCAGAGCTGGGACTTGGAGATAATCTAGGAACTCCTCTGAGGTTTGGGGTGACTTTTTTAAGCATTACCTTCTGGCTTTTCTTTTTCTCTTTGTTTTCTTTAATTGTGTAAAAAAAGAATAATATGGATGCTTCCCTTCTTATATTGTAATGGGCTCTCTTTAAAATGTTCGTTCATAAATGGTTAAAAATATTAATGGGCTTACATGACACCTAGGCTGATTACTAAAACATGTAAAAGAGCCAGGTTTGGGGGGAACATTGGCCCAATGAGGACTAAGAGTATTATGTAAATTAACACATTCCTTCTCTGGGAAGAGGTTGCTAGTGCAATACTGTATTAAGAATGCATTCAAGGAGCTACGAAAACTTTACTGCAAGCTTAGCTAATTAAAAAAAAAAGATATGGGGAGAAGAGGATTGGAGGAAACATAGTGCCTCATAAAATTAAAGGATGAAAACATGAGGAACTTCAGTTCACAATCCTGGGTCTCTTGGCTTCTGTGCAGACACAAGAATCTGTCCACAGGGTGCAGCTTGGAGGATCCATGGCCCTGCTCAGGATTGCGAGTGTGCGAGAATGCCAGGGGTGGGGTGGGGGGGGAGGAGTACAGTTTAAAAACTAATGCTAATAAAAATTATTATATTATTTTCAGCAGCATAGAAACTTTAGAAAATAAAAATAATAATCTATAAACATATTTCACATACGTGCATTTTAATAATTTAATCTTCATAAGCACTGTCCCTACATCAGGTTCTGTAGGTAACTAGTTTGTTACTAGTGAGTACAAGCCCGAGACCCCCCCACACCCTAACTGCCCCCCAGGGCCCCACCACCTACCAAACTTGCCCCGCTCTCTGTCCCCTGACTGCCCTGACAGAACCCCTTAACTCCCACGCCTACCCAACCCCCGCCCCCCCATTCCCGGTCCCCTGACTGCCCCCCCCCCCGAACCTCCGCCCCCTCCAACCGCTCCATGCCCCTTATCCAACCCCTCCCCCCAGCTTTCTATCCACCTTATAGTCCATTCATCCAGCCCATACTTCTTTAACTTGCTGGCAAGAATACTGTGGGAGACCGTATCAAAAGCTTTGCTAAAGTCAAGGAATAACACGTCCACTGCTTTCCCCTCATCCACAGAGCCAGTTATCTCGTCATAGAAGGCAATTAGGTTAGTCAGGCACGACTTCCCTTTCGTGAATCCATGCTGACTGTTCCTGATCACTTTCCTCTCCTCTAAGTGCTTCAGAATTGATTCCTTGAGGACCTGCTCCATAATTTTTCCAGGGACTGAGATGAGGCTGACTGGCCAGTAGTTCCCTGGATCCTCCTCCTTCCCTTTTTTAAAGATGGACACTACATTAGCCTTTTTCCAGTCATCTGGGACCTCCCCCGATCGCCATGAGTTTTCAAAGATAATGGCCAATGGCTCTGCAATCACATCCGTCAACTCCTTTAGCACCCTCGGATGCAGCACATCCGGCCCCATGGACTTGTGCTCGTCCAGCTTTTCTAAATAGTCCTGTACCACTTCTTTCTCCACAGAGAGCTAGTCTCCTCCTTCCCATGCTGTGCTGCCCAGTGCAGTAGTCTGGGAGCTGACCTTGTTCGTGAAGACAGAGGCAAAAAAAGCATTGAGTACATTAGCGTTTTCCACATCCTCTGTCACTATGTTGCCTCCCTCATTCAGTAAGAGGCCCACACTTTCCTTGACTTTCTTCTTGTTGCTAACACTCCTGAAGAAACCCTTCTTGTTACTCTTAACATCTCTTGCTAGCTGCAACTCCAAGTGTGATTTGGCCTACCTGATTTCACTCCTGCATGCCTGAGCAATATTTTTATACTCCTCACTGGTCATTTGTCCAATCTTCCACTTCTTGTAAGCTTCTTTTTTGTGTTTAAGATCAGCAAGGATTTCTCGCCTGCCATATGCTTCTCGGCCTTGTTGCCGGCACAGAGTGCCTGAGGACAGCAACAGCGGGGTTCGTTGCCCGGTGTGCTTCGCGCCAATAAACACCACCAGGGTGGAGAAGCAGTCAAAGTTTATTTGGGATCCCAAAGTGGTGCAAGGAGACTGGCAAGTCTCAAATCAAGCACACTATCATAAGCAGTTTCTTTCTTCTTATACATTTTTGCAGCTAAGCCTCACCCCCCCTTCCCCTCCCTTCCTCCCCCTCTACCCCTCCCTTCCCTGGTAACAGTTACTAAGCAAATAGCAATTACATTTAAGCAGTTAAGTCATTCTTGGCAGCTATAAGTCTAGCTAGTTAGTAACTTCTTTAAACCGTTATCTTGTCCTTTTTCCCTTTGAACTGTTATTTTCCCTTCAGCCAGAAACATGCAGGCCTCATTATTACCGCTTGGTGCCGGTATGAGCAGGGGGTTGCACACAGATAACTGGTTGCTTACACATTCCAATTGCACCTGGCTTGTGAGGTTGATTAGAGTTTAAACATGGGAGAAGTTTGGTTCTTTTGGGCCTAGTGCAGGAAGGCTTCATTGATACTAGTGGCCTTCCACCCTCCCGAGTTACCTAGGGTTATGCCTAGTGACACCAACAGCCTTTTGGCTATGAGTGAGCTGAGGGGTGAAAACATTCTTTCTACACATTGGGATGCTTGTTCCTGCCACCTCATTAAGGATCCTTTAAAATACAGCCAGCTCTCCTGGACTCCTTTCCCCCTCATGCTATTCTCCCAGCACATGTGGAGTGCTGTTAGTAACTATTCTTAGTGGAACTTGGTAGAAATATATTCTCTTTGCAATAGATTTCTCCTTTTTTTTTCTCATGTTCTTTTCATTACAATTGATCCAAACTTCATAGTGACTCTGGGAGCATTCTTTCCTAATTTTTTTTATAAAAATAAAATTCAAAATAGAGAATTTATAACTGAAATATCCACTTTTATTATCTGTTATTCTAATACTTTCTTATATCATGCCTAGGACTGTGGTAACATAAGGTATGTCTACACAGCAATTAAACATCCGGAGCTGGACCAGGTCAGCTAACGTGTGCCTGGGCTGTAATATTGCTGTGTAGACATTCGAGCTTGGGTTCTGGCTAGAGCTCGAATGTCTACACAGCAATTTTTAACACCCCAGTCTGAGTCAGCTGATCCAGGCCAGCCATGGCCATGTAGCAGGTCTTTTATTCCAGTGTAGACATACCCCAAATGCCTTCCAATAGTATAACAAATTACATGACTAATATCTGTAACATGTAGTTTCAAGTTCTTTAGAAAAATATATCAATTCAGAATTCTCTACTGCACTTATTTTTGGTTTTATAATCAAAACAATTCTGTAATATTTTCACTTTTCAAAATTCAATTTTGAGAACTTAAGTTTCCTAATTTTTACACTGATTTATAGAGTTTTGAATAGTCCTGTCTCAGAACCAAGTTACCTGAGAAGTTTATTGCCCTATTTCATACCCAACCACAATTGCATAATGCCGGGCCCTATGTTTCCTCAGTTAATCTGTCTCTGTCTAGTAATAATTTTCATTTTCTTTGCCGGCTTTAATCAGCAGCTGTATTGAATTAATTCACTGTGTCCATGTGAGAAATATTCTTATCATGATTTTAACGCTGGAGAAATTGAGGCACCAAGAGAGAGTGATTTGCCTGAGGTCAGACAAGTCTTTGCCAGAACCAGGAGTACAGCTCAGCTGTTAGTTGCCATTCCTAGGCTTTAGCCATTAAGCTACAGTACTTCCATTTTTCCCACCTGAACCATGTTGTTTTTGAAATTATTTTGATGTCACAAACGAAGTTATGGTTGCTACTTATTCCAAAGTTACAAGGACTCTGAGGAAGCACAAATTCTGTTTCTCTGTGTATGTACTTTCTTTAATAAAATGACTTAAAATGTCTTATAAAGTGTATTCTAGTGTGGTATCTGGTATACTTATTAATTTAAAAAATAGGAAAGGTACATATAGAATATTTTCCTTTACTTTTCCCAAGACTGTCCTTTGAGCCACTTGTTTCCTCTGATTTTCTGTTGCTGGATATGTGACTGCTTCTTGCTGACATGATTTCAGCTTTTTCAACTACAGTGAAACTTGTTACAAACTGGCACTAACGGCATTGCTGTTTGTATTAGCAAGGCCCCACTGAATTTGTGGTGTTCTGCTCTGGCATCAGCTCTATCATCATTAACACTAAAATCTTTGTTGGCCAAATTATCCCCCTATTGATACCTCTAATAGCCCTGATCTGTCTAGTGGATTTGTAAAAGAGCAGCCATCTGCCACTTAGCCCATGTCTACACTATGGACCTTACAGCGGCACAGCCGTACCGCTGCAGTTGTGCCACTGTAAGGTTTCCTATGTAGCCACTCTATGCTGGCGGGACAGAGCTCTCCTACCAGCATAATTAAACCATCCCCAACAAGCAGCGGTAGCTACGTTGCCATTTTTGTAGGTGAAACTTGTTGGGCAGGGGTGTGGGTTTTTTTCCCACACCCCTGGCCAACAAAAGTTTTGCTGGCAAGTGCTCATGTTGACAAAGCCTTAGTGAATTAACTTACTAATGCACAAGTTATGCTGGTTCTGCAAAGCTGAGCTAAACCAAAGTAAAATCAGTAAAATAATGGTATTGTTCTAAGCTCTCCTGATTTTATCATGAGTGTGTTAAGGATTTGTCACCAAGCTTCAGTTCCTGAAGTCAAGTGATGTCTTTAAAATGCTTTAATAAAAAAGGTTTCTGGCCCTCAGGCTTATACAACAAAACTGGAACATGTGCTGTGCCTATCCTAAAAGCTCAAAACCCAGAAGACCTAATAGCTATATTGATTGTTTTTATACAAGTGGTCTGATTTATTAGGGCCAGAATCCATACACACCCCACCCCTCCCCCTAAACACAAATAGTTTCACAACTACAGTTCCCAGCAGCCTATGCGGGTACAGACATGCGCCGCAACCCGGACCCTGCCCGAGCTTTTCCCGCGGATTTTATATAATCCCGGATCTAGGCGCGGGAACGATTCTCCTCCCCCTGACCGCATCCCGCGGGAGCCGGTTCCAGCGCGGCTCCTTTCGGCCAGTCCAGCGGGGCGCGAGGCGGGCTCTCCGGAGGGGTGGCGCAGGATCTGTATGTGAACAGAATTCTCCCGCCGGCCGGCGCCATCTTTGCTGTTTGGGGGTAACAGGGGGTCCTGTTCCCGAGAGGCAGCAGCGCCCCATCCCTCATTCAAGATGGCGACGGCGGGGTGATTGACATGCCTAGTCACGTGGGCACTAGCGGGTGAGCCCCTCTCTCCCCGCAGACGAGCTCTATGGTGCAGCCGGCCACACAGGCAGCGGCGACGCGGGACGGCCCCTCAGCGGGGTCTCTCGTGCATCGGCGGAGGGGCTGCGTCGGGTGGCCTCAGTCAGTGTCGCTTCAGCAGCGGCCTTACAGGGCGAGAGTCCGGGGAGCTCGGCTCGCTTGCCCGCTCCGGCGCCGGACCGCGGGAGGAAGCGGCGGCGGTGCCGCCCTGGGGCGGGGGAGGGGACAGACCCGAGCCGGCAGCACTGGGCTCCTCGTTCGTGCGGCTTAACCGGCAGGCGCCCGTGTCCCTGCTAGCCACTGCGGGGAGATGCCGGCGGGCAGCGCCGGGTTCCCGGGGGAGGAGGCGGGCAGCGGCGGCAGGTCAGTGCCGGTCACCGGGCAGGCGCAGGCTGGGTGACCGGCTGCACTGGCAGCGTGGGACGCGGGTCCTGGCGGGAGCAGCGGGGATTAGGCGGCTCCTGACCCCTGCCCGAGCGGGCCTGGGGAAGACGGTGCCGCGCAGGGGGGGGTCTCGCCCCGCCCGCCCGGAGGCTGGCGGCGCTGGGGCTGCTCTCAGCTAAACCCGCGCTTTTGGGTCGGCTGGCGGCTGCAGTGTGGCTATGAATGCGGGGCGCCCGCGCGTCACTTTCAGGTCATGCCGGGAACAGGGCAAAGCCGAGCAGGGAGCTGGGCGGGGTTTCTCTCTGCTTTTCACAGCCAGGCAAGGCGAGTCTGGCTGATGTCTGCGGCAGATAGAGGAGGCGAGGATCATCAAAGGACCAAGAACCCTTGTATCTCCGCTCTTGTTTCTCTGTAATTTCATTTATTGTCCAACGTGCCCGTCTGCTTATTTTCCTCGTCGGGATGGGTCCGTGCACCATGGCCCTGGCTGAGGTAGTAGTTTGTGCTGTTGGTCGGGTTGTGACATTGCCCGCTGTGGAGATAACTGCGCAAGCTACTGCCTTGCTAGTGCTGGTGATGATCGGCTACAGATGAAGACAATGACAATGGGAATCCCCTTTGTTTTCCCGGGATTGCATGCTGATGGGGTGGCAAACAATTCTTCCCCCTCCTCCTCCTGCAGAAATTGAGCCTTTCCTTGGCTACTGAAATGTGAGTGATTCCTTTTTACACCAGTGAGATATTGCTCTGTTGGTGCAGCTGGATGGAAGACCATTAGTTTTGGGGTTTTTTTTACATTGTCTTTTGGAATTTTGGCTGAAGAGCCAGTACAGTATCTGCTTCTTTTAATGCTTAAGATTATCTTTTCCTGCCACCTTTTGAAGGGGATGGATCTGATATTTTCTGAAGACATACGGGTCAATGACTGACTAGTATTGTTTCTGTGTATTTTGAATATGTATTGCTTCAAATGTTGTATTTGTATTTAAAAACACAAGTATATATAAAATCACAAGTATATACATATACTGAAAAACTATGGATATTGTCTGTTTGGGAAAAGCCAATAGGTATGAAGAGCACTTCATTGCTTATTGGGAAGACAATATTTGTACAATACAAGCTCATTAATTTTATTTTGCTTAACATTTACAAATTTCTTGTTCTGTTTTAGGTGAATCTTTAAAATGTCTGGTGTACATTTTGATTATTTTACAGTAAAGAAAATGAACCCAAGAAGTATGGATGGCAGCAATTCATATTGCTGGCATTTTTTATTAGAGTGATGATTGAGATACTTTTTGTGAATTTTAGTATGTTTACCACACATTAGGATGGTGTGAATTTAAAATGTATTAATATGCATACAATAAATGTACATTACTTTGTCTTGTATTGAGAATTTAGTTCTTCAAGGATATGTCCTATAACACTAAATTTACATTATTTCTGCATGTTTGCTATTCTAATTTCATTTGACACATCAGAAAAAATTGTCAGAGCTATAACTAATTTTTTTAAATAAAGCTAATGCCTTAGCACTAGCCATCTCTCACAAATACATTATATTTAATAAATTGGGGATAGAGTTGGCAAAATGTATCTCATAGGTAAGGGGGGAGTTCTTAATGTTTCAACTTACCAATGAGCAAATACATCTTTTGTTTCCAAATCAGACTGAAATAATATAATAAAAATATATTCAGTTGCTTTAAAGATTTTTTTTTTTATTATTATTTTGGGTACAAGTTGAACATGCAAGATTTTCTGTATCCTGTAATAATACTTTACATCTATCATTTCACCCAGCAATGTAGTCTTTTTGTACATTGGTAGGTACCCTACCTAGTGCAGTACTAGCTGTTTGTAATACAATTTCATCTTTAAAAAGTAAATATGATTTTCATTCTCTTTCACTAAGAAACTTTAAATGATTTTGCAGCTTGATGAATGAAGAATGGTTGTGTCAAAGTATTTTATTTAAATGTAGATAATAAATTCTGTTATAATACTACTTAAAAGGACAAAATCCATAAAAATATCCAGAAATCCAAAATGGAAGTGACTAAGATATGCAAACATATAACAAATTACGCTGCTTTACCAAACAAAGTCGTCCATTGAGTCACATTTGAAGTTAGCGTGTGCTAAGTTTTCAATCACTCCCAGGACAATGATAAGTAAAATGCCTTTTGTTTTTCCTGTGCGTAGATGGTTCTACCCGTGACTCTATAGTACGGAGAATATATTCTCACTTACTTACCACTGGGATTTTATAAGGTGTTCTAACACTGACCTCCAATGTGGAGAGCCTTGAATTCTAGTTGTATGTAAATACCTAGAGCTTCACTTTAGATATGTTAGTTAATTGGAACAAATTTACCCTCAAATGTGTTGTGTTCTAGTGGTTGATTATAAAGAATAAATTTAGAATGTTCATATAGATCGAGGGATCCCATATTATAATAAATGTTTAATAACTTTATTGGTGTGGCATTAAAAAAATTGTACCTATGGGGACTAGCCGAAGAGAGCTGCTTTTTCTGGCACATGGGGTTGTTCTTTCGTTCTTAATATATAGTTGAAGCATCTATAATAAGTATGATTCCAGTACCCATATTGTGAGCTTTCCCTACTTCCCAAGGACCGCTTTAGCAAGATGTCAGTTTGGCCCTTTCAATGGTGGTATAATGCCCAAATTTCTCATTTAATCTTTAAGGTACATGAATGAGTAAGGGGACTTAAGTTCTATTCCTAGGTCTGCCATGGACTTGTGCATGACCTTTGGCAAGTTACTTAGAGCCTGATTGGCCAGCTTTTGACTTCAGTGCAGCTGTTCATATGAATAAGGGCTGCAAGATCAGCCCTTTAGTCTCTGCCTCAGTTTTTCTTCTCTGCAAAATGGGAATAATGCCCATCTTACAGGTACTGTGAAATTAAATTTACTGTTGTTTCTGAAAGTGACTTGTGATTGCCAGATGGAAGGTAACTGAGTACAGAGTCAGTGTTTTACAAATGTAATGATCCTTTACAGGACTTAACAAATCAATATTCAGAGACAAAAAACTTAAAATGCATCCTGCTGGTTCAAATGTTGTATTATTGTCACTATATACAACATTTTCTTTTTTATATTAACTGCAAGGGGTTTCAACTAATATCCTTTATGTGAATTCCCTATGGAAAAGTTAAAATAGGCACATGACTGAGTTGATGGGGTCCATGTGTGAAGGCATTTATTTATGGATATAGTATTCCTATTGTGTTTGCTGAGTGAGAAAGTAATGCAAGAAAAGTTCTTATGTAGCTTTGAGCACTTTTGTGTCACTAAATGATAAAAATGCATTGAGAGTCACAGCGTAGTCGGTTAAGCTTTAGATGCTCTTTTTCCGTGATCTGATGCCCTTCTGCACTGTTGTCTTACCTATTTTGAGAGCAGGCAGCAGCTGCTCTCCCCTCCAGCTATGGTGTGTCAATGCCTGTTCCAAAGAGACTGGCACACATCAACCTAAAACCTTGTACTAATGACAGTTGTTTCCCTGGAGGGTGCAGTTGCCCTTTCTGTCACCAAGGAGAAGGCCCAGTCCCCATACTAGCAGAACTGATACTTAAAAACTCAAAATTGCTAGAGTGTTAAAAAAAAAAAATCAGTGTAAGGCATATGATGAACAGAACATCCCATGTGCAATTTGGAGAAAAACCTTCAAAAAATATCAAGAGTAAAGTATGCAGCGTTGTTGTCGGTCCCAGGATATTAGAGAGAGAAGGGGGATGAGGTAGTATCTTTTATTAGACCAACTTCTGTTAGTGAGAGAGACAAGCTTTTGAGCTTACACAAAGCTTTTCTTTAGGTCTGGGAAATGTACCCAAGACTTGTCTACACTTAAAATGCTGCAGCTGTGCCACTGTAGTGCTTCAGTGAACATGCTACCTATGCTGGTGGGAGGGTTTCTTCCATCAGTGTGGGCGCTCTACTTTCCAAGAGGCAATAGCTAGGTCCATGGAAGAAGTCTCCTGTTGACCTAGTGCTGCCTACAGCAAGGGTTAGGTTGGTTTAAATGCATTGATTTGGGATGTGGATTTTTACACCCCTGAGCGATATATCAACCTAATTTCCTAGTATAGACCAGGCCTTGGGGAGTCACAGCTAAATGCAAGGTGGAACAGATTGTTTAGCATAAGTGGTTAACACATATTTCAAGAGACCATTCTATATGAAATAGCCAGTTAATACCTCTCCATAGAGGGGAAAGGAGGGGGAAAAAGGACTGTGGGGAGGGTGGGATTTAGTGGGTTATAGATTGTTGTAATAAGTGGGTTTATTTAGTCCATGATCTTTAGTGTGTAGCAAAGTTACGAATTTAAGCTCTCAGGCTTGTCTTTTGAAGGTATTGTGCAGGTTTTATTTGAGGATGAGGCTTGAGATCAGATAGTGATGGCTTTGTGAAAAGTGCTCACCCATAGGTGATACAGTGTTTTTGTCTTTTTATCATTTTTCTGTGTGAGTTTCTCATTTCACCCATATAGTTATTTAGTGTACTGGATGAGTAAAGTATGAATTCATATATAGTTAAGGCTATAAATATGCATTAAAGCATTCAAATGTTGCTTTTAAAAAGCACTTGAAAACTAGGAAATTCAGAGAAAGTTGTATGCAGAACCTTTACTCTGACCCTCTGAGTTCATCTCAGAAGTGATGCTACTCTTGCATCTTCAGCCAATCTGTTAAAATGGATACTCTTAGTGAAATGATAAATGGAGAGTGTGTTTTTGTACTGCACATTGATAAGAGGTGAGATCATATTTTGTTGTGAACTGCAGATGGGTGCAAAGGAAGGGTTCTTATCTTTTTGTAAATGAGCTACAAGTGTGATCATTTAAATATATATGAGGTATAGGAAAAGAGAGGTTTGGGGAAACTTAATTTCTGAATGTTGTGGCTTATGTATTTGAGTTAGAATATTGTAGTTTTTTCAGTCTGCCAATATGCACTTACACCTTACCTCACAGATTCAGGAAGTCCCTTTGTTTTTAGAAAATATTTAAATCTTTTTTATTTCAGTGCTTTTATCTTTATTTTTTTAAACTTTCAGCCTTCCCAGTTCAGCTGGTGGATTTACAGACTTCACAGTCTCTGTGTGAATGGATTACTGAAAAAGGTTGCACTTGAGAGTGAATAGGGAGATGGGTCACTGAAAGTGTTCTCTAATTGAGAGTTAGTAGAACTGAATGAAAGGCTTACACCTGATGGGAATTGGCTGGAGGCTGTGTCTGCACTCTGGTGTGGTAAGCGTTACATCAGAATGAGGGATGCTGGCACATGTATCCTGGGAGATGAATATGAAGGCTGGACATAAACTGCCATTCCTTATTCCCATTCAGGATTATGATTGCTGAAGAGAAGGCCTTCTTTCTCTGGCCTTCCAGTCTCTCTCCCCAAAGCCTGCTTGCCGCTCTGCCTATCTTTCTTCCAATTTTCTGTGTACCTTTACTCCTTGCTCATGTTTCCTATCAGCTTGTGCTTTCCTGCCCTCCAATACTTCCCAAGTCCTGCATTGCCCATTACCTCTCAATAGAAGTTGGAGCTTTCCTGCCTGTGTTGGACTCTTGATATGGTTCTGCTGCCACCTCAGTCACATTAAGCTGTACTAAGGTAGTGATTTAAATCCCGAATGCCATCAGTCTGGCATTAGTGTGTGCTTGTGGAACAGTGGATTGTTTTTCCATCTTTTTCTTTGATCACAAGTTTTTTCTGTTTTTAAAATCTTCCAAGGTGAAATGCTGTTGCCTCATGTTCCTGTTCCAAAAAGGGAATTAAGAATTTCTGCCTCTCCCCCACCCTTAAGATGTGTGAAAATTCTGCTCCCACCCTCTTTTGCAGGGGAGTTAAGACGCTGCCACCAAATTCACCATGCACAATTCTCTTTCAAGAATATCAGAGTGGAAGGGTAACACAAAGTATCCAGTCCATCTCCCTATGAAAGGGCTAGCTGGGGGTGCTGACAAGTTTTCACAGTTCCATTGCTGTGGCAATCACTTACTTGATAGACAACAATACAAGGCACATATAAAAATACCATCGTGAGTTGGGGTCCTGGAATGATGTGTAATTCTGATGCCAGTAGCCTTGAGCTGAAACTCCTGTCCTATTACACCCCCTCTTCAGGAAAGAAGATGTGAAGATCACAGGTGAGAAGAGAGAGAATGACCATGATCTTTTAGAGAGAAAAAAATGACAAACTTTCAACTCTTGCACTCAATTTACATTTTCAAAGCTAAATTCCCAGAAAGTGCCAACAAAAATATTTTTTTATTATTATAGAATTGTGGCTCATGCTCCAATGTTTAAGGCTGAAGCTTAGTTTTCATTATAGGACTGTTTTAGCTGTTCAAAGTTTGTTTATGAAGTTAGACATTTTTCTCCCAGAGATAAAAATGTGTAATACATAACATTCAGAGTACAGTGTTAGTCTGTATCCGCAAAAAGAACAGGAGTACTTTTGGCACCTTAGAGACTAACAAATTTATTAGAGCATAAGCTTTCGTGGGCTACAGCATCCGAAGAAGTGGGCTGTAGCCCACAAAAGCTTATGCTCTAATAAATTTGTTAGTCTCTAAGGTGCCACAAGTACTCCTTTTCTTTTTACATAACATTCACTTCTTTTTGGGGTGGTAGGGTGCGGATGGGGCAATATATGTGTACACACATGGAACATGCACAAAACATTTCAGTTGGAAAGCAACTTCTTTGAGGAAGGAAGATTGTGTGAGGTCAAAATATTTCATATAATTGAAATGTAGTTATCCTTAGCTATGATCAAAACTTGGAATGTTTTTCAGTACTTGAATGCAGAATTGTTGCTTTTTATGCTTAAGTAGGATTAAAAACTGTATCACTCTGGACAACGGGTTTCTACAAACCATAGGCTTGACCAGTGAGGTGGGCTTCTATGCAGTAGGGTTATGATGATAAAAGGCTTCAGATGTGTGCCCTATCTAATGTGAAGTGGTGGACATGATTTTCTAGTTCTGATGCTGATTTATCATGTTATCAGCTATAATTTAAGGGTTTACTACTTTTA
Organism: Chrysemys picta bellii; assembly: GCF_011386835.1. Taxonomy (NCBI): domain Eukaryota; kingdom Metazoa; phylum Chordata; order Testudines; family Emydidae; genus Chrysemys; species Chrysemys picta. The sequence goes on from NC_088791.1 coordinate 61,865,529, forward strand.
TTTGTTAAGCCCCTTTTGGTCTGCTAGGTATATAAAGTAAACTTCAACATATCTTTCAGCAAAGATGCAAAACTATAGATAGTTATTTAGAGTCAAGGATACTAAGAAAATATTAATATATAGTATTAATATTAAAATTAATACAATATTGATACTGGCTGGTATTTCTCTAGTGGATTAATATAGAGATTTAATAAGTGAGATTCAAAATTAATATTTGAAGAAGAAAAGCTAATTGAAGGTGCTGTTCACAATCACTGTCAGGTCTGTTTATTTTGTAATTTATTTCTTCATTTGGGGGTGATCTTTATATATTCCCAGCCATCACTTCAGTTGTTAGTTTCCACAATCTGGAAAGGTATGTTTGTTGATAGGTTACATGAGTGCCATGAGGAGACGTCAGAGTTAGGCTAAGATTTTAGATTAGACAGACAGGTTTGGAATAGAGTGATACATCTGTGAGTCATCAGCATAGAGATGGTAGTTGAATTTATGTTTGTGGATGAGATTACCCAGAGATATTGTGTACAGGGAAATGAAAAAGGGACCAAGGACAGAGCCCTCACAGGCAGGCCCTCTCAGAGGTCCAGAGAGGCCTGGGCCACTTCCGGCTTTTGAGGCCCCTAACCACAATAAAAATTAAAAATGATGCCACATGAAAACAAAATAAGGAACCAAAAGAAGAGGGAGATATATGATTTTTTTTTTTTATTTAACAAATGCTTTTCTAGCCTTTTTCTGTGCAAATGCACTAATTATTGAGGAAAAAATCTAGCTTTCGTGCAAGGTCACAGTTGATATTAAGCATGGCGAGCCCATTCAAACGTTCTTGTCCCATAGTTGAACAGTGATAGTTCTTTACCTGCTTAAACACGTTGAAGGTGTGTTCACCTGAAACCACTGATGCAGGAAAACTGACAAAAATACGCAATGCAATTGTGATATTAGGAAACATCCCAGAGTCCAAGTTTGAGTATTTCTTGAAGCAATTCCTTTGGCTTGCTATCCAATTTAAAATTCATGGAATATATTCGTTTGAGGAAGATGACCTCATCACTGAGATCTTTTGAGATTTCTTTGTTGTACTGTTGCTGAAATTGTTCAGCTGCAGAAAGTAGATCTTCATTACTCAGTCTGTTGAACTGCCAAAGAAACCCCAAAAGGGTACAAATTGGTCGCAGTGACTCAAATTGACATGTAAGACCTGATTGAATAGAGTCAATGATGACAAGGAAGACATTGACCCTATAATGCTGCTCGACATCGGATTCAGTAGGTAAGTTGTGAGTGGTGGAGAACTCAGATGAAATGCCAATATTCTGTGCTACTAATTTGGACTCAGGATCACATCCCATTGTTCACGAATCTGTTGAATGTCATTGATAAGACTTTTTCAATGTTATCCCTCTCAACATCAAGCGTAGCATTGTGTGCTTCAATTACCAGATTAGTTTGGTGGATCATTGTAAGTAGCTTCATCCACAAAGATGACATCAGAATGCGTTCAAATTTGGACATGTGCTTCTGAATAGACTGAAGTTCAGTTCGAGCCTGTACAGTGAGATTGAGAGATTCAAGCTCATTTAAAGCCTTTCTCACTGAATTCAAATGCTGAGCAACTGGTTGAACACCATCAGTCCATGCAGACCATCTATTTTTGGATATCCCATGCAGTGAAACAGGAAGATATTGCTTCAGAATTTCCCACCTTTGTGGACAGCTACTGAAGAGATTGAACATTTGCTGAACAGTTCCAAAGTAAGTAATTGCCTCCTTGCATGATTCAGCAGTCAACACCTACAAGGTTTAGTGTGTGGTTTCCACAGCTGGAGAAAATACAGTTTGAATTATGCTCAAGCAGAACTGCTTGTACACCTTTGTACTTCCCAGCCATATTAGATCCATTGTCGTAGGCTTTACCAATGCAGACTTGAAAATCTAACTTAAAACCTTCTAGAATTGCTAGTGCTCAAGCAGCAATTTCTTTTCCAGTTTTTCTCATGAAGTTATCAAACAAAATAAATCTTTCTTCAGTTGACAATCTTGAGCTGTCTACAATCTTAACATATCAAATAACCATAGTAGTCTGTTCCTTGTGTGAACAATCTGGAGTGGCATCAATAATGATTGAAAAATACTTGGCATTTCGAATCTCATCAAGAATTGTTGTTTGTACGAATGACCCACGTAGCTCAATAAACTCATTTTTATGCATGGGGAGCGATAATGGACTTGCATGCACTTTTGACTCTCTTGCGATTCTTGAACACGTTTAACATGCTCTGATAAAAGTGGGTCATATTTTCTAGGCATAGTTGAGCTCCTCAGCAAGTTTCCATTTGCATGATCACCAATACTTTGCCTGGAACCAAAGAAAGCCAGTCCCCACTCAGAAAGAAAAAGGATGACATTCAGGATGTGCTCAAGAAGTTTTTTCCAGTTATTAGTTTCTGTAGAGAGTTCAGTCGAGTAAATTCTCAACTGAACTTTCAACTGATGCTGCCCTACTGGCTGATTTCCATGCAACATAGTTTTCTTTGTGTGAAGAACTCTCTTGTGATGGTATTTGCTCTTTCAACTTCCTCCAACCTCTGTTGATGCTCCATCCTGATTGATCGGAGAGAACTGATGCATTTGCAGCTCTTTTGTTCAAAATTAAGCAGGGTGCACAGTACAGAGATTGTTTTTCTGTACTCCAGCATAACCGGTTTCTTGTGCCGGTCTCACCATTTGGAAGAGTTTTTATCAGCAGGTGAGTAGGGAAAGCATGATTATCAGCATCTCGTGGAATGTTACTTGGAATTTCAAAACAACTAATTTGAAGAAAAGATTGCATTTGGTCAGCATTGCTCTTGTCAATAATTCCAATGTCAGTCACAGTCAAACCTGTAGTACTCGTGAATTGCTCTTGCTGCATAAGATCTACATTCTCCTGTTGCTGTTGAGTTTCTTGATCATACACAGGATCTTCTGCTGCATCTGTTACTGTTGGCACATCTCCTTGACTACTGTCCTCATCTTCAGGTATTGGCATTGAACTGTCACCTGTTGCAGTTGCGGAGTTTTCATTATCTGTAGCATTGTTTGTTGGGTAAGGGGTTTTTTCCGGTGGTTTGAGAAATGAAGTTACTGGCTTTGAGCTCTTAGCTGCTGCTTCACTCAGTTGTTTTTGCCGTCTCTTGCTTGCACCACTTTCAAATCTCCTCTTCATAGTGATCTATCTGGTCAATATGTAGCTTATCCACAATTGAAATCTGCTGTAAATAAGTAGCTTATCTACACTTGAAATCTTCTACTGTAAACATGTACACAAATGCTGAAAAGACTTAAAATGAAGGAATGCTAATTAAGAACACAAAATGAAACAGGTTATTATCCATATCACTGAATTAAAACTCAAGCACGCAAGGTATAATATAACAGGCTGAGCTGAAGACAAAGGAATGACATATATAGTAAACACAGATACAGACAGAGGGATAATGTCCAAACATTTCAAACGTGTGTCCTCACGAAACTCACTGTATAAGATTGTCCTCACAAATTTTCACCTTGAATCTGGGCCTATAGACTATGAAAGCCTATGATGATGGCCAAGCTATAAAGCTAGGGCTGAACCAACCAACCAGTCACCTTTTTTAGCTACCATATGACGATTATAATGAGGAATTCTCACACATAAATAATTCCTTAGTCAACTAGACATAAAACTATAAAGACACTAAAATGTAACAGTTCTCTACCTTTTAAACACACACTTGATCCAGCACCAGCCACTAGTAGTGATTTGTTTATATAATCAGCTGATCTGAGAGGACACGATAATCACGGTCTAATCTTGTGCCATCAGAACCGATATATTTTTATTAATATTTATGAACATTTTTAACTCTTTAATATAGATTTTGTCATATCCGTTAACAAAAAAATTGTCTTTTACCAAATCACATCTCTTATTTGCTTAAATCTGCAGCTCTAAGCTGAGAGTGTGTGTCACGTTTTGGTCCGATACGGATGCACATGAAAACAAGTTGTGAAACTTATCAAATGCCAAAAAATTAACAAGTGTCTAAATTTGAGGCCCCCTTTGAGCTTGAGGCCCAGGCCAAATGGCCCTCCTGCTCTCCCCCTCACCCCCCCAATTGGCCCTGCTCACAGAAAGCAGGAAGGGGGGAATGAGCAGGTGCCAATGAGAAGGTTCCAGTGAAAGAGTAATTAGCAAGGTTGAGGGAGAACCCGGAGAGGACAGTTCCGAGGCCAAAGGATGAGAAGATTTCAAGACGAGCATGGTCAATGGAGTCAGTTAACAAGTCAAGGAGGATGAGAATGAAGTGCTGGTTCTGAGCTTCAGCTAGGAAGATGTCATTTTCAGAAGGCTTTGAGGGAGAATTATTCAAAATTACTTTGCTAGCTCACCTTATCAATGGTTTGGTAGAATTTTATACTACTGTCTTTATCCATCGAAGTGATTGTGACCCCCAGATATCCTCTTCCCTGGGTTTAGCCTCATAGGTCACTTTGGTTAATGGAACACCTGTGACAACTGAAGCAGGGGAGAAAGTGTTTAGAGTGCTGGTGGCAGAAGTTTTGGGCTGAAGTTGTCTAATTGAATCATAAAGGGTTTTTTTAGTGTTTCTGTTGTAGCTTTGTAGAGAGGTTTCTTTGCTTCTATCATCAAAATTTCAAAAGTAAAGTTGTTTCGAGTGATGAATAACTTGATTAATCCAAGTTGCCTTGCTTGGTTGCTAATTCAAGTACCTCCTGTTATGAGCGACTTTGTTTTTACTTTGCAGATAAAATCACTCATATTCAGTTGGAATCATCTGCCTACATGTGTGCAGGGCAAGTTTTTGGGAAGACAAACACCCTCTTCTGTCTGCTTGACTTTCAGCTGATGTTGCTCTCTGAGTTACTGAAGGTGTTAGGAGCATTTGATGCAACAATCTGCTTGTGACCTGTGTCCTTCCTGCCTTATGAAGGCCAGTGGGGAAGTACTGGGTCAACTCTTAACTGTCATTGGCTCCTTGAAAGAGAGTTTATTGCCTGCTTCACATAAAGAAGCATCCGTGCTGCTCAAGAAATTCTCACTTGACTGTGGCAACGTGAACAACTGCTGTCCTGTGTTCAATTTTCCATTTCTGGTAAAGAGTACCAAAAAGGTCTTGGCAAGGCAACTCTCACAGGATCTAGTTGTCTCAAATCTCTCTCCAATCCTTGTTAGTCTGGCTGCTGAGTTGGGTACTGAACAGAGGCCACATTGATAAATGATCTCCTGACAATGGATGAAGATTAGGTATCCATGCTGATATTAAATCTGTCAGCTGATACTATTGATACTGAGGTGTTGACTTGTGTCTCAGCAGGGGTGGATAGGGCTGTCCTAGAGTGTCTCTATTAACTTCCTTACAGAGTACGGTTTTATGGCCTGCAGCATGCAGGGGGTCAGACCAGATGATCATAATGGTCCCTTCTGACCTTAAAGTCTATGAGTCTATGAGTCTATAAAGTTAGTGGTGGGAAATTGCAGCATCTCGTTGAAGGAACTCTCACAAAGAGTTCTGCACGGTGTACCTGCTATGTCTAATCACTCTTATTCAAGGTGTATATGGGGCCATTTAGAAGGTTATTTAAAGAGACCTGGGCTGAGGTTGTTTCAGTATACTGATGAGACGGAGTTTGTCTCCGTTTGTTCTGACCCAGGCAAAACTGTCAGCTACTAGTTTAGTGTTTGGGTGGAATTGGGGCATGGATGAGAACTAACTGACTGAGATCCAGTAAAGATCAGACAGAGGTGATGTTGATTGGTTGAGAGAAGTATCCAGAGCATATAGCAAGAATAATTTACCACTTAAGTTGAAGCTGTGCATCCTCCATTTGTTCACCAGGTTTACAGTCTAGGTTTCTGATGAACTTGCACCTACTACTAGAAGGTCGTGTCAGCAGATGCAACATGTAACTGTGGGTAGTGGAGGGGCACAATTGAAAAGTTCTGTGGGGGCACGTGACCAACACGTGTTGCTTCTGCCTCCACCCACTGAACTTTGATATGTAGGTAGACAGCATACTCTAGCAACTTCCTCCTCCTCCTTTCTGTCCTCTGGCTGCCCAGCCCCTTGCAGAGCTTATAGGCATCTCTCACTATCTGAACTACTCTCAGTCAATTTAGCAAGTGTTCAAAACAAGACCAGCAAAAAGGGCAACACAGTTGGGATGCACAGTCCCCCATGCGCCATCCGGGTGGATGATACCAGGTTGGGATGGTGCTTAGGGCTAGATCATTTCAGTCAACAAGAAGTTAGAGAATTATCAGTTACCTTTTGTTGGAGTATGACACTTCCAAATCGCCTTCTCCCTGATAGGCACATTGGAGGCAAGCTGCTACTGGGGTTGAAGCAGCAGCAGGGTTCACCCCCTTTTCCCTCTTTTCCCCCCTAACCTGCTCCCCTCATTCATCCCCGGGCTCTCGGGCTGGATGGGGCTCCACCTGAGCTGACTGGTGCTCCTTGTCACAGCTCCTCTTCCCAGTCTTGAAGCAGGCAGCGGGAAGCGCTGGAACTCGAACACAAGGGAAGGGGAAGCAGCCCCATGTATCAGAAGGAAGGTCAGCCAGTCACCCTGCTGCTTCCTCCCTCCTCGCACTGCACAGACACATGGTGAGTGCCACCACCAGGGGGAGCTGTTGCCTCCTTGTTGCTGGGTGTTTCCGCAAGAGGCAGCCAGAGAAATCTGGGGGGGGCATGTGATCCTGTCCCCTGGAGTCGTGGAGAAGCTTGGCTGGTGTGTGTGGGGTGTTCCTGAAAGTCACATCTGAAGCACAAGGAACAATGCACAGAAACATGATTGTTAAATTAATGCACAGCACTGAAACATTTCAGTAAAATACACATTTTGCAACATAATCACTTCTCATTTGGCAAGTACACATCTCTGCAAATACCTAAAGCATCGTGAGTGTTGGCAGGGGGGTTGGGCACTCTACGTGGGGTTCTGGTGCAGCTGACTAGGGAAAAATTCTAAAATTCTCCCACACTTTTCCACAGGCGGGGGTCATTCTAGCAGATCTCTCACTGTTAAGGTCAGCAAGGTACATCTGCTACATGATTGTGGCTCCCTATCCTGCTCACCTGTGTGCTGCTTTGGTCCCTGCACAAGTGATTGCTGAATGGCGTGGGAAAGTTCCTTCAATGGGGGAAGGAACAAAGCTGCTCTGCCAAGGAACCTTCAGCAGAGGATTGGCGAGTACCTCCAGGAAACTTTCCTGGAGATCTCTCTGGAGGATTCCTGTGAGATGTCGACATTCATCAACACCCTGTTCTGCTGTATTGATTAGCTACACAGGGAAATGTCCAGCTCACAGAAACACAGCCAGCCTTCTACATTTCTATACCCTGAATCCACATCCACACTACACAAACCACAGCCACTTACCAGGCGTCTCCTCTCCTGCTTTTTGCTCGCCAGAGAGCAACTGCTGAGACAGGCTAGACACATCTGGAGTGGTGAACAGTTTCTGGCTGCCTGTCCTACCAGCCAACCCCACCGGGAGCACTACATCATCATCTAACTTGACCTCTTCATCAATGACTTCATCCTCCGGGGTAGGTCCTCTTTCCACTGCCTCCAGACCTGCCGAAGTATCCACAGGGCTCTTGGCAGTGGAAGTGGGGTCACCACTGAGGATAGTGTCCAGCTCCTTATAGAACTAGTAGGTCTTAGGTGCAACACAGGAGTGGTTTGCCTCCCTCGCCTTATGGTATGCCTGCCTCAGCTCTTTATCTTCACTCTGCACTGCAGCGTGTCCCAATCATAGCCCTTTTTGCACAAGCCTCAAGAAATGTGCCCGAATAGATCCCAATTCCTACGGCTCAAGCACAGCTGGGACTGCGCAGCCTCCTCTCCCCATATACTAAGCAGATCTAGCAGCTCCGCAGTGGTCCAAGCATGAGAGCGTTTGCTGCAATAACGTGCCATGGTCATCTGGGACGATGCGGTGAAACCTCTACATGCCGAGGAAACAAGAAATGTAGTTTTAAAAATTCCCAGGCCTTCTAAGGGGGAGGGGTGGATGGTTGTTTACCTGGCTGCAGGGCAGTGGAGTTCAAACTGCTGATCTGAGCAGATATGATGGGCATTGTGGGACACCTCTTGGAGGCCAATTAAAGCGATAAAATCAAGCATGGTGTCTACATTGGCACTTGGTTGACAAAAATTTAGGGGAAAAAGACTTATGTCTCTCGTCGGGGTATTTTTGCCACAAAAAGTCTTATTGCAGTTTGTAAACATACACTGTTTTGTCGACAAGCTTTGTAGTATAGACAAGGCCTAACTGTTTCTCTTGATCCTGCCTTATAACTGCTCCCCTTTTGTTTGCAAAGTTGTTGTAGTCATGTTGAACCCAGGATATTAGCAAGACAAGGTGTGTGAGGTAATGTCTTTTATTGGACCAACTTGTTGGTGAAAGACGAGCTTTTTAGCTACACAGAGCTCTTCAGGACTTTTGTTAACCATTATTGCATTGTACCTTGCCACTATTATGCTCTTAAGACTGCAGCTAAGTAGCTTCTAAACATTTTCAGTCTTTTGTCATCAGTAGATTGGTCTGCCTGTCTTAAGTGGTAGATGCACTTGTTCTTTTGTTTTTCTCTTATACTTGCACCTCTTTTATGGAGCACATTTCCCACCACCAGCAGTGCAGCTCCACCAGGTGTATCTGTAGGGATATTAAAGAAGGTACTAACAGTGATTCCCCCAAGAGACAGTGACTCCCTCATAATTTGGCCCTCACACTTTAAAATCCAACAGTTTCACCAAGTACAAAAATCTCTTGGGTCTTCTGTTAAAACTTGTAAGCTACTGTCTGTAGAAACCATTGATTATATCTATCCTGTGACTACTATGTAAAACTTACAAACAAGTTAACTGACTTTGTTATACAATGTAAACAAACACTATAAGCTGTTAAGTGTCTTTCACTTCATTCAACTGCTCCTAGATCAGACCCCCACCCTCTGTGATTAAAGGGCCGGGAGTCTCAAATGAATTAGCGCACACTCTGAAAGTGGTGGAGACAGTAAATTAAAATATGGTTAAGGGATGGAATGTATGCTGATGAATGCTTGATATACATGGATGGTTAGGGAGGTGCCAGCCTAGAAAAGGAGTATCCATCGGCCGAAGAATGTGTCAAGTGGATGACCAGAAACCCCCGGAGGGTAAACTGGGACCCACCCCATCACCTGGAAGGATGAGAAACACAAACTTTGGACAGTGTGGAGCCACCAGGAATGTGCCACTTTGGACAGAAATGTGCCATCTGCTGATTGAGTCAGCAACAGCAGGATGAAACAGCTCCCATAGACTAACATAGGAATTAATTCCTATAAGAAGGGACTCTAAAGACTGATGACTTTGAGTCTCTGGTTCTGCTGCCAGCCTCCAGGAGCATCAGGTGCACCTGACACAGACTCGGCTCCATCCTCATGACCAAGATACCTGGCCAGTAACTTGGCATGAGCAACTTCTAGGCTGGTAACTATAACACCTATACAGAACTTGAATGAATGATTGTGTGAATGAATCTCTCTCTCTCTCTCTCTCTCTCTCTCTCTCTATATATATATATATATGTATGTGTGTATGTATAAGAAATAAGTAGTCAAACAACATTGTTTACTTTTATCTTTTGCTTTATCAGTATATTTACAATAAATGTGGCATCTTTGCCTTATCCCTCTTAATAAGATCCTGCTGGTTTTTATTCTATTGGTATAACATATCTCCACTGTGGAACTGTTAGTAAGGACCAGCTGTTGGTATTTTGACAGCACTATCCCCTAGACCTGATCTGAGCAGGGTTGGCTGATACGTCATTAAAATGATGGCTGGTCTACACAAACACTACAATTATGGCTACCTCTTGTGGAGGTGCAATGGTAAGAAATTTTAAGAAAATTTTGCTTTCACTTATTGCTGTCCTTGAATTTTCATGGCAAATCCTGCTTTTACAGTGAGTTTAATTTGCTGCCTAATGCAACACACATTTTCAATAAGATTATTTTTATATTAACAAAAAGAAAAACATGCAAGTAATTCAATTAAGTCTAAAAACAGACTTTAAAAAAATCTGATAATTTCATCTCATTGAACACCTTTGACAATTCAAGATTTTTGAAATTGTGCTTCATCAAGGCTTGATAGCTTGGCTCCTGCAGCTGGGAAAAAAGCAGAAAAGATGTGATGAGGTCATAGATCGGTTACATATTAAATAGGTGGCAAGTCTCTTTAAGACCAGCATGTTCTACAGTAGAAAAAGGAAATTCAGTAGAGGATGCTGTGGATATTTCCCCCCCTGGAGGAGCGTAGAAGGGTATTTCATATCAGACTGGCTGCAGCTGGTTTTAGTTGATAAATTAATTTTTCCCTGTTGAGGAAACTGTGCACAAAAAGGAAGTAGGAATACATTTGGGGAACACTTTTTCTGGAATGCTGTTCAAGATATTATTTCTAAAATGATGACAGTCAATATTTTGTCAACTTAAGGAGAACTATCCACAAGATATATACTACATTACTTATACTAAGATACCCAGATGGAAAGCTCACTTTTCTCTGGAGGAATGATGGTAACAATTCTGGCATGTAGCAGAAATGGACAAAACAGTTTATACATTTAAACATAAACACCAGTTCTATTACAAAATTGGGTCAAGATTTGCCAAGACAATGTAGCCTTTGTCAGATCTTAGTTTGTTATGTACAATGAATGATGTTCTTTGCAGTCAGGGTTATGATGACTTTTGAATCGTTAACTTAAAATACTCTTTTTAAATTGAAGGAGATTTCCTCTCTGTGTAAAAACAGCAATTGGTCACTGAAACTTTTGAAGATAGGAAAGCAAGGTGTTAGGAAATAGGGATTTAATTGTCACATTTAGTCCATTCTTGGAGGAAAACTATTAGCTGCTTCCCTCCCACCCACTCTCCAATTTTGTAAAGCAAAGCAGCCATGCAACTTAGCAAAGGTGACAGAAGAAGAAGAGAACCTAATGCTGTGGAATCTTGAACGTTGGTTAATGGTTTGTTTAACACCTTGGTTGTATATAACAGGGGTGGCCAAACTTACTGACCCTCTGAGCCCCATACAATAATCTTCAGAAGTTTGAGAGCCACAAGAAGCACACAACCTGTTCCTCAGGGTGGTGCCTGCGGAGGGCATGGCTTCTGCTCTAATGCCCCCCTCCACGGGGCTAAAGCCCTGTGACCCCAGTGGCAGATTTAGAGTTAGCGGGGCCCTGTGCGCAGCTTCATTTTCAGGGTGCTCCCTCCCCCGGGAACCAGCCAAGAAAAAGAACTTCTATCATCACACACACACCCCTGTTTTTTATTCTTTTTTCTTCATCCTTTCCACAATCGTCTTCCTATATTATAAGTAATGGGAAGTAAATGAAAATAAAATGAAGTACCTTGATTGGGGTGGGGGGTTGGGGTGCAGGAGGAGGTGCGGGAATCAGGCTCTGGGAGGGAGTTTGGGTACTGAGTGTGGGCTCTGGGCTTGTTTGGGTACTGGGCTGGGGCAGGGATGCAGGAGGGTGACGGGGGCAGCATTTACCTTGGGTGGCCCGGCACACACACCCCTCTGGCAGCAGCTCCTAGGCCAGGGAGGGCAGGGGGTGTCCATGCGTCACTGCCCGCAGGTGCTGCCCCCACAGCTCCCATTGGCAGTAGTTCCCACCCAATGGGAGCTGCAGAGTCGGCCCTTCGGGCAGGGATAGTATGTGGAGACACCCCCCAGGGCCGCAGAGACATGCCAGCCATTTCCAGGAGCAGTGTAGAGGGAGGGAGGCAGAGCGGACCGGGAGCCGCCTTAGCCCTACTGCTGGCACATCTCTGCATGCCCCTTAAGGATAGGGGAGCACCAGGTCTCCGTGCGCTGCCCAGGTTGGGGGCAGTGCGCAAAGCCATCTCCCCCCTGCCAGGGATATGCAGAGATGTGCCAGCAACCGGCCACTTCCAGGAGTAGCCTGGGGCCACTGGCCACGGCATGCAGGCAGCCTGCCTTCCTGAGTCCTGCTGCACCACTGGCTGGGACTCAGGGGCAGGTTGTCAAATGAGATTTGTCCTGAATTTTGGGGGGCCCCCTGTGATGGGGGGCCCTGTGCCACCGCATGGTTTGTTTCATGGTAAATCCACTTCTGCATGATCCCCTTCTCTGCAGAGTAGAAGCCCCTAGTCCCACCACTCCACTGCAGGGCAGAAGCCCTGAGTTCCCCTGCCCACCAGACTCCGCGAGCCACACTTTTAAAGTTAAAGAGCCACATGCCAGTTTGGCTGCACCTGGTATATAACCTGTCAGAAACCCCAGAGTTAGCTGTTTTTAATCACTATTTTGTGGGTGAGGCTAAAGGGCGACCTGTTTCCCTATAGAATTATACATTTTAGGTTATGGATGTGAGTTCTACTACAGTCTGGAACATAATTTCATCCATTTCCCTGATAAGAGGAAGTTGAGGGTGGGAAGTTGTGGGGAGGTTCTCCAAAGCGTAATTAGGATGGGGAGAGAAAAGCTAGAGAACAGGAAACAATGCAATATGTAAATGGAGATAGCAGTGGAGAACAGGGGGTCAAGAAGAATAATGAAAGAGGAACATATAAGAGCAGAGAGCTTTACTAAAGCAATAGGGTATGTGCGTTCACTCTTTTTTAGTGGCTGTTTAAGAGGAAAACCTCCTGTTTCCTGAGGGGAGAAAGTAGCTTCTTAAAGCCTATTGAGGACTAGAGTATAGGTTTTTTTTGTTTTTAGCAATACTCAGTAATGGTGGATGGTATATATATATATATATATATATATATATATATATATATATATATATATATATATATCATAACAATCAGTGTAAAATATCTTAATCCTTAATTCATAAAAAAGAGGCCATGGTGAAACTCAGAAAAAATAATGCAGAGAAATACTCTTCTTACAAACAATCCAGTTTTGAGCAGTTAGGGACAGTAGTGATATATGTAGATATTTTATAGTGAGGTGTGTGTGTGTGTGTGTATAGGAGTTGGGAAATTAAATAAACAAACAAACAAAAACCCCAGCAGCTTGAATAAAGAAAAAAAGTATGATAGCAATTCTAATTTTGGAAACTTTTGCCTTCTCATTGGAAGATGATTTGAAAGCCTATGGGTGGACCTTTGCCTCGTAGCCAAGACAGAAGAGTGACCTGATGCTGAACATGAGCAATGATTGTTGTGGTAGAAATACTAGGAGTAGAGATATAGTATGGGGAAGATACTTTAATTGTGCATTGAAATCTAGTTAAATCTGACAGTAAATGTGGATGGTGATGACCAGCAATTAGTCCTCCCTACAAAGAAAAAAGACTGGAAAGAGGAAAATAAAGCATTCAGCATTTTTTTCCCCAGATGCATGGTTATATATCATAGAAATATAGGACTGGAAGGGACTGATAGTTCATCTATGTTCATATACTATCTTTTTGTTCTAACAGATAAATAGGAACTGATTGCAGAACTAAAAATTAATGGTAGCGTAGGTACAAGTGGTCATGACTTGATAACATTTATAACTGCAAGCAGAATAAAGTTTAGACCAGTAATGTATATACTTGGTATTTTAATAGGGCCAGTTTCACAAAGCTGAAAATTATGAGCCAGATCAGCTTGGAGGAAGAATTTAATCAGAAAAATGGGAATCCATCTAAGAACACTTTACTAGATACCCAAAAAGTCACAAGGGAGAATGTAGGAGCAGGATTGTATAATTGTACTATAAGAATAAAGATACTAATGTATGTCTTGATTTTATCCTGCCAGCCACCCTTTTTGAACAGCAGAAAGAAATGACCCTCTGGGACACTGGTAGAAATGTATCTGACAGACTGCCAGTGTCTGTACTGGCCCTGGGCAGGGACAGACCAGAACAATCCTTATGACTGATTAAGGTCACCCTTTCGTTTTAGGATAAGTTATAAAGTCTAATATGGTTTCCTATATGTATTACAAATTAGGCACTCTAGTTAAATATAAATTTATTTGTTTTAAGGTTTAGTAAGTAAGAGACAGGATCTTGTATTGTGTCTATGTTAAGAAGATTAGAGGAACGTTGAAGGCCTGGGCCCCAGTGTGAATTGTTTTGATTATAAGATTTAGGAAGGCTTAATTTACAATGTCTTTTGCTCAATATAAAATGTGGATGTGTTAGTCTCTAAGGTGCCACAAGTACTCCTGTTCTTCTTTTTGTGTATTCTCAAAGGTCTCTGTAAAAGAAGAAGAAGTGAGGTTTTTACTCACGAAAGCTTATGCCCAAATAAATCTGTTAGTCTTTAAGGTGCCACCAGACTCTTTGTTGTTTTTGTAAAAGACTGTTTGTGTGAATGAGGAATGCATTCATCAGGAAAAGAGAAGGTGTGAAGGCCATTGTTATAGCCAAATGGTCAAGGAAGACGGAGTGGAGAGACTTAACGACACCATCGACGCGCATCCATAATGAAGGAAGGGCAGATTGATGTCCCTGAGGTAAGGCTGGCACCCCTAAAGACAATTGATTAAATCAAATCCGGGACAGGATGACCCCCTCGGAGATGTTTTGGAATGTTTACATCAAAAGGTAACACCAATTAAGAAGTAATCAGTCAGAAACTGACACAGCAAAATCTATAGACTTCAACAGAGAAAAAAGTCTATAAGAACAGGGTGCTTTGCCATGGGACTATGAGTTCGTCTTGCCACTACTCCAGGAGAATCAGATCGCGACTGGCAGAGCCCGGCTCCCCTCTGCAACAAATCTGGCTGACCACTAGATTGATCCGGACTCTGGACTGATAACTATAAACGTCAACTGGCAGGAGTGTGTGTGTGTGTGTGTGTGTGTGTTTGAAAAGCGCATACTAACTGCTGTATTCTCAATAAATACAGCGTTTTTGCCTTCTCCCCTATAAAGATCCCGTGTGCTTCTTATAAGTATAACAAGAATGCTGTGCAAGTTAAAAAACCAGACCTGGTTTAGAGGGGAAGTGAAGCTAGCTATAATAAATAAAAAAAAGTTATGTATGACAAATAGAAGAAAAGGGATGATGATAGTCATGAGTATAAATCAAAGTTAGGAACTGTAAAAAATTAATAAGGGAAGTCAAGGGACACAAGAAGAATTCTATGATTAGTAGAGCAATACTAGGACAATAAGGAGTTTTTAAAATATGCTGTGACCACTGCTGGAATATTGTGTCCACTTCTGACGCCCATAATTCAAGATGGAGTTTTTAAAATAATCCTGACAATGGTATTGGTCCATTACTAGATGAAAATAGAATGATCAATAATAATGCAGAAAAGAAGTGTTCAACATTTATTTCTGTTCTGTATTCTGGGGAAAAAACAGATGATATAGTCTTATCATATGTTGATAATTGAACTCTTTCCATTCTACTAGTATCGCTGGAGGATGATAAACAGAAGCTATGAAAGTTAGACATTTTTAAATCAGCAGGCCCAGAGTTTTAAATCACTGGACTATTAATGTCAAGTATCAGGGGGTAGCCGTGTTAGTCTGTATCTACAAAAACAACAAGGAGTCTGGTGGCACCTTAAAGACTAACAGATTTATTTGGGCATAAGCTTTCGTGGGTAAAAACCTCACTTCTTCAGATGCATAGAGTGATGCATTATATACTGACACATATGCATTAAAACCTCACTTCTTCAGATGCATTATATACTGACACATGGACGCACTTGCGAAGTAACTCCCTGCTCTCCATGTGTCAGTATATAATGCCTGCATCTGTAACTTTCACTCTATGCATCTGAAGAAATGAGGTTTTTACCCACGAAAGCTTATGCCCAAATAAATCTGTTGGTCTTTAAGGTGCCACCAGACTCCTTGTTGTTTTTGGACTATTAATGTTGATTTTTCAGTAAGTCTTGGAGTACTGAAAGAAAGCTAATGTGATATTTTTTTAAAAGGGTAAACAGGTTAACCTAGATAATTATAGGCGTGTCAACCTGACAAGCCCAGACAAAATAAAGGAGTGTCTGATATGGGTCTTGATTAATAAAGAACTAAAGGCAGGTAATGTAATTAGTGCAAATCAACATGGGTTTATGGAAAAGAGATCCTGTTAAACTATCTTGATATTTTTTATGAGATTATAAGTTTGGTTGATAAAGGTAATAGCGTTGATGTAATATACTTATACTTCTGTAAGGCATTTAACTTGGTACTGCATGACATTTTGATTAAACAACTAGCATGATGTAAAATTACTATGGCACACGTTACATGGATTAAAAACTGGGTAACCAATAGGTCTCAAAATGTAACTGTAAATGGGGAATCGTTATTGAGACGGTTTGTTTCCAGTGTGGTTCTGTAGGGGTCAGTTCTTGGCACTATGCTATTTCACATTTTTATCAGTGGCCTGGCAGAAAACAAAAAATCATCACTGATAAAGTTTGCAGATGACACACAAATTGGGAGAGTGGTAAATAATGAAGAAGACAGGTCACTGTGATCTGGAGAGCTTTGTAAATTGGGTGCAAACGAACAATATGCATTTTAACATAGGTAAATATATACAGCTAGGAACAAAGAATGTAGGCCCTACTTACATGATAGGGGACTCGATAGGGGACATGATAGGAAGCCATGACGCTGAAAAAAGATGTGGGGGTCATGATAAACAGCTGACCATGAGCTCCCAATGTGATACTGTGGCCAAAAGAGCTAATGCGAACCTTGGATGTATAAATGGGAATCTCAAGTAGGGGTAGAGAGGTTATTTTACCTCTCTATTTGCCACTGCTGTGATCACTGCTGGAATACTGTCCACTTCTGGTGCCCACAATTCAAGAAGGATGTTGATACATTGGAGAGGGTTCCGGGAAGAGCCACAAGGATGATTAAAGGATTAGAAAGCATGCTTTATAGTGATAGACTCAAAGAGCTCAATCTATTTAGCTTAATAAAGAGAATATTAAGAGGTGACTTGATTATAGGCTATAAATACCTATCTCAAAGGAACTAATATTTAATGGACTCTCTAGTCCAGCAGAGAAGGAAATAACACTATCCACCATCTGGAAGTTGAAGCTAGACAGATTCAGAGTGTAAATAAGGTGTAAATTTTTAAGGGTCAGAAAAATTAACCATTGGGACTATTTGCCAAGGGTTGTGATGGATTCTCCATCACTGACCATTTTTAAATCAAGATTGGATGTTTTCCTAAAAGATCTGTTCTAGGAATTATTTGGGGGGAGTTTTATGGCCTCTGTTATACAGGAGGTCAGACTGGATTATCATAATGTTCCCTTTTGGCCTTAGAATCTATTAATCATTAGCAAGTGTGGCATCACACACATTTCTTTTCCCTCAGCAGTCAAGGTACCTGCACTGTCCATTCTAAACCTTGGTGCTGTGTGGCTTTAGGAATATCAACATTAATCTGCCTGAAATCAGGAAGTAGCCATTTCTGTGTCCCACATTGTCTCTCCCACCCCACACCCTCTGGCTTAGTAAAACAGATTTTCAAACAACCAGTCCAAGGGTTGCTTACTACCCATCCTCATTTCCCACCCTCTCTGCAAGCAAACCCCCTTCCTGTCTCCCCTTCCCCCACTACATCAGGTCCTCTGTTTTCTGCTCCTCCTTACCCGATATAACAAAATGTTTGGTTAGACTG
The DNA here is from genome assembly GCF_011386835.1 of Chrysemys picta bellii. Taxonomy (NCBI): domain Eukaryota; kingdom Metazoa; phylum Chordata; order Testudines; family Emydidae; genus Chrysemys; species Chrysemys picta. The sequence goes on from NC_088791.1 coordinate 61,883,227, forward strand.
TCCACTGACTGTTCTACTGTGTTCACTATAAATCGCTCCATAAAATAAAAACACATTATAGCAGAGACAACTTGTATCAGGCAACATGAGTTATTAAATGTGTATTGCACAGGTGTACAAAGATTCGGACAGGAAATAACAGTGGCAGGGTGTTCACCAGGGCTAATGATGTTGGCACTGTCCTCGAACTATCCAGGCAAACATAAAGTGGCTGCATAGAAATGATCTCAGGGTTTTTTCTTTACTGGTGCACTGCAATCCTTCCAGACTTCACATCTATGCAAACAAATAAATGAATATTTTCTTTAATAGTTTTCACAGTTTGGGGCCCCAGTGGGTGCCATGCTCTACCTTGGTAAAATGTGGCTAATCAAGACCATTTTGACCTGAAGAGCCATAATAGTTTGATATCTAGCTCTGCACAAAGAAAACCAACCAACCAAAACATAAAAACCACCCTTGGAAGCAACACCTGAAAATAGCAATCATTTGGGAGGGGGGGCAGGTCCTATGTCTCCAAACCCCCTGGCTCAACTGACCCCAAATTTGGAACACTAATCGTACTCTGCACTCCCACAAGGCAGTGCAGATTTCATGTGCCAGCATGTGGATTTTAGAGCATTTAGAAGTATTGTCCTTCAAGCAGGAAGGATAGAGGGATGATGGGAAAAAAGGGCTTCTCCACCCATCCATCTGTAGCATAGGAATCTCTGAAAGGTGTGAAGTGGCCCATTCATCTCCTTGTGATGTTCTCAGCGGCAAGAGAACACCACCAGAGACCAGTGCAACCTGAAACAATAGCTGTAAGACATGTGAACTGCTCCATTCACCTCAGTGGGTGTTCCCAGCCCCCTACCCCCGAGCACTTTACAGCCTGTGCTATGCATGAAGTAAGCCCATTCTCAGCTCCCCACCCAAAGTGGCAAGACTGAAGACATTCCCAAAACCTTGCCCATGTATGGGGCCGTGAGGAACTCTCGGACTATTCCAAAAAGACAACACCCTCCAGAGGCTGATTTATGCGGGAGGAGGGAGTCTGGGATGCTTTCTAAGTGCACCCAAGACTGTGGGTTACCTTGTTACGTGCTTGTCTCAGTCAGAGAGAGATTTGCTGGTACTAAACGGGGTGACAGCTCCCTGTCACCCGAGTTTATTAGCCATGCCAGACAAACTTCTCAGGACGCTGCCAGTCCTTTCGTTGTCTTGCAGGTAACATTTGGTGCACCCCAGTCTCTGAACCTCCTTGAAGAGACTTTCTCTGTGGTATCCAGCCGCAGTCACTGGACAATCACAGTAAGTCTGCTCCCACCAAAGAGCAGTATACACACCAGCTTACTTGATTCAAGAGCTCACACTTTGCTTAATGTTAACAGTACTCAGCTCTACTGATGATAAAACAAAGAAAAGGTTATTCACAAAGATAGAGCTTCAAGTGCTACTGAGTAAGGGTTGTAGAAACAGCTATAGTTACAAATGAAACAAAAGTAAACCATGCTGCTACGAGACTAAACACAACCTTAGGAGGGTAAAGTCTTTGTCTGAAATATCCAACTCACCTTCAGCAACCTCAGCATCACCAGCCCCTGGGGCCAGGATCCAGCTTTCATGGATACAAAAATGCTGTCCTTCTTGCGCCAGCAGTGATGAATAACAAACATGTCTTGTTGCCCACTTATAGTCCAGTAAACCTTTGAAATGTACCTTTTTGAAGTGTGTCCCCTCCCCACCCGATGAGATTCTTCAGAGGCACACATGGGGGGCACGAGTAGGGGCTCAGACACCCCTAGAGGGGCAAGCCCCACCATATCCCAGCTTTATGTGTGGGGAGGGAAGGGTGGCCTCAGACCTCCCTAGAGGAGCAAGAGCCCCTCAGATCTGGGCATACACACAGTTGGGAAGAATGTGGGGCTGATTGGTGACCCTGCCCCATGTCTCCCCTCCCAGTGTCCCACCCCTCCCTCACCTGAGCCCCAACCTCTTTCCCCTCCACTCCCACCCATCACCATTTATCTCCCCCTTGCTCCTGAGCCCCAAACCACTCCCCCCCCCCCCCGATTTTCCCACTCCTCTACCCCCTAATACCTATCTCTCTCCCATCAGGCAGTCACATATCTAATTCCCTCTCAAAATACTTTGAGTATTTTCCCCCAAAATAAAATTGCCACCTCTGACTCTCAGATTTTAGCCACCACCAGCTAGAGTCAAAAACTTCTTTTATTTTGGGAGGCAGGGGCTTGTGAGTAACATATCCCTCTGATGTTAGTTGAAGGGACATTTTTCAGACATTAATCTCAATGAGGTCTGTGATTCAGCTAGTCATTAGTACCTCCCAGTTTAACCATACAAGGCAGCAGGACGAAACTGTTTTTTTTGGGGTGGGTCCTGTAATTTGGAAGGCCCTTGGTCAAATGACCCCCAAATGTGGCTCATTTGGTCTGGCAACATTTCTGGAACTACATAAATTCCCATAAGGGAATAGGTGCATCTGCATCGCCCTTGTGGAATACTCAACATGGTTAGCATTAAGAAGAACAGGAGGACTTGTGGCACCTTAGAGACTAACAAATTTATTAGAGCATAAGCTTTCGTGGACTACAGCCCACTTCTTCGGATGCATATGCATATGGATGTTATGCATCCGAAGAAGTGGGCTGTAGTCCACGAAAGCTTATGCTCTAATAAATTTGTTAGTCTCTAAGGTGCCACAAGTCCTCCTGTTCTTCTTTTTGCGGATATAGACTAACACGGCTGCTACTCTGAAACCTTTCATGGTTAGCATTGTAATTTCTTGGTGCAGTTTTAGGTAATGTAAGTGAACCTGGCAACCAGGATACTGCAAAACTAGACCTTAGCTAATTTACTCGTTTAATCAACAAATGTAGTCACTGGTAATACATTTGCTTGGCTGCCTTGTTGAGGACTCACAGGTTTCAGTACAGTTGCAACTGTTCTCTGTAAAAACAACAAACAGTCTGGTGGCACCTTAAAGACTAACAGATTCCAGAACTAACTGTTCTCTGTGTAATTTCTCCCACAGTACTACTATTGGATTGATCCATGCTATAGGAGCATCTCTTTTGATAACTCCCTCTAAGTTTTCAGATTTTAAGATTTGTAACGAATCAGTCTCAAAATGCGACTTGGGTTTTGGGGTTGTGTGTTATTTATTGTCCACTTTAAACTTGTTCTCCCTAGGCCATTGCCTCACCCATAAAATAATCTTTGTATTTGTTCATTAGGTCACCTGACTTAGCCAATATTAGTGACACTAAAAATGGGATGTGTGATGCTGGCAGAGCAGGTGCCAGCTCTTGCCAGGGCTTTAGGCCTCAGCCAAACACTGACAAATGCATTGCTGGAAACCAGTCCAGCTCACGTGTATTAAGATGGGTCTTGGCCTTATAAAAATGTGTTTAGTGTTTAGACTTTATGAAATTCTTGTAAACTGCTGCATGCATTAATCCTACTTACAATGTTTGTAACACATGCTATAAGGTAATATTTAAGATTTTGCTTTATAACTGTAAAAAAAATGTTTGCCCTGAAACTGCCTTCCCGTCAGAATGTATAGTCTCCTGGTCATTAAGAAGGTTAGCAAAATGAAATGGGCCATTGAGGGACATCACAAAGCAAAGACATTGTTAATTGCCCCTTCACACCGATGAAGAGGCTATGTGCAAAAGGGGTCATCCCATCAGCTTGAATTCCGGAAGATGGAAATAAAGATAGTGAACAAGAACATTTTTCATCTCTTTTGCTGGTTGGACACATATAGGGTTGGAGTTACAAAACAGAAGCAGAGATTCCCCAGGGTCAACTTGGGTTAGCTCTAAAAGACATTCAGAGCTGACAGATTCCTACAACTGTCACCTTTTGGAACCATAGACTGTAACTCATTTGTGTATATATGGTGCCTACTTTAACCTTGTAATAACTCTCTCATTGCTTTTTCCTAGTTAATAAATCCTTAGCTAATTTACCATAGGACTGGCTATAAGTATTGTCTTTGGCACTAGCTAGGCAGGGGACATGGGTTCCAAAGCCCAATGATTAGAGAGAGGGTGGGGATAAGTACTTGTACCTGGTTGTGTGGGCACTCTTTAAGGCTCCTAGACACCATTCTCTCTCCCCTGTGTAATAGCAGAGCTAATTTAGACTCAACTGAGTCCTATTACATGCTGCACAGCTGAAATCACTGATACCTACATCTAAATATTGGACCTACTATGGGACAGTGTGCACCAGCATGAGGGTCCCCCACTAACACCTGAAATCACTGAGAGCTCTGTTAAGTAGCCCTGAAGGCATCTTGGTGAGTGGGTGGCTGGCAGAGAGGGCCAGAGAGGCGTAACAATTGGCTAGCGGGGCGGCGAGTGAATGCCCAGGCAGTGGAGCATGTAAAGTGTCTCCTTACCCTGCCCCTTCCACCCAGGGTGGGAGGTGAACTCTGCAGATGAACCTCTGAATTCTGGGGCTGCACTGTGAGTGGGGTGCAGAGAAGGGATGGGCAGGTTAAAGGGACTTTTGGGTTGCTGGACTTAAGAACTTGAGGGGAAAAGGACACTGGCCAACTTATTTGGGGATGGGTCTTTTGCTCATTGTTTATGTTTATGAACCCTAGTTGCAGTGTTTTGCCAAATTAATGCTGAGTTACTTCCCTCCTTTTATTAAAAGGTTTTGCAGACTCTGTGCCTGCGAGAGGGGAAGTATTGCCTCTTAGAGGCACCCAGGGGTGGTGTGTAATTGTCCCAGGTCGCTGGGTGGGGGCTTGAGCCGGTTTTGTGTTGTAGTGTTGAAAAGGAACCACTAGATACTGAATCCGGCCCTTGTTGCTGCCAATTCTGACTGTCAGAAGGGTTACATATTTACAGGTCTGAAGATACAGAAGTCACTAGGGGAAATGCTTGCTGAAGCAAGAGAGACATTCAGCTCCGATGACCGTCACTGGTGGGAAGAAAGAACTGAGGAGGCGGTGGGTCAGCAGGGACCTATATGCAGTGCCATGAAGGCACAACTCGAGGGGGGCCCACAGGCTGACCTGATGGGTACTGCTAGGGGAAAAGCCTTCCAACGACTGTGCATGCTGCATGCACACACCTACTTGGAATGGACATGAGCAACACATCTTGTAGAACAACAGTTACGAGAAGGTAGGTAACCATTTTTTATTGTTGCCCCTGCATAGGTGGCTGCTGACACAACAACATGATCCAGTCCTCCATACCATTTACTGTTGTGGATTTATATAGTTTTGTATATATATATTTGTGAAATATGTCTTTTTATTGGTCACTGATCTCACGCATTTTACCACTCACCACAAGGTCTTCTTTGTTTATAAATGTGTAGCCTGCCTGCTTGTGTACAACAGGTATCTTTTTGATTTTTTGGTTGCCTGAAAACTTGGTGACGTTTTCTTACTCCATCTGACATCTCCTCTTTAGAATCAAAGTGGCTATCTATAGTAGGGTGACCAGAAAGCAAGTGTGAAAAATTGGGACAGCGGGTGAGAGGTAATAGGTGCCTATATAAGATAAAGCCCCGAATATCAGAAGTGTCCCTGTAAAATTGGGACATCTGGTTACCCTCATCTATAGTCTGGGCCAAGACCTGAGGAAGACCTCTGAGTAACTTGAAAGCTTGTCTCTCTCACCAACAGAAGTTGGTCCAATAAAAGGTATTACCTCACCCACCTTGTCTGTCTAGTACGTAGAAAGATTGTTTAAATTACGACACTTTACTTCTATAAGCTATTTTTAAAAATTCTTATTTAATTAAAAATTCAAAGCAGTCCTAACATTATGTCCTCAGAACCTTGTGATAAAGTAGGTAGCTGTGTGAGCATCTATCCTCCAGTTTCCCTTGGCTATCTGTTCAATATTCTTTTGTTTTTTGCATACTTGGAAATTGGTTCTAAGTCACATTTCTACTGTTTAAAATAATTGTTATTGGTTAGTTCTTAGGGGAGAAAAGTTACTTTCTGCTCCCCTCTTTCTTATAACAGGATCCAATGGACCACCTTAGTTTCAGTTCAAATAAAATTTCATAGGAACAATGAAATGACTGTAAGCACATATTGCCAATTCTAGACTGCAGGATTTCTTTCTCCCACCTTGAAAGGTGGCAAGACAATTACTGGTATCCTTGTAGATCTGCTTTAAAGCTGGGCATAAACTGGCAGTGAATGAAATGCATAACCTTCCAACTCAATGACATTTAACCCAACAACACATCAGTTCAGGCAGCAAAATAAATTGGTACTCAGCTGCTCCCTGTCTATTTTTCTGGTTAGGGCTATAAATAAAAGAAATGATTGTGGTTTCACCTGTGTGATTTTTGTGTGTGCTTTGTTCTGTTGTTCCTAACAGGAAGGACTGGAGGAGGCTGTACCCAGACTTTATTATGTAGCTAACCATTTAAAACATCTATATTCAATTTCACATTCCTTTAAAAAATGCTTGTTATAGCTGTATATAGACCACCCACCTTTTCTTCTGCCTTTCATCCTTTCCCCTCTTATTCATGCAATGCAATTGCATCACTCAGTTGTGACATTAAAATGACAGTGTACCATACACTATTGTAACCAAAAGTAATATCCTGCTGAAATGAGGTCTGAGCATATTTACACAATAATGTATAGACTCTATAACTAGTAATGATGTACCAGAGGACAGAGTGGTAAGAGATGTTCAGAAAGTGAAGCTTTTAGGTGGATATGAAATCTATCTTTAAAAAAGTAGCAGTCAGTAATTTCCTGCACCAAACTCCTTTATCCTTTTCCAAAGACATTTTTAGTTTTCCATAGTGTTTGTAAGCCCACATGATCTCACAAAATGCTATAGATTCCTATCCCCCCAAAAACAACACAACCAAACAAAAAACTCTGTTTTAAAAAAAACTCTTACAATGGCAAGACCAAAACCGTTTTTTTGTTAGCAGTGCTAAATTAATCCTTGCCATTTCTTAGCTAATGAGGAACTTGTTTTGTGTTCTGTAAATGCTTAGCACTTAGCAGTGTTAGTAATGCTTAAAAAAAGTCTTTAAAATGGTTCAGTTACCAAGTGCTTTTGACTCTCTCAGTAAGACATTGAAGCAGACCTTCTGCTCTGAATTAATAAGGCCAATCCAAAGCACACAAAGCCCAGAGTGACCAAGTATTCTTCTGGTGTCTTCACTATCTGTACAGGGATCAGATAAATCACTCTCAAGCAGTTAAATCAATGATAATAAATTAGGAGCCCTGTTTTTACAGCGTCTTGTGGTAAATTCTCATGGTTAGATTAATTTAACAGCTGCAGTGAAGAGCCCCTTCCACAAGATCATGTCAAGGAAGATATTTTTCTTTTTTTAAAGGCAAAAAGAAATGACTGAATTATTTGTTTTTACATAATACACAAAATGGAATTCCTCAGCCTATCCCAGCTAATTCATGTTTCAATTGTACTCAGCTGTTTAAATTGCACTGCTCAGAGATTGCCTTGATCCCCAGGTGCAGGTACTCCATCTGTGCTGCTCTGAGAGACTATTTACAGCAGAGGTTAGGCCAGTGATTGCTGGGATGGAAAACTCATTTCTCAGCCTGGCTTTTATTTACACTCTTATTAAAGATCCTTTCACTCACGTTGGAATGGCAGCTAGTGGCTGCAGTGAACATTTGGCGCTGAGCCAGGCAGCAAAATTACCATGTCGATGAAAGATCGTCTGCTTCCATTTTAACCTTTTACTGTTCTCCCCTTTCCAGCTATATTTGCATGAAGAAGAATGATTATTGAAAGAGATCGGGGGACAAAGGAGGAAAGAAACCTTGTCAGCTGAGCTCTCCAAGAAAAAAATAACTGTTTGCCACCAATTTGGAGAAAAAAATCTTTATTGCTTTATTAATTGGATATGCCTTTCCCTTAATTATTATTAGAGTTTGTTTTCTTGTGAAACAGTAGAACCACTCATGCTCCCCCCCCCCCGCCCCTGTGAACACTTCCTGGGATATAACTGCAGTGAAGAGGTTTCTATTTCATCTCAGATGCAGTGCACAGACAGCCGCACCAACGCCCTGAAAATACTTGGTCTAAAAATTATTTGCCCTTCAGTTAGAAATTAATCATCTGCCTGAATGTAAGCTCTTGGATTGTACAAATTGCACTATCTTCCTTTAGAGAAAGGAAAGAGACTGGCTCTTGCTGTCTAAGGCTGCCCTGCCATTCAACAATGCAGCTATCGACCTGGCGGTGTTTTTTTTTTTTTTTTAAATATTGGCCAGAAACCTCAAAACATCTGTTTCCAGGACCCAACATATGATTGCTTAACAGTAACAAAATCCAGATTAGCTGCGTTAAGACAATGAACAATGTTCTTGAGTGCCAGCTGCAGCGTGGCCACATCTAAGAGCACAACAATGAGAAGATGCAACCAAATCCCCAACCTCACTGCTACTGCCCGAGCAAATACTTTCAACATAAAGCACCCAAACAAAAATGCCCGGGTGGTGCTATTTCTTGGTTGTTGGTACCGCACTGCTTCCTCTTCCTAGGCGGCTGAGTGAGAGGAAGGAGGGTCCACTTTAGCTTCCCTTTTCCTTGGGAAGAGAGTGTTTTTATTTGGGGCTGGTCCCTTTATGGGATTAGGTGAAAAATCTCAGCTTCTTTTTCAAGAGATGATCCCTATGCGGATTCCAAACGCGGGCAGAGCTGGAACTGTTCATAGTAGTGTCCTTTGACCTGCATGTGCATCACTGGCGCCCCGTGACACATCCCAGGTTTTAAGAGGCTGTGTGGGTTGATGCCGCTCCAGTTCCTTCTTACAGCTGCATGGCCAGCATCAGAACCCCGTGCCTTGGTGCGCTGAGCCTGCTAAAAGAATTGCTGTCCGCTTCTTTTTTGTACATAGTTTCTAGTTGTATAGAGTTGTCTGTTACTGTAGTTAGTTAGGTCTTTCTTTGACTTTTATCCCTGCGGGGCCCTGTCCCAGGGGGGTATGCTGAGGCAAGCTGGTTTTAACAACTGTGCTTCGTGTCCGCGTACCTTCTCTGTCAGCAACAAACACCACTGTTGCCTTTACTGGCTTGGCAAAGCTGCCATCATCACCCATTGCTCCATCTGCCGTTCATTCCCTTCCAGAACTCAAGCAACTCGAGAACTTTGCCGCCACAAGTACCTCATGGAGAAGGCTACACGCCCACATGCGCAACCAGCTCTGGCACTGCCAGCTCTGTCAGAGTGGCACCCCCAGTGCTGCCCTGAGCCCCAAAAGCTCAAAAACCTTAACACTAAAGACGAAAAACCATTATTTCTTTTCAATGTCATGGGTTTTAAGGGCCTTGGCTACACTTGAAATGCTATTGCAGTATCACTTCAGAGTAGAGACTACCTATGCTGCAGGGCGGGAGTTCTCCCATCGGCATAGGTAATCCACTTCCTCAAGAGTGAGTAGCTAGGTCAACAGAAAAATTCTCCCATTGACCTAGGACTGTCTACATGGGGACTTAGGTTAGCTTAAATACATTGCTGGGGTGGGGTGGGGTGGGGTTAGGGGTGTCTCTATGTGTGTGTGTGTGTTTCTTTTCACACCCCTGAGTGACATAGCTGGGTCGATCTAAGTGTAGCCCAGCCCTTAGCCACTCATGATTTTCACAGGCCTGACTCATGGTTTCTGAATGCTTGGGATAGGTAATGTTTTGGTTTTTGTCCCTGTTCCTGTTTGAACTAATACTTTAAAAGTGGCTTGGGAAGCAAGTTGCTTTTTTTTTTTTTTTTAGATGAACTACTCGTGAGATTATCTGTGGAATCCTCCAAATGGTAACACTAAAGGAGAGAAAGCCTGTGCACAGAACTTATTTTAAACTTACTTTTGTTTGTTGCTATTAAGGTCCCCTGCATAGTGGCCAACCGACTCCGACTCTGCTGTGATGCTGTGATGTTACAACTAAAACAGAAGGACCATCCCCCATCTTCCCTCCAGTGCAAGGAACTGGCATAGGAGACAGCATCAAGGGGGTGCCCTTTATTTTTCTCCCAAAGAATTTTGCAAAGTTTAAGATGCTATTTATTATTTCCTTTCCCATGGAATATATTGCTATAATATTTAGAAATAAAAAGAATAGTGCAATTGTGGTGAGGAGCCTAGAAAGGAGGCCAGCAGGTCCAATCCAAACACTTTAACTCTTGCAAATGAAGTTTGGCCAAATCATTCACCTGGTTCCTGCTAGAGACAGTTTTCCTGTTCCTGTAGAACGAATTTTGATTAGCGAGTTGTTGTTGATGTTGGTAATTGTGGAGATATTTAGGGCATGATTTTTGGTTAGTTCCTCAAACATTAGCATATTTGCCTTCTTAGGTTGAATCAACGGATCCAAGGAATTCTTGGGGTTTCCAGAAGGGGCCAGCTTTGCTTGAAGATGAAGCTCTGATCCGGTAAAAGCTTACACATGTACCTGAATAATCCCATTGACTAATGTGCATAATGTTAAGTGAGTAAAGCAAAGTAGCATGCTCCAGGTCTGGGAGCAATTAACAGTGAAGACGTTACTGCAATAATTTTTCTTTCTTTCAGCTCCTGGAACATTTATAATCAGATTGTGATTTCATACACTCTACTTGCTGTTCAAAGTTACATTACAATCTTTTTAACACATACAGTTTGCTATGGCATATTCAGTGCTCAATATTCTATTTGTGCTGGCTAGTTGGGAGTGTTCCCAAAAGTTATGTGGTATTGTTTCTGTTTTCTAGTTGAATGAGCACTACTCCTATAATTGGAAGGAAAGATTGAAACAACAGCTAGGGAACTCTCTTCGGAGAGGTAACAGATAAACAGGATCAGAGTATTTGCCTTTCTAGGCCACACAGGCCTTGCCTGAGGCACCATTCTTAGAAAAATGCCATCTCCTGTAAGATTTATTGGTTGATCATAGAGTTTAGTATTCTCACATGCACACAAAGTCATAGTGTGTGTGGACCTGAGATCTAGCTGTGACGGGCGTGGTTATATCCTTGTCTGCTCATTGAATTGCTTCTGTGGCGTTATAAGAACACTGTGCCCTTGGTATGTTACTAACATCCCATCCTCTATAACATTCCAAATTCATGTATGGAAAACTGAATTGCTTTAATGTTATGGCTTGTCTACACTATGCAGCTTTTAGTGACAAGGCTGTCACAGCCTTGCCACTAAAAGTCAGCATGTCTGAACACTCTCTGTTGGTATTTCGTCAGCACTTTTGCCGACAAAATACTTCCAGCCCCGTGAGCAGGAGAGTGCTCCTGCCAACAAAGCCGCGTTCACACTGCTGCTTGTGTCGGCAAAACTTTTTGTCTTTCGTGGGGGAGCTTTTTTAAATACCCGTGAAAGACAAAAGTTTTGTCAACAATGTCGCAGTGTAGACAAGGAACTAAAGTGGCAAACAACTACAACAGGGTGAAAGCACTACTGAAGAAAATTCATTTTTAAATGTGAGCAATACTCTCTTGCTGTAGTCCCCCAGCTCTGCTTCTAAATTGTTATTAAATTATGGTATTGTTAAACTAATGTGTGAGGTCACTAAGGGTGAGATTCACAAGGGGGACTTAGGTTGAGCAGTTCAGTGCCTAACTTTTAGGTGCCCTGCTATGCAGGGGAATTCCATTTTTTATAAAATACCCAAACAGGGACCTGAATTTGGGTCATCTATATCACAGGTTAATGCACTAACTTGCCAGACTGTACCCCTATGTTCACCCACTTTTACAGGACTATGATAAATTTCATACAAAATATGCCTTGTGACTTATCATTTGAAAATTCATAATTTACTGACCATTTACTGGGGTGGCTGGTGTTGGGGCTGCACTACCTGCCCAGAGCTCAGACCTTGCTGTCCGGCCGCCCAGTACTCTGGGGCTTGGGGCGCTGCTGCCCAGTGCTCTGGGGCTGGCCACCCGGTGCACCAGGGCTGGTGGCGCTGCGACCTGGGGCTGGGGAAGCTGTGGCTGTACTGCCCGGTGCTGGGGCTGGGGGCCATGGCAGAGGTGCTCTGGGCTCCTGTCGGGAGGGATGCAGAAGGGGAGGAGAAAGGGTGGGGGTGGGGCCGTGGGCACAAGGGGAGCGGGTGAGGGCTAACCTCCCCCAATGGCTGGGTCACCCACCACCCATGGAGCTGACTGAGGAGATAGCTGAGCCATTAGCAATTAACTTCAAAAAGTCATGGAAGATGGGAGAAATTCCAGAGAACTGGAATAGGGCAAATACAGTACCAATTTATAAAAGGGGGAATAAGGACAACCCGGGGAATTACAGACCAGTCATCTTAACTTCTGTACCCGGAGAGATAATGAAACAAATAATTAAGCAATCAATTTGCATATACCTAGAAGATAATAAGGTGATAAGTAACAGACAGCATGAATTTGTCAAGAACAAATTATGTCAAACCAACCTAATAGCTTTCTTTGACAGGGTAACAAGTCTTGTGGATGGGGGAAGCGGTAGATGTGGTATAGCTTGACATTAGTAAGACTATTGATTCTGTCTCGCATAACTGTCTCATAAACAAACTATGAAAATACAACCTAGGTGGAGCTACTATAAGGTGGGTGCATAACTTGTTGGAAAACCAGTCCCAATGGTTATCAGTGGTTCACAGTCAAGCTGAAAGGGCATATCAAGCGGGGTCTCGCAGGGATCAGTTCTGGGTCCGGTAGTGTTCAGTATCTTCATCAATGATTTAGCTAATGACATAGAGCATAAAGTTTGCAGCTGATAGCAAGCTGGGAGGGCGTGCAAGTGCTTTGGAGGATAGGATTAAAATTCAGAATGATCTGGACAAACTGGAGAAATGGTCTGAAGTAACTAGGATGAAATTCAGTAAGGACAAATGCAAAGTACTCCACTTAGGAAGGAACAATCAGTTGCACACATACAAAATGGGAAATGATTGACTAGGATGAAGTACTGTGGAAAGAGATCTGGGGGGTCATAGTGGACCACAAGCTAAATATGACTCAACAGTGTAACACTGTTGGAAAAAAAGCGACCATCATTCTGGGATGTATTAGCAGGAATGTTGTAAGAAAGACATGAGAAGTTATTCTTCCCTTCTAGTCTGCGCTGATTAACCTTCAACTGGAGTATTGCGTCCAGTTCTAGGTGCCGCATTTTAGGAAAGTTGTGGGCAAATTGGAGAAAACCCAGGGGAAAGCAACAAAAATGATCAAAGGTCTAGAAAACATGACCTGTCAGGGAAGATTGAAAAAATTGGGTTTGTTTAGTCTGGAGAAACAATGACTGACAGGGGACATGATAACCGTTTTCAGGTACATAAAAGGTTGTTACAAGGAGGAGGGAGAAAAATTGTTCTTGTTAACCCCTAAGCATAGGACAAGAAGCAATGGGCTTAAATTGCAGCAAGGGTGGTTTAGGTTGGACATTAGGAAAAACTTCCCAACTGTCATGGTGGTTAAGCCATGGAATAAATTGCCTAGGGAGGTTGTGAAATCTCAATAATTGGAGATTTTTTTAAGAGCTTGTTAGACAAACACCTGTCAGGGATGGTCTAGATCAGGGGTTCTCAACCTTTTTCTTTCTGACCCCCACCCCTTGCAATGTGCTATTAAAAACTCAAGAGCCCAGCAGTGGGGTGGGGTGGGGTGGGGGGCTTGAGCCTCTGGCCATCGGGCGCCCTCAGGCATCGGTGTAGTTTAATGTCTATTGGGGGGGCAGGGGAGGGCAGGGCCCAGGCCAGCTCTGCACGGTGGGGCCTGGGGAGGGCGCACCGCCTCCACCTCGTGACTCACCTCAGTGGGCCACCCAGCCTGACTGGGTTGTTGTAGGGGAGGGGCTCAGATAAAAAAGTTTGAAACAGGGTGGGGGGTTAGCTAGGAACTGTGTGCAGTGAGGGGTGTAGCTCAGGGTGCAGTGAGGAGTGTAACTCAGGGTGCAGGAAGGGGGCTGGAAGCTGAGGAGCAGCCGCAACCCTGGGCACTAGCAGCAGGAGACGGGGGAGCTCTGCGGCTGCCAGCTCCATGGCACAAGCCAGAGCAGCAGCCATCCCGCACTGCCTGGATCCGGCTTCCTGCTCGCGCTCTCTGTGTGTGTGTGTGTGAGAGAGAGAGAGAGAGAGATGGAGCTGACCCCAGGACAGCCCTGCTCTGGGTAAGGGCGTCATCCCTCCTCCCCCCGTTGACAATCGTTTAGATGGCATTAAAGATGGCAACAACTGGCCTTTCCGGGAAAGAAAGAGTTTGTTGAGATGGGCTGGAGCTGTCATTGTTGCTGTTACTGGCCAAGCCTGTTTCCTAGAAGAATCAAACAAGATAAATGCACTGAAGAGGGCAGAGAAAAGACAAGCAAAGATAGAAAATGTAGCCTCCGTTGCTGGTGTTGATGTTCATTTGCAATCTCTGCTGGAAAAACACAGGCATGGTACATGGTTTTAGCAGTCACGCCAGGACCTGGCAAACTTGTACCAGCATTGGGCTGTTTAGGACATTGCTTTTAGCTGCATCTTTGGTGACAGGCTCAGCACAGTGTTGCACAATATACAGTCTTGGCTGGCTAAAACAGACACTCATTAAACAGGAGGAAAAAGGAGAGGGCTAGAAAAGTGAAGAAATGAGGTGGGGAAGGAAAAGGACACATGGGGAGGGAGCCAGTCTGACATCCTGGGTGGTATTTGGAATTTAGCTGGAGCCAGTGAAGATGGTGGTGTCCTCTGGAGTCCTCTCTTGGACTGTTGTGGACAGGACATCTCTCAGGATCAGAAGAACATTATGAAGACCCAAAGATGTCCTGGTGGATCCCAGGCTCCCAGAAGACTGTGGCAATGATAGCCATGATGGTGATACTCACTCCTTTCCCTTCTTTCAATCAGCAATTGTGCTTGTGCTCGATTCCCCCCCAAAAGGGAGCAGTGGATGGAATAGGCCCATCACCTCATTATTTTTTCCACCTATTTGGGCCTAATTTCTGACTCGCTGATGCTGGTTCATTGATTTCTGGTCCCACATATCTCTTAATTAGCCGACATGATTTTTTCACAGTCCTTGAACTATATCAGTCGGCCTTTTGTTTGGACTAATTCAGTCTGTCTCCCTTTTGCACCTTTTTCCATCAACATTTGTTGCTATGCAACATTTTATGACACTTCACTCGCTTGTTACAATGACGCTCACAATTAGGGTAAATGTATACACCCCAATATTCCAACAGAATCCCGATAGCCCACTGATCAGGGTACTCAGCTGCCTAGTGTCAAGGACTTTGGCAGTGATAATTTGGAGGGTGGCTGGGTCTCTTGGTGCTGCCTGTAGATGTTGCTTATGTGGAGACAATGCCTGATCAGTGATCTACACTACAGCTCAGTACAAGTGACTTCAAGCATTGCGCTCTCGAGGGTCCTGTGGACCTGGTGTGTGATGAAGTACCTGGCTGAGAGACATTGGGTCTGCACTGTTATGGGAGGTGGTGCCCCACAGTGCCAGCACTCAGTGGTTGAGGTGGACAGACTTACACTTTGCCTCATGCTGGCTTTTCGTGGGTGGGGCTGGAGGTGAGCACCACAACATTTGAGTGCTTGTGATGACAGATCTGACAGAGGTTGCAGCGAATGTCCAGCCTGGATGAGCACGTCTTTCTTCTGCACTGATACTGCTTGATATTGTCTGCTGTGTTAACCCCTCAGGAGTAGCAGCTTCAACACTGGAAGAACCCTAGAGCATAGAGACACGTCTCATAGACGTGACTTCAAAACACCAAACCAAAAAGGCACCAAAACAGAAGTGTTGAGGCAAAAGCTATTGTAGCACCAAAGAGATGGCCCAATGACACTGAACCAAAGTGCCTCTGAGGTCTGGTACCCTGTTGGTGCCCCTGAATATGCTGTGAGATCACCAAAATAAAACAAGCAAAGAACCAGCCCCAACAGGAACGGAGATGGGAACACTTGGAAAGGATAGTGAAGCAGAATAGGTGCTGCGTCACCTGAAGAGCGGGATCGGTCCTGCTGGGAGCTCTTTTTCTGCCCTTGTTCAAGAAGAACTGACAGGATAATTCCAGGTATAACATTTAAGTTCAGAAGAGGCCTGAGACCATTAGTAAGGGGATTGGCCTTGCATTCCTAACTCATGCTGCTGCCTTTCGGGAACACCACCAAAAACAACAAGTCTTAAGAAAATCTTAAGGGAGTTCTGACTGTCTTGCTTTAGGGAACAAACATTGAGGAGTGAAAAATCAGGCACATTTGGTATCTTTAAAGACTGGACAATTATGTTTTAACATCCCCATAGAGGAAAATGGCTCACTAATCCAAGAGACAAGGTGGGTGAGGTAATACCTTTTACAGGACCAATTTCTGTGGGTGAAAGAGACAAGTTTTCAAGCTTACAAAGAGGTCTTCTCCAGGTCTAATCCCAGACTATTAGTTGGTTTATGGCCATAAACATGACTGTTTATTATCTGCATATATTTTTTGTCTTATTTAATGTATCTGTAGCTAGCCTGGTCATTCATACAAATACCTAATCCTTTTGAAATCCTACTTTAGTTCTTTGCCTCATATCTGGTGGCAGCACAGACTAGATCTGCAGTCTCATTATGCAGTGAGTAAAAATATATTTCCTTAGATCATGTTTAAATGTGGCCCTTCTTAATTTCATTGTATTGCCAAATAGGGTAAAGAAGAGCCCCCCAACTGACCGCTTCTGCACCATTATTTTTTATACCTTTGTTATGTTCCCTCTTATTCATCTTGCTTTAGAACTACATAGTTGTTCTTTCAGTCTCCTCCTTAGGGCTTTCCATGCCTCTAATCATTTCAGTTGTCCTTCCATTGTTTTGCAAAAATCCATCTTTGTCATTCCCCATAAAAGCAGGATGTGCAATAACGTTAGCTTATACACTCTTCCCGCCACAGTTCTAGAGTAGACCTGGAATCAGTAAACGTTGCAATCTAGGCTCATATGCTAGAAACGTTGAGCAGCTAGCACAGGAATGTGTTTAAGACGATATCAATCATTTTTCAGGCCATTAACAGCTTTTCAGTAATTAGGCAAAACACAGTAAAATGCTACAACTTGCATCATTCCTCTATGATGTTTAGTTAATTAACGCCATCCTGTAAAAGTAGCAAGCATAAATTATGGTGCCAACCGTTAGTTTACTATATATAGAGAGCAATTGTTACTTTGGGTCTGAGTTGTGAATGTTACCTAATTCCTACGGAATGAAAATTGCATGAGAGTGGCTACTGTAATGTACTTGCTTAGTTTAGACCTGCATTTCTCAAATGTGACCACCGTGGCCACATGCAGTCACCAGGGGCTTTTTTTGTGGCCACAGCATCCTGGACTGTTATGGGTGGGGGGCGGGCAAAGTAGTGGCGCCCTCCCTGTTACTCCTGCATGCACCGCTTTGGTGTTGGTTGCTGGGGCTGCCAGTAGTGGTTTGGCCAAGCTTCCCCTGTGGAGACACCTGGGGCACAATGTTGGAGGACCAGGCAGCTGATGAGTGTCCCACCTTCCCAGGGGTGGTGGGGTTCAGGCTTTGGGCTTCAGCAGCCTAGGATTGGCAGGATAGCGGGGTGGCAGGCTCTGGTCACAGGGCTTTGGGCACCAGCTCCCCACCTACCCCCATTGCCCCTAGCCCCCGCTGCCTCCCCCGACCCCCTCATCCAGGGCTTAATTTGTCCCCATGCTTGAGTAAATCTGCTGTGAAAAGTGATATTAACAAGCATACACGTATCACTTTTCACAAGACTCACTAGCTAGCAATACATAAATTACAATGATTTAAACAGCTATATGTGCGTATTTGTTTTTCCTAAAGTGAATTAAGTATTTTAGGAAAAAGTGTGAGCGGGGCCACCAGCAAGAGATGGTGGCTACATTCTGAGGCCACGAAAAAAAATTGTCCTGCCAACCCCTGGTTTAGACTGTATCTGAGGGGAGAGCAGTAGAACCACTCTAGGTCTAGTCATTACGAATGTTGTACTTGGAAGGGCACCTATTATAGGTTAAAAAAGGCTTTGATATTCTTTAGTTCCCTGTCATTACATACTATAGACCAGAGGTGGCCAAACTGCAGTGAGCAAGCTGCATGCAGCGCTTTTACAGTTAAAGTGTGGCTCATGGGCCCCCCTCTTCACATGCCCCCCCCTTCTCTGCCTACCAGACTGGTGTGTGTGTGTGTGGGGGGGGGGGGGGGGGGGGAGGGGAGTTCAGGGCTTCTACCCTGCAGCAGGGTAGCAGGGCTAGGGGCTTCTGCTGGAGATGACTGGTACCTGCTGAGAGTGGGAGTGCACAATGTAAAGGTTCAGCTCCCACAATAGCTTGAGTCACACCTGTCCCCTCCCCCTCCCCGCATGCCCTGCCCATTACCCTCACCAGTCCCTCCCAGCAGCTCCCAGGTATTAGCTCTGCATGGCGAGACAGTGGCAAATAGCTGGGAACTGCAAGGAGGGGCGGCTGTTTAGGCACCACAGGGAGGCAGCAGCGGTTCTCCCTGAAGCTCCCAGTTGTTTGCCACTGTATTGCCCCACGGCTGCAGTGCCCAGCTTGTCTGCTCCAGCACCTACCCCACACGTTGCCTCTGGCTTCGGCCCAGCGGGGATGGGGTCTCGGGTTTTTAGCCCTGCAGAGCATGCCTGCCAGGGCTCAGGGCTTCAGCCTCAAGCCCTGGCAGGCACCTCCAATGGGGCTGAAGCCCCAAGACACCCCTCCCCCCCACCCCCGAAGCTCAAGTCCCGAGCCCCAGCAGGTCCACCATGGCTCTTGAACGTCTGAAGATTGTCGTACGTGGCTCAGGGGGTCAGTACATTTGGCCATCCCGATCTAGACACTTGTTTCTGCAGTTTCCAAGCGTGCTAGGCACATTCCAGAACAAAGAAAGGAGCTACAATCTTTGCCCCCCCCAATAGGCATGACTCAGCAGTAAACAATGGGGCATATACTGAGGAAAAGCAAGAGTAAAAGTAATCAAAAATCTCTCAGCTGCGCACTTCCCAGTATGGTTATTGACCATTATGGTCACTGGTTTAATTTCTTTTTTAAAGAAACTAATTAATTTTGACTGTACAGAACATGTGTGTGTGTGTTTTTTAAGGAAATATTAGATTGAAGGGTGGTGGTGTGAGGAGAAGATTTTGAAAAGTGCAACCAGTAGGTTGGCATATAATGCTCATTTGTGCTTTTAGAAATCACCCTCAGGTTGAACAGGGATTGTACATGTTAAAGTATTACAATTAAAGAGTAAAATAAACAATCCAATATCACTAAACTACATAAAACCCTACATTGTATGGATAAGGAAACCCTGAGTTATATTTTAGTGTAATTAATATACTGGAGGAGGAGTAGGGAAATGAAAAAATAGCATTAATTTAGTAAGCTTTCCGGGGATATTTTCTTCACACATGTAAACAATGTATGGGTTGATTGCTGGGAAGTGTTTCTGAAGCTGACAGAGAGATGCAATTCCAGCTTTTTAATGAAGTGCTGGAGTTCTATGATACGTGGTATCCTGCAGGAATATGGCCCTGGGCTCTGGTCTGCTATGATTCAAAGAGACAGGCATTACTACATGTATCTAGTGCACCTTACAGATGCTTCTTCACTTTTATGACTCAAGTATACATTTGTTTAGTTTGGTGGAATCATCAGAATTATGTCTGGCTTTATGATTATGTAGCTTGAGAATGTAAGCCCATGAGTCCTAAGAAAGTGACCCTTCCTGAAGATATGTGGACTTTTTGTGACAGTCTCTGCCCCAAAGCAATACCCTGGCACCCCCATATTTACCATGGTGATATGATTATGATATGTTTTGTGCACAGTATGCCTTGTAAGGTATCATTCTAAAAGTCTTCATCTGTTAAACATTAATAGCCTGTTGGATTGTATGTGTTGTCATTGTATCTGAAGTTATGAATATTGACTATGTACCAGTATTTCAAATGTATTTCCTCCTTGAGTGACACCACAAGGCAGTTTACATCCAGTCTAGCCAGCACATTGTGGATGAACCATTCAAAGTAATGGCCCATTAAGAAACACAATAGGCCATAGAAGAAGCTTATCCTCGCCTGATGGGTTTTCCTGTGGATGCTTCAGCCAGAATATAAGTAATGGCTGCTATGACGCATCAAAGCGTGCAAGGATAAGTGACTAGATCATGCACTGCAGCCGTGGGGCAATACAGTGGCAAACAACTGGGAGCTTCAGGGAGAACCGCTGCTGCCTCCCTGTGGTGCCTAAACAGCCGCCCCTCCCTGCAGTTCCCAGCTATTTGCCACTGTCTCGCCATGCAGAGCACAAATTGTGCTGGGGACTTTGCTTGGAATAATGCAGTTCCCGCCACATGGAAGAAGCTATAAACATGACATAATTACAGGGCCTCACTCCCCCTACAACACAACACCTAGAAACACATCTGCAAGAAAAGACTTTGAATGGAGGAGAGTGGTCCCAGGCAGGAAAGAAGGAATCCCAGCCTGCGTATGAAAGATCTGCAAACGGCTTGTACCATCTGGGTGGGAGACTGCTTAATTCAAATCCTGTCTAGTTTATAGAAATTAGATTGCGATTTTGTTTCATTTTCTAGGTAACTAACTTTGATCTGTACACATTACTTATAATCGATCTTTCTGTAGTTAATAAATCTTTTCTTTTTTTCCACCTAAAACAGAGTGGTGTTTGAAAAGCAAAAGGGAAATCTGCTCAGGAATGGTGCATTGTCCTCTCCACATTGAAGAAGGGGTGGACTGTATAATAAACATACAAACTGGTCAGGCTTTTGGTATAGATGGTATAGTTCTGAATTCCTAGGCTGGGGAACTGGAGGGAAACTGGCTGAAACCTCTATTGTTGGTTCATAAGTGGCTAGTGAAAGCATTCATGTAACTGCAGCTGGGTGTCTCTGCGCTTGTGTATGGCTGTGTAGGTGCAAGTCCAGGAGAGGACTGCAGCTTGTCACAGCATCACAGTGAGTGAGGGAGCCCAGGCTGGTGAGACAGAGGGCTCAGTGGTACGCAGTTCCAGGTTGCCCCCCTGGGGAAGTACATCACACTTTTCAAAAGTCACTTCATGTCTAAATTTCATATTCACTTGCTACCATTTTGCATTTGCCATAAACTGAGTTGATGATTGAGCACTTTGCAGGATATCCTGTGTGTCAGGCTGTGGCCCACTGACCACGACTTAGAGATCCATTGAGGCTGAGAGATCAGATTGTCTCTCATAGAAGCCAGTGACCATGCCATTGCTTCACAAGAGCTCCCTAAATTCCTTTGAGATGTGAGACTATTTGGCAGTGAATCATCCCATCTTTTGTAAGACACAGCACGTTAACAATAGTCATTACTAGCCAATCATCAACTCCACAGTAAAGGAATTTGGGACAGTAATCTCCATGACAATGACAATCAAAATAAAGTGTTTATATATATATAATTTATTTTTTTATTTTAAAACTTCTTTGCGCATACATTTCTTCAACATCCTCCTTTTTTTTCATTGCACTTAAAAGTTTCAAAACCCCCCACAAAATATTTTTTACTAAACATTTTTTGTTCTCGGGTTACAAAAAAGGTAACATTTCACAGTCACAAAGCAAAAGTACATTGGTCCAAAACATCTTCCTCCAACAGATTCTTCTTTGTTTGGGCTATACAAAGTTTAGACAATCAAACATTCCTCAAAATATGCTAATGACGGAAAGAGGAAAGTGACGGCTACCAAATTTAAGAAACAAAAAAAGTAGTAAAATAAAGTACCCATGGAAGAACAAAAAAGGTGGAGGTTGACAAAGGAGCCTCCTTCAAGTACATCACAGGTAGAAAACAGCAGCACAGTTACAGCATTGTTTGGTCACTGTCTATATGATAGCCACATTACTATATCTACATCTAAGAGCCAGATAGAACAAAAAGTTATTTACACATCTAGAATGTTGTGGAAAGAAATTACCAGAGTCTGGAATTCATGTTAGATACAAGCCATGATGTCATGTGTGCAAAAAAAGGCAAGAACAAATAGGACAGAGTTGGCTGGGTTGCGTAGTGTCCTTTAAAACCAAGTCTATGTACAAGTACAGTTCAAAGCCAAAACCTGTCCAGATATTGTAAGTGTTGTGCTTCAAATCAGCAAGGAGACAAGGCATAGCTACTACAGTAATTCAGAGACCGCTTTAGTCGCATTTGATCATGTAAATAATTTCTTGTCAGTCCCGTGGCCTAAAAACCACGTTTGCTTTACACAGGCAGCCTTGTTGCTTTTCAATTTATTAGGAAATCTCTCTCTTTTCTGGTGCAGGGGCTATTGACAACGAGCTCTCTCAGGTGGTATGATTATGTATTCACTCAGAGAATGTAACTCTGTTGGTTACCTAATGAAATATCTGGGCTTTCCATTAAATTAAGCAAGAGAAATTTTTGGCCGCATAGGCAGGAGAAAGTTTGAGAGGCAGCTGTATTAGCGTACGGAATAGTATTCAAAGGGGAATAGAGGAAATCACTTTGCTTGGGATGTTTAAAATAAGACTGGCCCAAGCACTTGGGAAAAAAGCTTTAGGGAGTTATCCAGCATTTGCAGAAGAGATAGACTAGATGATTTATTAGTCATTTTCCATATATAATTTTTATTAGTCTATGATTTGATGACTTGCCTGATTTTGTAAATAGTACTGCTTGATTGGAGGGGGATAGCATTGTGAAGCAGCATTATTGATTGGCACAGCAGGATTATTACCATAGTTGATCATTCCTAGGCAGTCCAATTCCTGCATGTCAAATATCCTATCAAAATGAGAGCTTTTCTATGTGCTGATCCCTTATGGGCACATGTGTGTATTGGGAGCACAGGGACTGAGATTTGCTGTCCCAATGGAGTGTGCCTTATTACTGAAGTAGTGCCTTTAAGGCACAAAATCTTCTTGCTGGAAAATGGCATGCACACAACAGTGGTCATAGGTGGGAAGAAAATTTTCAAAGCTTTCTACTTGCCTTCAGAAATGTTTGCTGCTGTGACCCATAATATGCTGAAATCTACAAACGGAAGCAAGAGTCTATGATAAAACAAGATGTACTTGAATATCTTTTCAATAATTCTCCCCCCACCCCTAAATATTCTCCTGCCTCCTAAAAGCATCACATTTTGGAGAAAAGTATGGAATGCTATACAGAGGTGGTAAGAAGGTATTTATACTAAAAGCCAGGCTACGACAGCATTGTATCAGAGCACGTTATATTGGGCAGACATTTCTCACAAGGAAAGCATGTGCATGCCTAAGAGGTTTTGAATGAAGAGCAAAACAAAACACACCAGCACAATTACAGTAAACTTATGTTTGACTGGGAAGCTTTTTATTAAACTAGAACATCCTTAGAGCTCATTAAAACAAGGACTTGACTGCAATTCAGTTTGCACAGAATTCGAGAGTCTCTGTTTTCTTTCTCAGTGTTCTGAGTGACGTGCTTTTGGCCTTTCCAGGAAGTGCTCTGGAAGCCAACACCATGATCTAGACATGCTAGCTGCAAAGGGATGAGGTGAATGGTGGTGGAAGTCTGAATGAAAAAACAAGAAAACCTACTGAGCTCAATTCACAAAGCAATAGCAATGCTGGGAAGATTTTGCTAAGAGTCATTTTGCTACTTTTGATTTATGCACCTCACTGTTGGTGCCAAACACTTTTAAGGTTACTTTTAAAAAGGCTGTTAAATGGGAAGGTATATTTTTCCATTGCAGTTTAAGGACAGTAATACTCTAAATCTTGCTGTAATGCAGAGTCACATATTGCACTGCAGATGAATGAGTTTCAATTCAAAGATCTTTCTTCCTGTCTTCTGAATGATGGCAGCTGTAGACACCATGCTTCTAACTAAAATCAAGGATAACACACTGGCATTGGATTTGTATCAATCAGGCTCACAGCCAGTACCATAGGCATTATCTTGAGACGTACCAGTGCTCCCTCCTGTTAGTACCGCTCAAAAGGATTTGCCATTGTTTCCCTCCTGATTTAAGTGAACTGAATCATTGAGGACTACACAGCTACAAAACCCATGAAAAAGTACATGGATAAGTTTACTAGGCCAAACTAAGAAAAAATAAATAGGTGCATGAGGAAAAAGCTCTTGCTTGAACTATAAAACATATGAGAGATTATGTGGAAAATGTTCTAGACTCAGTGAGATTTCAAATCTGCATCTCTCTTTCCATTTGCATAAAGAAAAAGGGGTAAGGGCAAAAAAGGTAAAGCACAGCAATACATAAGCAGATATGCTGCTGATTTATGTAGGCTCTGGATTGTGAACCAGCCGTGTTTTCTGCAGTGCTATCACACGCAGGCACTGTGGAATCCATGGAATGGTTTGCAGGCTACAATCATACACTTGGGGCACGTTTGAGCCAAATTATCCACACAGCACTGTCTCGTTTCAACTTGGAACTCCTGTTTACTATTGACAGGGAGGGGCTTTTAAGTCTGGTGCACTGGGATTGTTGTACTTGCACATCAAAGTGGCATAGCAGCCCTTGTAGTGCCACGGATTGAACTAAACACCTGTTGAGCTTCACTGAAAACACATGGTACCTTGTTTACGTAGCACATAATAAATTACTCCGTTGGAAGGCTCCAGGCCTGTCCTATTTAGAAGAAAATGTGACCACCTCAGGGAATGCAAAGGACGCGGCATCCGCTTGTTAAAGCTGGCACTTTCTCCTTTGGGACAAACTTACCATTTGTGAGGTGTCTAGTTAGCTCGCCCATATTTATAGGATTATGTCAACTGCATTTCTCCTAGCTAGCCAATTTTATTTACAAACTGGGATCAGCAGCTCCAGCAGAAGACAGTTAGGGAGCTCGCTAGCCATGAGGACCCAGCTATCTGTTAGCAGATTCTGAAAAAAGGATTGAAATCACTGGCAGTGAAGAGAGTTCTATGTTTATAGACCAGTAACTGCAGCTATGTCTGCATTGCAATCGGAGCTGTGCTTTGCGGTCTGTGGAGCCATAACCATCTAGCTAGCCCAGGTCCCAATAACAGTTAAGACGCAGCAGTGTGGGTGTCAGCAGAGGCTGTCCAAGCTCCCCGGGACCTCTGGGCACACCCTGGCATTGCTAGCCCACGCTGAATCTCACTGCTGTTTTTAGCCAGATTAGTTAGATTAAGGCTAGCGCGGGTATGGCTACATGAACTGCAAATCACACCTCCAATTATTGCACTACACTGGCTATGTCTGCACTGCATTTTGCCTGAATGGTTTCCTGTCGCACTGTTGCTTCTACGCTGGTATCTTATTTAGAGAGATTTTTCTTAACATCAAGTGAATGCAACTGGCAGAGGAGACCAAGCAAGCCAAGGACTTCCACTAACGCATTAATCCTTGACCCCTGGTACCAAAAGGTGCAGAGTTATGAGTGTGTTGCCACCTTCTGAGCATGGGACTCTGATGATGGGGGCAGGGCAGAGGGCTTTTATGATGAATAATAAGGGAGACAGAGGTGAAAGGCTTTTCAATAAGGTTGCTATCTGTATTTCTGGGTTAATAACTAGAACAATAACATTTACCATAGACACCCAATTAAACCCAAACTCCGAAGACAAAATACATTTACTGAACACTGATCGCTAAGCTGTATGTCCAGTGATCTTTTCAACAGGATGCATCATAAAGCAGACAGAACCAGCCAAAGAATGAAAATCCTAGGTCCCAAATGGTACGTCTACTCTCCAGCGAGGAGCAAGCCTCCCAGCCTGGGCAGACGGACTCAAGCTCGAGTGCTAAAAATAGGAATGTGGACATTGTGGCTCAGACTGGAGCTCAGCCTCTCAAGGCCACGGACTTCTTAGACTTGAGAGCCCAAGCTCCAGCCTGAGCTGAAATGTTGATCCTGCTATTTTTAGTGCACTACCTCGAGCCCTGCTAGCACGAGTCAGTCTACCTGAGCTGCAGGGTAGCCCGACCCAAAGAAACCTGGGCTTCCAGAGGAACTCTGCATCAAGTCAAGATCTGGTACATCATGGTTAGACATCAAAGGAAATCTTGACAAAATTCCTGTTGCAAGATTTATTCTTGTAACGACACAATGTGCCCTACTCGCCAGGGCAATTTTTGCAGATGGCTTGGCTGTGGTGAGTTAGACCAAGTCACAAGGACAGTCTTGGTTTTGCCACCAAAACGTGTAAAATAAGGAGCTGTAAAGTCTCCAGAGAGTTCTGAAGGGGGTTTAAGTGGGAAAAATGAGAATTCAATCATACATGTACAATTTTTGGAAGGTCTTCATGGAAAAAGAATGACAATTACTCGTAATGACCAATAACGTCAAGTGTCAGATCAAGTTTTAACTTTTTTTTTTTTTTTTTTTTTTAAATGACCCATCCCAAGGCCATGACTTCAGTCATCTTGGGGATGTTGAGAGCCTCACTGGCTTTCAATCCCCGTTTCTATTTTCAAAACTGAAAATGGCTGTTTCAAGCCACATGGTAAACTGAAAAAGATTAAGTCCTGTTTCAGGTCACAATGGGGTCCTCACTTGGAGGGACAATACAGGGAACCATCAATCCATAATATATTAGCAGCATTTAAGTCCATTCCTGTTAAGCACCAAAAACAAATTAATATAGGGAAGCTGTAACCTTAAGAGATACCTTTAATCGTGTACAGGATATGTGCAGAGCCCTACCTTTTGGGCAGAAACATTGCCTTCCAGCATGAGTTTAGATTAAATTACATCAATCAGAACTGTCCTGGTCAGATCTGAACATCATGTCTTTTCAAAGGCTCTTCCTAAAAAGACCACCCTCCCATTATCATTGTCAGTGCTACTTTCATGACAAGTTGTTTCCATGTATTAAAGGAATGACATAGACAGAAATGTCGTCTCCTGAGCCCAGTCTGTCGTTGGATATTCTCCAGCCCCTGTCCTTCAGCACTCCCCTGGCTCGCATCACCAGGTCCTGAGCTGCTAGCGTGTATCTGTGAAGGAGGAGGAACACCGTTACATTGCAGAAATAGAGCATGCAGAGATCACGGTTGCTAGTATTATGAAGAATGTGTTTTCACAGCTCATGAGATTTACATTTGTGAGATACAAAGACAAGCTGTCAGATCCGTTCATCAGCAATCAAAGAACAAGTGTTGACTACTAGTAAAAATTATTTAGCACCTGAGGATCTCTAAGCATTTTACAAATTTTAAAGCATTAGGTCAAGTTTTTCACAAGCGGCTAGCAATTTTGGGTGCCCAACTCGAGACACTTTAAGGTCGCCCGATTTGCAGAAAGTGCTGAACATCCCTCAGAAAATTAGGCCTTTGTAAGGGATCTTATATGGAGCACCCCAAAAAAATCACTAAACCCCTTTTGAAAACCTTGATCTTCAGCGTCAAACACCTCTTTAAAGAAAGTTAAATAGTAGTATACCCATTTCATAGATTGATACACTATGGCAAGAGGGTGAGCGACGCATAGTGAGTTGGTTACAAAGCCAAAAATAAAATCCAGGAACTCCCTGATCTTTACTTCAATTTATACCTTACACCAAAAGGATGAATTGTCAGTTTCCACTGAAACAGTATCCTATTTTTGAAACCATTATAATTATTTTAAAACTGACAAAATACATAGAAGTTATATAGTCAGATTAATGAAATCAGCAATCTCTTTAAATTTATTAATTCAGTGAAGACCATTCCAAACTGACATGTCAGGTGCTTACTGTATTGGAAATATTTGCTAGCCATTTCATTTAGTTACAAAACTGTGAAACAGAGCGGCACTCCATTGAGCTGAGCTGCATTGTATTTATTGCAGATATTTGTTGTCCCCCAGCTTCATGAAACAGTTGAGAAACAATGGACACTGCTCTGGGGGCCAGAAGCACGAAGGTGGCACATAGCCAACCTTGGACCCTGCCCAGCTCTTGTTCTGCATGATTCTCTAGCAGAACTCAGTCAGGGCCAATATGTATAACTGAAATGTTAGAGACACACGGTGGGTGAGGCAATATCTTTTATTGGACCAACTTT
This sequence comes from Chrysemys picta bellii, assembly GCF_011386835.1. Lineage (NCBI taxonomy): Eukaryota > Metazoa > Chordata > Testudines > Emydidae > Chrysemys > Chrysemys picta. The sequence goes on from NC_088791.1 coordinate 61,911,216, forward strand.
GTTGGAGAGAGAGACAAGCTTTCGAGCCACACAGAGCTCTTCTTCAGATCCCAAAGCAGGAAGAGCTCTGTGTAGCTTGTCTCTCTGTCCAACAGAAGTTGGTCCAATAAAAGATATTACCCCACCTACCTTGCCTCTGTAATATCCTGGGACCGACATGGCTACAACCAGCCTGCACATAACTGAAATGTTGTCAGTTCAATGACCATATGCTCAGGTACGGAGGCCTGCAGTTTTGCACTACACTAAAACATATTTGCAGGACACTTAGGGGAATGATCACAACAACAAATCCCTAAATGGCTAACTTGTGATTTTGACAGGACTGATTCTACCTTCCAGAGGCTCATGACAAAACTGATCACAATGGCACTGGAGCATCAGTTCAGGACACTTCCGTTTCCAAGAGAAAGCAGCTCACTTACAACTTCTCAGATACTTAGCCCTCAGTCTGAAAGATCAGCTGCTTAGTAGTGTTATTTTTACAGCACGAGTCCTTGCTCAACTCTACCTCTGGTGCCAATGCAATATTTACCATGAAGAATATTCCACATAATCCTAGTTGCATTAGCTGGATCCACACTTCCATGACAAAGTACATTTTCACCCATCACAAGGCTATCTCAATGCTGATAATCATTGTCATCTCTGTTTTCCCAGTGCCTGGCTGCTTCTGCCTGGAAAGGGGCAGCAGGATGAGTGTGTGTGTTTTGGGGGTGGGAAAGTATCTAGGGGCTGTATAATAAAATCAGCACCAAACACTGGCCCAAATATACAGGGAACAGGAACCAAAGACTCTGGCATCCTGGCAAACCCCATAGACGTCAGGTAGGTCGCCCCACCAACTGTGAGGGATCCCTTCCTAGAACAACACAAAGTACAAGGGACAAGGCCCCAAAACCAGTTATAAGGGCAGCACTCCAGGGAAACCTTTTGGGGAAGTGACCTGCACCAGAACTCATCTAAGGACAAAGAGCAGACACTTCAAATGATCATAAATGGCAGGGCGCTCATTATGCAAGAGATGGTTACTACAGGATTTGAGGTTAGAATAAGCTGAGAATGCATTATTTAATGGCACAAAGCTTGAATCAGAAAAGATCGTATGTAACTGGCGAAGATGAATACTCAAGAAACAGTATGACGGTGGTCATTATTACTGTTTTTCATTTTAACACTTGTTGGTGTCTCAGCAGTCCAGGAAATATTAAGACACACTACACAACGACTCAGCAGTTGGAAGGGATTTTTAAAATACAGTTTCAGAGTAGCAGCCGTGTTAGTCTGTATCCGCAAAAAGAACAGGAGTACTTGTTGCATCCGAAGAAGTGGGCTGTAGTCCACGAAAGCTTATGCTCTAATAAATTTGTTAGTCTCTAAGGTGCCACAAGTACTCCTGTTCTTTTTAAAATACAGTGTAAACTTCACTGCACAGTAAATGGAGATTGAAAATTGGAATGTAAAGGAAGGGTCAATGTCAAATGCAAATAACGGATTAAAAGCAGAGAATGGGGTGTTTTGGCGATGCACTGAGAAACTGGTAAGATTTTCTAGGCCTCACTAGTTTTAACAAGAGATTTTTCTCTCTGTGATAAGAAAGGGGTCTAAGGGTCATTTTACACAAGTGAAGAGGTAATGACATAGGCACAAACTCTCTCTTAGACACACACACGCTGCAGTTGCCAAGATCTGTTCTATAGCAAAGATACTGAAGACCAGGGAGAGAAGATAACAAGAAGCACTGACCCTATTGCCCCAATACAAAATGAAATTTCATTTTCTAAAGAAATACACATTGATACGCCTCAGCTTCCATATACCAACATCCAATGCGAGGCTAAAGAACACACAAATTCCGCATGGCACACCCAGAGCTTGCATCAGACATGCGATGAATAAAAACAATCAACGAGAGTTGCAGCTAAGAGCATATTTTCAAGGATTTCTCAATTTTTGTCAGAATTTAGGAGAAGAAAATGCCAGCAAGCCAGTGAAAGGGAAAGTTTGGCTTTCACCTGTTCCTAATTTACAAGGGCTTCCCACAATTCAAGAACACAAAGGAGTCACTATTGCTTTTAAGCTGCTGTATAAAAGCTGAAGGGCTTTCCTGTTTAAACTGGTGTTCTGAAATGACAAGATTACAAAAGCCTTCAATAAGCCAGAGATTCTCACAAAGACAGAATATGAAATACACAAGAAAAGGAGGATGTTGAAGCAAAGAAAACAGAGTAGGTAAAGACAGTAGAAGGGGAACATATTCCTCTTCCAATGCAGAGTTGAATTAGAGCACTACTGTTCAGCTGGGCATCAGAGGAAATGGGGTGAATTTCTGGCACTTGGCGATGAATAGCAGCAGCAGTCCATTATTGAATGCTTTATCCACTAATGCTGTGAACTTGGGATTCAACTGTCAAGATAGCATTAGAGAACTGCTGAAGTAGTCTTAAAGTACTTCTTCCCCAATGACGAGCTGCACCGGAATGCAACTTTTGTGATTTGAGAGTATTTTTTCCCCTCCTGCTGAAGCTTTCAGTATTGATCAGCGGAGTACTGCAAAGAGAAATGGCTGCAGTGGGGGAAATACACTCTTGGCAGACTGTATGGCCTGCTTCCCAGACTCCCAAGCACAAAGGAGGTAGAGAGACTCCCCAGAACCTCCTACGTATCCCGCACAGCCTGAGAGTGGGGACAGGACATGGGGAAAGGTGAGAAGGAAAGATTTTTGAAGTAGCAATCAGGGAGCACAGCTGCAATGCCTGAGCTGTATCAGCCTCATACGAGGAAACAGTATGATACTGATGCTCCTTCATTGTCTTCTTCATTTACGCTTTTTCACCGCTCCCTATATATGGGCTGCACTTCCTGAGTTGATCTGCAAGGCCTTACCTGTCCATTTTGTGTAAATATTAACCCCCCACCTTTCTTACTCCATCACGCCACTGGTTAGCCTGCACTGGGAAACCACAAAATGATCAACCCTCCCTACTGTCTTGTTCCTTCACGTCTCATTGTGCAAGTTCCTAGGGGCAGGGATCATGTCATCTGTTTTGGGGAGACGCAGAGCATCAGCTATAAAACGTAATAATCCTGAAGTATAGTCTTATGTCTCACTGTCCTCTGTTTCTCTTTTCCTTCCCTTTTGCCACATAAGGGCTTTCCCATCATCCCTTCACTGTGTTTAAAATTAGTAACACTGTTGTGTAATTTCACTTGCATGGCAAGTCAGGGGACAGCAGAATATCAGCAGGTTTATATTTACATATAGGAGGTGACCTCTGTTAGAGCCCAGTGGCCTATATTACAGTGAGATCAGGATGACGACACTGTGCTAGTGCTCTAATGGACACTTGAAGTAGAAAATGAAGCCTTCAGATTCAGCCACACAACTTGGAAGACATTCCAGATGACGACCACAATGTGGCAGGTACCACATGACAATGCAAAACTTCTACAGTTTATCTCATGAATCCACTGTGCTTTCCATGTGATTGCACCGCCATAGTTTTTGAAAGAGGAGATAGAACCAAAACCTCATATCAAACTATGCCTGAAACACAGGAAAGGTTGGATCTGAGGTTCCATTTTTGTAATGGGATGAACTAGAACCTGAATCTGAATACGGCTTCATTTTAGGAAGAGTGCATATAGGTAATTTGCAGTTTGGGCCCATCTTTAGTATTCAACAAAGAATTTATATAGATAACAGAGACATCCAGAGTTCCAATACTAAGAATTAACAAACTAACAAAAGCCCCAAGAGTTTTGGAAGAGATGTAAACTGTCATGTGTCAGAGCATAAGCCAACCTCTAATTAATGGGTGTTAGTAAGAAACCATTCCTGTGGACAGATGATTCCATAACTGCCTACTCTAGTGTTTCTTGCATCTTCCTCTAAAGCTTCTACTATTGGTTACTGCTGGAAACTGGGCTAGATGGACCACTAATCTCACCCAACATGGAGGTTCTTATTATGACCACAATGTGGAAGGTATCACAGGATCCATACAATTTCTCCCATGGGTCATTTCCACATTCCCCATCATTTAAAAATTCAAGTTGGTGAATTTACCGTAGAGTGTGTTACTAAACTTATCAAACAAGTTGGAATTTTGCTAGACAACATTATTTTAAACATATTTGCAAAGTGATCAATACGTAAGATCTCTCCTTAACTGACTACTCCGAAGAATGGGACACAGTTTCATAGTCAGGACTGCTATACAATCATGAATCCATTAGCTATACTTCATTTGGACTACTGTGAGGTAATTAGGTAAAATCTTTCACACAGTACTTTAAACCCTTTAAATATTCTTTATAACCAAGCAGCAAGAGCAATTCTGCAAGGTAATTTTCATAAATATCATTGTAAGCCACATGAAAGACTGTTCTAATTACCTCTTGCAAGCTGGCATGAAAAATGCCTTGCCACTATTATTTATAAGTCCCTAAATGATCTGGCACAAAATTACTTAAAAGAACAAATTAACATTCACTTCAGATGTCCATTCATAGAACACCCGGTCAAACACTAATAAATGTGTTTGTTCTGAGACTTAAGTAAAGAAGGTCCTGATTCTGGTGTGACTTACACTGGAATAGATCAGGAGTAACCTCACTAAATGTAATGGAGTTAAACCAATGTTAGATGGATCAGAATGAGACCCAGAAAAATCTGCTTTTCCTTTTAGGATTCCTAATCTTTTGTATACTGTATAATAACCTCTACTAATTAGTTCAGCTAACTCATTGGTGACATTTAACAAAGAATCTTCGTTCTTAGTGCAAGAAATGTGTGGCAAAGCTACCTCATTATCCGCCTTCGTATCCCACCTCAAAACTCTCCTTTGCCATGATACCTACAAAAAACTTGACAGTGATTAGGCTGCTGGCATGCACAGACCAGAGCCTACCATGCAGATCAATTATGTTTCATGTATTCCCCCAACCGTCTAATCCAGCATCTGGTGTATCTTGTCTTATATTTAGACCGTAAACCTCTTGAGGCAGGGACTATCACCTTTTTTGTTCTGAGTGTACAGACCTGCCACAGATGGGGTGCAGATCTATGAGTAGGGCCCCTAGGCACTATGGCAGGGGCAGGCAAACTTTTTGGCCTGAGGGCCACATCGGGTCTCTGACTGCCTCCCGGCACCCTATCCAACCCCCCCGCTCCTTCCTGACTGCCCCCCGGGACCCCTGCCCCCAGCCCTCTGACTGCCCCGCCCCCTATCCACACCCCCACCCCCTGACCACCACCCTGAACTCCCCAGCCCTCTTACCATGCTGCCTGGAGCACCGGTGGCTGGACTGCGCTACAGCTGCGCTGCCTGGCCATCCAGAGCATTGTGCCGGCGGTGCAGTGAGCAGAGACTGCGAGGGAGGTGGAACATGAACAGAAGGGGAGGGGCTAGGGGTAGCCTCCCGGGCCAGGAGCTCAGGGGCCGGGCAGGAGGGTCCTGTGGGCTGAATGTGGCCGCGGGCTGTAGTTTGCCCACCTCTGCACTATGGTAATAAAAATAAAAACAAGAGGAGTCCTTGTGGCACCTTAGAGACTAATACATTTATTTGGGCATAAGCTTTCGAAAGCTTATGCCCAAATAAATTTGATAGTCTCTAAGGTGCCACAAGGACTCCTTGTTTTTGCTGATACAGACTAACACGGCTACCACTCTGAAATAAAAATAAAGTTATCAACTTCTGAATGATTGAAAGATTAGACCTATTGTAAATGGTTAGCCGCTTAATAGGTAGGCACTATTATTTGTATTGTGGTAGCAGACCCCAGAGAGATCAAGATCCTATTGGTCTAGATGCTGTACACTAATGTACCAGGAGACTGTCTCTGCCCAGAATCCATTGAAATCTGAATAGATAAGGCTGGCAGAATGGGAGGAAGGGAGTATTATCACCCCCATTTCACATATGGGGAACAGAGGCACAGAGAGATGCAGTGACTTGCCCAAGTTCACACAGGAAGTCTGTGGCAGAGCCAGAAATTAAATCTGATCTCTGTGCAGTGACTTACCCTCACGACCATGCTTCCTCTCCACTGTTAATTTACAATAAGCTATTCATGATTCCAGGTATGTGTATGTCCTTGGATAGTGTTGCTGATGTCAACTCGGATAAACTGAGATTCCCCGGATAAAGTTTTAAATAATATATTGTTTGGCGACTCCCACCCCCACATTATCAACCAGGTGAGGCACCTCAAAGTTCTGACCATTCTTCCTCTGCCGTCGCCTAACACCCTGAGGATCCCTCTGTTCCTAACTGATTCCTGACTAGTTTCTCCTCCTCTTTCCACTACTTCCCTCACTGGAGCTTAGAGAAGTTCTGGGTCTGCTACTAACTGATGATAGGATTTCATTAATTTGTAACAAAAGTTTTGGGAAAGCTTGTTTAAATAAAGATGGCGGCCATGCCAAAACCGGGAAATCAACAATCAAGCAACTTGTTTCTAAGCTGAACGGCACACAAAACCCAGCTCTCCATTCCCCCGGGCATATTCCTGCACTGTTGCAAGTAGAATCATGTCCTGAAAAGAGGAGAAAAATTACAGGAAAATTCTCTAGGATGGGGGATGGTCAACACTGCTCTCTGTCTGTCCACCGTGGAGCACTACTTCAGACTCAGATGAGCCATACGTTCTCATCAGCAAAGGACTTTCCCTGGGGTTCTCTATGCTTTTTGACTGGCTGAGTCACCAAGCTCACTTTAAGATTTGCAGACAGCCCCTTCTTCTAACTGCTTGCTAAGGTAATCCTTGCTACCCACCTAGAGATAACTGTGCCTCAGATTTTCCAAGAGAAAGTCATTGTGCCTAATAGGGAATGAATGGGGTGATTGTAGGCAGCTGCCCTGGGAGCTACAAGTGTTTGTCATAGAGTTCAAGGCCAGAAGAGACCACCAGATCATCTAGTCTGACCTCCTGCATATCACAGGCAACTAAACACCACTCATCCACCTCCACACCAAGGCCAACACCCAGAATTAGACCAAAATATTATAGCCCTAGGAAGACTAAACTATAGTGTGCCATAGGTAGAGAACAGGAGGGACTGAGGTGCAGCAGTGGCCAAGGCCCCGGTAATGGCATGGAATTGATTAAGTGAGAAATACCCAGATGATCCTGGCAAGTGCCCCATGCTGCAGAAGAAGCCAATGCACATCCCCTCAAAGTCACTGCCAATCTGACACAGGGGGAAATTCCTTCCCAACCCCATGTATGGCCATTAGTTTAACATTGTGTGCATATTCTTAAGTAATCAGTGCCTATTTTTTAGGCCCTGTTACTAGGCACTATTCACCTACCCAGCCTCTCTTCCTCCCAAACCAGGATGGTGGGTTGGATGTCCACATGACCAGCTGTTGCCTCCATCATGGCTTTCAGATTCCTCCCATTGCGGTGGCAAGTTGGAGTCAGCACTCAGTAGTACTAGGTGCACGTACTAGCAGTGAGCAAGAAGCAACCAAGATAAGAAGGGCAGCACCAGGTTTTGTGGACAGTTCTTGTGAGACTCTCCCTTTTGGGGGGCAGGTGGGTGCGGCAGGTGTGCACCAGGGAGAGAGGAAGCAACAGCTGGGTGAATGAAGTCCCAGAGAGGTGGGGAGGTTCCAGGAAGCAACCCCTCAAACAACTTATTTATAGAAGAGACAAACGGTCACTACAGTATATGGGGAGCCTTTTAGCACTTGGTTTGGCTGGTATCTACCTCTTTGGGAACAGGGCAGGAGAAAGGGGGATGGATTTTCCCAATCCTGCTGGCACATCCCTAGACTGTTTTTTTAAATGAAAAGCACCATTTTGTGTTGGCTGTTCAGCATATACATATGTTGCTGCTGCTTCTTTTCTCTTGGGCAGGCTGTAGGATGCCATAGCCCTGGCCTCTCCTGCAAAACCTAGTATTTATTTATCTATTTACCTTAGCAAAGGGACTAATAAGCTGTAGGGAAGTCAAGCAGCCCAGGCTCTCTCATTTCTACCACATCTCTCTGAGAGAGGAGATTGTGAAGGTCAGAATGTCACAGCTGCAGCTTCACGCTAATCATCCATTCACCTGACAATCCAGCACTTGCAGTGAAATGCTATTTTACATTCCATGTTTGTAAGTGTCAGTATAAGAAAATACTGTTTGCAATTTTCTCTAGAATGGCTGTCACTTAAAAACCCAAGTGGCTGCCAGAGTGCCTTTGCCCATGGTTATCTTCACCGTTTTCCCTTTGTGTGGTAGTACAGGGCTAAGTCTGAAAAGATGATGATTCAGAAACAAACCCATGAAGCATTTTCAGACTTGCTGTCCTCTTTCCCACACCAACTGCCATCAACAGACTAATGTAACTAGAGCTCTATGGATTTTTCCACACATTTTCATTTGGGTACCGAAATATCCCAGATTTTGTGTCTGACACTGGGCTGCCCTCCCAAGGGAAATGGGAACAAAATGTTTAAAAAGCTCTTTTCTCTGGTGTATTCGAGTGGGAGTTTTCATAAAAGGAAAAATGCAACCCAGGAGAGGGGATGGTTCAGGACAAAGGGGTGGCTGGGCATAGAAACCACGGGGCCTGAATTTGGGAAGCAACAATGAGGCCCCCTTCACTCTGATATTTTAATTCACAATAAAACAGACTGACCCACTCACTCAAGGGAGAACATGTGACATTTAGCTCTTTGGGACCATTTGTATTGCTAGATAATAGGATGCTGGGAAGAGCAATGTTGACCAGGAAGAGGAGATAAAGCCAGGAAAATAGCAAATATTATTGATGAAACAGGCTGCAATCAAACTTTTAATCTCTTCTTCTCACTCAACTTATCCAGCCGTTGGCACTCCGGGCATGTGCTATTAAAGACTGGTTTTAAGAACATAATATGACCAGTAAAGTGAACGCACAATGAGCAATGGTACGGGAGCCCCACATTCAAAAACCACATGTAGCCTCAAGGCTCCTGCACCACATGACTGCACTGAGGAAAAGATGCTCAGAATCTGTAGGGGCAACGTGGGCAAACTACCTTTCCTTCCAGCACTCCCTAGCAACAACGCCTACTGGGTTGGTGCTGTGGCACTGCAGTTGCTAAATTCCTCAGGGGAAAGAGAAAATTATTCTTAAGTGGGAAATGGCTTCCCAGAAGGAAATGATCAGCCAGACAAACAAATATGCCATGTCCTTCACTGGGAGAAGCTGAGGTCTCCACACAGCTTTAGTGTGGTGGGAAAAATAGAACCCGTGCCAAGATACTGCCCAGCCTATCCCCGTACAGTCAGCAGGTTTTTAACACATCTTTGATAATTCCCACTTTGAGAGCCTCCAAGCTGCAAACCTATCCATAAAGATACAGAAGAACTTACAAGAGAAGGTTCATTCACTTCATGTTACTCTCTCGAAACAAATGAGTTACAAACCCAGGCTTGCTGCAGCAGAGGAATTCTGTCAGGTAAGAGCACAAACCTGTGGGGATCATCAGGGTCACAGTTTGGTAGGAAGTTTGTGACAGCTTCTGCCACTTCTTCATTTAATAATACATCCCAGAGTCCATCGGTAGCTAAGATCAGCACATCCTCTGGTCCATGCTCATACTGCAGAAGATTGTAGACTCTCACCTACAATCACAAAACAAGAGATTCAGTCACATGAAGGAGGAAATATTCCAATTCTTGTGAAAATCTGCTGATGCTGGTCTGGAGTTAGCAATTTAGACAGGGCGCTCAAATAACTCCCAGATGTAGCACTTTTGCTCTACCCTCCCCGCCCCCAGTAGGGCAACTTCTTCATCGAGCTGGCAATCTCTCTTAGGCCCGGATTCAAAATAGCATATCCTACTGCCTACTGCTGGATGGCGCTTAATCAGGTGCTTAAGTGTTGACCTGAATAGGAACAGACTTGAGTGTTCTTGAATCAGGGTTCTAATGCATTTATGTAATGCTGACAGCGGTGATCAAATCAATCAAACCTATTCCTCTCCCTTCTCCTCTTGTGGCCATGCTCTGCATTTTGGCTATTCTCCATCATTAGGATAGCTGGTCAAATAAGAATTTAATAATTTATTTGATGAATTTTTAATAACTGTTTTCACTATTTGCCCAGAACCCATTAACTATGCCCAATAAATTGCACGTGTTCTGAAGTGCTTAGTGCATTGTATAAGGATTTGCTACCTAAAGTCTTTTCTATAGCCCACATCCAGCAAAGAACTTAAGAATATGCTTAACTTTAAGCATGTGAGTGGTTCCATTGAAGTGAATGGATCATATTCTTAAGTGATTTGACGGACTGGGGCCAATTTAAGGAACCATATAAAATATCAGTGGAAAAGGTTCTTCCATACTAGGCTATTTCCCTAAAATGCCCATAGGTTTTGTTACTTAAGGCTGCAGTCACATAGCCAAGAACTGAACTGACTTCTCCATCAGGCCTCTGATGCTGAAGAATCTGACAGTCTATGTTTAAAATGGCCTCCCGTAACCCCCTGCTTGACTGAGCTGTCTAAACCATGAAATCAGGTCAGCACACGAACAAAGGTCAATGCAAGTTTTTCAAATGAGTCTTTTGTTGGACGTAAGTCTTCTTCCAGCCTGCCCTGCATTCCAACTGTCAAACCGCCTGCTCCTTTAATTCCCCAAACTAAAACTTGGAATCCTCGGGAACCACTCACAGAGCACTTTAATTACGCCAGCAATGACTGTAATTTGAAAGACGTGTGACAACCTTGGCAAGGTAGACAAGAAGAAATGATGATCTGTAATAGAATTTGGGAATAGTGCACCTGGTCACACATGCTGCTTTATCCTTGTGCTTCAATAGCAGCATCGGTGTTCCACAAATTTGTTCGGACATGTACTTGGCACAGCTAGAAGACGGGGAGTTATTTCATTCTCTCTTGGCGCACTCTCTCATTAGGAGCCACGGAGCAGGAAATGCACATAAAATGCTTGGACCTTTCAACTTAATTGTGATTTTTATGGGATTGCAACCAGGATAGGAGAAACAATAATGTAGATCTCAGTGCTAATCCTCACCCTTTTCCTTTTGCTCTAAAGGGAAAGAGGGTCATTTGTAAAATGTATCAATTGCTTTATTATTTAAGGTCTATCTGAGTGAGGACTCTTGAGATGAGCCAAAAAAAAAAAAAAGTAGTCAACCTAAAACACTCCCATCTGTCTTTACCTCCTGATTCAAATCTATCAGGAATAGAACTCCAGCGCAGCAAATTTAGTCTCTGGAGACTGAGTGTTACAGGTACACTTCTGTACCAATCCACAGAGGATACGAGTGTTTGCAGCCCCCACACTATAGAACCTTGGCTCTTTAGTGCAAAATGTAGCAGCTCATGCTTTTGTTTGTTGAGGTCAGCAGCTCAACTCCCAGTGTATTGGCCGAGATGATGGTTATCACACAAAAACACGTTTGGAAGTCAGATCTCTTGGATGTCAGCTACTTTTATACAGATAGTAAGATACTTAAATGTTAATTATCCACTTAGCAGTGAATCACTCAGAACAAAACAACCTGTAAATCAGCAGACTTCTAAAATCCATCTCTGCCCCATCTCCCTCACCTAGATAAAGAAAGTTCAAATTAAAGTAACAGATCTCCTCCTGCTAGCACTGGGGGAAAATGTTATCGGCCAGATCTTGCTCGTACTGAAGTCAATAGCAGATCTCCCATTGATGTGTATGGAGCAAGATTGGAGCCTATGGCTGCAGCTTCAAGGCAACAGAATCCTGTCAAAACTATAGCTGATGCAGCAGATGAAGGACCCAAGATATACATTTCTGCAAACTCTAGTGTACATTACTGAGAAGAGAGACGATTTTGAAATTCAGGTTTTGCGGAAAACTCAGGCAAAGATGATATGACTAATTTGGGAACTAGTGGCAATTTCTTATGAGGAAAGACGAAGCTTGACATGTTCAATCCTGAAAAGAGATGGCAAGGAGATGGATACTGACAGACACCTAATGATGCACAGTAGTTAAGGGGGATGGGCAATGGCGTGAACAAAGAACTGGCTATTTGACTAGTATGCAGTTCAAGGAAAATAACAATGTGAAGTTATGGAAGGAGATTGGGTTAGTTGTCAGATGTGGCTCTCACCCAAAGAATGATTATCGCATCTATTTACTGTAATAAAGTAGTCACCTTTATAAACTTTCCAAACTTTTGTAGATAGATAGGATATTACAGTATTCATATTATTTCCTATACCAAGCAGAGGACATGTCCCATGTCCCGGTGATGTCACCTGGTCGCAAAGTAAAGTATTTAAGGGTGGCCACAATATTTCTTTTTTCCTTCAGTTTTCTAAAATATATCTACGGGTAGCTAGCGAACACTAATAGAAATGAGTTAATTTAGAGCTGTTCATAGAATCACAGTATTTCAGAGGCAGGCTGTCTTGCCCAGATGCATTCCCACTTAGCGGAGCTGTTCCAGTTCTCATTTTTAATATTATCGTCTTGTATTAGTTATTTGCGATTTTACAGTGGAGTAGCACGACACTAGCATTCTCATGTGGCATACATACGGCATTACAGGCATTTTACGTGGCCGAGAGCTACTTATCAACTCCAGCTCACAAGCCATTTTCTCCAAACCCCTGAGCTACCCCCTGCTTGCTGCCCTTCCTCAATAATAATTCAGGAAATTCAGCAGATATGAGATTTAAATGATGTTACGGCTGTGACACAAATCACTCAAACTTGCATGCGCTTCAAATGGATACAGAACTCTCCAGCTCACACAGACGTGGGTGGCTGGCCAGCCAGACCACCAGGCAACCTGGGCAAAAGCCATTTTCCCAATCCAGACGGACTCTCTGTATGGCTTCCACTCCCTCTTACTTCCTAAACTCCCCCTGCTCCCTCTATGCATTTAGGAAACCCTCTGTCCACCTCCAATGGTCATCAGGAAGGATGGACAATTTGGGATTTACCTAGTGGTCTGTCTTAATTAGCCCATACCACAACTTCATATCTAAGAGTAGGAATGTTTAAAGCTAGCAACAAAGAAGTAGCGTCACTTCTGCACAGCCAGCCAGCAAGGAGAGGGTGGGTCAAGATGAATTACACCATGACGGGGGTCTTCAGACCTCTGCTAAATTTTAGCAGTGGATGCTCTGTACTACAGCTCACAGTTATGCACTCTCTCTATCTGGATATGGATTGTGCATTCTGTTATTCAGCAAAGCTCTTAATGTGTGCAGAGGAAATACTCCAGCACCAAATCCTGGATCGGTGATACAAAGGATGCGTCAGGTTTGTGTTTACATCACAACAGGATCTACCATACATACATAATCCCAACTATACATATACAATGATGGGATCTAAATTAGCTGTTACCATTCAAGAAAGATCTTGGCGTCATCATGGATAGTACTCAGAAAACATCCACTCAGTGGGCAGCAGCAGTCAAAAAAGCTAACAGAACGCTGGTAATCATTAAGAAAGGGATAGATAATAAGACAGAAAATATCATAGTGCTTCTTTATAAATCCATGGTACGCCCACATCCTGAATACAGTGTGCAGATGTGGTCTCAAAAAAGCTATACTGGAAATGGAAAAGGTTCAGAAAAGGGCAACAAAAATTATGAGGGGCAGGGAACAGCTTTCATTTGAGGAGAGATTAATAAGACTGGGACCTGGTCTACACTATGATTTTAGGTCGAATTTAGCAGCGTTACCTCGATTTAAGCCTGGACCCGTCCACACAACGAAGCCCCCCCCACCCTTTTTTTTTTAAACTTAAAGGGCTCTTTAAATCGATTTCTTTACTCCTCCTCCGACGAGGGGATTAGCACTGAAATCGGTTTTGCTGGGTCGAATTTGGGGTAGTGGGGATGCAATTCAACTGTATTGGCCTCTGGGAGCTATCCCAGAGTGCTCCATTGTGACCGCTCTGGACAGCGCTCTCAACTCAGATGCACTGGCCAGGTAGACAGGAAAAGGCCCGCAAACTTTTGAATCTCATTTCCTGTTTGGCCAGCGTGGCAAGGTGCCGGTGAGTGCAAATCTCATCAGCAGAGGTGACCATGATGGAGTCCCAGGATCGCAAAAGAGGTCCAGCATGGACCGAATGGGAGGTATGGGATCTGCTCGCCATATGGGGAGACTAATCCATGCTAGCTGAACTCCGTTGCAGTAAACGAAATGCCAAAACATTAGAAAAAGTCTCAAAGGGCATAAAGGATAGAGGCCATAACAGGGACGCACAGCAGCACCGCATGAAAATTAAGGAGCTAAGGCAAGCCTACCACAAAACCAGAGAGGCAAACTCTGGGTCAGAGCCGCATGCGGCTTCTACACTGAGCTGCATGCCATGCTAGGAGGTGCAGCCACCACTACCCCAACCCTGTGCTTTGACTCCGTCAATGGAGAATCACGCAACATGGAAGCGGGTTTTGGGGACGAGGAAGATGATGATGAAGAGATTGAAGATAGCTCACAGCAAGGAAGCAGAGAAACCAGTTTCCCCAACAGCCAGGATACGTTTTTCACCCTGGACCTGGAGCCAGTAACCCCCAAACCCAACCAAGGCGTGCTCCCGGCCCCTGAGGGAGGACAAGGGACCTCTGGTGAGTGTACCTTTGTAAATATTAGATGTGGTTTAAAAGAAAGCGTGTTTAATGATTAATTTGCCCTGGCATTCACAGCCAGTACAGCTACTGGAAAAGTCTGTTAATGTGTATGGGGAAGGAGCAGAAATCCTCCAGGGACATCTCCATAAAACTCTCCTGGATGTACTCCCAAAGCCTTTGCAAAAGGTTTCTGGAGAGGGCTGCCTTATTCCGTTTGCCATGGTAGGACACTTTACCATGCCAGGCCGGTAGCCTGTAGTCTGGAATCATTGCATAACAAAGCATGGCAGCGTATGGTCCCGGTGTTTGCTGGCATTCAGACAACATCCATTCCTTATCTCTCTGTGTTATCCTCAGGAGAGTGATATCATTCATGGTCACCTGGTTGAAATAGGGTGCTTTTATTAAGGGGACATTGAGAGGTGCCCGGTCCTGCTCGGCTGTGCGACTGAACAGAAGTGATCATCCCAGAGAATTGTGTGTGTGTGTGTGGGGGAGTTATTTGGGTTTGTGCTACACGCAAACTGCAGCCCCTCCATTTAAATTGCCAACCCAACGGCCGCTTGGTATGAGAAATGAGGGCGCTGCTGTTTGAAACCATTCCCACATGTTATGAAGGTTAAAGAAGCCAAAAGACTGTGGCTTACCATGGCTGCCTGCAAGCCGAATTCTGTTGCCTGGCACTGCGTGAGTGATCTCTCACACCAAACCAGCAGGCCCTCAATATAAATAAGAGGCAAAATGCGACCTTGTAATGAAAGCACATGTGCTGTGTAATGTGAACAGCAAGGTTTAACGGGAAAAAGTGATCCTATTGTTCTCTAAAATGTGTCTTTTTAACTACCAATCTCCCTTTTCCCCCACCAGCTGCAAATGTTTCTCTTTTGCAGAGGCTAGCGAAGATTAGAAGGCGAAAAAAATGCACTCGGGAGGACATGTTCTTGGCGCTCCAGATGTCCTCCCAGGCTGACAGAGCACAACAGAATGCGTGGAGGCAGACAGTGTCAGAGTGCAGGAAAGCACAATATGAACGCAAGGAGAGGTGGCGGACTGAATCGCGGGCTGAAGAGAGTAAGTGGCGGGCTGAAGAGGATAGGTGGCGTCAGATTGCTGACAGAAGGCAAGAGTCGATGCTCGGACTGCTGGAGCATCAAACTGATATGCTCCAGCGTATGGTTGAGCTACAGGAAAGGCAGAAGGAGCGCAGACCGCTCTTACAGCCCCTGTGTAACCAACAGCCCTCCTCTGCAAGTTCCATAGCCTCCTCACCCAGACACCCAAGAACGCGGTGGGGGGGCCTCTGGCCACCCAGCCACTCCACCTCAGAGGATTGCCCAAGCAACAGAAGGCTGGCCTTCAATAAGTTTTAAAGTTTTAAAGTGCAGTGTGGCCTTGTCCTTCCCTCCTCTCCCACCCGGCGCTTCCCTCCTCCCCCACCCCCTGGCTACCTTGGCAGTTATCCCCCATTTGTGTGATGAATTAATAAAGAATGCATGAATGTGAAGTAACAATGACTTTATTGCCTCTGCAAGCGGTGATCGAAGGGGGGAGGGGAGAGGAGGGTGGCTAGCTTACAGGGAAGTAGAATGAACCAGGGGTGGGGCGGGAGAGTTTCATCAAGAAGAAACAAACAGAACTTTCACACTGTAGCCTGGCCAGTCGTGAAACTGGTTTTCAAAGCTTCTCTGATGCGCACCGCACCCTGCTGTGCTCTTCTAACCGCCCCGGTGCCTGGCTGCGCATAATCAGTGGCCAGGCGATTTGCCTCAACCTCCCACCCCACCATAAATGTCTCCCCCTTACTCGCACAGATATTGTGGAGCACACAGCAAGCAGTAATAACAATGGGAATATTGGTTTCGCTGAGGTCTATCCGAGTCAGTAAACTGCACTAGTGTGCTTTTAAATGTCCAAATGCACATTCTACCACCATTCTGCACTTGCTCAGCCTATAGTTGAACAGGTCCTGACTACTGTCCAGGCTACCTGTGTATGGCTTCATGAGCCATGGCATTAAGGGGTAGGCTGGGTCCCCAAGGATCACTATAGGCATTTCAACATCCCCAATGGTTATTTTCTGGTCTGGGAAGAAAGTCCCTTCCTGCAGCTTTTGAAACAGACCAGAGTTTCTGAAGACGCGAGCGTCATGTACCTTTCCCGGCCATCCCATGTTGATGTTGGCAAAACGTCCCTTGTGATCCACCAGTGCTTGCAGCAGCATTGAAAAGTACCCCTTTCAGTTTATGTACTCGCTGGCTTGGTGCTCCGGTGCCAAGATAGGGATATGGATTCTGTCTATCGCCCCACCACAGTTAGGGAATCCCATTGCAGCAAAGCCATCCACTATGACCTGCACATTTCCCAGAGTCACTACCCTTGATATCAGCAGCTCTTTGATTGCATTGGCTACTTGGATCACAGCAGCCCCCACAATGGATTTGCCCACTCCAAATTGATTCCCGACTGACCGGTAGCTGTCTGGCATTGCAAGTTTCCACAGGGCTATCGCAACTCGCTTCTCAACTGTGAGGGTTGGTCTCATCTTGGTATTCTGGTGCTTCAGATCAGGGGAAAGCAAGTCACACAGTTCCATGGAAGTGCCCTTATGCATGCGAAAGTTTCGCAGCCCTGCAACACTATGCAGTCCCACCAGTCTGTGCTTGTTTCCCAGGCCCAGAATCGGCGTTCCATGGCATGAACCTGCCCTATTAACACCATGATGTGCACATTGCCGGGGCCCATACTTTGTGAGACGTCTATGTCCATGTCTATTTCCTCATCACTCTCGTCACTGTGCTGCCATTGCCTCCTCGCCTGGTTTTGCTTTGGCAGCTTCTGGTTCTGCATATACTCCAGGATAATGTGCGTGTTGGTTACAGTGCTCATAATTGCCGCAGTGATCTGAGCGGGCTCCATGATCCCAGTGCTATGGCGTCAGGGCTGAAAAAAGGCGCGAAACGATTATCTGCCGTTGCTTTCATGGAGGAAAGGAGGGAGTGGGGGCCTGATGACATGTACCCAGAATCACCCGTGACACTGTTTTTGCCCCATCAGACATTGGGATCTCAACCCAGAATTCCAATGGGTGGCGGAGACTGTGGGAACTGTGGGATAGCTACCCACAATGCAACGCTCCGGAAGTCGACGCTAGCCTTGGTACTGTGGATGCAGTCTGCCGACTTAATGCACTTAGAGCATTTTGTGTGTGGACACACACAAAATTGACTTTATAAAAATGATTTCTAAACAACCAACTTCTATAAATTCGACCTAATTTTGTAGTGTAGACATACCCTGGGACTTTTCAGCTTGGAAAAGAGACAACTAAAGGGGGATATGATAGAGGTCTATAAAATCATGACTGGTGTGGAGAAAGTAATAAGGAAATGTTATTTATTCCTTCTCATAACACAAGAACTAGGGGTCATCAAATGAAATTAATAGGCAGCAGATTTAAAACAAACAAAAGGAAGCATTTCTTCACACAGCGCACTGTCAACCTGTGGAACTCTTTGCCCGAGGATGTTGTGAAGGCCAAGACTATAACAGGGTTCAAAAATGAACTAGATAAATTCATGGAGGATAGGCCCATCAATGGATATTAGCCAGGATGGGCAGGGATGGTGTCCCTAACCTCTGTTTGCCAGAAGCTGGAAATGGGTGACAGGGGATGGATCACCTGATGATTACCTGTTCTGTTCATTCCCTCTGGGGCACCTGGCATTGGCCACTGTTGTAAGATAGGATACTGGGCTAGATGCACTATTGGTCTAACCCAGTATGGCCATTCTAATGCACTTACCTGCAAAAGGCCATACTTGGCTTGTGAAACAGCCACACCTGATCTGGTATCCCATTCATGTTCTTAAGCGAGCCAGCCAACTCTGGCTTGAAAACTACCCGTAGCAAATGGACATGTGAGCCTGCAGCCACCTGAGACGCTCTTGAACCAGCCTGGCCCAGTGGAATTCAAGCCAAGAGGGGCAACACTCTATATTCAGCTTCAGCTGCCTTTACTATCAATCAGCACAGCTACTTCAATACATTAAATCCTTTCTTAATTGTATTGTTCCTTGTACGTGCAGCGTCATCCAATGCAGTTTCATTGGCAAACATGGAAATCTCTTTCAATACCATCTTCCAAGTAATTTATATGTAAATAATGAAAAGCTGGTCCCAACACTGTTCCCTGCAGCACTCACCAATTAACCTTCTTTTAGCTTTTTACTGCTACCTTTTGTTTCCTGCCCTTTAGCCAATTCCCAGTGTACTGTGCCAACTTTCCACTTACTCCATGGCTGTCTTTTATATTAACCTACGAGGCAGAACATTTTCTCAAATGCTTTCTGAGAAATCCAAGTCCGGTGTAAGACCATCTACTGCATTTTTCATTTCTTCCCTGGCAGTAGTAGCCTAAAAGAATTCCAAGCTAGTCAGATTTGACCTGCTATTCCTGAAATCACCTCGATTCTCCTGAATCAAACAGTCCCTCTCCAAATATTTACCCGATTTGTTCCTTTAACTGGAAGTCCTAAAGCTTTCTCCCAAACACTGATGTCAGTCTAACATTGTGTGGTTTCCTTTTACATACTGTGAAGTGTTCAGCAAGCTCTTTTACCACAGCCTGTATGGGAAAAGGTTCTTCAGTTCTCCATCTCCACATCATTCAGTCAGATGAGTGATCAGATGAAGTAACAAGGGCCAAATGGAGCCATCGGATGCATGCCTCTTCCAACGAATGGGTGAGTAATCATTTGAAGAATCTTAAAACCAAACCTTACTTCCCAGATACAGGGACAAGATTCCTATTGAAATCTAATGCCAGAATTTCATATTAAGATTTGTCAAATGATTATTTCACTATGAAAAATAGATCTGTAATACAACTGAGATAGCCTCAGCTCTGGTAAGTCTGCTTTGTGTTTTTCCAGTTCATTATAAGTGGTTCAGTTTTTTAGAGCTGTGAAAGTCTTCCAAATTTTGTCTCAAACCAGCTGAATCACTGAATGCTGATGGTCAGACTTGGATACTGGTCTGCTCCTCTCATGGGTTGGTACGTCTATTATAATAAAATTTGATTAATCCAAAAGTTACTTAAACCTACACTTCTGGATTTAGACTCTGAGTCTGCTTCTTCAGGTATTTATATGGTTATGATTTCAGATGCGTTTCTGTTGCAATCTTATATCATAGCTTTGGTTTTACGATTTGAAACAAATTTGCCATATTCTCCCCTGGCCTGGGAAAGGGGGCAGTGGCTATGGCTCAGGACCTGAAGTCAGAAGATGTAGTTCTATCCTGTCACTGACTCACTGTGTGACTAACTTCTCTATGCCTCAGATTCTCAGTCTGTAAAATGGAAATTATTTCCCCCCACCTTTATATAATTATTTGAGGTCCACTGATGAGCAAGTGCTATAGAAGTTGCAAGTATTATTACTACTAAATTTACTTCCAAATGCAAGTTCCCCAAATGGCAGCACAAGGCATTGCTTCTTAACATAGCTTTGTCTGCAAGATGTATTGCAGGTTCCTGACAATATATAGACAATATTTGAGACAAGAGCATTGTTTGGTGTGTGGGTTTTTTTGGCACATGTATTTGTTTTCTCATAGAATTTGATTTCTGCTGGCTCTATCTCAAGATTGTTAGGGCTGATATTCTTCATTTCCTGCTACTGGCCCCTACGACATTTCTGCTAGCCTTAACTGCCAAAAGACTATGGAAACAAGGACTTTTTTGCTGCCATTTGATCAGGCACTTGCAGAGTCTGAGACTCAGAGTATGTGTTGTGCGCACCACGTTTTGGAATTCAAACACAAATTGGAAAAACCTACAAGATGCAGAAGCCTAGAAGATCTTTATATTGCATGAATGAATGTTACTGCAGCCAGTGGATCGTGTGGTGTGTCCTGGATGGAAGCTAGAGGCATGTAGGTAAGTATAGCGGACAGTAGGTTTCCGGTATAGGGTGGTGTTTATGTGACCATCGCTTCTTAGCACTGTAGTGTCCAGGAAATGAAACCTGTTACTGCAGCAATTGGCGAGGTCAATCCTGCCGAGATACTACACTAGAGCCAGATCTTGGAGTGCCAGAAAGAGGAGATAGAATTGCAACATTACACTGGCACAAAACAAATCTATTACAACCATGAGGGCAGAAATGCTGATTCCCTGGCTTGGGACAGCAGAGACGGTAAGAAGTAAGAAATGGCATACACTGAAAAAAAACAGGGAAAGGAGCAGAATGAGAGTGAGGAAGGATGACGGGTGCTGTCAATAGACTTCTTTTCTTTAAGTGACCAGAATCTCTCTGCAGCTGTCTTTTCAAGCCTCAATGCAAGCACTTTTTAGTCAGGACTTGTTAGTTTGGCAGCAACACTATGTTTCAGTGTGTGCAAGCTCGCTTGCTCCCTCTCTGTCGTCTTTACTAGGGCACTCAGCACCATAGCATGTAGGTCTCAACAACTAGGTTAAATGTTGGCAACTGTTGAGTATTTGCTGAAGCCAGTGGGAGGTGCAGAACTCTCAGGATTTGACCCATGGTAATTAAGATTCATGTGTGTTCACAGTGGATTTTACTCTTCAACTCTGTAGGCTTGACCTGTATTGCTTACTGTTTTAAACATAATGTTCATTATTGATTCTGTATATTTTGTTATTCCAGGGTGGCTTATGCAAAAAAGGAGTTTTCGATGAAGACAGCCAGGCTCAGGCTCATTCTAAGAACCTCCAGTAGGCCACTGCAACATCCTGGACCACCAACTGAAAATGCCCTACATCCTGTTCTGAAGTGCTTTACTCCAAATACCATCAGCTACCATGTATTGGATAGTGATGAACTGAAAATGTTCTGAAGTTAAGTCCCAACTGACTGAAGGCCTTAAAGATTAAGCATTGGGTCTGCAAGGGAAGTGGATCAAGGGCAGGTGTGCAGCATATTTTGATGTGCCCTGGCTATTTTTCCTCCTTAGACATTGGGGTTCTGTCCTGTGTACAAGCTGTGGTTTCCATGTTGCCATGCAAGAAATCAGAGACTCCAGTATCTAGGTTCTATTCTCTTATTTCAGAAGCGGACATGGGCTTTAAATTCTGTGTCAGTAGCATGCGCAGTCACGGAAAGGGAAATGTAGAGGGAAGAGCATCTTGTGCCACTGAATAGTGAATCCTTGGGCTGACCATGAAGCAGCTGCAGAGTCACATCTAGTGCCCCTCGGGCAGAAGGACATTAACCATGACACTTAGAAGGCGGGAAGGCATCAGGGGCCTGACAGGGATATGTACATTCCTGGGGCAATAGGAAGAGGAATGAAAACTACATTACTATGTAGCGAATGGCATCAGTCCTGTCATTATTTCCACCCTTCATTTAAACATTTATTTAAGTGATCAAATAACATTCTGGACATTGTCCACAGTTGAGGGTAATTCAGGATGAACACAGTGCGCTTAGTTTAATTAATTTTCCTTCACTCCCATAAATCATGTAACAAAAACATGGAGGGCGTACCTCGGGAGATGAGGACAGAAAAGGTTTGATGTAGATATTGGAGTCATGCACCTTCAGGTCATGGTCTCCAAGTCCTCTAGTTACTCCAATAGTTGCCATGACACGAGCCTGGAAACAAGAGAAACGCATTAATATCAAAGCCAATTCCACACACAATGTTAATGTGGTAGAGAATTAAAAACTGACCCCACCACACAACTGCTAGGGCTTTTGGAGGAATTACCTCTCTTTTTCAATGTCTCCTCCCCTATACGGGGGAGTTAACATAGACAGTGACCTTTAAGCAGCTAAAATTGTGAAAGTGAAAAGACTACCCACCAGGATCACTCTGACTTCAATTTCTCCCTTTCTGCAGGGCCAAGAAAAAACCTGCCTATCATTCTAGACCATAAATTAAATTCCCCTGAGTAGTTCAGGAGTGGGTTTAACATCCACTGCATCCTCAGGTGGTTTATGAAATTTGGGAATGCTGCAAATACTTGCTGTCTCAAAATTATATATAGCACAGAGAGAAAGAGAATGAATGAATGGTGTGTGTGTGTAAGTGAGAAAAAGGTAAGTAAAATAAAAACATTTAATCTCAACCAGAATAAAAATTCTCTCTCATTAATCTAAGTCTTCAGGAATTTAAAAATACCTAATGCACCTCTCCCTATCACTTCCTTGTTCTCCCTTCGCCTCCCCTATTTCCCCATTTCTGTTTATTCTAACTTATGCATTGCCTAGAGCCTAGATTGTGAGCTCTCTGGGACAGTTGTTTGTGCAGAGTCTAGGACAATGGAGCCTTAATCTCTCTGAAAGAGACCTCAAGTACTACTTGCACTAGAAGGACTAAATTATATTAAGTGTATGAAGCACTCAGCATGTTAGTCAATGAGAGCACTCTGTCAGTGGAATATTTTGATAGCTCTTTCTTGAAGTATTGTCATTTCCTATATGCAACATGCCCCTGACCACCTGGGAAGAGGGAAGAAGCTGTAGGCAGCTTTTGAAAAAAGGCAGGTAAGTTAAATATTGAGGGTGCCTCCCTCCTTTCATTTTGTTTAGAAGTACCAGACAAGGATGGCTGTTATGCTTTGCTTTGGCAATGGAGCCATTTGCAGTGAGTGAGAGAAACAGTCCTATGGTAAAAGGCATCAGAAGGCCTTCTGGATTAAACACATAATAGCTTTTCATGCCGACAACATCTTGTTATATCTGCCAGAGCCAGAAGCCTCATTAAAAATTATAGAGCTTTGGAATTTGGGCAAGTATCAGGCTTCAAAATAAACTACGATAAATCTGAAATTTTAGGAATTAATAGTCCCAAAAGGGTCAAAACAAACTGTTGTCACATCTACATAAACTTAAATGGGTAAAGGAATCTTTAAAATAGTTGAGAATAAATACTGTGGAGAAACATAAAAATCATTTTAAGGCAAGTGATCCTTCAATGTGAAATAAAATGATGAAAGTCTTGAAAGAATGGATGAATAAGAAATAACTTGGCTAGGTAGGGTAGCCTTGGTAAAGATTAATGTCCTCCCAGTAATTTTTTTTCAGTACATCTCTGTTGGTATCCCTGACATGACATCAGAAACATGGCAGGATGCACTATTAAAATTCATATGGAAACATAAGGCCAAGGGTGAGTTCTAAGTTCCGTAAAACTAGCTTTCCCTATTTTGGTTTATTATTATTATGCATCACAATTAAAATATGGGGTCATCTAGGCTAACAATAGACCATCCAAACATGGGGTAAAATTCTAACCAGACTATAGCCCAAATATGGTTATTCATAGTAATTGTTGAGTTAAAAAGAAACATACGTCACCAAAAATAAAAGGTGGTCATTTATCCAGACCACCTTAGCAGCTCTGGACAAATTTTCTAAATTCCTGTCACCAAGACCCTCTTCCTCAACTACTTTCATTAATAATCAGGAATTTATCCCTAGAACGTATCAAAGTGGCTGTCCACTGTGGGTGAGAGCTGAGCTTATTCAATTCAGACAGCTGTTCCTCTGTACTGATTTGAAATCATACCAAATTATACCATGTAATAATGTAAATGATATAAATATCCCATATTGTCAATATCCCATAGGTCAAACATTTTATTGTGAAAGCTGGATATGAGGTGGCTCTATCTAGACCTTTAACCACATTTGAAAAGTTGAGCCAGGAGCAAGCTGAAACAAAAGGTTTAATTTCTAAAACATATACAATTTGGATTGAAAAAGATGTTGATAAGAAAACAATCCAGATGAAAAGATGGGAGAAGGATTTGGACAAAGAAATTGATGCGGGTGAGTGGGTCTCTCTGTGGGAAAGGGGATATTCATCTTCAATATGTGTAGCTCAAAAGATTAATAATTTATAAAAATTATTACTGTATAGATGGCATTAGACTCCAGTTAAGATCCATAATATTTTTGCTACTAGGGAAGAGCTCTTTTGAAGGGATTGCAGGTAAAGGGAAACTTACTTGCACATAGGCTGGATGTGTCCAGGATTTAGATGGTTTGCGGAGGCAATTATTAAAGAGATTCATTTTATGACAAAATGCTGGCATCCTAGAGATCCCCTGATCTGCTTCCTTAAAGCTCAAGTAAAGGTTTGGCCTTTTAAGCAGAACTACAAATTAATTACATTTTTGTTAGCAGCTAGACCTTGTGTTGCACATTATTGGAAAAATGTGACCCCCTCCTCCTATACAATTGTTGTGTAATAAAATATGGACGGTTCTTGTAATGGAAAAGCTTTCATACCAAGAATGTACACAAGAGAAGTGCCTAAAAGAAGATCGGTATTTAGACACTTGGCACTCTTTTTAGCATACTCAGAGGAGGGGGGGCTGCTCAACCAGCAAGCCAAAATCTTTAGCCGGTTTCTTTGAATATTAATCTGATCCTGAATAAGTAATATATGGTTTAGTATGTTAACATTTTATTTTAATTTTGCCTTAATAAAAAGTAAAAAAAACCAACAACCCTGGGGGTTTAATAACAAAGGCAGCAGGATGTCTCTTCATAATGGAGTGCTGCCACATATTTCCTTTGGCAAGACAAGAACCATGAGGCAAACTCAGATCGCTGATGTGACAATAATATGAACAGGGTCATTACTGGGAACAGCAATAGTTTTAGAGATGCACCTCACTCCCCAATACCCTCTTTCAAAGTGCTTCTCCTGACTGCAGAACCAGTACAGACAAGATCTTCAATTACCTCAGACACCTCACCTACTTGCTAGAGCACTTTTCCCCTGAAACATCAGCCATTCCCCCAAGAAACTCCTGAGTCTTCCTTAACTAATACCATGCCACAGAGCAGCCAGCAAGATACTCTCACAGGGCAATGAACCCAACATCTTCTCCCAACAACCTTCCTACCACCCTCCAGTCAGGGGGATGGGAATCTGGGGCCACCTCTGAACCAGGAAGCTTATGCTATGGATGCCAGCTAGTGACCGAGATTACTTTAAATAACATTATACATTAAAACACTACATCCACAAAACAAAGAGAAAATAAATTTAAAAATAACAGGTGCACAAACACTTTGCAAACAAAAGAACCAATCCCATCAAACCTGCAGATAAGCTACAGCAGGTTTGAATCCTTCATAACTAGATTATATCTGAAGATTGCATATTTCTGTATTCAAATAAGAATCCAAACAGTGGGGAAATGCTGTTTGGAAACACAGTGAGCATACTAATGTCAGCAAACTGAGACCTCTCTGTCCTTATATTCATCCTATTGCTATGTCTAGCTAGGCTTGTTGGGATTAGAGCGAATAATCTTGCTGTTCATAATCATGCAATTGGTAACACAGTGGCACTTGGATAAAATTATCATTAAAAAAAAAATTAGTTCTTATCACTCCAAATGTGTTACCTTTCCCTGAGATCACACCCACCTATGCCTCCCCTTATGTCAGAATTTCAACAGCTTCCTTTATCTCAATATACTGTAAATCATGGTTAAACACACAACTGCTGTTTTATTCAGCAAAGTGGATAGATTTTTGTCTTCTTCACCCAACCAATCCACATTAAAAATGCATTTCGCAACCATGCCATGAGAACTATCTGCACATGAACAGCAATTTAAGATTGTCTCATTTTAGCTTATTTGCAACAATACAAAACACTCTTACGAGCTGCGTGCATGTAAGAAAACAAAAGTAAATTGAGCAACAAATGACTAAGTTTGTTATAAAACTACCTTTTAATACACTGCACTTTTCCCTCCCTGAAAACAGCAGAGACTGATTTATGTCAGACACAATATTCTTTCAAGCTGTCAAAATGATAAAATAAAGAGATACTGAGTGGAAAACATTGGACTGCCACAGGCTACACTGAGTGGTAAACAGCACAGAGTTCTTTATCCCTTTGGTTCAAGGAAAGCTCACATGCCTACCTTCTTGCCTTCTCCATATATAAGGGGAAACTTCAAGTCGTCCTCTTCAATGCTTTTGTATGCCCTGTGGGGGGGATAAACAACATATTTTTTTTAAAGCTTGCACTCAATTAGTGACCCAGTGCCCTAACACAAGCAGCTGTGTATATTTTTATTATTTTTTCCTAGAGACTCCATCTTTGCAGCAAGCTGCCAATTTGTTTTTGTTTTTTCTGTGTAGAGATTTTCCTTACAGAACTGTGCTATTTGAACAAAAGAAAAGCTAATCCAAAGAACATGCAGTATTTAACACCAAGCTGTCCTTGTTTCTATTAAGCAGAAGAAAGTACAGGTAAACTGGAACAATATCCTAATTAGCGAAGGGGGTAGGAGGGGAGATATATTGCTGGGCATGGCATCAGCCGTACAATTATACATTGCCATAAAGAGCAGTGATTGGATTCACATTAATAATCTGAAACTGTGAGAAACAGCAGAGTTTGTAGATGGCTGAAGTGTGAAACAGTTCTCAGATCCAGTTCTCGCTTTCAGGAGCTGTTTATATCAAAGCAAGCTTCATATTGTGGAGGGCGTGAGAAGATATTTAGAGCCCATTTGACCTTGGCTAGGACATTCAAGGTTGCCAGAAATTCTGTGTTTCACAACAGCTTTCAAATGGCTGAGAGATGAGAGAAGAATGAGTTCATCCTCTAAATGTGTTTACACCATGTGCGCATACTCTACCTTTTACACAACTGATTTTTTAGCACTGATGGGGTTAAAAGGTTAGCAATTTTCCTGGTGAGAAATTAAGAAACATGGACGGTTGTAACTATTATAGCTCTTGAGAATCCTTTTGTATTACCGAACATATTCTCAGATCAATGAAATGGGGTGCTCGCTGGGTTTAGGTATGTAGCCCGAAACATCAAACAGGATTCACCTCCATCGCCTTCTCTATATGACAAACATTTTTTTCCCTTTGCTATTTTCTCCCTTTCCCCACCATTTGAGTTACCTAAGGACACATCACCTGAGAGAACAAATCAGTATTCAGCACTGAACTGGAATGCACGAGTGTGAAAAAAGAATGCACAGTAGTGCACCCTCTTGTCAGTCTCACCCAGAGCCTCAACACCTAATGTTCAGCTCTGGAGCTGGACTGGTTGTTTGAAGTCATGGGAATCAAATGCAATTAGGTTTAAACAACATTAAGGTTGTGACACAAACCAGCAGAAGCCAGGAAATTAAAGTTTAAGGCTGAAATCCTATGCTGAAACCCGCCTGTAACAACCCCGCCTGCTACCCTGAAATATTGCATAGAGCTGGGATTAATACAGGGTGTTACATTACGTAAGTACCTGTTCTGCACTACCTTGGCACAGCACGGGCAAGTAATGATCAAGAGGCAGTGACACAGGCATGATATTTAAGCCTCATCTTTACCTTGCCTTGCATGGTCAGCTGGTGTCAAAATTAGCTTTTTCAATTTTTGTTTCCATATTAAAAAGTTAGGTAAATGTATTTGAGTGAAAATAATAATAATAATTGCATATTTACCCTGTGCATTGAATGCAGCTCCTGGAGCAGATAAAGTCTATCATACAATGAAAGCCACTTTTTTTGGTGAAATCTATGTTCTATGTAGCTGCTACTGCCCAGATACTACAGTTAAAGAAGGCATTCGTGCTACAGACTGAAAAATACAGCTACAAACTGGGGAAATACTGGCTCTGCTGTAGGAAGCACAACTGAGTCTTTTCTATGCTCTAAGCTATTGAGCTAGTACAGCCAAAGGATGATTTCTTGGGTTGATGTTCTTCCACTTTCTTGGGGAGAAAACTGTCCATTACAAAAATGATGTGATTCTCACACCCTAAATAAACCAAAAAAAAAAAAACAAAAAAAAAACGATTTTTCTATTAGACACACCAAGTAAATTTAGTGCACTGATTCAATTCAAAGGCAAAGCTAGTTTCTTGATGGAAGGAACAAAGTCAGTTGTACAGCAGAAAGAACCAAGATGAGATACTAGCAGAATCTGTGGAAGAACAGGAGTCATGAGTCTCCATGATGGGACAGCCCAGAGGGTGTCTTTTTACAGGAGTGAATGAACGGGGGATGCTCTAGAGCTGGAGGAACAGGGTTAATACATGGCGAACATCTCAATGAGGAGAGCACGTGGGGCTACTGAGCTGAAGTGCACAGCAGCAATGTACTGTTGAGAAAGCATCTGAGTGATGTCTTCCTGGGGTTTTCTATGGGGGATAGAAGCAGGTCAGATCCAGAATCTGAAAGGAAAAGGAGTCATAGATCACCTCATGTGCAACCTTAGGGCTAGCATGAGACCCGTCTGCATATGGAGCCATATGTAGGTGTGTTGCCCAGGAGCAGCCCAGGGAAGGACTTATAACACCTATCACCACTGTACAAGGTGGGCTCAGTTCTCCCACTGTGTCTGAGCAGAGCTGCCAGGGAAACAGTGGCAGCTTCCTGATTGCCCGTTAAAAAGCTACAGGGTGACCGCCTTTAATTTAGGTAACCGGTGCAAGGTCTTAAGAGTCACAAATCCCTCACTTGCTCTCTATTTTGTTTCCAGTAGAAAGTCACTAACTATAGCCTGAAAAGGATGCAGATTACTTCCTCCCCTTCCCCCAACTTGGCTGATATATTGAGGGGAACGGTTGCGACAGCTCCACTCACTCCCCACCTGCTCTGAAGCACATTTCCCCACCCCCAATTAAACCAAAAATGCAGGGAGGAGCCCAAAGCTAGCCCCATAGAGGACTGGGGAGGTTTCATTTCCCAGCATGGCTGTATTATGGCTAGCCAGAATCTGACCCCAAGTAACCAGGATGTTATGTGATTCCATATTACATACCGGATGGATCCAAATGGCTCTCATATCATAGTCTAGTAAGGCCAACAAGCCACGAAAGATTTCTAAACTAATATTTTTGGCTTGTTATATTTCAAATAGCAAACACCACTAAGCCATGGTACTAACTCCCTGACAATTTCCTTTTTTAATAACAAGCTGAGCCTGATCTTGAGCCCACAAGACTATAGAAAAGTTAAAAATGCTTAAGCCTCTGGTTCTCCCATTCTCTTACAATGCTGTAAGTTACTTGGAGCAAGGAGCATGTCTGTCCTTATGCCTTTATGGACAGTGCTAGACACACGGTTGGTGCTAAAATAAGATAACATTATTAATAACGTTTGTTATTAATTCATCATTAATTTTGTTATATATTCATCACCATAATGACTGAGAATCTTTCAGTTGGGCATTAAGCAATGTTGTTTGGTCTCTCTTCCTCTCCCCAGAGGGAGAAGCGTGTGTAGTGAAGTTCAGACCTGCAGGAGAATGATAAAGGACAGCTTTTCAGCCAGTAGTTTAGTGATTCCACTGGGGAGGAGGAAGGAAACTGAGAAGCTCCTTTTGATTTATACTGTGTGAAACCTACTGTTGATTTCACATAGGCTACAACCTTCTGGGCTATTTCACTTGACTTTAAGAAATAAAGTTGCATTTACGCTTGCCTGTGTTGTTTATAGAGAGAACACTGTATATATAAAGATACTATATGGCCATTGGTATGTCATAAAACAGATGCATGCGGAGGTAGAGGAACCTTCCATTTTGTAAAAAATGCCAGCACAAGCCCCCTTGAAACATCCATATAATTCAACCTAAGCTCCCTTTGATAACAAAACAAATGCAGTTTCGTTGCGACTTGCAATGAAATGCTAAACTGTATTATACTGTTCAGCCACTAGGTGGCTTTTTATTTAAATGAACCTCTTTCGTCCCTGGCAGAGCATCAAAGGATCTTATGATGAACACATTTGGTGTATATAAGCAAGCTCTGTAGCCAGTTCACATCTGGTACAGAAGTACATGACATGGTGTCAGGAGTAAATTAAGAACAGAAACAGAAGGAACAAAGCAACACTGGTTTCAGAAAGAAGGAAAACAGCAATAAACACAGGTGCTGACTTTCATTTTTCTGGGTGGGTGCTCCATGCCCACTCTGCCCCAAAGCCCCGCACTCACTCTGCCCCTTTCCCCAAAGCCCCACCCTCGCCCCGCCTCTTCCTGCCCCTGCTCCGCCCCCTCTTCCAGTGCCCTGGCCTCACTACACCTCTTCCTGCCACTTCCTGCCTGCCGCCAAATAGCTGATTGGTGGGGAAGAGTGGGCACCAAACAGCTGATTGGCAGGGGGCCACCAAACAAACAGTTGATTGACAGAGGGCTAGTGGGTGCTGAGCACCCACTTTTTTCCCCTGTGGGTGTTCCAGCCCCGGAGCACCCATGAAGTCGGCACCTATGGCAATGAAGGTTGCAGGATCTCATCAACATGCCACTCTTCAATGCCACAGAGAACTTCAGCTTCTTTAATTTATGCTATGGAGATGCAAGCAGAGCATCTCTTTAAATCCTTAGATTTTACTGAAGACAGTCACAAAGGTGTCTATGCTAAAGGGTTCAGGCTATGTTGATACATATTTTATACCCCAGAGAAATGTGGTTTATGAAAGAGCATGTTTTCACCAGAGAATTGAAGAACGAGAGGGAAATGTTGAATGTTTTATAAGAGCGCTGCACACATTGGCTGAAAACTGTGATTTTCAGAATGCAAAACATAAAAATATCAAAGACAGGCTGGCTATTGGATTAGCAGATGAAAACCCTTCCCAGAAGCTACAATTGAAGACAGATTTAACCCTAGTCACAGCTATTCAAATAGCAAAACACTCTGAACTGGTGAAACAGCAAAACCTAGAGAAATCTGACAAACTTAATAAAACCTAAAACTAGCTTAGAAATTGTAAAAAGACATTTATGCGTTAAAAGTCATCATCATAAAACCCCTGAGGCAAGGAGAGAGAACTTCCCTACATACACAAGGTGTGGAAAAAAAGTCATATTCCAAGAAATGATGCATGTCCAGCCAGAGCACAGAGTATAATAAATGCATGAAATATGGATATTTTGCAGCTGTTTGCCTCACCAACGCAGTTAGGGAATTGACTCGTATTACAGACAATCAAGAGCCATTGTTTCTGGGATCTATCACTTAAATTGAATATTCGTGGCAGGACTATTGACTTTAAAATTGACTCAGGAGCTGATGTCACAGTCATCTCAGAAGGGACTTACAATCACCCTCAGCCCTTTCCACAGCTGAAGTCATCTGACACAGCTCTGATTAGCCCTGGAGGTATTCTGAACCACATGGGCTTGTTCACCACAGAAACAAATTACAAAGACAACAGCAATGCTTTTAGAATGCATGTGATCAAAGGATCAAAGACAGCATGCCAGTCACAATGGGCCTATGGAGAAAGGTGGAAGAACTTGACAGAGGATTTGATGATATCAGACTTTTGAAAAGAGATCCAGTACAAATCAACTTAAGAGACAAGGCTGAACCATATATTGTACAAACACCTCTACCAGACAGACCTTGGAAGAGGCTAGTTGCAGATTTATGCAAAGTCAGAGGACATCCTTACCTGGTCATAGTGGACTATTTTTCCAGGTATATAGAAATAATTTACTTAAAAGACATAGCATGTCACAGTGCTTTTGAGAAATTGAAGTGTGCTTTTGCTCATATTAGTGTTCCAGAACAATTAGTGATGGACAATGGACCATAATTCACTGCAGCAGAATTTAAGTCATTCCAAATGAAATATGACTTTGATCATATTGTTAGCAGCTCACATTAGCCACAAGCGAATGGAGAGGCTGAGAGAGCTGTACGGACACCCAAGAAAGTCTTACAGCAGAAAGATCCATTACTTGTTCTTCTGAGTTACAGATCAACACACAGCAGTTATAGGATACAGTCCAGCACAACTCCTGATGGGAAGACAACTCAGAACTACTGTTCCAACTTTGGAAAAGAACCTGTTTCCAAAGTGGCCACACATGGAGAGTAGCCAAATTGGATTAAAAGGCTCAAAGAGCTTATGTACACTTTTAAACAGAGGTCACTCAGAGAACTGCCAGGTCTAGAGCCTGGTGACTGTGTTAATGTCAAACTGGATGGAGAAAAGGATGGACAACTCGAACTGTTGTAAAGAAAAAGAATTCAGCACCCAGATCATATGTGATCGAGACTGACAGTGGAGAGTACAGCAGAAACCATTGACATCTACAGTTTGTTCCTCAGAAAGAACAACAGAACAAAAACTCTACAGATGGCAGACGCAGAACAAGACGATGATGACTCAAACGGACCACAGCCAGTCGCTGCAACTAATGGAGAGCCAAATGACCAAGTTATTACACATTTGGTTCATATAATTAGAAAACAAGTATGATTCAGAGACACTTGACAGACTGATATGTGCTCAACCTCAAAGACAGCATGATAGTGTAAATATTGTAAATGGCAGGAACGTAGAACTTGCAAGGGGAAATGGAATGGAATGGAATGGAATGCTGAACTGTATTATACTTTTCAGGTGGCACAATATTTACCTTATCCAAATGAACCTCAGCCATACCTAGCAGAGCATTAAAAGATCTCACGATGAACACATCTGGTGTGTATAAGCAAGCTCTGTAGCCAGTTTTGTACAAAATATGAAGTGCATGACACAGCCCTTCAGTTTTCTCCTTATTTTCCTGACCAATGTCTCAGAAAAAAGCAATGGCCACAAAAGCATGACAAAAGTAGTAGTAAGAGCAAGGTTGTGATATTGCTTACTGCTCTGAGCCTCCTTAAATCCTGTCAATGCCTCCATCACAAACTGGGTTTAAAAGGGAAAAAGGAAAAAAGTAAAGAAAGAAGGGTGGCATGTACTTGGATGGATCTAACTGGTATTTTTTACTTGGTTTCGTGATTTTTTTTTTTCATTTAAAAATAAAAGTAATTGTGAAAGACTGTTGCAGTCCAGAAATACTCAGTAAAGGCCTAGCATACACACCACCCACAAGTTACATTTGGATTCAGTACCAACATTTTGGAAAACAGTGCCAAATTGCATCAGGAGCCAAAAGAAGCGCCAAAACTAGAAGCAACCAAGATCTAGATCAGAGATGGGCAGAGTATGGTCCGCGGGCTACATCGGGCCCGCGGGACCGTCCTGCCCGGCCCCTGAGCTCCTGGCCCAGGAGGCTAGCCCCCGGCCCCTCCCCTGCTGTTCCCCCTCCTCTGCAGCCTCAGCTCACCCCGCCGCTGGGCAGCTCAGTACTGGCGCACCCCCTGCAGGGGAGAGCAGGGAGGGAGGCTCACCCGCAGCCTCAGGGGAGCAGGCAGACGGTGCGGGTGGCAGGAGTGCTGCGAGCCCGGGCTGGAGGACTCAGGAGAAGCATCGGGTGGCCGCGTAGCCGGCGGGAGAGAAGTGGCATTTAAAGGGGAACTGCCGCTTCTCTCCGGCTGTGCGGCTACCCCTGTTCCCCCTGAGTCCTCTGCCCATGTTCTCAGGGCCACATTCCAAAAGGGGCTGGGGAGGGGCTCCAGGGGGGCAGTTAGGGGCAGTGGATCCCAGGAGGGGGCAGACAGGGGCCAGGGAGGGGGGTTGGATAGGGAGTGGGAGTCCCGGGGGGCCTGTTGTGGGCGGGGATTTGGATAGGGGTCAGGGGGACAGTCAGGGAACTGGCAGCAGGGGAGTTGGATAGGGGGTGGGGTCCCGAGGGGGGCGGTTAGCGGTGGGAGGTCGCGGGAGGGGGTGGTTAGGGGACAAGGAGCAGGGGGGGTTGGATGGGTCGGCGGTTCTGAGGGGGACAGTCAGGGGGCGGGAAGTGGAAGGAAGCCAGGCATTTTGGGGAGGCACAGCCTTCCCTACCTGACCCTCCATACCATTTCGCAACCCCAATGTGGCCCTCGGGCCAAAAAGTTTGCCCATCCCTGACCTAGATGATGTTACTCATATGCTAAGTGGAATCTGGTCTAAGCACACTGCAGAAAATTAGGAGGACACTGCTAAATGTCCTGCACAGGGCAATCTCTGGAACAAACTTCCCATGCGTTGATAATGACAGCAGCTACCACAAAGCGTTCTTTAAATAGTTAAAATCCTCTAAAAGGTTATGAATGTCCACATCTTCTCTTTTAGGCACAAAGACCCAGATTTTGAAAAACAGGAACCTAAACTTAGGAACCTGTCTGGTTTTCAAAATTCCTGCGTGCCCAGTGAATCCTATTGATATCAATGGGAACTGTTTGGTGCTGAATTTTCAAGAAAAAAAAAACCAAAAACAAAAAAACCTGTTAGTGCCTAAATATGGATCGAGTTTTGTCTCATCTGTTAGTTTTCTACATACACAATTTTTAAATTGGCTTTATAAAACATGAAAAAATATGTTGTATTTTAAATCAACTTTGTTTAAATATACTCATTTAAAAAGAAAATTGAGTGAATTTATCACTTGTGAAAAGTGTCGTATTGACATCCTTGGGCATGAACAGATTGGCACTGATAACACAAACTATCCCTTGCAGTTCTGCTAACAGGCCTCAGCCCTACTCTGGGAAGGATCAGCTCTGCGGATGAGAGGGTAGTTCAGATTTCACATCCATGCCATGCTTTCCTTTTCTACTGAGACTGACTACAAAGTTGCTAGAGCCCAT
This sequence comes from Chrysemys picta bellii, assembly GCF_011386835.1. NCBI lineage: Eukaryota > Metazoa > Chordata > Testudines > Emydidae > Chrysemys > Chrysemys picta. The sequence continues at coordinate 61,946,289 of NC_088791.1, forward strand.
TGCAAGTTCCTCCAGTGGTGCAAGTGGAATCCATTTCTTACCAGTACGGGGGCAGAGGGAGGAGCAGCTAACGGGGGGCACGTGACCCCCTCACGTGACTCCTCCCCATCCTTCCCCCAGCCCGGGGCCCCCACACTCTTCCCGTCCCCTCCCCATAACCCACTCCCCTAGGGTGACCAGATGTCCCGATTTTATAGAGTCAGTCCCGGTTTTTGGGTCTTTTTCTTATATAGGCTCCTATTACCCCCCCACCCGATTTTTGTCCCGATTTTTCACATTTGCTGTCTGGTCACCCTACACTCCCCTTACCTGGGGGAACGGGGGTCTCTGTCCTCCTCCTGCTGTGTGTGTCGGAGACTTCAGAACCGCAGCCAGGAAAGGAGCAAAACGCCGGCAGCTCCTCCGGCGTAGCTCTATCACACCCAGCCCCGCTCCCCCAGCCCTGTCCTCTGGCGGGGCTGCTGTACAGATCCCAGAGAGACGCAGCTCTCCTGGGAACTGCAGCGGGGAAAGGAGCAGAACTTGGGGCCAGAGGGCAGCCCCAGGCAGGCAGCTCCTATGGTGCTGCTGTACCGCCCCCCGCCCTGACCTCTGGCAGGGCTGCTGTACAGACAGAAGAGACCCTGAGTGTAAGGGCTGGAGGTGGTACAGCTGTGCCAGAGGAGCTGCCGACGTGGGGCCTCCCGGCAGCCCCATGTTCTGCTCCTCCTGTCTCTTTCTGGTATGCCATACTGGCTGTAATATCTTGCTGGTATGGCACAGCAGACCGTACAGCCCTACTTGCACTGCTGAGTCCCCCCAATGAGACATCCAGTACAAACCTGAGCAAACAACCCAATGGAAACAGTTAATGGCATGTGGCGCCGTTTCAAGGGGATATCGCTTGACACGCAACTTCACGAGCCACTTATGTTAAGTAAAAAGAAAGGACAGCAGTTTCAGACATGTTCCGTTTGCATTGATAACAAGGCTAGGGGCATCCCTTTAAGACGGGTTTGAGAGACAAAGCCAGACAGGTTTGAGAACACAAGCTGTTCTCAATACCCCTACACTACTTCTCTCTAACCAACATTCCCAGCTCATACAGCTAGAAAGTGGGGTTTTAATCCTTGAGCAACATATAGATGAAACTGACTAGAAATGATCCCTTATTTACCTGTCTCTGGATAGAAGGGGAACAAAGGTTGGAACTAATTCTTTGAATAAAGGGTGTTCAAATCATTAATCTACAGGAACTGGTTCTCTATATAGTATATTTGATTACTGTCACTGAACCAGAATAATTAGCCACTTATTACCATGCCTTCAAAGGAGAGGAGTGATAGTGTTCCTTAACCACACTAAACTATCTTTGAAAATCAGGCAACTCAGGCCCTGATCCAGAAAAGTATTTAAATATGTGCTTAAATTTAAGCACATGCTTATTTGCTTTTTTGGCTCAGAACCTTGGTTAGGACCCTATATATGGATATAGGTGTCTGACTTTAAGCAGTCTTTGAAAACATTTGCTGTAATCGGCTGATGCTTCATGACATGAAGCTGTCATCTTCATGTCATGAGGTTGAATGGGTGTGTACAAGTAAACTGAAAACCTAACATGGAAGGTGCTAAAGAGGAGCTAAAAATACTCAAAAAGCCTGTACAACGGAGTGGTGGTTGTGAGGGAGGGGAAGATGGCAGAAATAAGCAACACAAACTAAAGAAAAGATTTTCACATTAAAATATATTCGAGGAGGTAAAATCCTTTTTTTTTTTTTATACACAGAGAACCCAGAGGAGAGGGGTCTGTTGCACAAATGGTGGGGAACTGCTAAGGCATCTCGTGGCTCTACTTTTCTCCTTTTGGTGCAGCAATGACTATTACTTTTCTGTCCTGTCTTTGTTTTATCCTGCCCCAAAGACACTGGCTCAGTTCCTGTGGCATGTGTGCACTTGGGGAAAGCAGAGTCATTCGTCACTGTCAGGAGATGTGCTGTACACAGCAGGTCAGGTCTCATCCCCCGCTGTTCCTGCAGCTAGAGCTGCAAATCTTGAAAAGATGCAGAACATGCACATTGCAAACAACCATTTATCATTCCAGAGCTGTGCTCCAGACAACCAGGCAATGAGCTGCCTCATCCGCACATGTGAAAGAACCATTCTCCAGCCCCTCTCCCATTACAGGAGCTTTGCAAGCGGCTAATTCGCCTTGCTATTTTCTCCCTCTTGCTCGGTTTGCTAGTAGCTCTGGATTACAGTTCCTGCTGCAAAAATGACATCCTACCCCCCTGTTCTCTAGAAAGGCCTAAAGCTGCCAAGGTTGCCATAATCATTAAATTATGAAAATGTAAGTCGCTGGGAGGAAATTAATACCAGGCACGACCAGGAAAAGGCTGCTTTCTTGTGAAGTAATTATGAAATTAAAATTTGATCTCTCCCTGGCAGTTCTACAAAGGATATGAGACTGAGGTCTAAGCACAACAATACAGTCAGAATTTCAACAGAGGAAGCACACAGGGTTCCACTAGACAAAAAAGCCCATAAAATACTAATAAAAATATGAACTTTTTATTGTAAATTACATGAATTTGGCTAAAAGGTGTAATCAAGTGGGTGAAGATGCAGGGTTTGCAGACTTCCAATTACTCTTTACAACTTGGAGTCAAGCTGTTAGGAAATGCAGCTTATCTGAATAAGACTAATAATGCTAAGTTAATTAGACCCACAGGCATTGACCAGCAGATAAATTCAGGCCTAAAAGAGGGACACTGCCACTTTAAATACTGCCTTGGGATCCGAGGGAAAGCTAATGAGGAGTGTCAGTTGGGGCTGTTTTATTAGGTGGTTCTCTAGAGGATAAAGCCTGAGGTTTCTGTAACAAGGCTTCTGTGCTTGATTCAATAAATCAATTTATATTAAACAGGGGTGCAGTGCTGGCGTCTGCTTCATAAAGCACTCTGTGGCATTTCTCAATCTGCTTATCCACTTCTCTGTCAGGCTACCTGAATGTGCTGTCAGAGGACATTGAACAGAGCAATAACGAATAGGACAGCATCCACCTTGACATTATTGTTCAAATCAACTTGCGTGTTCCCAAGCAAAACGTGTGCAATTGGCTCTTGGTGTGGGATTTTGGGTCCCCGTTAAGTGATTAATGAGATCTTATTTTTAAGAGCTGGAGTCTGAGCTGCAGACGCCAGTGCAGGCTGCACAATAAAAGCAAAGGTCATCCATCCTGAACAAAATTAAAAAAACAACTTCACTTTAAACTCATTTTATCAGATGATCAGAGGCTGAAAGATCTTCCTTGTTAGAAAGGAAAGAGAGAGCACTAAATAGGTTGGCAGCATTCCAGGAGGTGGACAATATACCAGCCTTTTTGGTATGGAGTAAGTCGCACACAGAGATCCCTCCCCAAAACGTGATGGCCATTGGTGGCTAATTGTATACAACAACCACAAAACCTCACAGACACAGATGATCTGGGAACAGCTGTACCATTAGGTACACAGAATGCTCAGATTCTGCTTATGACTTCTATTCATTTTATTCCTAGTTTTTAATCCCTTGCATGTAGTTGGGACTACAGCTGGTTTTGGAACATTTTCAATAAAATGCAATTTCGTCAAAGCCATAATATTTTGCGGAGACATACATTTTCACCAGGAAGGATTTTTTGTCCAAGGTTCTGGTCACTTCTGACACACAAAAAATCTTCCTGACTCAAAAAGCTCAGGTATCAGTTTCAAACCAGGCATTTCAACACAATTCTGTTTTTGTGAAAATGTTCCAAAGGTTTGGGTTTTGTTCCCAAACAGATTGAAAATAAATTCTGAAACCTCACAAGCTGCCATGAAATGGAACGTTGGCAGCTGCTAGACTTTATGGCCACAAGTGAAGAAACATCACTGGTGTATCTGTTGTCTCATGGACAGCCCAGCAGGACATGTGGAAAGATACCAAAATGCCATCTTCATGACAAGGTTTAACTTCTACCAGCCATAGGCCTGGGAACCCAGTACCACAGATCCAGCTGTGAGAAACTGCTCTTTCAACTTAGTAATACAGACGTCTGCCAGAAAATTGCAGCTTGAGATAGCCCAGAGGCTTGTTCAGCAGGAGACAGAGCTCTTAAGATACAATGCCAGCTACAATATATATCCCGTGATGGCTGCTCAACACAACGCCGAGGGGGGTGACTTGCATTAAGCTCCCACCTAAAGGCTATAGTGGAATTTTTGGCACAAAAACTGAACACACGAGACAGAGAAAGGAGACAAGGTTGGGGTGGGGGTCGGATAAGGATTGGGGGAGAAGGGAAAGGGTTGGTCTCAAAGCAATTACAGGCAGCCTTAGACTAGTGTGAGGCAGTGCATGTTGCCGGATCGGTGGCCGTCCTTATGCTATGAGGAAGCTTGGCAGCTCTGCTACCACTGTGAGCTGCTGAAACAAAGCCAATGTGGAAACTTCACAGGGAAAAAAAAATGAAAAAAGAAGCCCAACTGCATTATGACAGTTCCAGAGACAATAACCTTTTGTAATCCAAACAAGCTAGCCAAGCCAATCTATTGTTGAGCCTCTGAAAAACTCCAGAGCACAGTAGAAGGGAAAAAAAAAAAATCTTATAGCTTCTAATAGAAAACACAGAAACGCCCTGAATTTTAAAATCAAGCACAGTTCCTTTTTCAAGAGAAACCCTGGGGGCTATGTTTTACACCACTGGACTTTGTTAGTTTTCTTTGCATTCAATAATTAAGTGTGAGAGTGAGCGTTTCTCTTTCAAAAACCACCCACACATCTACTCACTTGTGCAGGAGGTTCGCCGATCAAAGATCTTGCCAATTAATTCATCCCCTCCCCCCCATGCCCCTCTCTCTCTTCAAATTTGGCATGAAGAGGTCTAGGTTTGGCAGTGGCTTAGTACACCAGGTTATACTATAGTGAGTCTTGTGGAGAAGGTAAGGAAATATATGCTGGTTTAAACTCTATAATAGCTACCTTAACTCAAGGAGGGAAAGGGAGAAGTAAGTAACCTGAGGAGAGAAATCATCATCATGAAATAACAATCACTGAGCCTGTAGGTATGTTAGAAATCTAACATCTTAACCATATTTTTAGCCATTAAAAGGATTCCAAACGTTGAACTCAGGGGCCTGTTTTATGAGCTAAACAGAAGACTCCAGCCTAGAAGATTATTACATAAGAACACACAGGTAGTGGGAAGCACAACTTCCTTGACCAAGCACATTTAAAATGGAAATGGCACCCTTATCTGATCAGCTAAGCTTCACGAGGATATAGCAGTCCCTTCACCATTAGATTGTTTTCAGCTCTGAAGCAGAGAAACAAGAGAGACTGCTGATGCGCCAGCACCGGACTTAGTCTGAGAAAATGGCTACAAGATACTCAACTGCTGACTAACGACTCCAGTACAAAAGTGGTCCCCCCTTCTTTGCTCACATTTATAAATTCAGGGACTATAGGGAAGACGTGGCATCATCTTCCACTTGCATTTTTGTGGCTCTTTCCATGCCCTTGTTCTTCAACTGTCAGTACAGCCGTGGTGTACTTATAGGTGAATTTTTAGTCATGGTTTAAGACATGTTAACTAACAGGATTGTAAACTGTAGTGTAAACGCTATGCAAATGTTTGTCCTCTCTTACTCATCTCCTTTTTAAAGCTATTTAAAAATACCATCCCCCCAATCTCCTCATATGAACGGTTTCCAGGCCTTTGATCATTCTTGTTGCCCTTCCTTAAACACACCTTTAATTTTGCAAAAGTTCTTTTTAGCTGGGATGACTGAAATAGGACATATAATTGATTTATATAATGGCATTATAATATTATCTGTATTATTCACCATCCCATTCCTTATTCATCCTGACATTGTTTGCCTTTTTGACCACAGCTGCACAGCTCCACTGAGCAGTTCACAATGATGCCCAGGTTTTGCCTGAGTCGATAGTTAATTTAGAACCCCATAAGGTGTTTGAGTAGTTGGAATTTTTCCCTCCCGTGTGGATTTACTTTGCATTTATCAACACTGAATTTCATTTGCCATTGTGTTGCCCATTCACCCAGCTTGTTCAGGTCTCTGAAGTTCCTCCCATTTTTCTCTGCTCCTGACTAACCTAAATGACTGTGTTATCTGCAAATCTCGCTACCTCATTGCTCATTCCCCTTTCCAGAGAACTGATAAATATATTAAACAATGCGATAACTGTTACAGAATCTTGAGTCACCCTGCTGTTAACTCTTTGCCAAAAGGAAATTTGACCATTTATTCCTCCTCTTTGTTTCCCTTCTCCTAGCCAGTTTTTAATACTTTGCCCCTCACCCAATGACTACTTACCTTCTTTAGTAGCTTCTTGTGAGGGACCTTGTCCAAGTCCTTTTGAAAGTCTAGGGGTATCTACCCTACAACCACTTCAATAATGTGCCACTGAAGAGTTCTTCAAGCACATTATTAAAGAAAATGAATTTATGTTAAACCAGAGACTACAATATTTATAAAACAGAATGATTTCAAACACATGAAAGACTCGCATGGTATGTCCTTTGAGGGTCTTGCCTCACTATCACTCCTCACACCAAGAATGAGCCAAGGTCATAACTCTAGACAATCTCTGATTTATTTAAGATTTTGTTTTCTAAAAAGAATAAAAAGTTGGCTAGAGGGAGATCCCCCTTTCACAACACACACGCACACTGCTGTTTTGATGTAGACAGATTTACGCTAATCAAGAATGCATGCATTATTTTTCCCCCCCTTTCAATGCTCAGAAACGGCACGTTCTTACCAGCCAGTCATGTTAAAGTCCCTGTAGAGCATCCTCTTCCCAACTTCCTTACGCTGCACCCTCCTTGGAAACTCTAAATGTGTGAACTCGTTACCCAGCAAGTGGGGCTGCATGAAAGCCTATGGGCAAAAAAAAAACAGAAGCCATGCTCATAGCTTACAACAAAATTCATCTACAAGACAGTTTTTCTCCCCCTCCCCCATTTTTATGTATTTTTTAATTTTTTAAAAAGAGGCGATGAGTAACTATCCTAGCAAACAGTATTCATACACATGAATAAAAATCTGACAGACTATTTGGTGGTTAGCGTAGAAAGCTAATCAGATACCTCCATAATCAGCAGTGAGATCTCCCCCAAGTCTTCTATTTTCTCCCACTTGATAAATACTAATACTTAGTACTTGTATAGCATATTTCATCCATTTATCTCAAGGCAGTTTGACAAGGTGGATAAGCATTATCATTAAGGGTAAGATTCTGTCAAGGGTATTTTTAGTAAAAGACACGGACAGGTCACGGGCAATGAATAAAAATTCATAGAAGCCCATGACCTGTCCCTGACTTTTACTAAAAATACCCAGAGAGGTGAGGGGGGGGCAAACAAAGTTCAGCTGGGGCTTGCAGCTGCTCCCGCCGCTGCTCCTGTGGCAGGGGCTGACGGCTGCTGCTCCAGCCCCAGTGGGGCTGACCCAACCCCAGCTGTTGTTCTGGCGGCCCCAGGGCTGGCTGCTGGCCAGCTGTTTTGACAGCCACTGCTTTAGCAGCCCTGGGGCTGACAGCTGCTCCAGACCTGCCCCAGAAGTAGTCACAGAGATCCTGGAAAGTCATGGAATCTATGACCTCTGTGACAAAATCGTAGCCTTAATTATCATCCCATTTTACACCTGCAGAATCAGAGAGAGATCAAGCCCCATCTTCAGTCAGCCAGCCAGTTCCCATTTTTGTAGCATTTTTATTAATTGCTTTCCTTCTTCTAAGGGGAAAAAAAAAAAAAAAAAAAAAGCAGTACTGACCCCATTTCTCCTGTTAAACCTGGACCAGTTCCTGACAAATTGCCTATAACAAATAAACTCTGGGTTATACAATATTTTCTGTTACCATGAGTATATCTGGTCCTCCCGGAAGTTAATAATTTTTCATGCTGGACAGATCCAATCATAGTATGGGTAAACAAATTTACTAGAGCTAGTCAGAAAATGGAATCCTCCCCTTGAAAGAAAATATCAAGTTTTCAGCCAAAAACTGAAATATTCCAGTCCTGCCTCATGGGAGTTGTAGTTTGGGTGCCTCATATTCCCTTTCTCCTCTGTGTGTCCGGCTCCCTGGTCAAACGACATCTTTCCACATGAAGCACCGTGGTCTCAGTTCTTGGAGATGGGAGGCAGTGTATCATGGTAGCTGCATGGCAGTGGTGCATCATGGGAGATTAAATTCATCCAGTGACCCTGGCCCATAGAAAAGAACTGGAGCATGAGGCACCAGAACTACAATTCTCATGAGGCACTATGGCGGCATTTCAGAATCAAAATATTTCTGTTTTCTGCCAAAATATTTTGGGTTTTGGCTTTCAGATGTTAAATAAAAATTGATTTTTTTTTTGTGGAAAGTGGACACTTTTCACAGAAAATTTAATTTAGTTAAAAACAAAATTTTCTGTCAAGAACAGCTTTGGCGAAAATTTTTTGATCAGCCCTAATATTTACACAGCTCTGCCAACGTGCCTCAGTTGTGCCCTGCTGCACTCCAGCTATTGAGATCCTTGGTCTCTCTACTAAAGACTGCTTGCTAATGTTACTAAAGGGTCTGGTGATTCTGTGATGGGGACCAACTTCAGACTAAACCATTGGTTTTCATTTGGGGTCTAGAAAGAAGTTACACCGAAATCCCCAGATGTGAAAAGTTTATCCATTAACACTGTGCCTGAGCTCACATACAACATTAACAGTTATGTTTCCCCTACACATCTTACCATAAGCAGCAGCAAAAAGATAAACGAAAGAAAACATTTAAGGCTTAATTACATGTGCATACTGGTGGGGTTTTTGCATTTACTGACAATGAGCTCCTGCCTGAGACAAACTGAGCCAAATTAGTCAGGGATCACTGGGCCTAAGGTGGACAGACAAAAGTTGCATTTCCCCTTAGCCTTCTGGAAATGCCCCTTTCCCCCCTGTTCAGCTGGTTAAGGGAATAAAATCTGCCTTATCTTCAGCAGCAGCTGCAGTCAGGGAAGATCAAATGAGTTGGCATTAGTTTCTAGCTATGACAAATGTAGTACTCATGAAAAGTGAGCAGTTGGGAGTATCTGAAACCTTTACTGATTTACCCAATAGCTCTCATACAAATAGGTCTAGGGTTACCATTCGTCCGGATTTACCCGGACATGTCCTCCTTTTTGTGCTAAAAATAGCGTCCGGGGGGAATTTGTAAAGCACTCACAATGTCCGGGATTTCCCCCTCCCCCGGCACAGCAGAGCGAGCGGCTGGGAGGGCTGCAGGAAAGTCCCGGGCTGGACTCCGGAGCAGCTGGAGAGGAGCTCCGCCCTGCATTCTGAGCAAGTGTCTCAGCACAAAGTGCAGCCCTCCCCTTTTGCAACTGGGAGCGGTTTCTGCCATGCAGTGTAGCAAAACGGGAGCGAGAGCACTTTGTGCTGATACAAGGGCAGCTCTCCCCTGCAACCCGGTCCGGACCAGGGGCCGGGTTTTGTTGTGCAGGGCCAGGGACCGGGTTTTGTTGTGCTGGGGAGCTTAGCCACGTGTCCGGCTCGCACAGAGCCCAACACCCTGTTCTGAGCAGCAGGGTAAGGGGGGGCAGGAGAAGGGGCAGGGAGGTTCTGGAGGGGGCAGTCAAGAAACAGGGGGGGCTTTTTGGGGGGAGTGGAGAAAGTTTTGGGCAGTCAGGGTACAGGTAGGGGGTAGGGTCCTGGTGGGCAGTTGGGGGGGGGGTCTTAGGAGGGGGCAGTTAGGGGACAAGGAACAGGGAGTCTTAGGTAGGGGGTGGGGTTCTGGAGGGCAGTTAGGAGCAGGGGTCCCAGGAGGGGGCAGTCAGGGGACAAGGAGCGGGGGGGTAGGGGGCTGGGAGTTCTGGGGGGGAGCTGTCAGGGGGCAGGAGTGGGGAGAGGGATCGGAGCAGTCAGGGGACAGGGAGCAGAGGGGTTTAGATGGGTTGGGAGTTCTTGGGGGGGCTGTCAGGGGGCAGGAGTGCGGAGAGGGATCGGAGCAGTCAGGGGACAGGGAGCAGAGGGGTTTAGATGGGTTGGGAGTTCTGGGGGGGGGGGCTGTCAGGGGGTGGGGAGTGGTTGGATGGGGCGTGGGAGTCCCAGGGGTCTGTCTGGGGGTGGGGGTGTGGATAAAGGTTGGGGCAGTCAGGGGACAAGAGGCAGGGAGGCTTAGATAGTCCTGGGGGGCAGTTAGGGGCAGGGGTCCCAGGAGGGGGTAGTCAGGGGACAAGGAACGGGGGGAGGGTTGGGAGGTCAGGGGGGGCGGGAAGTGGGAGGGGCAGGGGCGGGGCTAGGGCGGGGCTCCTCCCGTCCTCTTTTTTGCTCGCTGAAATATGGTAACCCTAAATAGGTCAAAATAAAATATTTCCTTCATTTAAGGCGTGAACTTGCTGAATTCAGTGGGAGTTGGATCAGGCTCAACACATCACCTCTCTAGCCTAAAGAAACCGATTGCTTCCATTCTTTTATCCAGCTATCTTTTGAGAAGAAACCTCCAGCTTCACTGAAATGGAGTCAAGGCAGATGACGTTCTGACTGGCTAACTAGAGTGCAGTCTACTTTCAAGGCCCAACTTTCAAGTTTGATGGAGACCTTCTGCTCTTTTGCTGGAACAAGAGTTCCATCAAATCCCTTCTCAGCACAGGACAATATTACTTTATCTGCAAACTGTAGTCTTCAATAAAGTTCCCCTAAAATATTGTCCTAACGGGCCATGTAGATGGATCACTGTTCCCTGCTAAAAGAAAGAAATTATTGTAAGGTATTACTGATTTTTAAAATGTCTAGTGAGATCAAACCTATAGCATACATCTTGGAAAGAGGTTTTCTGTACTTTTACTTTAGTATTTTAGATATCCAATATGTAAATTTATGTATAATCATTGCGTTTATCTTTTTTTCTTTTATATTGAAAACTATACACACACAGTTTGATTCAGTATATTGCAGTATAAAATATATTTGGTAATTTTTGACAGCCAAGAGATGGAATAGAAACCTGGTTTCTAATTTTAATAGATAATTTTATATTTTACTGATGTCCTAAATAAATTCCAGAAACTCAGTATTTTATTACATTTTTTTCTGGATTTTTCCAATATTCACTGCTGTGTTGAAAAAATGAAGTCAATAATCAGTTTAGAACGTTGTTGATTTCAGTTTTTGTAAAAAATACATGGATTATCTTGAGCAAATAATTACAAATCCAGTCCACTTAAAGCTTAGTGTTCTCTGCCTTTAAAACAGGCAGCACTGTTTAAAACACTAAAACACCCTACCACCAATGGAGTTTTTTCCCTCTTAGATTATCAAATTGCTTGTTTTACTGTATAGACAACTCCAAAAGAAACTAAATCCATAAGGCTTTTAGCAACATTTTTTCTTGGAAAATACGAATTTCCCTTATTGCAAAGGGAAAGTGATTGTGAGAGACTGCGTTTCATAAAGATTTGCTCAGATGGAAAGTCTAAGGTCACACGTGAAATAAGATTAATAAAGCTGGCAGAGCTACCAGTGGACTGCTAATGTTCAAATAAGATTTCTCTTCCGCAGCCTACCCTCAATGTTTGATTTACAATCTACGAATCTTAACTTGATTCTAGTATTTTTGACGTCAGTAAAACAGAGAAGGAGAAGAGGAATTTGGAAGCTGCTGGTGTCTGAATGTGAGCTGAATTCTTATGTGAAGAAACATTTCTTTTGCAGTTATTCTTGAAGTTTCCCTGGTAATTCTATAAAGTGATATGAATGTGCCACTATAAAACACAGGCTTGACTCCTTTCAGAGTGACTTATTGAGAACTGTTCCCTATTTACTACGAGGCGTGGCTCTTCACCTTCCTCCTGGTGACAGATTGTGCTTTGCAATAGAAAAAGAAAATAAATACAAAACAAAAATCTTCAACATCTGCAGATCTTTAAAGGAGATCCACAAACAGACACAAAGAAATCTCTTTAATTGATCAACAAAAGTGTTGCCGGCCTCAGGCAGGCATAGTAACCCCGACAAAAGCAAAATGTGAATCAATTCTAACAACATTTAAATAGTGGTTAGACATCACATTTATCAATGATTTTACATATACTCAGTCTAGGTTTAAAAGTATGCTAAGGAGAAAATATATTTCACAGAAAAAATGTTACTTAGCTTTAAAGCAAAAACAACCAACCTTGGTGAATATCAAATATTTTACTTTCTGTATCCTTACCAGGCTAGTTAAGAAAGCTTCACTCTACTATTCCGGCTTTAGGGTACAAAAAATATTTTCCACCATTTTGGTCTTTCAACAGTTATTACTGTCTGCTTTGGCATAAATCTACAGTATTCTGTATTATATGCTTTTGGGAGTTAGCCATTTTATGATTGTCTATATTAAAAATTCAGTGTTAGTTATGCTCTTTTAACAGTTAGCCATGTAGAAAAGAACCCACTCATGGAAATATGAGTCACTTTTCTTTCAACAGGCTGGTTTCCCCATTTCCTTTTTATTAAAATTGATCTGGAAAGCAAATGTGAAAACTAAGTTAACTCACATTTATGTACCAATATCCCAACAAATTAGGCTGTAGAGAGCATTTGTGTGCCTTACAATTCTCTTTGCGAAGTCCTTTAATGTTGACTACTTCACTCAGGCTATCCTAGAATGCATCATTCTGTGACATCCAATATCAGAAGTTTCATTGCAACTCATGATACTATCAGGGTTGCCATTTTCACCCATACATATAGCCAAGCCTCAAGGAATAGTACTGTTCCTTTAATACAAGCACAATTATCATTGTGCCTTTTCCTCAAGCATTACATTTTAGTTCAGGACCCCACACTCAAACTGGAAAAGGTTAAGTGTGATGCATCCAGGAGAGGTTCCAAGCATACTGGTCAGTTACTCTAGGGCTGGATCCATATTCAAAGCCAAACAACAGGAAATCTAAATAGGGGAAAACATTAGAAAAAGAAAACAAGTCTCCAGGATCAGAAATATAGGGCCAGGTCCTTGGTGGACAGTTGTAGTTCCCTTTATATGGGAAAGTTTCCAACTGGTGGAGAACTGACACTGGCTGTCTCTAGCACAAGATGAGCACAAGAAGTGGCCTATAGACACTGTCTGCCCAATGCACCAAGCAGAGCTCTGGTGCCTCTGAAGATTTGGATCTAAGGATTTTGATCTAAGGGGAGTGTGTAAAGAAACACAAGAGTAAGAAATTTGGACAAAATGGGTATTTTGGAAGTAGACTGTACTACCATTAACCAACACTCATTGTTAGGAAGTTGAAAGGAGCCCCCGCTCCCCAAACCATACAAAATATTTCCATATCTCAGGTAATACTTTGTAAACTAATCTTTCAGACAGAGAAGTATCTATTTAAAAGAATTACATGAGGGGACGGGTGGCCTTGTAGTCAATGCATTAGACATACTCGGAAGATCTGCGTTCAATTCCCAGCTCAGACACAAAATTCTTGTGTATTGTAGAGCAAGTCATGTAATGTCTCTGAGCCTCAGTTCCCCATCTGTAAAATGGAATAGCAATAATTCCTTCTGCCCACTCCTGGTCTTTCTAGACTGCAAACTTTCTGAAGCAGGAACCCTGCCTTGAATTGCGTACGGACAATATTTAGGCTGACTGTAATGCAAATGATAATGTTGTACCTGTCTGCAAAAGTCAATATTAACAGAAGTTTCTAGAGGGAATACATGATAAAATATATGTTGCAAAAATGCACTAAATGGCAAAATCTAGAATGATTCATATTAAAAGTCTCTTCAGAAGATAAAAGGGAAATTGACTGGGGTAATCTCCACAGATAGATTTTTTGCCAGCCCAAATGCTGAAGTCTTAGAAAACTTCAGAAGTCAACAAATCAGTGCACAGTCAATATCTGGTTGGATTTTGTCATCTTTTTCACAGCATGTTAGCAAGGGAAGCACCATGATTTCCTTCCAGAGTGCCTCACGGATCATAATAAAAAGGTTGTCACAAATGCTGAGCCCCACAACTTCAAAGCAAAAGGACAACGCTTCGTAGGCTGGCAAAAGCCTGTCTGAAGAAGGGCCTACTACATGAATGGAACCTATTGGGGAGCAAGAAGACAAGTGCTGTGAATCTGGAGAGGGAAGGGAATGCGAATGTAACACTTGTACATCTTTTGCTAAATGATCTGTGTCTTAAGGTGTCATATCTTTAAGAGGAGATAACTGCTAGGAGAGTATCTATAACTGAAAGCTCCAAGAAGTTTCTAGCTCATTGACAGAGCAGATTGCTTCTGCTGCAAACATCCATATGGAATCAGCGAGAGGAATCCAGGGGCTGCATTCAGTTAAACGCAGGTTGCATTTGAATGTACACTTTTCTCCTAAAGAAGTAAAACTCTAGGTGAGACTAGTCCTTACTAGATGGTTGGGGTGAGAATGACTCTATCAATGGAAGCCCAAGTGCTCCTTGGAGCTGCTAAGAAAGAGGTCCATGCTCATGGATATTGTAGGACAGGCCATACCGAAAACTACGCTATAATTTGGGCTGGTCAGAAAATCTTTTGTCTAATGGTTTTTCTGCATTGTTAAACTAGCTCTAGTTGCAACAGTGACCCATGCCACTTTCTTCTCTATTTCTGGAGGAGACAAGACTGGAGTGGGTTTATAGTTCATTTGAGCTAAACACATATTACGAGAAGGAAGATTACATTGGCACTGACAATTGCAGAGTGAAACATTTATGTTAAAATGACTAGAATGTGCATTTCTTCCTGTTGTTCGATATGCATGGGAGAAGGAACTAGGAAACTACATTTAAACTGGAAGCCAGAGACTTGCATCCAAACAAATCCAAAGTAAATACCCTTAAGACAAGGAAGTGCAGTTAATATTGGTTTCCAGAGATGTAAGGATGAAGAGAGACAGGTGATAGCCCTGGACAGATAAGGAGGATGACCAGAAATCTCAGGTGGTTTAGATACATTATAACCAAGCATTTGAACTTTTAGAATTGGATGCTTATTCACGCTAAATAAGCTTGGGGTTCTTTTGAGGTTTTCCCTAATTAACACATTTTCCAAGTGCCTCAAAGTACTGTTAGATGGCTACTACTACTTTTTTTTTTTTTAAACACTGGAGTAAAAGTGTTACCGATGGAACGTTTGAAATTGTCTCTAATTTTGTTTCACGCTCTTGCTGTCTTGCGTGTATTTCCTTTGAACATGATACCCAGGGCCCAGGCACATTTGCTACATATACAAATGAAATAAACAAAAAAAGGTAAAGAAAATTCCAGGGGAAACAGCAGAAGTGCTTTTCAAATCAGTTGCTTTTTTCAAATATAAGCCAGAAAGGACATCAAAAGAGCAAAATCCCTTGTAGGCAATGCTTTATCTCTTATTTTCCTAGAGAAGTGCCAGGCTCCCAAGATACTACAGATTCTCTTTATTTTACAGGAAAACAAATTATTTTAAATATAACTAAGTATAAATATTTATTAGGTCTGCTTTGTATTTGGTTCTCTGAATATGAATACATCCCAAAGTATTTCTTTCCTCTGAAATGTTCAGACTCAAGCAATGAACTGGAATAGGAATTAAATCTGAACAGAAAAACAAAAAGGCATTTCCTTCAAAAAAATGTTTTTAAAATCCCAACAAACTTGCATCTCTACCCCGCCAAATACTGAGACAGTTGGAGTAGGCTGAACGTAAAAGGTATTTTAGGAACAGCAGAAGACCATCAGGCCTAGGTTCCCTGTAGAAGGGGTGGGGACCCCTAGACTGAGAAGCCCTGGGGAGGAAGAGGAGCAAGGCCCTCGGGGTAGCAACCATGAGAACCCTAGACAACAGTGCCCGGACAGGGTAGATCGAGGGGAAGGCGGTGTGGGGGAGATGGCTAGCCCAAGTCCCTTAGAGGGAGAAAAGGAGCAACTGGAGCTCGCCACAATGCAGCTCCCAGGAGAAGAAACAAGGACCCCGCATGGTGGCTTGGGAGAACCCGAGGTGTCCTGCAGGAGGTTGGGATTGGCCTTGACCCTCAACCAGAAGAAAAGGGGATAAAGGAGAAGGGATGCTTGCTGGGGTGCGATTGGTGTGAGGACCTGTGGGTGGCGGCAGAGCTATGGGGACATCCACCCCTCGACCAGTGTACTTTTTGTGGGTGGGGGATGAAGGAACCTCCAGGAGATGATGCCGGTGATTGCCTGAAAGAGGGGGAGAGGCTTCCCCGGACGAACCCTACTGGATGTGGGTGGAGAGGTCGAGGAAGGACAAACCTGGCGGTTCATAAGGGGGCAGGTGTGTGACAGGGTGCTGGCTAGGACACCCTGAGCCAGCCCTCTGTCACAACAGCTCCAATCAGGAAAGGGGAATTGGAGCTGGTGGAGTAAGCGCAGGCCTAAGTGGCAAACGGGGAACAGCTGCTGGCCTTGTTAGCCAGGGGCTACATAAACGCTGGCAGGAAGGAAGCCGGGGCAGAGGAAAGGGAGGAGCCAGGGAGTTAGTGGCCGCTCTCCCCTGCTGGCTGCAGAAGCCAACAGTCCCTGAGGCTGCAAGCCTGACGCTTTCTGTAGCTACAAGGTGGTGGTAACTTCTACCCTAAATAAAGAGCATGGGTGATTGCACCAAAGCAGAGGTCTACGCCTGGTTTGTGGGCGCAGCAGGGGCAGAAGCTAGAGGGGCCCATCGGCGTCCTGTTACAGTCATACAGCAATCAATGGGCTCAACTGTTAGTTTTAATGGTGTAAAAATTAAATGGCGGTTTGAGTCAGAAAGAAGTAAAAATATATTTAGTTATTCGTTACATGGCTTATAGGCTAATAGTGCTTTGTACATAAACCATCCTGTCTCTCATCAGCTAGTCACTGGCTGCAGGGGGTTTGGCTGCCCTAAGCAAACTAGTAAAGCATCCATCCCTCCCAATCCACAGTTATCCACACTGAATGAGACCACCCACACTGAATGAAACCACTTCTATGGTAGATCCAGCCTAGGTAAGAGATCTGTCAGCCATGCTAATAAAACACGGGAAAACAATATGCACCACAGTGTCTCACACACACAAATGTCAGACTGCTACATTACATACCATTGCACAGTAAACACTGGGAGGGAGTTAAGTACCCTACTTAGTTTGCTCATAGATGTGCTATAGTAAAATGTTACTTATCAATCCTGTGAACACATGACAGAGCCACATTCAGCAGCAGCTTGTACAATCCTCAGATCTCTTACCAGATATTGTAGTCGCTGACGCTCAGTCTCAGGAGTGAATTCTGAAGACATTGGAATAACTTCTTTGTTCCTGATTATTATGGCCCTGCAATTGTCATAAAACATTGTCAGTAGAGACTACAGAAAATACTGGGACATGTAGTCTTTTTCTAACATTAGCTGGGTGCTTATTCTGCTCGGACCAGAGCAAGACAAAAAAGTTTCCCTCCCACCCCCCCCAAAACATTATAAAAACAGGATGCCAACTCTTGCCCCATTTTATTTTTGGTGGAATAGCAAAACAGTAGATTTGCTTATGTCAAATTCACCTCATTCTTAGAGCTCAGAAAAATCAGACACCCAAATAATAAGGACAGGAGTTATTTCAACCCAAGTCTACAGGGTATATTCTTATTCGTGAAAGTCAGACACCCAGAGGAGATACTGCAGAATTACTGATTGCAGAACAACCCTTTGCAGGCTTTAATCCCAGTAGGGGCTGATACTCTCCAACCTGCTGGCTTCAGATGACTCATGCAAGCCACTTTCCAGTTATTGATTGGTCGTATGTCATGTCAGAACATTTCCATTCTCGCAGCAAATGGAAATGGCAAAGCAAATCCTGTTTAACACAAATCTAACTAGCTACCTGCCAGAGGAAGACAGGTAATGGGATGGCTATAGATCATCTGGCAGATTTCACACACATTTCTGCAAATGGCACAGAGAAAAGAAAATTCTACCAAACAATGAATATATTTCTGTCATCCCTATAAAATATCTGTATAAAATAAAATGCCACATTTGTCCCTTGTGTAACTGTTTCAGCTAATGGGAGATACACCAGGGAAGAATTTGGTCCATAATGTTTCTACTGTATTTATTGTTCATGTATCCATTCTAATAATAGAATTTTATTCTCATACTTTTTTATTATTTATGCAGCCCCTCAAGTGGTGCACTCATGGTACTTTATACTGTGGTTAGAGAAGACATACATGGTCCCAAAGATTTTATAAGCTTCAAATCTGCCCATCTAGATTATTAGAGTACACCGCTACCTCGATATAATGCCACCCGATAGAACACGAATTCGGATATAATGCGGTAAAGCAGTGCTCCGGGGGGGAGGTGGGGCTGCGCACTCCGGTGGATCAAAGCAAGTTCAATATAACACGGTTTCACCTATCATGCGGTAAGATTTTTTGGCTCCTGAGGACAGCGTTATATTGAGGTAGAGGTGTATCTTAAAATGGGAACACTTGGTGCTGTATTGATTTCCCCCCTTTTTTGACATTACACTATGTATACACAAGTTACTGTTATTTGAATGCAAGTCTTTACAGTTCCAACAGCATATTGATCCCTCCTTTTGTGATCCTTTATGACCTTTTTACTTGTGCTATTCACATCTTAATTCCTTTGATAATTTGATCCGTTTGTTGACTGCTACCCTACATTGGGTATCCTAGTGGCACTGAAAAGCCATCAAAGTATATTGTATATACACACACACATACGTTTTGATGAACCTTAAGCGGAGATGTAAAAGACAGACCCTCCTTGGAAAACACCTGTTAAAGTGCTGCTTTTCACAATTAGGTCTATGGCAGAACTACAATACATCACATCCCCATGAGTCATTTAATGCTATATTGGATGAATGTAACCAACAAATCACTAGCTAATATGAAAATATAGCAATGACATAATGGATTGATAGAGGGAACAAATGGGTTGGGTGGGATTGTAAGTGTTATGTGGAAATGAACAGGGATGCATGGAGAGGTTGAATCTATGTTGCAGAGAATGCAGAAATGTGGGGCTTCAGTTGCAAGGGGTCTTGTAGTGGGAGGAAAATGTGTGTGTGGGGGGGGAGAGGGGAAATAGTTTTGACAGAGACCATGAGCTTATTGCTTATTGGTTTTTCTGAACTCCACATGCAAATGATGCTACAGGTTTATTAGTGGAAGTTAGAGGGGTACACACAGAAACCCACCCAACAGCATCACATTTGCTTCATGAAAGCTAAGAAGCCCATTGCTACTAATACCAGAAATTTCATGTATTTTCTGTGTGGGGAGGGATTCCCCTAGTGGTAATAATTCAATCATTTTAAAATGGGGAGAACACTGCGGAGAAATTTTGGCAGAATCTTCTTCTAAATATAGTTTAAATTAGTAATGGGTCTTCCCCCCCTGCCCCCCCTCATTCCAGTCTGGTAAAAATGACATGGTGGAAGTCACAATTAGGCTTTGCAGTATGCCCAGTTCAACACCTTCATTTGCAAAACTGAAATAAGAACAGCACTGACTGTTTTGTGTGCTGGCAACTTTGCTTTATTTTTTGCTAAGGGTTAATTTAATGTGGCTTTGAAACAGAGACAACTGCTCAAATACATTAGCCAGTTTTCATAACCCTTTCATCTGTAATTTGACTCGTGAGTAATGGTCTGACACAGTTTGAAGGGTCTAGGGTTTCAGCATGTTGATAAATAGTCTGTAGTGAGCCATGCTAGAATGATCAACAGACGTTAACAGAATTTTTTATCTTAAAAGAATGAATCAGAAGGATTCCATGGATCCTAAATTTGGTCTGAAGGAGCTAGTGTTAAAGTCAATGGAAGCATCACTCACATCAGTACTATTGTTAGACTATTAACTTATGAGTTCTACTGTTTTTCAAAAAGCTACCACTTAAGAGATCTATATCAAAATACATTTTAGGGCTCAGGTCCTTCCCGGAAGACACTGGAATATTTCCTGTTTAAGTTCGATGCCTGTCTCAGGCATATATCTGAGGGTACAACTGAGCCCAAGGGACTAATATTGCGCACACACAATGAAATTCTAAGGTAGGAAAGGCAGTGTTTCATGGGCCCAGCTTGTTTTGACTAGATATTACAGCCATATGGTGTGAAACAATACAGCCCAGCATGAGAACCTTGGAACAATCAAAGCAAAAAGGTGACTTTAGGATGGAACAGAGCCTAAGTCCTGAATTTCCTTGAATTTTATTAGTGTTAAATATAAAAATCTAGAATTTATCTTAACGTGAGAGAGAGTTGCAACTGCACATAAGAGTAAAATGGCTTGGACTGAGGGACTAGATAGCTCAAGAGATTAGAAATGGGACACTCAGGCTTTCACTTCTAGGTCACCGGTTTGAATTCAGCTCAGATCAATAATAGTGCTCAATATCCCATTACCACTCTCTCAAGCTATCCAGTACTCAGTCCAAGCCATTTAACAGCTACGTATCGCTGAAGGTTGTTACTTTCCGTCCACATCACAGATGCTGGCAACTGGCAAGCTTGTTGGCGATCTCACCAAGGAAGCTAAGGATTAAAGTTCTGGTCTAGTACTCATTGAAGTAGAAGGGAATCTTTCCAATGAATCCAAAGGATACTGGATCAGCCCTAATTGGACATGGAGACTGAAGTACCCTCTCACCGACCCCTCCATGACCCTTGAAATACTGCTGCTGCCTAAACAGAGTCTGTTGTGTGGACAAGGCCCTGAATCTCCAGTATAATCAACATCAGTACTACAGTCACTTTAAAAATGACTTAATTTTAAAGGTGCAATCTTGAAGACTGACATGGGAACTAAAAACATTAAAATAACTATTTTGAAAAGTATAAAATACACATTTCTACAGTGCTCGGGGAACTCCGCTTTTAACTTTGTATTTCACATACCAGCAATGCCATGTTATAGCATTATTGCTTTCATCACACACAAAGGTGTGTGTGTATGTGTGTGTGTGTGTGTGTGTGTAAAATGAAGCACAATGGCTTCTGGAAGTGCTAGCTCCCAGAATATTGTGGGATTGTGGCTGTGTGATTTTATACTAGAATTTCAACTGGCTGAACACTTATGTTTTGGAGGCTGTCCCCCTCTTTAAGGGAATAGCTAGATAGAAAACTACTGGATTTGGAGAGGCTATTGTTCCCACAGCCCATCTGGTTCTGCCATATTTAATGCTGACATTTTAATTTTAACTACACTAGTGAAACATTATAGTACAGCCAGAGGGTGAGGCTGCTATACGAGGCTGGGTGATTCATGTTTGTAGGGAACGAGTATGTCAACACTAACAGAATATTCCTTGATGACAAGGTTACTTCAGATCCAGAGCAATCATTAATTTTTATCAGCTATGAAGAAATAAAAAAAGCAGTTACTGCAGAAAATGAAATAAGAAGTGTCAAATACCTTAGGCCCCAAATTGTATTTACTTTGAAAGTTCACTTTTCTTCCAGCTTATTGGCTTTGTGCTGTTCCCCGCCCAGAAAAACACAACTTCATCCCATAGCAATTAAATAAATGGGGAAAAAAAACTGTTCATATATTTTAAGGGTAGTGGGATCATTAGATCACTATTAGATTCCTTTATTATACAGACCATAGAATTTCACCCAGTTACCCCTGTATTGAGCCCAATAACTGGTATTCTTAGTGTAGACCCTACATAAATAATACTGTGAAATTGCACCATGTGCTTTTCACAGCACGTCTACGTGGGTTCTACAAATAAGGGAAGTTATTTATAGTAGCGTAGAGCTGGTAGAAATGTAGAGAAAAATATGTATTTAAGAAATAAAAACCAATTCAAGTAGTTAAAACTGGATGAACCAAAACCTGTTATTGCTACCTCTTTTCTGACCAGGTTAATTCATGGAACATATTGCCTGATCTAATAATTGCCTCCCCCAAAAAAGCCATACAACTGATGTGCCCGAATGTCCATGCTTCAGGTGGTGCAGAGGGAAATCCAAGCAGTATTGCATTTACCTACTGGTTGGATGGGCCAAAGCCCAGTGCACAAGTACATGAAGGGAAACATGCACAAGGTGGAAGTGTAAGAGAGGTACATGTGAATTCTTCATAAAATGTTACCATTTTTATTTCAGTTTGACTCAACTGTGCATTTCATTATGGCCAACTGAATGATCTCTGAGCACGTGAGCACTGTGTCCAATGCATTCTCACACATATTTAAAGTTCTGTTTATTTGTCATATTCAGTGCCAATACCCTAAAGCAATGGTAGGGGCAAGATTTTTACTTTCTGCCTTTAAATTGAATGGATCACGAGGCAACAAAAATGGGTAACTGGTCACTGCATTTCAGTGTTGTTCCTGCTACTAAGGATTATGAGGAAAATCAATCTTTTATCCCTTAAAAAATGCATAAAACACTTTTTATATAAAACCGTGAGAGAAAGAATGCACGCACAGGGCAGAGGAGTCCCCTTAAGAGGAGGCAATCATCTGGGAACTGCCAGGCATCCTTTCGTGTAAAAACCATATAAAAGAGGGAAACTCATGCATTTTATAGAAAGTCATTGTTGGTTACTCTCATTTAATCATAAAGAGAAAGGAACACTTTAGTGAATAAGGTCAAAAGTGTAATTTCACTGCTGTCGCGGGTCTGTTGGGAATCTAGTGTTCAAAACAAAAGAGGCATCTCCTACTGTTAAGAGTATTCATGGGACGCCCTGATTCCATTACACACTTTTTCAGCTGAAAATGATGTGAAATGCAACATTAAACTGCACATTTCTACAATGGAGGATAAAATCGGGTAGAGGTGACAAAGAGAAACCATTTGGAAAACACTTTTTGACAGCGTATATCACTTCCAAGCCACGGGAGGATGTATCCATTTTGTCAAAAGGTGTTGAGCAGTGGGGATTCTGTACATGTGAGGCAGAAGTGTCTGACTTGTCTGAAGAGGTATTAGAAATGTGTCAATGGAAAAGAAAGAGGGATTAGAATGACAGAAAAAATAAGGCAAGGTTTTATTACATTCAAAGGGGAACAAAGAAGTAGATTTTAATTAGCTGTGTCACAAAATAGCTGAGAAAAACATGTAAATCCTGTAACTGTGAAATTGGTCTAATGGGTACTTTTTAATAAAGATCAGAAATCACAACTGCTGGTTTCTGCGATGCTTAAAACAAATCAGCTCTATTTATCTTTTTAACAAATTTCTAATAAATACAAATGCTTAGAAAATGACCAGAATAAAATTGTTTAGGTGTTCCCGTATATAAAAGAGAAATATTGTGTAAGAATTTTGATGGGGTTTAAATATATTAAAACACACAACATTTGTTTCCCTTACTACTAACTAGACTAGTCTGCTTTTAATACGACAGATTAATTTCTCAGTGTCTTACTTCAGCTGGCTTCTACAAACATCTTGCTGTATCAGCGACATTCATGGAACCATAGCACCAGCACTATAATTTTACAGATTAAGGAGGACCCAGCAGGACACTAAAATAGACCATGGTGTGAAATTTAGTTAGTGGTTAAGAAGGATGAGTTCCAATGGTGACATGTCCATTATCAAGACCCACAAGGGGTGAAATCCTTGCCCCAATGAAGGCTATAGCAAAACTCCCACAATTCAACAAGAATGTTCCATTTACACTGGAGGATTCACCCACTCATATCAGACAAGCTTGCAAATGCCTCATCTCTCCTCAATGCCCCCACGAGCATAACATACAATCAACAAAACCCAGAATCAGGAAGAGTCAGAGCAGATGAAATTCACTGTGAAAGGAGAGTAGATGGAAAGAAGGACAATCTCTCAACCCTGGTTTCTTTACATTCCTTAGTGGCAGCATCAGACCTAACCCTTGCATATATAATTATTCATATACAGATCACAAATACTGGATAATTTCTCTTTCAACTGAACAGAAAAGTTTTTCTTTTACTGTAGCTCTCATTGATAGGGAGTACAATCTTCTGGCCCCCTCCATAACCTCTTGGGCTAGCTCCCTATGCCGATTGAAACAGGGAGGGGGAGTGCTCACCAACCAACAAACCAAAGAGGAAGGCAAGATGCGCAAGAGCATCTACTATAGATTCCCCTCCTTCCCCCCAATATAGCTGATATACAGCTATTTCCTTCTGCATTCCCAGGGTCAGAGAGCTGCAGTGAGAAGCTACGTGGTTCTGCCACTGTATGGATTTTGTGGAAGAGGTGAGCTTATAAACCTAGCAGATCTCCCTAAGCACAAGTCTACAACACAATGTACAGAATTTTCAGTTTTTATTTTCTTTCAAATTGTATGATTTACTCACATTTACTTCTGAACGTTTATTTCACACTCCTTGTAAGGCACGCTGGACAAAATAAGGGTTGCTAATATATTTCAAAGCCTCTATTCTGATTGGTTGATTTTTACAAAAAGATTTATTCTACTTTTAATGCAGAATAACAATAGCCAAGTAGAAGCTGTTTACAGTAGAGGAGCAGTCCTTGTGCATTTCAATGGGAGGGCTTATACCTCATTCATACTAACAACTGAGTTGATCGGCTTTCTCACTGCCTCAGAGAATAAGGAGTATGGATTTTCATACTGAACTCCCCTTGTCAATCAACACACCAACACTTATCATCATCAATTAGAGGGGACTCCTAGCTTGGGGGTCCCTCACTCTGCCCTGGTTATTTCTTGTGTGCAGAGGTTACCATAGTTTAGCAGGAATCTCCAGGAGTTGGAAGTTGTTGGAATTGAAGGGAATGTGTCTGGAAAGATACATAGAGTTTGATTATCAACTTCTATACCAGGATTGTATGCAGGTATATAGAATGAATAACTATGGCTGAGGTCAATAGATGTTATCTGCACGAACCATAGTCAACTCTGCAAGTACACTATCCAGCACAGACTGACTAATTCAGACTGGCTTTCACAATTAATAGATGTTTTTAAAATGATTCCAATAGTGAATTTGTCTTCTTCAGGACGAGTCTTCTCCAGGCTGGTCTCACTGGCCTTTTGATTGCAAAAGCTGCTCCCAGGGGGTATTCTTCTGATGGAGTTCATCTCAGCTTTGAAAAGATTTGTCCATATTCATCTGGACTCCTTGCTTTAGCTTTGATCCTTGTCCAATTTGATTACTTAAAACAAATAGCAGGACCATGGTTTGCTGCTACTTCTTGAGTCCTCATACTGCTTTCCTTCCACACCCATGCAATTGCCGGATCACTGCACTCCACCAGGTCACTGGAAGAGCAACTACACTCAAGCTGCTGGCATTTCAGGAGATGCTTCATATTTTGAGGCTCTCTGCCACAGTCAGAGGTACTGGGGTCAGTGATGTAGTCCCACCTAATCACTGCCTCCCTAGACCAGTCAACTCCAGTGCAGAGTCAATTAAGGCAATGCTAGATAGACCAGGGCTAATCTGTATTGTGTGGAAGGTGCTTGACTTGTGGATGCCAAAGCGCACAGGCTACAGGATTGTTCTCTACTCATTTGCCATAACTGAACCCTTGTCTGTTTGGGTGACAGTGTTAGGGGTTTAATAGCGGCAAGAAAGCTTTGTTGTGACTTCCGTTGACTCAACATTGGTGTTATGTCACATAGCAGATGTCTTGGATCTGTGCATTGCCTTGTGGACTCAACTCTACTAGCAACTTCCTGGAGTATATTAGGAAGAGCAATACCTGCCAGAATGTATAGGCTGTTGACATGGGCAGGCTTAAAGCATCCTCTAACATACTGGCAGACAGCATTAAATACAGGGTCTAGCTTCTTTGAGTGAGGGGATTGTGCCCACACTTCACAGGCAGACAGCTTAGAAGAGTGAAAGAATTTAAATACGTAGGATGTCTGACAATGGTGCTCTCCTGCATGATATCTGGCATTGTACCAAAGCTGCTTGGTGCAAATAGTGGGAAATGACCCCAGTTCTCTGAGATTAAAAATATGCCAATAAAGTTGAGTGTATAAACTGTAATTTGAACCATTTTAACATATGGAACACAGACTTGACCAGCCACAAGAAAGGAAATCAGTATGTCTCCACCACAGAAATGAAGATATTGATATCATCAAATGGTTGGACATTCAATGACAGGAAACAAAATGAGGTTGTACGTCACCTAAAGTAGGTTTTTCCTATTGAAGACAAGTTGAGGGAGGGTAGGCTATGTTGGTAGGGGCATATTGATTGGATATAGGACCACTATATCAGTAGGATGACTCTTGCAACGATTGTGAACGGAAGACGACGAAGTGGGAGTCCAAAGGCTTGGTAAGTGGACTGGATATCTCAGTGGATCTCAGAGAGACCGATGTGTGTGACAGACTGGCGGATGATCATGAGTTTTGGAAGAAAGCTATAAAAGTTGCTGACCCTGAATAAGGAAGTGGCAAGAAAGAAGAAGCAGTAGTAAAAGTCGACAACAGTGTTACAGCGATGATACACAACTGTGTGTCTCTGGCACAGAACAGCTTGTTGAGAGGTTTGAATATCAAGCCTATGACCTTAAGCATGTTTTAGTATTTATTGGGTATACTGGAGAAATATCAGGAGAACCACAGTAGTATAACCTTATTGCTTTTGTTAGGAGGTGGGCTGCTACATATTGTACCAACTGGCGGTTTTGGGACAGTTTTGGTTGGTTGGTTGGTTAATTAATTTTTTTAGTTCCCAGGACAAGTGCCCTATAGTAATAAGCCAAAATGATCGGATCACTGGGCAAGTCTATATCTTTCACATTGGCGTATAGTTTCCTGGCCACCTAAAAGTGGAATAAAGGTGAGGGTTTTTTTTGTTGCTGTCCCTGTTTGGGTATCCAGCATCAAGGAATAATCTAGAAGGATCCCTATGGCTGAAAACTACCTGAAAAAGTTAAGTCTATGTTGGTATAGATCCTCCTATGTATAACATTTCAAGGCATGATTATAGAATGTGTGGACAGGTTGGACCGGAGGGTACCCTTGCAGACAGACAAGAAAACCTCTAAGTAAGCAAAGTAAAAGGGGACATTAAAGTAAGCAAAGTAAAAGGGGACATTAAAGTCACCACACATACCACTAAGTACTGATCCAGTGGGAACAATGCACAGCTTTCTACAACCCACCTAAACAAGTAATCTCAGCTCACCTCAGTGGAAGTCTCCATTCCTTGGCTATAGCCTGGGCAATATCATCTGCCTGATCTTATGGGAAGAGTTTTCATCTAGGGTTCCTGCACATATACACACTCAGAGTTGATGAGGAACCTCTGTCTCTAATAAAGCTCTAAGAAACTAGACTCAAGGTATTTTAGCTAGAAGCTGATGAGCTGTAACTGCTTAAGTTACCTGAAAAGCCTGTAGACTCCAAGGGCCAGGAGAAGTTGAAAGAGGCTTCCAGCAAAGCAGGGTTCTCAGACTTGAGGTACACTCCAAGTGAATCTGGAAAGCTTCCCTCTAAACTCTTTCCTACTTGATATGCCTTAGCATTGGTTCTGAAAAGATTAAGGAAGAATCCACAAGAGCTCCTTTGTGTGATGTGTCAAAAAGGCATAGGTGGAAGGATAGTCTTGTGGTTAATGCACTGCATTGGGAGACCTGGATTCAGTTCTCAGCTGTGCCACAGACTTCCTGTATGACGTTCACCTCTCTGCATCAGTTCTCCAACTATAAAGTGGGGAGAAAACTTCCTTTCTCCCATCATTTGTCTATCTTGTCAGGGCATGGATTCTCTATCCTACTATGTACATATACAATGTTAATGCAATGGCAACCCAATCTCAGTTTTTGCTACTGTAATATAAATAAATAGGGAGTGATTCCATTTACAGTGGCTAATGTAGCTTAAAAAAAAAGGGAAATCCCATGAGTGAGAAAGCAAGAAAATGCATGCCTTTTGGGAGCTGGTAACAAGCAGAAAGTGGCTAGCAGAGGCTACTGCAAAAGTAACATACCCTCCACTTCCACGTAACCTGCAATGACAGTAGTTCACATATGGAAGAAGGAGAGATGGTCAGGACTGAAGACCCATTTTACACAAACTACCAAGTATGCAGGGCTGTTTGCAATGCCACAAACACTATGCTAGAGGGCTATGAACATAATACAAGTCCTCTCATAGAAATGAATGAGCTTTGGGGAAGAGGTAAGAAGGCTGTTTTGTCTTCAAAGGAATCCATGCGTGGGATGGACTCTAGTCTTGGTTAGCAAAAAAGTTAATTATATCATTGACATTAGTATTATCTGCTAAGGCCACAACATCATGCTCAATAGAGTCTTCTTTTTCATTCAGCTTTGTCTTTAAACCTAATTCCTTTCTCTTTAACTCTCCTGACCTGCTGATACAGGCCTCTGTGCCTCTTCATTGCAAAATGGATCATTGTAGGCAGTCACTCAGATATAATGCACCTGTCTTCTGAAACGCATTGTCCACTGAGATCAGGAAAGTCTCTGCTTTCTCACCACTAAATGTAAAGGCTTATTTCTTGTCAACTACTTTTATTTACTTTTAAATTAAAGTAATCATTAAAGGAGGATAGCCAATTATGATATTATTCGAAATCACCTCCAACAGTTTCATCAGGATAAAATGCTGTAAAACCTGAAGTTGCTACTGTTCTTTTTAACCTTTCTGCAATTCTAACTTCTCCTTGCACAAAGAGGATGGAAAACTGGGAGCAACAGTGACTCCCACATGCCTACAAGCCAGGGTTCTAAAGCAAGGGAAGCAAAAAGAAAAAATGGAGGGAATGCGGGGTTTGCTTATATGTTCCCAGTGTGAATGACAGTACATTTATTTCCATGACTTTCTGCTGAGTGAAGACAGACTGTTCTGCACACCAGACTGTAGCTGGAGGAGAGAGAGAAATTCAAATTTATTTTTAAAACACCAGCTTAGTTTTAAAAGGCTAGTCTCAATCCAGTCTGCACTGCACTTGAGCTGGATGGGCTAAAGCTAGGCAACCAAAGATTTCAATATCTTCAGTGGTCTTTGCACCTCAGTTATGGCCCCAGGAAGTTTCAATAATCTAAAAAGGGCACAGATAGTTTGGGCAAAATAGGACCTACAACTATTTTTAATAATGAACTTGGTGAGAGAGCATCCTGAAGATTCTAAATGGCCATAGATTTTAAAGAACAGGCATAATCCTGTTACCTAGACATTTTTAAGGTTCAAATGAGAAAAAGGCGTACACAAAATAAATGGCTTAGATCTCTTCTGCTCCCCGTGCAGGAGGACTTAAGCAACAAGCCTGGGTGCTATTCCAAAGGTTCTGTGGATTTTTTGCTGAGTCAGCACAATATGTGACCTTGGGCAAGTCAGATAATTTATCTGAGCCTCAGTCTCCTAACCCATAAAATAGGGATAATGATACTTCCCTTCTTTTGTAAAGCACTTTGGGATCTATGGACTCTCAGAGTGAAGTATGATTATTATTATTGTTATAGTGGTACATAAATAAGACGATTAAGACTGCCATGCAGACTAATGATTAATAAAAAGGACAAAGTAAATCCAGATTAGCTAATAGGGAATGAAGAAAATCAGAAGAGAAAGATAAGATTATTTTACAGGTTTTTAAAATACTATTATAACTAGGGCTCTACCAAATTCACGTCCATTTTGGTCAATTTCACGGTTATAGGATTTTAACACTCGTAAATGTCATGATTTCAGGTATTTAAATCTGAAATTTCACAGTGTTGTAATTTTAGGGGTCCTGACCCAAAAACAAGTTGTGGGGGAGTCACAAGGTTATTGTAGTGGAGGTTGAGGTACTGCTACCCTTACTTCTGCGCTGCTGCTGGCGGCGGTGCTGTCTTCAGAGCTGCGTGGCTAGAGAGCAGTGGCTGCTGGCCAGGAGCCCATCTCTGAAGGCAGAGCTGCCGCCAGCGGCTGCGCAGAAGTAAGAGTGGCATGGTATGGTATTGCCACCTTTACTTGTGAACTGCTGCTGGCAGGGCACTGCCTTCAGAGCTGGGTGCCTGGTCAGCAGCGGCCACTCTCTGGCTGCCCAGCTCTGAAGGCAGTGCAGAAGTAAGGGTGGCAATAACTACAACCCCCCCCTAAAATAACCTTGTGACTTCCCTTGCCACACCCTTTTGGGTCAGGCCCTCCAATTCGAGAAACGCTTGACTCCCCCATGAAATCTATATAGTATAGGGTAAAAGCAAACAAAAAGACCAGATTTCACAGTCTGTGATGCGTTTTTCATGGCTGTGAATTTGGTAGGGTCCTAATTATAAACCTTAAAGAGTAAAACAAAAATAGTATGAGGCTATGCAAATTGCCTCCCCATGCTTTATTTTTAAATAGGCATATAGATATAAGGACAAATCATACTGCTAACACTGTCCTGAGTAGTGCAATCATAGTGCTTCTTCAATTCTCCCTTTTTAAAAATTCTGTTTCCATTATAGCACTGTGCTTCAGCCAGTGGACACATGGCTATTTTCCTGCCTCTCTTATCTAGTTTGTACAATCATTAACGCTAAAGTGAACTCACCTTCTGAGGACTATTAATGACTGGTGATGAAATGAAAGCAAGCAGATATGACCCAGAAGGGAAAGGAGAAGAAACTCAGTGAGCTCCAAAACTGGTATTGGGAGAAGATAGCTTCAACTTCAACCAATATTCATTATTCATTATTTTATTTTTCTCCTCTTTTGTGAATGGCAAGAAGTGTGGATATGACACACTTATTTTCCAACAGTGGTGAGACTGATTATTCTTAACCCAAATGTGAATACCCTGTGTAAAGCAATTACCCAGTATGTTACTGTCATCTAACTAACTATCTGAAGTACATTAGAAAAAGGAAGAGACATTTTTTCCTGGAAACCTAGGTATGTCCGACATTTTTAAAAGGAGAGAGCTCTCCAAAGATATATGAGAGGGGTGGAGTGAGGAGAAGGGAACAAAACAAAATATCAGTAAGAAAATCTGATTAAGCAAAGTAAAGTCCAATGACCCTCCAATTTGTGAAAGCCTTTGAAATTCTCATCCCTTGTTTTGATCCTTTCTTTTGCACACAAATAAAAAAAGTTCAAGAATCTATTTGCAGATTAGCCAGAGTTTGGGGACTTTGTGGGGAAACCAATCAGCTTGTCTTTTGTTTCTTAATGAAGTGATAAAAGTGAAGCTGTTGAAAGACTTTGTAGCACCACTATATATAATGCAGCACAAAACGGTGATACTTGCATTCTCTGATAAAATGGGCAGATCCATGCTGGGGCCACCATGAAAACTAAAGGAACTTTTGTGGCAAAGAGGGCTAATCTCTTAATATCATTCCGATGACTCTTATGTGATATTGGGCAACTGTTACACTGAGTCAGCCATCACTGTACCTTGCTAGTAATCAGCAAAGAACATCTGTCCATTTCCTGGTTTACTATCCCTCTACTGACTGACTTTAAAAAAAACCCAGCAACAACAACAAATAAACCCACCAAAGCGAGGCAAAAACGAACTTAACAAGACTTGTATCATTTTTTTTTAAATTAGAAGTTACTCTAACAATACACAATTAATTAATTCTATTTGAATTAAGTGAGCAGTGAAGTTTTACTGTCTTTTACAAAGCAGCTATTCAGATACTCTGGCCTGGTGACTATTGATTTTGTACGTAACACTGGTATGCAAAGTGCAATGTAATAGACTTAGACCAATATAAACTGGAAACTTTATTGAATACAAGACCAATAGTGCTGCAGTCAGCTACCCAGATAACCTTGCATGAATGTTGCTGAATATCCTTCCTGCCAGCACTCATTTCACACAATGTTTGAAGGGAACCAAATAGATGGCTTGACCTGGGGACCTGTACCTTTAAAAGGAAAGCACTGAAAGACTTTCTTTTCATTTTCCCTTCCCCCATGGAGGAGACAGTGTGCCAAGTAGGCTGATGTTTAGCTTAGAGAGAAAGACACATTAAAAATCTTTGGCCAAGGTTCAGATATAGATTTTCACTGTACAAGAAGGTATATTTATGACAGAATTTAAGTATGACCAGGCCCACCAATTAGAGAGCGGAAGTGGCTCTCTCTGTAGTTTATCAGACTGTGAAGATGTCACCTCATTTTTAGTAGGATGCTGACATCGTATTCAGTTACTGTAGAACTGTGACTCCTTGGTTAGCAAAAAAATTAATTAGATCATTGACATTAGTATTATCTGCTAAGGACACAACATCATGCTCAATAAGAGTACATCACAAAACCTAGAATTAGCACAGTTTTCCTCCCTTCCATACCCAACTGAAAATGTTCAGCTTGGGTAAGCCTACTAGTCCATGCAGAAGTGAGCTAGGGCTGTACCAGAGGACTGCCTGCTGGTAATTTAGTAATATGGTAATTAAAGTCTTTTCATGATGTAATTACATATCAACTACAAAGGGACAGCTGCTATACAACAGTGCCAGGGTACATGGCATGAAATGATTAGATTTGAGAAGCTTTAGTGGTTAAACTGAATACCACAGACATAACTCCGAAGTGTAGTTAGCACTGCACAATCCATTATTATTCAAGTCTCACGCTTAGTCTTTCCTTATTCTCATTGTGATAGTAACAGTTTCCTTCATTTACCTTGTTTCTATGATACCAGAAAGCCTTTTAAAACCCACCTTTGTAAACTCCTGCTGTTTTGAAATTGCACTGAATTTCAAGCCTAGGTCTATTTCAGCACAAGAGAGTCTGTACAAATTAGATCTATCTTGGTACGTATAAACAATGAGGAGTCCTTGTGGCACCTTAGAGACTAACAAATTTATTTGGGCATAAGCTTTCATGGGCTATAATCCACTTCTTGTCATCTGTTGGGAATGGGCCACATCCACCCTAACTGAATTGGCCTTGTTAGCACTGACTCCCACAACTTGGTAAGGCAACTCCCATCTTTTCATGGGCTGTATATTTATACCTGCTAACTGTATTTTCCACTCCATGCATCTGAAGTGGGTTATAGCCTATGAAAGCTTATGCCCAAATAAATTTGTTAGTCTCTAAGGTGCCACAAGGACTCCTCCTTGTTTATACTGATACAGACTAACACGGCTACCCCGCTGAAACTTGGTATGTATGCAGTTCCAATCACTGCAACATGTGATGATCTTCTATATTCTGTATTCTAGCCAATAGGAAACAGAACTTGATTTATTTGTAGATTTTTACAGAGAGAGAGCGAGAGAGAGCGTTAACATGCAAGTGAATAGGGGTGTGCGAGAATGGGAGTTAGAGTGGCATGAGAAAAACTGAGGGAAAGCTAAGTTAAATACATTAGTTTTGCATTTACTTCTGGAAGTAGTGAGGAATTTTTTCTCTTGAGAGAATTCCACAATGTAGATGTAGCACCAGGAAAGAAAAGTCTCCCACTTACGTTTAATAAGCCTACCCTTTTAGTTTACAATTTCTCTGTTCCCTTTTTCATTGCAGTCATTCATATTTGTTCAAAAGGAGTTGCAAAGTGGGTGTAAACAGCAACGATTCTGATTTAGTAGAATTTTGTACCCACTTTCTACAGGCCAAAAGGACCACCAAGGTGTAAGCCAGTGGAGAACCAGTATTTTTATTAGCCATGTGACAAATTATGTCCAATTGTCCCTATGTGGATATGCCTGAAGTTTCTGGCAATAGGCAGGCACTCTCTCAGCTGCTGCCATCTTGGTGATTGGCACCTGACTTGAACCTGGTACTCTTACTTCTACCTTGCAGAGGTGTGAGAAGTAGGCATCAGGTGCTTGAGACACTCAACTCAATCTAGAGATTTTAAAGCAGTAACGAGCTTTTCCAGCAAAACCTTGCATAACTTTATTTGTTGGAGATACTTGTTCAGTTTTCAAAGATCTAGAACTGGATGCAGGAGATACCATGCCAGTCAAAAAGCGCTCCCTCTCTAGGTTCTGAAAAGGCCTCTAGCCATTACTCAGCACGACAAACGTATTGTGACGGCCCCACTGGTACAGATAAAAGATCCAACTGCCGGTGATTTGAAAAGGCCCTATTCACTCTATGGCCCCCTGGGATCCAAGGAGGTCATATGCACTGATGTATGATTGGCAGCAACTCAACTCCAATCCATCAGACCTATGATTGCTATTAGACTCAGACTTTAATGCCAGAAGGAACCATCATGATAATTTAGTCTGACCTCCTGCACATTGCAGGCCACAGAACTTCAACCATCTACTCCTGTAACAGACCCATAACCTCTGGCTGAATTACTGAAGTCCTCAAATCTTGATGTGAAGACTTCAAATTACAGAAAATCCACCATTTACACTAGTTTAAACATGCAAATGACCTGTGCCCCATGCTGCAGAGGAAGGTGAAAACCCTCCAAGGTCTCTGCTAATCTGATCTGGAGGAAAATTCCTTCCCCACTCCAAGTATGGCAAATTGTTAAGACCCCAAACATGTAAACAAGACCCACTCACCAGACACCTGGGAAAGAATTTTCTGTAGTAACCCAGAACCCTCCCCATCTAGTGTCCCATCGCTGGCCATTGGACATATTTGCTAATAGCAGACATGGATGGATGGGCCATCTGCCACAGTAGCAATCTCACCATACCATCCCCTTCATATCAAGCTGAATCTTGAAACAAATTAGTTTTTTTATCCCGAGTACTCCCCTGGGAAGGCTGTTCTAGAACTTCATTCCTCTGATAGCTAGAAACCTTCATCTAATTTCAAGCCTAAACTTGTTGATGGCCAGTTTATAGCCATTTGTTCTTGTGCCAGCACTGATCCTTAACTTAAGTACCTCCTCTCCCTCCCTGGTGTTTCTCCTTCTGATATATTTGTAGAGAGCAGTCCTATCTCCCCTCAGCCTTCATTTTGTTAGGCTAGACAAGCTAAGCTCCTTAAGTCTCCTTTCATAAGGCAGGTTCTCCATTTCTCTGATTATCCCAGTAGCCCAATTAGTTCCCTCTCTATTCCTATGCTTCCTCTTCTTCTGAGCATGGACTTTGGAGGGATCCCAAGGACACTCAGATCCACCAGAATTCTCAGTAACTCAACTCAAGTGAATAATCAAAAATCTCACTTCCGGTTCAAAATCTTGGAACATCTCATATTGTTCCCTGCTGGATCTGAGGACTTAGGCTTACTCCAGAAGATCCTTTTGGCATTGTGTAACTAACACCCAGAGCACCTCCCACCCCAATAGAAAAATTCTACTCAGTTCCGAGATCCACCAAGGCCTCCTTCATAAAGAAGGTTTTAAAGCTGTGGTCTGTTCTCACTCAGGTCTTGATGAGAAAGATACAGGGCAGTACACTCTGTGATGAGTGCTCTCTTCTTTCCAAACACTTAAGGTTTGGGAATGATGGTACAAAATTAAAATCACTGCAGAGCAAAAAAAAAACACCTAAAAAAACCTTTAGGGGCAGTCATACAGGATTTTACGATATCAAGGTACCTGTTCCAGAAAATCTGTGGGGCAGAATAAAAAGCAAAGCCCTCTCCAATAAGATCACATATGACATAGTCAATGACTGCTACTATCTAATCATACTCCTTTAGTCATGCAGAAGGGAGAATTCTAGCTGATTGAGTGAATAGCTGAAGTGACAGGAGCTGAATTCAGGATAGTGTCTTGTGAGCTTTACTAGTGTGATTAAAATGGGTGCCCTGTGTCTGTAGTCTGCCTACAGAAATTTAATCCTGGAAGCAAGATCTAAAAGGAGCTAATGCACAGATTTTAGTTACAATGTTAGGACTGACGATCCCAGTTGCTTCTAAGTCTGAGCATGTATTGTGTGAACAGCACTAGGAAGTGCTGAAGACGAGGAGACTTTTGTTCAGATTGTAAAAGACAACACCGTAACTTCTCCTCTAACTTAGCCAGCTCAATGGAAGAGTCAGAGATCCAATTTCTTATCCATAGAGTTAGCAGAAACCAGCTGTAATTGTTCTGAATACAAGGCAAGAGAAATTAAGAGTGATGCGGCTAGTATTTATGAGGACTGTTTAACTCTACTATCAGTGTGATGTAATGTGTATGTGCATGTCACTTACACTGGTCTACAATTTTTGAGAAGTTGTCTGCTTCAGAGATAAAATGTGCTATTTATTATGTATTTTGATGTGCTGAATTCAAATATGACAATTAAAACAACTGATTGGCTACTGTTTCTAAGATATTTAAGTTTTTACATTTTATGTCTATGTATATTGTGTAGATAGTAGAGTTTTAATCATAAATTGTAAACCTAGGTCTTCTCATGTGTTTATGGTTGCTTTACATGATAATATTTCACCTGTCCTGTTTATGTAACACTTTAAAAATCAGAAAAGGGGTATATAAATAAAATGTATTATGAAACAAAAGACAAAACTATTATGTACATAGTTTAGTCCTATTCAGTGTCTACTCGGCGCTTCTTGGCTTGTCTCTTGTATTCATTAAATGGAGCATCTCTTGTCACTGTCCAGCAATAGTCTGCAAGCATTGATGGGCTCCATTACCCCTGATAGCGTTTCTCCATTGTTGCAATGTCCTGGTGAAATCGCTCGCCGTGCTCGTCGCTCACTGCACGAAGTTTGGTGGAAAAAAATCTAGATGAGAGTGCAAAAAATTATCTTTAGTAACATGTTGCAACGAAGGCTTTTGTATGCCTTGAGGAGATTTCCACCAATAACCTGTAGTTGTCTGCCTTGTTGTTGCCGAGAAAATTTATTGCCACTAACTGGAAGGCTTTCCATGCCGTCTTTCCCTTGCCACGCAGTGCATGGTCAAATGCATCATCTCGAAGAAGTTCACGAATCTGAGGACCAACAAAGACACCTTCCTTTATCTTAGCTTCACTTAACCTTGGAAATTTTCCACGGAGGTACTTGAAAGCTGCTTGTGTTTTGTCAATGGCCTTGACAAAGTTCTTCATCAGACCCAGCTTGATGTGTAAGGGTGGTAACAAAATCTTCCTTGATTCAACAAGTGGTGGATGCTGAACACTTTTCCTCCCAGGCTCCAATGACTGTCGGAGTGGCCAATCTTTCTTGATGTAGTGGGAATCTCTTGCACGACTATCCCAGTCGCAGAGAAAACAGCAATACTTTGTGTATCCAGTCTGCAGACCAAGCAAGAGAGCAACAACCTTCAAATCGCCACAAAGCTGCCACTGATGTTGGTCATCGTTTATGCAAAACGATGCATGTTTCATGTTGTCATAGGTTGTTTCATGTTGTCATAGGTTTCCTTCATATGGACTGCAAGACCAACTGGAATTGATGGCAAAACATTGCCATTATGCAGTAAAACAGCTTTAAGACTCGTCTTCGATGAATCAATGAACAGTCTCCACTCATCTGGATCGTGAACGATGTTGAGGGCTGCCATCACACCATCGATGTTGTTGCAGGCTACAAGATCACCTTCCATGAAGAAGAATGGAACAAGATCCTTTTGACGGTCACGGAACATGGAAACCCTAACATCACCTGCCAGGAGATTCCACTGCTGTAGTCTGGAGTCCAACAGCTCTGCCTTACTCTTGGGTAGTTCCAAATCCCTGATAAGGTCATTCAGTTCACCTTGTGTTATGAGGTATGGTTCAGAGGAGGAGGATGGGAGAAAATGTGGGTCCTGTGACACTGATGGTTCAGGACCAGAAGTTTCATCCTCTTCCTCGTCTGACTCACGTGAGAATGATTCTGGTGCATCAGGAACCGGCAGTCCTTCTCCATGGGGTACTGGGCGTATAGCTGATGGAATGTTTAGATAATGCACAGTCCACTTTTTCTTCTTTGACACACCTTTCCCAACTGGAGGCACCATGCAGAAGTAACAATTGCTGGTATGATCTGTTGGCTCTCTCCAAATCATTGGCACTGCAAAAGGCATAGATTTCCTTTTCCTGTTCAACCGCTGGCGAAGATTTGTTGCACAAGTGTTGCAGCATATGTGTGGAGCCCACCTCTTGTCCTGATCTCCAATTTTGCAGCCAAAATAAAGGTGATAGGCTTTCTTAACCATAGTGATTATACTGCGCTTTTGTGATGCAAAAGTCACTTCACCATAAACATAGCAGAAGTTATGTGCACTATTCACACAAGTACGAGGCATCTCTGCTCACTTTGGCTAAACAGAAATGTGTCCCTTTGCAAAATCAAACACTGACAAATAAGAGAGCACGACACTGTATGATTTCTAGAGCTGATATAGGGCAATTTGTTCAGCAGAGTGATGTAAGCTTCGTTATGATTGCATCATTCATGACTTCTAGGAATAACATGATGCAATTCATATCATGTATGACGCAATACCAGCTTCATTGCATCATTCATTGTTTTGCCTAAAAAGCAAGTACTGTCCAAACCCAGTCATAGATTTATTCATAGATCCAGGCAACGATGTATTTTAGTCATTTCTGGTTTAAATTGAGATCCCTTCCCTTTATAACTCACTTATCCTTCACCAATCCCAAGTCAAGGGTCATATATACTGACCCAATAGCATATCTTGAAAACTAGAGCCAATCAACAATTTTAAGCATCATTTTCGTTCTCAGTGACCCAGAATTAGTAAAGTTTGACTACATTTATTTCAGAAGCATTTTGGCTGTAGGGCAGTGTTATTGGTTCACCTCAGGGGTGGAAGTAAAGCCGAAGACTTACCAGTATGGTGGCTGGGTGGGGTGGGGTGGGGTCAAAAGGGGCAACAACGTTAAAGCCACGGCAGCGCTTTAAGCAGGGCTGCCGACGGGGGGGTGCAAAAGGGGCACAAGCCCCTGGATACAAGCCAGTACTGGCCCATACCGGCTTACCGTCACCCCTGGTTCACCTTGGCCTGATGCTGTGTGTCCAAGGGGGATTTGAGCTTCACATTTTAGTGTCTTTTGTGAACATGTAATTAATGAGTAAAGCATGCAATACCTTGTTCCGAATTCAATGTGTGCCTACAAACATCAAGAAGAATCATAGCACTGGCATGCAGAGTACTGGGATGGTGTGCACAAGGGATTATTCTTGCTAGCTGTGAGATTTCTGGGCCTGCTGCCCCCTTCAAAATCTAAAGCTTCTGAGCAGCACCACAGCTGTTCTCTCACTATCTTAGTCACTACAGGCATATACATAATGAAATTGTGAAAAATATATACTCACCAGCATGCGTGTGCACACACAGAAGTATAGATACATTTTTCTTCTTTTAATGACTTTCTGTCTAATATTAGGGCTGCCTACTCCCCTTTTCAGGCTTATGAAGTCTTGCTCCATACCACCCAGAGAACAGCCTTCTTCTCCTCCCTACTTTTCTCAGTTTGTTCTTCTTTCCCAATATGACAGAGCTGCTGCACAAACAGCAAAAAGACTGGAAATCTACAAGAACAGTCTCTCTCTCTCTCTCTCTCTGGGGGGTCGTGTGGGGAGGAAAGAGAGAGTGTTCCAGTATGTTCCTGGTTTTGACTTACTCAGAAGACTTGAAAAACAGCTTTTTCTCGGTGATATTTCCAGTGGCCAACATTTTATAATTATCATCATTATTAAATAAAAGGGGGTAGCTAAATGACCTGAATTTCCAAGGAGTCCATCAAGTTTCAATCTGAGGGGTAGGTGAATATCTGAATCAGGATTTATTTATTTAATTCTATCCTAAGCTGTTCATATGCCCAGTTACAAAAGCACTAACCAAATCTGTCATAACTGACTGGCTCTGAACCCATCAAGAATTAGCTAGGAGATCCTCCAAGACTAGGCTGGGGGACAACAGCAACTTCTAGTTCAAAACGTTCTTTCAATTCTCATAAACAAATACAGAACCATTTCAAACAGTGGTTAATAAAAAACTTCCACTAGAACACACAGTAAATGATTTTTATTTCACACTGCACAAGAGCCACTGAGTCATTTAGAGCCTGTTAATAAGGAACGGCAGAAAATTCAACTTCTCTAAACACCACTCTTATCTGAATAGCGGGCTTATGTTAGTTTTAGTTTCTATGAAATACTTATTGCAACTGTTCAATATAAACAGTAAGGCATATTATTACTACTCTTATATGAATTGAGATGTATTCCAACCAAGGAGCAGGGCCCCGTTGAGCTACTTTGCTAACTGCCTGTTGCAAAGGAAATAATTATTTTTAGGCAAAAAAGCCTAGAGATCCGCTTTGCTTACCTACTGTCACCAGCATTTGCCACGTAAAGCTTCCCCAGCATATACACAACAACAAGGGCTGTGCAGCCACCAGATATACTGTAAACAGTCCTCTCTCGCTCGATTTGTAAATCCTAAGGAAGACAGAAGAGAGTTTATAAAATAGCTCTGCAATTGGCATTTGGGAAGAGAAGATTTTCATTAAAACCTTACATATTCGTATTGCTAAACCAAAAGTCCTGTTGAGTTTGTTTACTTGTTGCTGCCACAACTGTATATTCAGGGAAACAAATGGAACATCAAAGAGCAATGTACATAAGGCCCAATCCTGTTTGTTCCATGGATAAAGTAACCTGGCTAATATCGTGCCAGGCATAGCAGAACCAAGTGTAGTGCTACCCAAGGAGGCCATCCTCTGACTAATATTTGAATTACACTCTGGTTTCTGTTACATTCACAATTTCTGTTACTGCCTACAAATCAATGCTGAGGAAGAAAATCCAAAAGAAATCAAATCTTACAGTCTTTTGTCAGAGACATACACACATATATACACTAAAAATACCTATTTTATATCATCTTTGCCATAGACAAGTTTTAAGTTGATATCCCCCCCCTATGAATTTTTACATTTTTAGCAAGCTACAAAGTATTTCAAAGGAAGCAGAAATTTTTAACCATCAAAATAATTTCAACCCATAAAGTGGATTTTCAAGGCATTTCCAAGTATGTTAAAACGGTTTTATTCACTGGCTTTTTATAATGATCCTTTTAAAATCTGAAATCAACGTCTGTTTCCTTACCCATTTTCAGTTTGGCGTGCATATGCTTTGGGACTGTAAGGATGACGGCATTTATGTTTTATTTCGTTTTAATAAGATGACTTCAAAAATATTTGTTATGATGCAAAAGAGGGATTACTACAATGAGCCTGATTTTTCAGAGAGTATGTCTACACTACAAAATTATGTTGACATAAGTTATGTCGATGTACAGACACCACAGTAATTAAAATCACTTTTGCGTGTCCACACTCTTTGTGTCAGCAGTGCACCTCCTTACTACCTGCATCAATATAAGTGCAGAGAGCAGTACACTCGTGCATAGCTATCCCACTGTGCAACCTGCCACCCCCTCGTGCAGGTTGTTTTGGGAAGGTTTGCAATAACTCATGGGGGCAAACAAGTTGCACAGGGGTGCCTGGGAACATGATTTCAACATTCCATAATGCAGTTTTCTCCATCGCATAATGTTTCCTGCCTCTTTTCTAAAGCCCCATAAACCTGTGTGCATGCCATCTGAGTGAGAAGAAGCATGGATCCTGCACAGCTCTTTACTACTATGAAGAGTGTTGCAAGTAAGGGATGTCTGATCCTGCAGTATTTGCAGTGTCACCAGAGGAGCCGTGGGGGACATGACGATTCCTTAGAGGCTAGATTGCTGTGGGACACAGGAAAAAATAATTCAAGGTTGTTGGCTGTGTTCACAGAGCAGCTGAAGATGGTGGAGCACCGGTTCTGGGCCTAAGAAACAAGCACTGACTGGTGGAATCACATTGTCATGCAGGTTTAGGATGACAAAACGTGGCTGCAGAACTGTTGGATGTGCAAGGCCACGTTTCTGGATCTGCGTGCAGAGCTTTCGCCTGCCCTCCGGCTCAGTGACACCATAACGAGAGCTGCACTGACAGTGGAGAAGCGAGATGGCGATCACTGTGTGGAAGTTTGTAACACCAGATTGCTACCAATCAGTCAGGAATCAACTGGAGTTGGGAAAACCACCGTGAGGGTTGCTGTGATGCAAGTGTCCAAGGCCATTAATCACATCTCGCTACAAAGGACTGACACTCTGGGCAACGTGCAGGACATAGTGAATGGTTTTGCAGTAATGGGGTTCCCATACTGCGGTGGGGCAGTAGATGGCACACACATCCCTATTCTGGCACCAGACCACCTTGCCAGAGAGTGCACCAACAGAAAGGGCTACTTTTGTGTGGTACTGAAAGCAGTGGTGGATCACTGGGGACATTTTACCAACATCAGTGTGGGCTGGTCAGGGAAGGTGCATGACACATGCATCTTTAAGAACACAGGCCTGTTCAGAAAATTGCAAGCAGGGACTTTCTTTCCAGACCAGAGGACTATCACTGCGGATGTTGAAATGCCAATAGTGATCCCTTACTCCTGTGACTCACGAAGCCCTGGACAGCTGCAAGGGAGCGCTTCAACTACAGGCTCAGCAGGTGCAGAATGACAGTTGAATGTGCCTTTGGCTGTTTGAAAGGCCGCTGGCACTGTCTACTCTTGAGATTAGACTTCAGTGAAAAAAATATCCCAATGGTTATAGCTGGCTGCTGTGTCCTTCATAATATTTGTGAAACAAAGGGAGAGAAGTTTCTGCCTTAGCGAAGTGGTTGTCTGGTGATTTTGAGCAGCCAGATACCAGAGCTATAAGAAGAGCTCAATATGGAGCTATACAGCTCATGGAGGCTTTGAAATACCATTTTAATAGTGAGCCACGGTTATGTGTGCTGTTTTAACGTGCTCAGCCTTGCATTGCTTTTTGGCACCCCAGTATGAACCTTGTAATGAGTGCCGTGTGTGTAGCAATATAACATTGCATATGCAGCTATTGCTATTAACTGTGAATGATGTCAGCCCCAACCAGCATGTGCTGTAAATTAATAAAGATGAATTAAGTTTCCATAAATAGACTTTTATTACAAACCCATGCAAACAGACATGTTTATAATTGAATTAAACTTTATAAATACAGGGGAAAGAACTGTTGAAGGAGAAAGAACAGTCATTTCCATTTCACAAACACGTACACCAACCATGTGTCTCACAGGTCAGTGCATGTGCTGCTATGATTGCCTGCACTCTCCCCCAGGGTGGAGTGGTAGGCATAGTGCAGTGACCCCGGATGCCACATGGAATGCAGTTCTCTATGTGCTGCAGAGGGAGGCGAGCATGGAACTGTTGAACCTGAAGGTCCACAAGAGTCTACAGCATGTCTGTTTGCTGCTTGAAAAGTGCTAGCATCTGCTGCTGCGTGTCCCTCTCTGTTCTCTTTTCCACTCTACCCCTATCCATGCTGTCTGCAAGGCTATCGAAAGCAGCAGAGGCTTGCAGGATCTCTTGGAACATGCCATCCTGCGTCCTCTTCCTTCTCATTATCTGGCTGTGCCACTCTGCTGGTGCGGATGCAGAGATCCTCAAGGCCACATTTCCAGCTGCAAAAGTTACCATGCACAGAGGTACTATTGTGAGTGTATTCACAAGATAAATTGAAACTTGGTATACTGCATTCACTCCCTTTTATCCACACAAGTTGTAAGCACTACATTCTCACTTCTCTTTGGGATTCATAAAGCAGAGCGGCAGTCCCAGCGATGGTGACGGAGGGTCAGTACGTTGGGAAAATAAGCAGCGGGGATAGTTCACAGGCATGAGTATAGGACAACTGAGTTGAATACTGGCACTGTTTTCCACAGGTGGTGGGGATTTTAGCTGAACTTCCACTGCTGAGGGTAACAGCAGGTGAAAGGGAATAGCTCCTGCAGGCATCCGGCTGTAGATCGGGGCCATATGCTGCTAGCCTGCACGCTGCAAGATGCCTGCTGAAATAATTGTTGAGTGGTTTGGGAAAGTGTCCTACCACGGCAGGAGAAATAAGGCAGTCCTCCCCAGAAACCTTTGGCCGAGGATTGCAGACTGCCTTCACAAAAGTTTCCTTGAGATCTCTATGAAGGATTCATGGGACAACCTGGTACACACAAAAACTATTCTGCAGAACCGCCTCAGCAGCTCTACTTCCCCTCTATAGTTAGACAATCTGCTTCTCACTCTACTGGTGATTTCACTACCTCTTCTAGCATAAGTTTTAAAAAAAAAGGTAAAATGAACGGATGTGTCCCTGCAATATC
Source organism: Chrysemys picta bellii (assembly GCF_011386835.1). NCBI lineage: Eukaryota > Metazoa > Chordata > Testudines > Emydidae > Chrysemys > Chrysemys picta. The sequence goes on from NC_088791.1 coordinate 61,990,277, forward strand.
AAAGCAAATTGTATACTTACCAGAGGTTCCTTCCCTTGTAACAGGCTCTCCTGTGCTGGACTGTAGGGACTGCCCAGGAGCCAAAAAACAGGTCCTGGCTTGCTGTGCCACTGGTTCCCCCGGTCGCCTGTCCCCCATACTCCTCCTCCTCACTGTTCACAGCTGGGGTCTGTGAATTGGGCTTCCTGAAGTATCCATGGTGCTCTTGGGGGTGGGGTGGTGTCTCCACCAAGGATGGCATGCAGATTTTTGTAAAAGTGGCAGGTCTGTGGCTCTGCACCAGAATGACTGTTAGCCTCCCTGGCTTTCTGGTACGCCTGTCGCAGCTCCTTGGCTTTCACATGGCACTGCTGTGGGTCCCTCTTATAGCCCTTCTCCCCCATGCCCCAAGTGAGCTGCTTGTAAATAATGATGTTTCTACAGCTGGATTAGAGCTGTGCCTGCACAGCCTCTTCTTCTCACAGATCCACCACCTCCTGTGCACTCCAGGCAGAAGCGCGTCTGCAGCGTGTAGCCAGTATGGTCAGCTGGGCAGTTGCTAGGTGACCTCTCCATGCCAAGCAAGCAGAAAATGAAATTTCAAAAATTCATGGGGCTTTAAAGGGGAGAGAAGTGTACCTGGCCAGTGGGCAGCGGAGTTCAAAACAGTGACCAAAGTGGTCATGCTGAGGCATTGGAGGACACTGCCTGGAAGCCACTGAAGTCGATGTATGTAATGCAGTGTCTACATTACATTACATACATACACTACATTAATACTGAGCGAATTAAACCAACTTAAGCACTACACCTCTCATGGAGGTGGAGTTAAGTGAGCGCAGCGCGCAAGTTACATCGGTGGGAGAGACATTTTAGTGTAGACACTCAGAGTTAGGTCTATGTAAGCTGCCTTGCATTGAACAGGGCTGAGAATCTGGCCGTTAATAGTTTCATAGATTCCAAGACCAGAAGGGATCACTCTAGACTGACCTCCATAACAGGCCATAGAACTTCCCTTAATTAATTCCTGTTTGAGAATCTCTTTCAGAAAAATATCCAATGCCTGGGATGGAGAATCTACCACAACTCTTGGTAAATTGTTCCAAGAGTTAATTATCCTCACTGTTAAAAATGTACACCTTATTTCCCATCTGAATTTGTTTAGCTTCCAGCCATTGAATTGTTATACCTTTCTTTGCTAGATTGAAGAGCCTGTTACCAAACATTTGTTCCCTTTGTAGATACTTATAGATGGTGATGAAGTAACCCCATAACCGTCCCTTTGTTAAGCTAAATAGAGTGAGCTCCTTGAGTCTATCACTATAAGGCATGTTTTCTAATCCTTTTATCATTCTCATGGTTCTTCTCTGAACCTTCTCCAATTTATCATCAACATCCTTCCTGAATTGTGGGCAAAAGAACTGGACACAGTATTCCAGCAATGGTTGCACCAGTGCCAAGTATGGGAGTTTATATTACCCTACTTATTCCTACTTGATATTCCTGTTTATACATAACAAAGTTTGCATTAGCCCTTTTGGCTACAGCATCACAAAAGGAGCTCATGTCAGCTGATCATCCATCATGATCCTCCAAATCTTTTTTGGAGTCACTGCTTCCCAGGATAGAGTCCCCGAGTGTGTAAGTATGGCCTGCACTTTAATAACACCACTAATTCTGCAAACAGATACAATGAAAAAATGACCATCTTTTTTCCTTACCAGTTTTGACTGTGACTCATGTAGCCATCTGTAGATGCAGGGACAACTTCTGTTCAGAGCTCAAAATTTTACTACTGTGACGTGCCAAATTCACCATGGTTTGTTAAATGAAATGTGACCTCAAATTGTGCCCACCTTGCTGGATAAGGTATTTATATGTTATGAAAGATAGCTAAGTCTCTGTATACTACTTGGAAAATCTTTGTCACAGTATGTATGTTGCATTGACAGAGTATAGAATTCTCAACTGCTCAGTGTCTCTGAAGCACCGTAGAGGGATTCATTTTGGGTAAAGCCCCTGGGGCATGAAACTTTCCAGATTCTCTATCTACAGTAACGGACTTCCATGAAAACTTGCACATCTCAATAACTCTCTCATTTCCAACTGTGACAAGGTCAATCTTTCAGTGAATTTTTGCAACCACCTCACAGCGAGCAAGCTGCCTGCATCCCTGAGAGCCAAGCAATATTGTAATGGGACAAATCTCAAGTCTTCTCTGCCTGAATTTCACCCAGTGCCACTCCCTGAGATGCTCAGGTATTGGGAGAACTTTATGCTCCAGTCTAAGAATTGGATCTATGTTCTTCCTGGCTGGTGAAGGCCAGTGGGGAAATATCTGTGGTAAAAGATTGCCACCACTGCCCTTACAGAGAGCTGGCAGCCAACTGCTCTTAAGAAAGCATTCTGCAGCCTTTGATCAACCAGCTGTCACTTGAGGTGGAGAGAATAACCCTTTCTGGCCACTGTTCCACCTTCCATTCTTCAGACAGATTGCTGAGAAGGTTCTGGTGAGATAACCCTCACGGTGTCTCTGTTATCCTTGATCCGTGTCAAGCCAAATACAGACTGGGTTTGGCACAGATTGTGTTGGTTACACTGGATGATCTCTTCCTGACAGTGGATGCAGATCAGGTATCGAAGTTCAAATTATGCAGATCAGCTGCCTTTGATACCATCAACCATGATATGTTGCTTGGCTTGCTTGTGCCACCTAGTGGGGAACAGATGGAGCTGCATCCGAAGAAGTGGGCTGTAGTCCACGAAAGCTTATGCTCTAATACATTTGTTAGTCTCTAAGGTGCCACAAGTACTCCTGTTCTTTTTGCGGATACAGACTAACATGGCTGCTACTCTGAAACCTGTCTTAGATGACTGTTCTTTTCCCTTGGAGTGGCCACAGAGGGTAACTGGTGCTCTACCTAAGGGCTCCCATTTGAGGTACAGCAGGGTTCAGTTTTTTTACCCCTCTCATTCAACATATCTATGATTCAGCATGTGTGGCAGTGCCTTCAGTACACTTTTCACACCATACAAGCCTGACCCAGTTCTTGGCTGAACTTGGGACACTAATGTGGGCAAGCTGGCTAAGGTTCAGTCCAGACAATACGGAGGCGATGGTAGATTAGGGAAAGCATCACGAGAACATGACAGAGACTGTATTGGCATCTTTCAGTGGTATCCATCTGCTATTTACTGCCCGACTTCACAACTTCAGCGTGGTGTTAGATCACCATTTGCTTTTAGTGGATTAAAATTACAGCACTCAGCAAGAGAGATGTTTAAATTCCACAAGGTTGTGACCTAGTCTCTTGGATATGGACCGTTTTCCATATTTTGCCACTTTAACATCTGCATTGTCCATGAGGCTGTCCCTAAAATCCCTTTGGAAACTAAAGCTGGTGCAGTAGGCTGCTGTCTACTTGTTAAGCAGAGTACCATACTAGAAGCACATGCCATTAGTGCTTCATGAACTAGCCCGCCTGCCTATTGGTTTCCAGCTGGAGTTTCATGTTGGTTTTAGTCATGATCAGAAATGGTTTAGGACTGTTACTGTTAAAATTAGATGCTCAAGCTGAAGCCATCTCTGCTAAAAAAGAGGGAGGGGGGCTTCTGGCAGACACTTTCCATTAGGGCTCCTCAGCTCTGGACCTCATTGCCATTTTGCTCCAAAACTGTCCATATATGTTAATCTCCAGGACACAATGCAAAGCCCATTTATCTGTTCAGGGTTGGGGGAGGGCTGTGGAGAGGGTGGGATAAGGATCTTTCTAGGGTGGGGTACACCTGCATTTTCACTTTGACATCCTAGGCAGCTGGTGCTTCTCCTGTGTGTGGGGTTTGCTATGTTGGTTGTACAGATTTGCAATTTAAAGTGTTTAAACCTCCAGAGCCTGAGATAACCATCTATTTTTGTATGTAAATCAAAACTTTTTTTTTTTTTTTTTAATGGATGTGCCAAAACAGTTGTAAGAATCATCACAGGGATGCTATTTATAGTTTAGGTTGCATTGTCCTGACCACAGTGCTACAGGAAAAACTGTTAGAATACAGACTCACTTAGCCAAGCCAGACAACCATGAGCTAGTACTGTCAGAGTTGTAGTGTAGATGGGTCACAGTATAAGACCAATAAAAGGGTATTTGTTCATTCATTGCCTGGGCCTCGCAGTTCCAAAAAAGGGAAGGCCAAGCAATGCTAATCATGGCCTCCAAAAGAACAAGCAATCTTTCCTCTTTGTGCAACAACTCTGTCCTGAGCAGAAGTTTAAAACAGAGTAGCGATACCTATTCCCCCCCTTCAATGAACTTGAAATCCATTAGTAAGACTCAGAAGTAGGGCTTGTAAATAAGTTTGATCTTGGCCCAATTATACATGGTTGTAAACATCACATATGGATTCATTTGCTTTTTAGGTTATCAAGCAGATGCAAGTCTATCTGTACAGACCATCCAGAAAGTAATGTCCTGTTTCTATGCAGGTTCCAGGCTTCTCAGTCTCCCAAAAGAAACATGGGAATTTATTTAATCTACATTAGAAGGATGAAGGGTTGAGGTAACTCTCTTGGGATTTGAACTTGTGGCTCCAGGAGTGATGCTAAAAAAACCCGATATTCTGAAATATAATGTTTGCATCACCAAGTCAACCCTCCTCTTGTTTTGTCAGTTATTTAAACAATGGATTCTTTCAAGTGTTTCCACCATTCAAAATGGCAGAAATATGACGACATATTCTCATCTCTCAAGATCGTCACCATTTTGATCTGTTACAAGAACAGTTTACTATATTTCATCTACACGGAATACAAATCTTAGTCCTGATTTAGAATCTCAAGTTGAATCCAAACCTGGTTCTGGATTTGAACACTACCTCTTCAGCCCATCTGTTATTTTAGCAGTAAGACAGCTTTGTATCACTTTAATTTTCACCCCAATATAACAAAAACAAAAAGCTATTAATTAAGTCATGACCTGAGAGCAGGATAACTGGGGGTGAGGATATACCTTTCAGATGGGAGTGTACTCTGAGTGGCACTTTTTCTACATAAGGCTGAGTGTGGAGTGGAAGCTCTTTCCTTTAATCTCTCTTTAAAACAAAAAAAGAAAGAAGACGTAGATGGCTCACCTGTGATGCACAAAGCGATGCATACACCCCCAACAGGTGAAATTCAGATAAGCCCCCTTTTGCTCAGTTCAGCAAGCTAAGTTTGATGTAGTTGAGTTTAATTACATTATCTGAGTAGCTTAATATAGAAGAACACTTGGCAATACCCTTCTAGCTCCCCAGGACATGGCTTATAAACCACTCAGGGTTTGCCCCGACTACTGTTTTGGGTTGTACTATAACTCGAGTTAACAAATATAATTGTAAATACTAACAGTGAACACTCAACTGAATGTGGCCTGGAATAAACATTTGTGATATCAGGTTACAACATGGAAATAAATTAACACATTTGTACTGTAGAAAAAAACAGACAGGAGAGAGGTTAGTAGTTTAAATAGCTGAGTAGGGTAACAGCCTTCCATGGAAAATAAACAGGGTGCCATGTGGTTTACTGTGTGGGGGTGTAGTAGAGTGAGCACTCTCCAGAAGAAATCAGATTTGACAGACACTGGAATTATTAATTGAGTTATGACTAAAAGGGAGTTACACTGAGTCTGACACTTCAGGCAAGACAGGGAAGACCTAATTAGCATTTAAAAGGAGGCTGGGCAGAAAGGAGTAATGGCACACAACACTCCAGGGGAAGAGAAGAGTTGAAGGCCTTCTATTAGGCAGTACCTGAAGGGATGTGCAAAGAGGGTTATATGTACCTACCCAACACTCTATCCAGGTTCAAAAGGTTCCCGTGAAGCGCTGTGTGTTGCAGGAAAGACAACCGAGAATTGTGCCTGCCTACTTTAGGAATGCTGTTTTTTGTTAAACATTGGGTGCAATGATACATTGTGCTACTAAGGAACCCATGTAAATAAGCTAACTCAAAAGGGTTGGACAAAACACGGATGAGGTACTAATGCAGAATGACCACAGTGATATCAAGGAGGCTCACACTGTTACTTCAGAGAGCGCCAGGCGTATAAAGAAGAAGGACAGAGTTAGAGAGGTAGGAGGAGTGTGTCAGCCTTAGAAAGGCTGTTACATAAATCTCTCTCTCACACACACACACACACACACACACACACACCCTCCCCCACACACCGCAACGTTATTCTTAATTATAAGCACAAGATGTTATCCAGACCTTAGAGTGGATATATTGTATTTACTCCTATTTTTTCCCCCTAATAAAACTGCTTTTTTTTTATTAGAATTGTTATTGTACTGGGGTAACCACTGAGAGCCATTCCGGGAGACAATGATGGAGAGGCAGAAGTGGGGGTAAAAGGGCCCCAGCTTACAGCATTTTATCAAAGGCATGGGGCAGGAGATGCTCATTCTGAATAAAGCCTACCACACTGCCAGCTAGTGACATGGAGAAAGACAAATTGCCATGATTTGTGTGCACAATCCCTAGCACAATGGAGTCCAATTTTCAGGCAGGGTCCTCAGTGCTATACTAAGCCATGTGCATTTTTTATGATGTTGTGGTGTATACTTCATAATACTAATTTAAATATAGTTGATTCTGTGCAACTTCTATCATCGTGTTGTGTAATAGTAAAAAAAGATTTGTAATAAAAATATACAACATATTTTACAGTGAATATTTTCAGTTGTACGGTAGTTTGCAAAAAGCTTTCTGATTCTTTGGGAAGGAAAGCACTACACAAAAAGCTAATCATTGTAATTACTGTACTTGAGTGCAGAAATGAAACAGTTCTTTTCTGGAATGACTGCTGCAGTCTGCCAATTAGTTGCATGTACTAAGACTAATTCACATATATGAGGAAAAACTATGATTGAGTCCTGCCTTTGTACTTCACCTTGAGAATAAAATCTCTGGGAAATGCTTAGTTTAAAACTTTTCTGCACAAAGAGGAAGCTTTTTTTAAAGACATAGAATATAGTCATTTCCTAAGGCCTGATCCCACAAGCACTTACCAGGCATAGTTCTAACTGCTAGGAGCGCTCTCAGGCGAGCAAGCACTATGCATAGTGGCAAGAGTTTGCAGAACCAGGCTCCCGCAGGGGATATCCACTCAAGGGTGAATCCCTAGGTCCACTGAAGTCAAATGGAAATTTTGCCACGGACTTCAGTGGAGCCAGAATTTCACCCCAAGTATTCATGTGAATAAAGCATAAATGAGTGGAGGGGTGAGGCCCACCCCCGCAACAATGGGCCAGGGTACAAAGCTACTGTGCAGCCCCTATTCTAGCCTATGAGCTAGAACAACCGCCATTGCTTCTCCACCCAGATGCAGTGGGTACTGGGGCTCTTCCCCTGGTCCACCCGCAACCTGCCAGAACATGGCCTCCTACATCAGCCCAGGCAGGGCTGGTGCAGAGACCCTGCCTGTGGCATGAGGGGTACAGATGCATCCTCTGTGCAGCTCTTTCTCCCACACCCCCTATACAGGGCCCGAGGCCATCCCACTGCACCAGGGTAAATTTCACCATTTTTTATTAGGAAACATACAGACTAGCGTAAATAATTTATCTCACCATTGAAAGCGGATATCTACTATTGTGGAGCAATGTAGCTTTCTACATAATACATCTCCTTTTTTAAAAAACAGCTTCTAAAAGCCATGTCAGTAAGTTAGACAACAATGTGACAGGAAGAATGGTCCAATGGTTAATGCAGCTGCCTGGGACTTAGGAGACCTAAGTTCAATTATTTGTTCTTGTATAATCTTGGGCTAAGGAGCCTCTTTGTGCGACAGCTCCCCATCTGTAAAATGGGGATGATAGCACTGTCCCACTCACAGAGGTGTTGCAAGAATAAGTACATGAAAATTGTGAGGTGCTCCGATACCACAGGACTGAGAGCCAGCAAATACACACTTAATTCTAGACTGAACAGGTGAAAAGAAAGTCATCTCCCCCAACCCATGTTACTCATTAAACTGAGTAACAAGTAGTCAACAGCACTGAAATACACCTACCATTTCTTTGAATGCGCTTTCAATAGCTCCAGTAACAAGGCTCTCATGTTGGATCTTCTTCTCTGTAAAGAAGCGTGTTGGAGGGGTGTTGGGTGAGCCCGGAGCCCCAACCCCCCCACGCAGGGAGGCTGCCCTGGTTAGAGTTCTGCTGTTAGTGACCATGCTTTCTGGCTCCTCTCCTAGGCAGGTTGGGGGAAGGACAGCAGAGTTCTTCAGGATCTCCACAATCTCCTGCAGCTGCTCCACAATATGGTGATGAAGCAGTTTGGATGCTACAACAGCTGCCCCAGATCCAGCATGTCCGTCAAACAGTGACCAGTAGTACAAATTGATGCCATCATTTTCCTGTTTATGAAAAGAAGAAAATCACAATGTACACAATTATCAGTGTTGTCAGTGACCCTAGCACCATTGACAGGTCAGCTACAGTCGTTAAGGTGCAACTAACTGTTCCACGATACAAAGAGTAGGTTTCTTTCTGGAAAGGAGAAATATGTCATGTCACTTGGCTTTTTTTTCCCTCTTCTGAAAAGGCTGACAAATTTACAGTCTTCAACATACTGCACCAAATATGTCCAGGAGGCAAGACACCTCTGGGATAGGAGGCTAGTTAAATATGCCACTGTATCTTTGCCCTCTCTCCCCCTTGTGAATGACAAATGGGCCACTTGCAGTGAGGCTAGATACTTCTGCATTGTTTCATTCAAATGTAACTTTTCAGTTCTCATTGTGGAGATAAACATCAAAACTCACTTCTTTGCTGCTTCCATCAGTTTGCTGGTTTATAATTTTACAATATTTTTTCCCCTCTTTTGATAAGGTAAAGACACTGCTGGAAATGATATGGCACATACCTTCATATCATTACATCCTGCATGTTCTCTGCAAGGCACAGGGCAGTAATATATATTTCCCAGATCTTTCTCTTTTTTAAAAAATGAATGATAGAAAAATACAACAATAAGAAATGTGTGCTCCTAAGTCACTTTGGCACTTCTGAAAATCCTACCCTAAAATCACCACTCAGCACAGCACTTCAGCATGTGCTTAAAATTAAGTCTCATTGATGCCAACAGGACCTAAGCACCTGTGTATGTGGTTTGCTGACTCAGGGTTTAATTTAAATTGACAGACACCCACAGGCAATGTGATTATAGCCACAGACACTGCTGTGATAGAGATTTACTTCATTCTGTCACAAAGGGGAAAAAAAAAATCCACCTCCACCCCACAACAAACAAGCACAAGGCCTACACACAACTTAAGTCCCATAGGATTTGTGCTGGCTTGCTACACCAGGATGAATTTTTACCCAAAATGAGCAATGAGTCAAGGAGCACCAAGATGCAAAGGCGGCCATATGAAAAACAAAAAAAACTTAGATAATTTCTCAGAGGCGTGTCACAAATCAGCATGTCAAGAAAGGGCAGTCAATCTGAGCTACTACATCCCAATCCTAGCACAAAATCCCCTTTGCAATATCACATGGTTATCCCATCAAAACACAGTAATAATAATATGAAAAAAATTGAAAGTGTTTCTTTTTTAAATTTGGGAAGGATACAGATCTCTGACTAGGCACCAGAGAAATAATAATAATAAAAAAATAAAAAGAAGCAGCCATCTCACTGCGCTGAATCCCAAAATGCATTTCTAGTCTGCTGTGAAATGTAATCAGCTTCAGGCTCCTCTGCTACTGGACCTGGCTGAAAGCTAGAACAGCCGTCTCCTGGTTTTGTAATTATAAGATAAATTAATTTTGACCTTTTAAAAATATGCAGGCTTTAGAGATGTGGCCTTTGTTTTTAACAAAGCAACAGACAAAGAATCGTATGTGAGATTGCATGTATGTGCACAATAAGAGCTTGAATCACTGACAAAATCAGACCGTACACAGCAATACAATTTGGGGCAAACTTTCAGGCAGGCTGGAAACTAGCCTCCCATTGCAGATGAAATGCAGGTGCAAATCTCAATAGTTACATAGCCAACAACTTGATTAGCACCTGCAATCTGGTATTTAGAAATGTATTCTTTAGAAATGGCTCCGGCAATGAATCATAAGTGCAATAAAATGCACCCAATTTTTTTCCAAAAATGCACCCTCAAAATGCAAGCTGGACCACTGAAAATATATACCTGTGGGTCTAACAATAAACAGAAGTGGGTCAGTTGTCACCTTCACTAACCAAATGGTTGGTGAAACACTTCCTGATGTTACAAATGACATGTACAGTAGGCATTGTTGTGCAATGAACCTTAAGTCACACAAAAAATAAATATTCTTTGAAACTGGATGTGCATGAATGACACTATAGTATTAACTAATCAAAATTATCCTGCTTTGAGTTAATATTGTCTTATATTAGTGAATTATAAGTACTAATATTAAATCCTGCATTCTGACTGGTCAGCAACCATGGCAATATCCTCACACAATATAATAGGCTGGAATTTGTTTTATTTACTTAACTGTATCTAATATTGTCAGGGCACTCTCTCCTCCTCCCAGCTGCTGACGATCCAAACCACAGAATTTAATGATATTTTAATAGAGTTTCTAAGTATAATCTTTGCAATTAAAACAAATGTCCAATCTGGGATCAAACCTAAGTAAGTCAATGGGAAAAATCCTTTTTACTTTAGGATCAGGCTTTTGGATTCTTTTCTTCTTCTGCTTTTGTCGTTATTTTGTCAATTTTATTTTTAAAAAATGTTAATTTCCTTTTTCCAGGTTTTCTTGCTTTTTGTGGGCAAAAAAGTAGCCTTGCATCCCTTTCTTGATTCTCCTCCTCTGTATAGTCCCACCTTCCCCCTCCTCCTCCTCTTCGGAGGTTCTAACTTTACAGCTCAGTCCTTCAAGCTGATGCACACAGGCAGCTTCCTGTCCCCATGCAGAGCCCCACTGATTTCAATGGGGCTCTCCCATGTGGACAGGCTCTCCCACACGTGTGCAAACAGCTTGCAGGATCAGGGCCCTAGTGCAGTGCTTCTCTCCCACCTCCAGCTGCAAAGGAAAATCTGCTGGAAGCCACTTGGTGATACTGCACCAGATGGAAACTTCTCTTGAAAACTACATTTTAGTATTGCTTGGCAGGCATTTCACACATCTCCAAGCAGCACTTCGATCATCCTGGTTCGCGGGGGCTGGGGATTTCCAGTTACTTTGATCAAATGTTAAATGAAAAGGATTTTACAACTTCCAAATTTGGCTGCCATTTAAAAGTCATACAAGCGTCCCAGGGAATGTGAGAAAAACGGAAGATGGGAGAAGCAAGAAAAGGCATGTGAGCTTGCAGAGAATGTTCTGTCAAGTAGTAAAGAATCTGAAGAAAAGAAACAGTATTAATAAATCAAAAGATTTTAAAATTTAATTTGCATTTTCTTTTTAATTGTTTTGACTATTTTAAATACCTTTTCCTTAAACAATTATTTAATAAATCCTTTCCTTTTCCCCTCTTCATTCCTCTATTTACATGGAACCCTTTAATAATCCGAGTAAGATTTCAGAGTGTGTGTCATGCTGGGATATCCCTACTGAGTGGTTGCAGAACTCAATTTTGGCCTTTTTCCTAACAACCCATGAGGTGAAATAACACCCCAGCAAGACACATGCATGAAGCGTCTCATCTCTTTAATTCTACATACTAATGTGATGCAGAAGTGCCTGCATTTTATATAATCTTCCTTTTGTTAAAAAAACAAAATCCTATCATATTAAAAATACAGTATCCTTAGCACTGAGACAACACCAAAGGCAGATACAGATAAAAGATCTGCTGTGCTTTAAATAATACAAATAATTAATAATAATAATAATAATAATAAAGATGTGACACCTTGTCTTTTTTCATAGGTTCAGTCCAGAACACACACAACCAAAAAACCACCTCTGCTAGCTGCTGGAGCAAGACTGCCCTCTAGTAGCAAAATTTCTCTAGCCATATGCTCCCTCTTTTGGGAAAATATTATATTTGCAATTTTAAAACTGCAAGCACTAGTCAGATACATGACTTTGTAAGGTGCACTGCCCCATAGTGCTAATACATATTATAGCATCCTCTCGTGGTCTCTATTTAGCAAATATGGAGGTAGATCTGTAGACAGGATATATAAAGAAAATGTATCAAGGATGGGATAGCAAATAATACCGTAAATATTGTCATGCTATCACAGAGACCTATGGTGCCTCACCTGGAATACTGTGTTTGTGGTCAACCTCTTTCAAAAAGACAAATACAGCAGAAATTGAAGAGGCCCACACACAGGTAACAAAAATTAGAATTATGGTAAAACTTCTGTGTGTAGGAAGATTGTAAAGATTAGGACTGTTCACTTCAGAGAAGAAAGGGCATAAGAGTAGTAAATTAAATATCAAATAGTATGGAGAAAGTAAACCTCAGATTCTATAAACCGTTTTTCATAACATGGGAACATGTGGACATTTAACTAGGCTGGAAGTCAGCAAGTTTAAAACTGATAAAAAGAAATAGTTTAAAAATGTAATTAACTTGTGGAACTCTGTTATGGAGAAGATAATGAGAACATCTACTGATTAATAAGTTACATTTAGATAGAATTAAAAATCGTGTAAACGAGGGATAAAAAACCACTAACTGCCTTTGAGTTGGAAAAACATATTCCCTTTGGGTAAACTATTACGTAAATAGACAAACATAAGGTTTTTACCTTCCTATGAAGCATCTGATTGTGGCACCAGTTGGAGACAAGAAACTAGATTAGATGGAATATTAGTGTGATCTGGCATGATGCTTCCTATGCTCCATGAACATCAAAACAGTATATTAGGCAGGAAGACAAAAACAGATGCAACAGTTAACTGTACATGTATCAAATTAGTACTATACTGCAGGATACTAGCATGGTCTTCACTTGTTTTAAAATGAAATACCAAATGGTATTTGTGTACATGCAATGCATGTACAAGTCATGCATTGCATGTTTACATGGCTATTATGATCATTTGTGCATGCAAATACTGAATAGATTTGCTGAATCTCAGTGTTTGTTTGAAGCAAGATTAGTTCAATGCATAACTGAATGACTATTTTGCCTATGCAATTGAAAGTTTAACTTGTCAGGACCTTGACAAAATCTGTAGAGGAGCTTGAGTAACATTTTTAAAAGAGTCTTATTACTATTTGATGTCATCATTCTCTGCTGTCCTGATGTCTTGAACAATTTCAAACCCACTGTGATCAAATAAAAAGATTCCTCTGTCCCAGTTTTCTTGGTTTTGGTTTTGATGTTTAAGACCTTCCCACACCACCTTTTACCTGTTCATACCCTCAGGGCAGAGACGGTCTTCTACTTGTTTGTACATACGTTTCTGTAATTGAGAAGTTCCACATATATTTATGGTGCCTTTAAAATAATAATCCTAGTTTGTGAAAGACTGAGTGAGAAATGAAACTGAAAACATCATGGGGAAGATTGCTGATCTGACAGGCAAACAAGCACCTAAATGGCACCAACGCATGCATTCTGTTATCAACACATCACATTTCAGTGTCGTATAGTGTCTGCCTACACATACCACATACAGTATATTCTACAATGGCTAAGGCTACGATTATGCACCAGGGCTGGAGCTGTCAGCAGGCAGCCCCGCAGCTTTCAGCCGCTGCTGGTGGCAGCTCCCAGCAGCTCCTAGGCACTGGGCAGCAGAAGGATCCCGGAGCTCCCTGAGGGTCCCCCAGAATTCCCACTCGCCACTTGGCTCCCTGCAGCAGCCCAGCCGCGGCGGGGAATCCCGCAGTATTTCAGCCGCGGCGGTGCACCCCCCACAGCATTTTAGCCACGGTGGGCAGGGAGGAGACCCCAAAGCCCACAGCCGCTGTGGCTGCTGGACCTTCCTCCTCTCCATTTTGTCAAGGATACTTTTTAGTAAAAATCATGGCTAGGTCATGGGCGTCTGTGAATTTTTGTTTATTGCCTGTGACCTGTCCGTGATTTTTACTAAAAATATCCATGACAAAATCTGAGCCTTAACCATGGCCAATCTCCCACTGATTGCAAGAAACCCTCTATTTGACTATTTATGTCAAAATCTGCCCACAGGAGAAATTTCTTCCATACCCAAGGCTCTCAATGATTAGCTTATATCATGAAATACATATATCCTTTTAACTCCTATTTATATATAAATATTGAGACTATTTCTTTTATGAATCTTACTAAGCTCTCTCAATAATACCTTGTGGCAGTGAATGCCACTTGTTAAATATGTATTATAGTAAAAAAGTATTTCCTTTTATCTGTGTTAAATATGTTGCCTTTAAGTTTTGGTTACGTTCTCTTGGGCTTGTGTTATGAGAAAGGATCGACAGGTCCACCCAATGGGCCTTCTCTAGATCCTTCATTATTTTATATACCTCTAGCATGTCCCCTATCATTTTTTGTCTCCTCTTTAAATTAGAAAGCCCTCTAAGTGCGAAACATTTTGCAGTATGTGAAATTCAAAATCCAAAAGTGGAGCTAAGTAAAATGAGCGAAGCTTTCTTTGATAGAGCAGAGCCAATTAGGCCACAGAGGGATAACAAGAAAATCTGCAACACTTAGCAAGAATTCTTGGGATTTTCCATTGGTCTTACACCACTGTCTACTTATGTTAGTTTGTATTTCTATTCTGACAGCAAGATGAGTGGAGGTTACTTACTGAGTTTTCTTTCAGTTGTAGTCCTTCTCCATTTGGCAATGAGGATCTTCGTTTGGTGGATGTGTTTTTGTTTGGTGTGGAATTGGTGCCTCCAGTTTTCTTCTTTACAAAAAGCACTTCACAACTTGCTTGGTCTTCATTGTGTGTGCTCTTCCCTGCATTTATTACCCTAGAAAAAACAAAAGGCATGTTAGTTTTAGCAAACCTCAGAAGCTTCTATCACTGTTTGCTAAGTGACTTTCCAAAAATCAAAGGAATGTGGCCAGAAGGTTTCTAAATACTCATAAGCTTAAAGTTTGACCTTTGACATTTATGAGCACAAGATTTCTTTATGAGATTTTTCATAAACAAGCAAGCATTTGGAGCAGTACAAATTGAAAAATGTAAATGAGCATTTCCAGACAACTACATGAGCATTAATTAACTGAATATTTCTACGACTTATCCATACAAGGAAAACAATTTTAAACCAAAATTATACTGGACAGATGTCTGATGAATGGATGAGTCTGGTAATGTTTGTACTTCCCAGCTAAAATACAAAAAAGAAATTTATGATTGCTCTTTCAGTTTAATTCATATACCTACAATCACCCTCTAATAGCTATGGTTCATAATGGATAGGTCAGCTCCAGGAATCTACTCTGTCCAGTTCCTCTGAGTGGTACAAGCAGAACATATCTACAAAATAGAATGCTCTCCATACTGATGGCACAGAATGGAAGGAAGTGACAATTATAAAACACTTACTCTTAAATTTAAAAAAATAAAGAAACAGTAGGAGAGATGGTATGTGGGATGCAAACTTCAAAAAGGGTACTCCTGTTTCCTGCTTTGACAGGCTGACAGAGGTTACTTGTACTATGATGAAGTGAAAGGGGTGCATTTTACAGCTCTCTCTTTCCAAATTCATTTCTCTAGGCACAAAGTTTGTAATGCCGTGCGCATTTGGGACATGGTGGTGTATTGTTGCATCAATGTGTCACTGCATGGTAGAACATTGTTTTTCAGAGGCAACATTATCATATTTGTGTCAATAGCCCAAGTAAATGCAGAATTCTCATAGTTCTGCGTGCCAAGCCTGTAAAACCTGGGGCAGACTCATGAAACCAGGGCAGTTCTGTGAATTTCAAGATAGACGATAATCTCAACACCCATTAGTCCGCAAACAGAAAGTACAGGTCATAATATTTGCTAACAGTAGCTCTATCAGACACTTTATGAAACAAAATGATAGATACTCTGAAGTACGAATTCCATAAAAAAGAGCTTTAAAACCATGAGCATAAGTACACTTCCCCGATATAACGCGACCCGATATAACACAAATTCTGATATAACGCAGTAAAGCAGTGCTCCGGGGGGAGGAGGGGAGGAGTGGGGACTGCGCACTCCGGCAGATTAAAGCAAGTTCAATAGAACGCGGTTTCACCTATAATGCGGTAAGATTTTTTGGCTCCCGAGGACAGCGTTATATCGAGGTGGAGGTGTATTTGATTCGAGTATTTCAGAGCTTGGACGTCAGTTAACTAAAACAAATGAACAAGCTCAAACCAACCTTAGATGCAGATTAATTATGCATTGTTTCAATGTGTGTGTTTGTACTATGTATGTTCAACAGTCCTGGAAGGTGAGTGTGTACTGACCTGGAAGTACAATAGCCTCAGATGTGTGAGGAACCTGTACAACATGGGATTATGTCCTGTTACAATATAAAGTTATTTCCCTGTTACAATATAAAGTTATTTCCCTTTTGATTAAATGATTGATTGTCTTCTTCCAAGAACACATTTTTTAACCCATCCCACCCTTTCTCCAAACTGTTAAGTGTCCTTGACAAATCATTGTGTGGAGGGAGTTTTGGGCCAGATGGGGCTTTTATTTATTTAAATACATTGCACACTCCTGATAACCATGTGAAAGTACATGAACAACCTGGAGGCATCTCACAACCCATTTAATAAAATCAAACACACCTGATTCCTCGGTCGCTGATATTTTTACCACAATTTGTATACCACATTTTACACTCTTTGAAAATCCTTAATCCAAATTGTGGTGGGTTTTTTTTAAATGGGGAGGGAGAAGGAGAACCACACACACACACAAACAAAAAGACAAACAGTCCACTCTGGGCATCATCTTACCTATTCTTACCAGATTAGAAAAATTCCAAATTTCATGTCACCCCATTTTAAGATACAAATATCTTTCTTTATTGTATATAAATGAATATTTTTTTCTTTTAGTAAAAGCAACTCAGTTGTACCCTGAAAAACGACACAGCCACTAACCATAACCATACTCGTGAATGAACAGATCATTGAACACCACCAAATGTTACTACGCTGCAATCTGACATACAAGAATTTGAACGCAGTTAACATCTGTATGCATATACCACCAGCTGTTTGCAAGGGTTTGTTGTACATAAATATCAACTGTGGATGAAACCATTTTGAGACACTTGCAAGTAAGGGATTAAAGGATGTGTAGTTTCAAGCTATCTTTCAGCAGTTTTGCAACTCTGATTAACTCTTATGCCCAATATTTGCCAAGATGGAGTTTAGATATTTGGGTATAATGGGTTTCTGGTCTGAATGCACATCATTTTCTGGATGCATTTGGAAGGCTGCGGTGTGATTTGAAACAGAAGACGTGAAAGTACAAAGACATCAAGGTAAATAAGCCAGTGGATATTAACTCCCTGACTGCCAATGTGACCAATTAGCTAAAAGCATCACTGAGCAACAGAAAGCCTAACTAAAGTACTGTATTATGGCTTCTAAATATCTTCCTGTAGCTTAGCCCATCACTTTCTCCTCAGCGTGGCTTGAAATGGTTTTCAAGCACCATTTAAATCATGAACTTAAAAAGCTAAAGGAAAAGAAACATTAAAGCAGCAAAGCTGAGCACATAGGGTGTTCTTTACTGTGAGTCAATACTATTAGCTGCACCTGTTCTGCATAGATCCCAGAACTGCCCTAACTCTGTACTTAATGCTAGACTAAGAACTACTATTGAGAGACATATTGTGCCCTTCAGGGCTTGTTAGGTCACACACACACACACACACACACACACACACACACACACACACAATTTATAAAGCTGCTTTATCAAGCAAACCTCTCAAGGAACTGAATGGTTCCAAAAGGCTGAAAGAACAAAGTGACCCAATAGTAAGTAACCTGGTTTGGCAAGGCAATTACCATTAAATATCTGAAGCTTTGTACTTCACTAGTCAGATGTGCCCATGCGTGGAACTAGTTGGTAGAAAGGGACATGAACAAAGGAACTTGGGACACGTTCAAATTACGGCTTAGGAGGACCCTGAAAGCTATGGTCTGGCCATCTAACTCTTCTGTGAAGGATTTCAATGCCTCTTTAGCCTTTGTCTGATTAACTCCACTCTGTCTTCTCTGAAAAGGTTCTCTTATTCTGGAAATTCTGATGGAAACTTGAAATATCACAATGTAGCAGTTCTTTCCATTCAGTGCCTAGGCATCAAATGCTGCAGCTTCCAGGCACTGAATGTGGCTCTAACCTGATGCTGGACCATCCTCGTACCCTCACACAAAAAGGCCTTGAACTTCTGTCACTTTTGGGAAAGGGATTCAGTGAAGGTCCAGGCTTCCCCGTCCTCCCCCAAAGCTTGGGGTGCATTTGGAGCATATATTGTTGGTAATACCAACTTTTCATGCTCAGCACAGAAACCGATAACACCTTCTGGACAGCTTCAAGCAGCTCTGGGTGTTTTCTCCTGCTTTAAATCCTTTAAGCAAATTCTTGGCCAAAGAGATGAGCCTTGCACTGCAACATGATGACAAAAGAAAATTGCTCCTGAATTTGGAATTCATAAGTATCTGCTGGCTTAGAGTTGAGATGACAAAATATTTTAAAGCTAGAAATCAGTGTTTTAAAGTTTTGCCCAATAACTCAAATAACTAGTGTATGCAAAACATTGTCTTTAAAGTATTTAAACAAACTGTACGTCACCTTAAAGACATAGGCTCCTTTGAAAACCTGAACCTATGGGAATTCAATGAAATTCAATGGATTTGGGCACCTAACTCCCTTATGGATGTGATTTTAAAAGAGGCCTATTTATTAAAGATCCAGATCATAACTGGCCCAGAGCTGATGATGTACAAGCAGGTGTAGATGCTACTGACGTGCATGCTCCTCTCCCCTCCGACTCCCAAAGGCAGTCGTGAGTCTGCCTCTCTCCTCCACCATCAGACTATAGAGAATAGTGCTGGTATTTTTTCCCTCCACTTCCCACTCCCACAAAGCTGTGGCTTTAAAACTACAATATCACTCCAAAATGTGGTTGCTTAATTGTATTTTAGAATACGATCAAAGAGCTTTAAAAAACTCAAAATATTTGTAAAAGTAAACAAAGACTTTATATATATAAAAAGGAGAGGAAATCCAACAAGATACATCAGCAAAACATCCAAGTTTCTTGCTTATACACCTCTACCCTGATATAATGCGACCCGATATAACGTGAATTCGGATATAAGGCGGAAAAGCAGCACTCCCGGGGGCGGGGGGGGGGGGGCAGGGCTGCATGCTCCGGTGGATCAAAGCAAGTTCGATATAATGCAGTTTCATCTATAACATGGTAAGACTTTTTGGCTTCCGAGGACAGTGTTATATCGAGGTAGAGGTGTACAACCATAGTGCATGAAACAGATAATATAAAGATGTATTGCTAAGTTTCAGAAAAGTTCCTTTGACCCTATTTAGAGCAGAATATGCTTTCTTTTTCCACACTGAAACAGTACAATCTTTCCTTCTGTTACCCGACACAAGTGTTCTATTTGTGTATCTGTGTTTCAAATTTCAGCGTACCTGCATTTTGCTCTATGAACTGGAGAAAGTACAACAAACTTTGTTTTTATAGTGAAAATTTGGCTTCTGATATTATTTCTGTCAGAACTGCTGGACTAAGTCCACATTGTGAACTAATGGGAGACCACTCCACCATATATATAAACCTGCCATGGACAAAACTGTGGGATGCAATTAGGATGACCAGATAGCAAGTGTGAAAAATCAGGACAGGGGGTGGGTGGTAATAGGTGTCTATATAAGAAAAAGACCCAAATATCGGGACTGTCCCTATACAATCAGGACATCTGGTCACCCTAGATGCAATGTACAACAAAGACCCAAAATGAAGGCCACTAAAAACTATTAATGCTGGGAACTCAAAATGGCAAGGGATTCTTTCCTTTAGTGCAAATAATCCTTTCTATGATCAGTTTCATTTTTTTAAATTTCTGTTGTAATTAATTTTGAATAAGAAGAGTGAGGGGAAACCAAATTGGTATGAACCATAGAAGTGACTCTGGGACTAAAGAAAGTGACATTGCTTGAAACGAGGAACATTTAAGAGTTATTCATGCCATGAAAAAAAAAATCTAGCTGCACAGGGATTGCTTAAGAAGCTGTTCAATGTCACAACATCTTTAACTATGCTTCCCAAGCAACAGGGAATATGAAAAAAAAGCGTTAGGAATAACGGAAGTGAAAGCAAAAATTAGGTGAATGCAATAAGCATTTAGCAACAACCACCTCCTGTCAGCTCTGCAAAAATGAAGAGTAGGTACCCAGGTGGGTGGTTATTTTGTTACTTCTATAGCAATAAGCAATAGTCCAAAACTGATTGATATTGAACCTATAGAGACAGATGTGCGGCCAGAAAGTTATGAGACTTGAGGATTCAGAAGGTTTTAGTGGTTGCATCTTTTAAGTCAGCGTAACAGTCTCTTTTCTGGGTCAGAGTGCCGATCTTGCTATTTTTTGGTTCCTGAGCATTAAGAATACAAAATCAAAGCACAAAAAGAATAAGACCCACCAAAGTGGTCACTGGTTGAGAAACCTGGCTCTATGCAGATACTACAGCGAATTCTTTCCTAGGTGTCTGGCTGGTGGGTCTCGCCCACATGCTCAGGGTATAACTGATCACCATATTTGGGGTCGAGAAGGAATTTCCCCCAGGTCAGACTATAAGAGACCCTAGGGTTTTTTGCCTTCCTCTGCAGTATGGGGCACAGATCACTTGCAGGTTTAAACCAGTGTAAATGGTGGATTCTCTATAACTTGAAGTCTTTAAATCATGATTTGAGGACTTCAGTAACTCAGAGGTTATGGGTCTGTTTCAGGAATAGGTGGGTGAGGTCCTGTGGCCTGCAATGTGCAGGAGGTCAGATTACATGATCCTTATGGGCCCTTCTGGCCTTTAAGTCTATGAGTCTATATTCTAGGTTCTTATAATCAGAGTACACTTGGACAGGGTACAGGACCCTTTCTAGATAGGAGCACCACTCTTCAAAGGCAATCTTAATTGCCAGGAGTTTTCTACAAATTTTTAAATTTTGTTCTGTGGGTGAGAGTCTCATGAAATAAAAGAAAAGTGGACACATGGACGTAGCAATCATTGAGGACTGCGCTTTTGGGATAGCACCACTTCAATTGCCAAGTTAGAAACTCCTGCTTCAATGATGAAAGCTTGTGTGGACTAATATAGGAGCAGTGGTAAATGCAAGTTTTAATTGCTCGTAGGCCTGGTGGATCTCGGGAATGCCGAGGAACCTGGTGTCTTTGCAGAGAAGGGCAGTGAGGGAGTGATCAGTTCCAAGAACCTCAGGGTGAATAGTCGATAAAAGTTTGTGAACTTTAGGAAACATTGTAATTTGTGAATGTTCTATGGCACTAGCAACCGAAGGACTGTCTTTACCTAGCATGGCTATTTCAATACCAGCAGGAGATAGGATGAATCCAAGGAATTCTATGGCGGATTGATCATAGGTACATTTTTCTAGCTTATTTCTAGCCATGTTGGTATGGCCTCTTTGGGATGGAATGGACATGCATGGTGTGTTGTTAAAAAACAAAAAACAAAAAAACGCATGTCATCCGGGTAAGCAACCACATATTGATCCAGAATGTCTCGCAATACAATCATTAATAAAAATGTTGGAACCTTGCCTTGCATCACATGATACTCGAAGTGACTGTAATGAGTTCAAAAGGCAGTCTTCCATTCATCCCCAACTCTAACACATACTAGGCTGTATGACCCACTGTGGTCCAGCTGTGTGTATTCCTGAGCAGCATTCACGCATTCCATTAGTTCAGGGTAGTTTTAATAGGTATTGATTTCAGATGTTGACCTGTTTCACAGCCTGATAACACTGGTCTACAATTTTTGAGAAGCTGTCTGCTTCAGAGATAAAATGTGCTATTTATTATGTATTTTGATGGGCTGAATTCAAATATGACAATTAAAACAACTGATTGGCTACTGTTTCTAAGATATTTAAGTTTTTACATTTTATGTCTATGTATATTGTGTAGATAGTAGAGTTTTAATCATAAATTGTAAACCTAGGTCTTTTCATGTGTTTATGGTTGCTTTACATGATAATATTTCACCTGTCCTGTTTATGTAACACTTTAAAAATCAGCAAAAGGGTTATATAAATAAAATTTATTATGAAACAAAAGGCTAAAAACTATTATGTACATAGTTTAGTCCTATTCAGTGTCTACTCGGCGCTTCTTGGCTTATCTCTTGTATTCATTAAATGGAGCATCTCTTGTCACTGACCAGCAATAGTCTGCAAGCATTGCTGGGTTCCATTTGCCCTGATAGCGTTTCTCCATTGTTGCAATGTCCTAGTGAAATCACTCGCCGTCCTCGCCGCTCACTGCTCCGCAGTTCAGTGGAAAAAAATCTAGATGAAAGTGCAAAAAATGTATCTTTAGTGACTTGTTGCAACCAAGGCTTTTGTATGCCTTGAGGAGGTTTTCCACCAACAACCTGTAGTTGTCTGCCTTGGTGTGTCCGAGAACATTTATTGCCACTAACTGGAAGGCTTTTCATGCCGTCTTTCCCTTGCCACGCGGTGCATGGTCAGATGCATCATCTCGAAGAAGTTCATGAATCTGAGGACCAACAAAGACACCTTCCTTTATCTTAGCTTCACTTAACCTTGGAAATTTTCCATGGAGGTACTTGAAAGCTGCTTGTGTTTTGTCAATGGCCTTGACAAAGTTCTTCATCAGACCCAGCTTGATGTGTAAGGGTGGTAACAAAAATCTTTCTTGATTCAACAAGTGGTGGATGCTGAACACTTTTCCTCCCAGGCTCCAATGACTGTCGGAGTGGCCAATCTTTCTTGATGTGGTGGGAATCTCTTGCACGACTATCCCATTCGCAGAGAAAACAGCAATACTTTGTGTATCCAGTCTGCAGACCAAGCAAGAGAGCAACAACCTTCAAATCGCCACAAAGCTGCCACTGATGTTGGTCATAGTTTATGCACCTCAAAAGTTGTTTCATGTTGTCATAGGTTTCCTTCATATGGACTGCATGACCAACTGGAATTGATGGCAAAAAACATTGCCATTATGCAGTAAAACAGCTTTAAGACTCGTCTTCGATGAATCAATGAACAGTCTCCACTCATCTGGATCGTGAACGATGTTGAGGGCTGCCATCACACCATCGATGTTGTTGCAGGCTACAAGATCACCTTCCATGAAGAAGAATGGAACAAGATCCTTTTGATGGTCACGGAACATGAAAAGCCTAACATCACCTGCCAGGAGATTCCACTGCTGTAGTCTGGAGCCCAACAGCTCTGCCTTACTCTTGGGTAGTTCCAAATCCCTGACAAGGTCATTCAGTTCACCTTGTGTTTATGAGGTGTGATTCAGAGGAGAAGGATGGGAGAAAATGTGGGTCCTGTGACATTGATGGTTCAGGACCAGAAGTTTCATCCTCTTCCTCGTCTGACTCAAGTGAGAATGATTCTGGTGCATCAGGAACCGGCAGTCCTTCTCCGTAGGATACTGGGCGTATAGCTGATGGAATGTTTGGATAATGCACAGTCCACTTTTTCTTTTTTGACACATTTTTCCCAACTGGAGGCACCATGCAGAAGTAACAATTGCTGGTATGATCCGTTGGCTCTCTCCAAATCATTGGCACTGCAAAAGGCATAGATTTCCTTTTCCTGTTCAACCACTGGTGAAGATTTATTGCACAAGTGTTGCAGCATATGTGTGGAGCCCACCTCTTGTCCTGATCTCCAATTTTGCAGCCAAAATAAAGGTGATAGGCTTTCTTAACCATAGTGGTTATACTGCGCTTTTGTGATGCAAAAGTCACTTTACCACAAACATAGCAGAAGTTACCTGCACTGTTCACAGAAGTACGAGGCATCTCTGCTCACTTTGGCTAAACAGAAATGTGTCCCTTTGCAAAATCAAACACTGACAAATAAGAGAGCACGACACTGTATGATTTCTAGAGCTGATATAGGGCAATTTGTTCAGCAGAGTGATGTAAGCTTAGTTATGATTGCATCATCCATGACTTCTAGGAATAACATGATGCAATTCATATCATGTATGACGCAATACCAGCTTCAGATTGCATCATTCATTGTTTTGCCTAAAAAGCAAGTACTGTCCAAACCCAGTCATAGATTTATTCATAGATCCAGTCAAAGATGTATTTTAGTCATTTCTGGTTTAAATTGAGATCCCTTCCCTTTATAACTCACTTATCCTCTGCCATTCCCAAGTCAAGGGTCGTATATACTGACCCAATAGCATATCTTGAAAACTAGAGCCAATCAACAATTTGAAGCATCATTTTCGTTCTCAGTGACCCAGAATTAGTAAAGTTTGACTACATTTATTTCAGAAGCATTTTGGCTGTAGAGCAGTGTAATTGATGCACAGTTGTAGGCTTCCTTAAGACAGAAAGACAGACAGAGATAAAAAGGAGACTGGCACCCAGGCAGGCAAGGTGGACTTATGAATAAAGCCCTACGTTCTCCTGTACGTAGGTGTGCAGTCCGGCTAGTTCAGGCTTGGACATGGCATATAGATGCCTGAATGGAATGTTTGCCCCTGGTTGTAGTCAAATGGGCAATCAAAGTCTTTGTGTGGTGGCAAGGGGCCTGCATTTTTGTTTTCTTTCCATCTGAAGACATCACTGTAGTCACGGTATTTGGATAGAAATCAAGGACCAGGATCAGTGGGTGGCTCTGTTGGGCTACTCCAGCTTGCTACCGCTGGGGAACTACTGAGCACTGCCCATTTCCTGGGCTCAAGCAGTGCTGCTGGCAGGATTCGGGGGTGGGGAGGGGAGTCAACTTTTAGTTTTTGCCAGCAGACAAGGGGGTTGTGGAGGGCCACCACAATATATCCAAGGTCACTGGGAAGTTGGGGCACGGATGGTACTGAACTGTAGGGTCTCTCAATGATTTTGGATAGGTAAACTTGAGATTTCCATGGTTTCCATGGCCACTGGTGCAGAGGATAAGAAGAACCCATTGAACGTCTCTATTAGGCCTGGAAAGGCTTGGTCGACAGGGGAATCTGTAGTACCTGGGCTGCTTCTGTATTAATAAAGTTGTCTGCTACATCAGTCCATAAAAGCCCTCTTTGGAGGTTGTGGTTGGGGTTTCCCCAGGGTTCATAACTCAACTAGCACTTGTAGGTCAGTGCCAGTAACAGGAACCGCCGTGTGTTCCAGCCAGGACCTCAGTGCAGGGTTCAGAGAAACACTGTCAGGATGCCCCGGGTTAACCCCCTTTTCCGAGCCTGGGCTGGCTCATTTCTCAGATTCCTTCAGGCTGGGCTCCTTGTGGGACAATTGGAAATATTGTTATGCTGAGCCAGGTCATACTAAAGCAGATTAAGGTGTCATTGGTGCTCTCTCTAGGAGCAAGTTGCTGTCGGGTCAAATCTACCTGCATTGACTCAACGGGCTGAGGGACAGCACGTACCAGCTTGGGTGACAGTGCAGCTGGACAGGTCTTGTGCATACTGTTCTTTGCATGGAGCTGGTGGGCTTGCCCCCCCCCAATGCCTAATTCTCAGCAGCCGGCTGCTCGGTCTGCGCTTGCAATGCTCAGTTGTCTGTCTGCAGATGGATTGCCTTCTCATGCAGTGCCAATGCCCCTTAGGGAACAAGGGAATCCAGTGGGTCCCATCCTCGGTCCCGAGGAGCTGGAGTGGTCTGAGCAAGCTGTGAGGACTGGGGCCTGGGTGGTCAAGCCTTATGGTCAGAGTCAGGACCAGAGCTGGGGTCATAGATGGAGTCAAGCCAAGGGTCAGGGGGAGAGTGATGGAGCAAGGCAGGAAAGCAGGAATCTGGAAGTGGAGAAGGATCTGGGATAAGGAGGGCAGGAACAGGCCAGGAGGCAGGAACCAGGAACAAGTAGGAAGACAGGGCTCAGTTGAGTAGGCAGGCTCCAAAATGACAGCCAACCAGAGATCCACCTCGTTGCTCTGACAACTTCCTGCATCTCCTCCTGGCTTAAGTAGTGCATCTGAGCAATTGGTGGGGCTGGATGTCTCCCCCAATCAGGAGCTTTGCGAGCTGAGCCCTTTATGAACTAGATCTCCACTAACCCCCTTCTCCACTGGTGAGCTGCCAGGTGGCACCCACAGTCCGATCACTGCCTGGGGACAACACATGGAGATATACCTATCTCCTAGAACTGGAAGGGACCTTGAAAGGTCATCGAGTCCAGCCCCCTGCCTTTACTAGCAGGACCAAGTACTGATTTTTGCCCCCGATCCCTAAGTGGCCCCCTCAAGGATTGAACTCACAACCCTGGATTTAGCAGGCCAATGCTCAAACCACTGAGCTATCCCCCCTTCCCCTTGAACCCATGGCCCAGGTTCAAGACCAGTGATCTCTAACACCTAGGAAGATCTTTAGTGGAGCTTTCTGTGTAAGGATCTAACCTGGTAGGCTCTGCCTTCAGACTGGTGGACATTTGTGTTTATGAAACAACAAATCAAAACACCAAAGAGAACTAAATCTCACTTCTAGGTTTCTGCTATTTAGGAGGCAAACAAAGAGCACCTATCAGCATTGGTGAGGGCTATAAGTAGTAACAAAATGTTAGGGGACTTAAAATTGAAGCAGCAGAAATTAACAACAAGGAAGGAGAACTGGAAAGGCAAATGTGTGTATTTAAGGGACTAGACTAGTACAATATCATGTATAGATAAAACATCTGTTATATTAAATATATATGAAATATATAAAACATTTTATATATGTATATATAATACATATATAAAACAAAGTCAAGGAATAATTTGTAAGGAAGACATTTATAAGATCATTATAGATGTCTTTGACAGCTCTGGAAACTGAAGTACTCCATTGAACTGCAGAAGAGGTTTGACATAGGCATTGGAAGCCTGAGTTTTCTTCATGCTGTCCTACCAATTTGTTGCCAGCCTGACCTTGTTGCATCAATCTTTAGGAGGGAAGGAAGTTCATTGTCCATCAGATTGAAGTGTCTTGTGATCATACTCGTGCCCAGACTCAAATGAATAACTTAGAGGTGAAAGAGCAGACTATCCCATTACTAGTCCACTGAGCCACCCTATTCCATGTACACCTACCGAAGATTAACTTGTCAGCTTAATAGATATCACTCTAGGATGAGTAATATTCACTTTGGCTAAGAAACCAGCACTACAAAACCAGAAATATCCAAACATTTGCTAACTTGAATTCTGAAAAGTCAGGACTAAATATTCTGTTCCAAAATGCAGACCTGAAAGTGAACTATTGCACTCAAAGTAGTAAAAATAAAACACACAGGCCATTTACCTTTGAATTATTTTTCATATTTCCCTTGCTGCTGCTCTCTTTGAAGATTTATGCATAGACATGGCCTTTTCTCTCACAGCTATTATATAATCTCTCCTTGTTCTTACATGGAAGCCAGTCCTTTGTTTAAGAAATTGCAGTAGTTCCCATAACATCACTCTGCAATGCTGCGAAGTGCAGTCTCAGATCTCCCAGGGTTAAAGGAAATCAAGATAAATGGCTTATGCAAAATTGTTCCAAGCTTTTGAAATTTATCTTTCATATTTAACATGTGTGAAAGTTAACCTCAAGAGTTTGATGGTGATGGTACTAATCCCTTTTATACAGCTGTCAACTTAAATTAGCACAAAGCTAATCTTCACAAGTGTGACAGAAAGAGTTTACACATTTCCATAGATAAGCATTCATTTCTTATTCACAATATACATCTAACATAGCAGGTATTGTAAAATTGTATTATCTGAAAGAAAGTAATATTAGTAAGTTGACTTTTTTTCTTATTTAAAAAAAAAAAAAAAATCAGAATAGCAGACATCTGTATGAAAGCACCCAAAAATCTAAGAGGCAAGTTAAAAAAAAAAAAAAAAAAGTACAATTTCTGCCTCCAAGAATCTGCACCTAGAAAGTGAACTCAGAACCCTAGAAATCACTGACACATGGTGGAATAGCTCAGAGCAGAAGTAAGTACTAATGCAGGAATTTTACAACTAATAACTTTTCCTTTGTAAGCACTTTAAATGGCAGCTCTATAGGCAGGGAACCATGCACAGAATATACCACAGATTCACTCTTTGCCGTAGAATTGTGGTCCAGAATCCAAGTTTTCCATTTTTATTATTATTTTTTAAAATCAACTTTAAAGCCCCTGTGGATGAAAACTATAAAAACAAAAGCCAAGTGCAAACCAATGCAATGTTGTCTTCCTAAACAGGTAGGCAGCCTGAAACAATAGCTGACAGAGGTATGAATTGCCTTTTAATGTTAATGACCTAGCAGGTATTTTATAAGCTTCATTGTGACCGCTTGGAAAATATCCTAGGGCACTGCAGTCTCCAAAAAGTACCTTCACAATTTTAAAAATGAAAGTGAGGTTTTTAATACAGCTGAATAAAAAACAATTGCAGTTTCTCAGTCCAGCTGTTTGAAATTCAGTATCATGTTAAATGTAAACTAATTTGAAACACTAATTTTTCGAATTCCCATCACCCAAGTATCTTCCTTCCAACTGTAGCAATTACTCCTGGTAACCATCTCTGAAGAGAAAGTAAGCAGATGTCCATGGGCAACCTGACTGTGCTAGTAAATACACAGTAAAGGCAGGGAACTGTGCAGGCTTGAAATACCCCGGTCAGGGGGAGAGATGCAGGTCTCTGCCCAAGAGAGAAAACAGCTGGGGATCTTGAAGCCTGAGAGTGGGTACTCTTGCTGGGCAACTGAGGGGAAATACAGGTGCAGTTGCCTTGAACTGTGACAACTTGATGTGCTTATTTGCAGACTAGGAGTTAGAGGCTACATGACCGGTTGGTTTGTCCCTGTTTTTGTGCTAACCTTTCAAGTTTTTTCCCCTGCAATTTATTTCCCCCAACATGAAGCAGAGAAGCTTCATTTTAGCCTAGGCATAACTGCAGAGAGGCGCACACGATCACATAACAGATTGTCAACAGTTCTATAAAGTGATGTACTTGTTTCTTTACTATTCTGTATTATGATGGTGGGGTACAAACCCCGTAGTTAAGTTTGTGACTCCTTTTCATTTGTAAGCACAACTTTGACTTATATGTCTGCTTTACCTTATCCCCTGCACCCCCTTCCCACCTGAAATTTTGCCTGTGTGATCTTCCAGAAAAGATGTTCCTGTGAACTCCTACTTTATTCCCAAGAGAAAAAGCATTACAGAGAAAACATTAAAAAACAACAACAAAAGAACCTACATGCATGCTAATAAGCTTACCTGAGCTAACCCCAACTCTAACATGGATTCTGGCAGAATGCCGTCCTTCAACCCCCCAACCAAGAGAATTCCTTGTGGTTACAAGTTCATCACAGCTTCAGCTTAGGACAAGCCCTCAGCGTTATGGGATCTCAGCAGGCCCAGTCCTTCCAACCTTACCCTAAGGATTGGAGTCTTCTGCGGACGGGACCCTGGTCCATTTGCTGGATCCGGAAGAGTCAGGAATGAACCAGTTTAAAACCAGGGTGTTTATCCATAAATCCTTTCTTTGTTTGGTGGTCCATGGAGAAGCCAGTTTCAACTAATATATGTGAACCTCTCCAGGGGATAACTTCAAAGGGTTGATAGCAGAAGTAGTAAATTAGCATCTCCCTTGTACTAAAGCAGGTACTTACAATGCCACAACACCACATACCCAACTGCTTTTTTCATATACAACATAGCCCAAAGGTATTAACCCTAAATCAATAAGGTTTAACTTAATTCAGTAAAGTTTATCTTCATTCCATAAGGTTCCATCCCACAAGTATTTAAGAGGTCATATCTTAGGGAAGGATGATAATGATAATGTAGAAACCTTAAGTTTCTAAAGGAGGAGAGTCTGCTTTTTAGGCTAACTAGGTATATTTAGAGTTCGGATCTGGTTCCTGCTGAAGTCAACAACAAAAGTCGAAGTAATTTCAATGAGAGCTGGACCAAGCTCTTAATGTGTAAATTAATATATGGAATGCGCCTCATGTACACATGCTAAGTTCCAGTAATTTTCAAACTCTTTGTTCCAACAACAAATACTTCTAAAAAAACAAGCCTTGGTACTTTACCACAGGCCCTACAGTAAAGAGCTATGAAGAACAGGATACATCACACCTTCAGGTGCTAAAACCTACAGATTTTAGCTTTTAGAATTCCATCGGTCATTCTTATAGAGGATCGTTCCTTTCTGCTTCCTCCTTGTATGTACCCACCGAACAGTGGAGCTGGAGTAGATCTAAGTCTGTTGAGTAAAACAATCTCAGTCCCTACCCCTCTTTTACAGGGGGGGCGGGAGGGGGGGGAGCAGCAACTGTGCAATCAACTTGAACATGGCCAGCAGGGTAAACCCTAAATGCTTTCAGCATAGTGGGGACATTGAGGATGTCTACCATAGGTTTAAAGGGATTAAAGCCAAAGTTAGCTTCAGTGGAGCAGAAAGTTAGCACATTTTGTAAAGCATGCAAACTTTGGCTGTGAAAACAAACACTACGGACAATTTCAGAGGGTTTAATGAAGGAGAACGATTTTTCTTCCCAGGGAAATAGAAACCCTGGAAATTAGGATTATGAACAGATGTCAACATAGCTGCACCTCCAGTTATTCTTCACCCAAAGCAAAATATACAACTATTAGCTAATCAATCTATTTCTTCTACAGGCTGGGAAGGAAAAAAGCAAGAGATTGCCATTCCTATTGCTATTTTTAAATACATACCAGACCCCCAGATACTAAGGTGATTAAGGTCATATAAGCACATAGAATGAGACAGACAAGAATGTTGGATAAACCAGTGAGATTTAAGAGATAATGTTGCTACTAAAGAAGAAACAGAGAATCTGCTTTCAGGTCGAAAATGCTCAGTGTTAAGTATAGTAACTTTGCAAATAAGTTGCTAAGTGTAAGCTCATGTTCTTATCTCTAGGGCACCCGCTCCTGCCTGGAGACCCAGCATTGCAGGGGACTTTGCCTGTTTCACCACCTCTGGTGGCCACTTGCTCAGTGGCAGTGACCACTCCCAGCTGATCTCTACTCCAGACTCCTTTATTGACTCTTCTGTTGTTCAGCCCTCCAACCAAGTTGCACAACAGTTCAGTCCCCTTCTGGGGTTCAGCTCCAAGCCAAAGATCCTTTCCCCCTCCCGGACTTAACTTCAGTTCTTCCCACTTGACAGCGTACTGACCCCCCACGCGTTTTCCACTTTTCACTCAAGCTGTCCTTCCGCACCTCATGGGCTTCTATCTCAATTGCTTATCCTCACAGACCCCAGCTTGGAGCTGCTCTCCACTCTAGGGGCCCATCGCAGGAGTTAACCCTGCTCCTGTGGCTCTACCTTTCTGGTCACAACCATTCCCAAGCTACCAGACCTTCCTCTAGGCCAGTGGTCCCCAATCTTTTCCATGGGGTGGGCACCAGATGACTAGCCGCCGAGGACCGTGGCCGCCGGACAAGCAGCTGCTGAAATGCCGCCGTGAAGCGGCAACGTCAAGAGGCGTCGCCGTCAAAATGCTGCCGAAATTCGGCGGTAGCGCTTCTTGACGTTGCCGCTTCTCGGTGGCATTTCGGCGGCTGCTTGTTCAGCGGCCAGTAGGCAGGCGCACATGGATGCCCCGGTGGGTGCCATGGTGCCCGCGGGCACCGCGTTGGGGACCCCTGCTCTAGGCCTTTCCCAGGGAGAGGGAATGCGCCGTAGCTCCTTTCTCCTGGATCCCTCTCCTCTTCTGAGTCCCAGCTCCTTATACAACCTAGCTCCACCTCCTCTGGCCAGGAAGCAATCAATAACCTCCCTGGTGTGGAGCATAAATAATTAGACTCTCTCCCCGCCTTACAGGTGATTGTGTGATGGGGCTTAATCCTCAAGGCTGTACAATGCTCTGGCTGTATTCAAGACATAGGCGACTGACTGGAGAAAACCATGAAGAGTTTATGCCACATTCTAAATTGAAATTAGTGGTCCAACGTTACTTGTTGTGACTTCTGTCATGAGGAGTTAAATAGGTAAAAACTATGAATGCCACAATAGAAAAGAAGAGAAATTTGTTTCCAGGATAGAAGAATGTACTTGTCCTCTGATGTATGTCAAGAACTTCAGAGCGGGAAAAGGAATTTTGCCTCTCTGCTGAAAGTCTACACTCAACTTGTATCCTCTACCCACAAAAGTGGGTCAGTCATCTTCAAGGAATCCAGATACTATTTGTGTATTTATGATTTTGATTGAGCTATCCTGACAACTTCTCCTTAAAGGAACCAGGGAGGCAGACCAAGGGATGAAACTGGAAGGAAATTCACTAGTTCAGTCATTAAATTCAAAAATCCAGTATATCCAGTTATCATAATTACTGATAATCAAAATGTTGGAAAGTATATTACACCTCATGCTTCAGGACTTACACCTCCAGCTTTAGTAGAAATCATGGTGAGGGGGCCAAATTCAATTCTGCTGTAATGGCCTGGCATTCACTGGCACCAGTGTAGGAGCTGGATTTTATAATGTACTATGAGAATTAAAGTATGATTTGATTTCATCCTGTCAGCCACCCTTTTTGAATAGCAGAAAGGAATGACAGACAGACTAATTATGGTCACCCTTTTGTTTTAGAATGAGTTATAAAGCTACTATGGTTTCCTATATGTATTATAAATTAGGAAGTAAGAGACATGATTCTCCATTGTATCTATGTTAAGAAGATTAGAGGAATGTTGAGAGCCTGAAGCCCCAGTGTGAATTGTTTTAGTTATAAGATTTAGCAAGGCTTGATTTACAATGTATTCTGCTAAATATACAATGCTGCTGTCTGTATACCTTTGAAGGTTTCTTTAAGAGATTGTTTGTGTGAATGAGGAATGCATTCATCAGGAAAAGATAAGGTGTGAAAGCCATCACAAATGTCCAGATGGTCAAGAAGAAGTGAGACTTGGAAAGACCAGGAGACAATCAGAAAACATCCATTGTATCCGATGTTAAACATGTTAGCAGCATTGACGACTGAAGAAGTGAGGTTCTTACCCACGAAAGCTTATGCTCCCAATACTTCTGTTAGTCTTCTGTTGCTTTTTACAGATTCAGACTAACACGGCTACCCCTCTGATACTCAGGAGGTGAGGCAGGCACCCCCGAAGGCGAGACAACAAATAGGAGATAACGATAGGAAGCCAGATAATAACCATCAAATGATAACACCACTTAAGGACTAATGATTACAGGATGACATTGCAAAATTCATGAACTCAAATGAGAATTTACAACTATAAAGCTGGGGTGTTTTGCCATGGAACTCTGGGTTCAGTCCTGCAAAGCCTCGGAGCATCGGATCGCGACCGACAGAACCCAGCTCTACACTCGTGCTCAATCTAACTGGCCATTAGATTGACTCGATTTACAACAGACTGGTAACTATGAACATCACTGGCAGGAGTGAGTGAGTATGCGAGAGAGAGAGAGAGAGAGAGAGAGACTGAGACTGACTGAAAAGCATATGCTAACTGTGGTATTCTCAATAAATGCTGTGTATTTACCTTCCTCTATAAAGAATCCATGTGCTTTGTATGAGCATACCAGGTCAGAATTAGGCCCCAGAGGAACAAGGGTTCAGGTTTCGTTCCCTTCTTTCCTCCCCTTACTCAATCTGATCTACAAACCCTTCAGGAGCAATTCTACAAGGTTTCAGCTTGTTGCAATGCACACTTGTTTCTTCTTGTAGCTCAGGATTTGCAGGGGTACTGGAATGGGCGGGGGGGGGGCGAGGGGGAGAGAGACTTTTTACCAGCTATAAGGGCGACTGACAGAGGAGTGAGCCAGGGCAGGATCTTTGGGGGCGGCGGGGGGGGGGGGGGGGGGCTTAGGGGGGGTTGGGGGGGTTGGGGGGGGAGGGAGAGTCAGTGCAGGGGCAGGGCCTCGGGGGAAGGGGCAGTGTGAGACGGGGGGTTCACAGTTCGGGAGCTTTCGCCACTCCTGCCCTCTTTGATCCACTTATAAGCAGCTTTATACCCAAGGCGGATTTTCTGACATGGTAACTAATCATCACTCTTATTGAATAATACAAAGGAGCTGTTCTTCTCTAACCATAATTTCTATAAAGGTCCTGCTAGCCCAGCTTGCTTACATAACTTTCCCATCGTTTCACTCATTTCATTACATCAGCTCTTCTGCCACTAAACCATTCATTTAAAACTTACCAATCTTCAGAGACTTCATATAACCTATTTCCTTTTGCAGGAAATTGACAATTAATGAACCAAAAATGTTAACATACAGTAGAACCTCAGCGTTAGGAATATCAGAGTTATGAACTGACCAGTCGACCACACGTCTCATTTAAGAACTGGAAGTATGCAATCAGGCAGCAGCAGAGACCAAAAAAGCAAATACAGTATAGTACGGTGTTAAACTACTAAAAAAATAAAGGGAAAGTTTAAAAAAAGATTTGATAAGGTAAGGAAACTGTGTCCATGCTTGTTTCATTTAAATTAAAATGGTTAAAAACAGAATTTTTCTTCTGCATAGTAAAGTTTTAAAGCTCTATAAAGTCAATGTTCAGCTGTAAACTTTTGAAAGAACCATAACGTTCAAAGTTATGAACATTTCAAAGTTACGAACAACCTCCATTCCTGATGTGTTTGTAACCCTGAGGTTCTACTGTGAAATAATTTGAAGTGTTGAAAGTTTCTTAATAATCAGTTGTTTTTTAGTTGATTCAACAACTTATAATTGTTTATCCCTTACTTAAGAGTCTGAACTAAACTGCAAAAGTTACAATTAGGATTGCAAAAAACCCTCTATATTTAACTCACCCTCTTATCTATAGGAGCATCTATAGACCCTTATTCTGCAAACACTTAACAGGTAAACAGTCCCACTGAAGTCAGTAAGACTATTTACAGGCATAAGTTAAACAACTGTTTGCAGGATCAGGGCGCTAGTGTGTGAGATCACCTACGGTTGTGAGATCCCTTCCCAATAAATAATAATAATAATAATGCAGCGGGGCACTGACAATGTAATACAATAAGTTGAACAACATAATTTAATTATAAGCATACAAAAATAAAAGCTGCCTCCATTGGAGGTTGCTTTTGACCTTTGGTCACCCCCTTGTGGCAATCAAAAGATAACAGCAATTAAGAACATAAGAATGGCCGTACTGGGTCAGACCAAAGGTCCATCCAGCCCAATATCCTGTCTACCGACAGTGGCCAATGCCAGGTGCCCCAGAGGGAGTGAACCCAACAGGCAATGATCAAGTGATCTCTCTCCTGCCATCCATCTCCACCTTCTGACAAACAGAGGCTAGGGACACCATTCCTTACCCATCCTGGCTAATAGCCATTAATGGACTTAACCACCATGAATTTATCCAGTTCTCTTTTAAATGCTGTTATAGTCCTAGCCGTCACAACCTCCTCAGGCAAGGAGTTCTACAAGTTGACTGTGCACTGTGTGAAGAACTTCCTTTTATTTGTTTTAAACCTGCTGCCCATTAATTTCATTTGGTGGCCCCTAGTTCTTTTATTATGGGAACAAGTAAATAACTTTTCCTTATTTACTTTCTCTTCATCACTCATGATTTTATATACCTCTATCATATCCCCCCTTAGTCTCCGCTTTTCCAAGCTGAAAAGTCCTAGCCTCTTTAATCTCTCTGCATATGGGACCCGTTCCAAACCCCTCTGCCTCCGTTTCCCTCCTTCTTTGATGGACCGATCACCATCAAGTCAATTTTGACTTGTCATAACCTCAGCCCTCTGGCTGAGTTGTTGGTAGTCCCTTCCCCTCTCAGGATGGTAAAGAGTTCAGTGTGTCTGGAGGCTGGTCACTGGAGGCGGGCAAACTTTTTGGCCCGAGGGCCGCATCGGGTTTCATAAATTGTATGGAGGGCCGGTTAAGGGAAGGGGGTCGTGGCCTGACCCCCACCTCCTATCTGCCCCCCCCCCCCCAGAACTCCTGCCCCATCCAACCCCCCCTGTTCCCTGACAGTCTCTCTGGGACGCCTGGCCCATCCACACACACCCGCTCCCTGTCCCCTGACTGCCCCCAGACCTCCTGCCCCTGACTGACCCCTGTCCCCATTCAAGCCCATTTCCCCCCAACCACCATCCACACCCCTATCCCCTGACCACCACCCCAAACTCCCCTGCCCTCTATCCAACCACCCCTGCTCCCTGCCCCTTTACTGCGCTGCCTGGAGCACCGGTGGCTGGCGGCGCTATAGCCATGTGCCTAGCTGGAGCTGGGCCATGCCGCCGCCACCACCACACAGCACAGAGACCGGGTCAGGCTGGCTCTGCAGCTGTGCTGCCCCAGGAGCTCACAGCCCTGCCGCCCAGAGCACTGCGCCGGCAGCGGAGCGAGCGAGCTGAGGCTGCGGAGGAGGGGGAATAGCAGGAAAGGGGCCGCGGGCTAGCCTCCTGAGCCAGGAGCTGGGGGGCCGGCCAGGACAGTCCCATGGGCCGGATGTGGCCCGCAGGCCGTAGTTTGCCCACCCCTGCCCTAGATGAAGGTCACACAGTCCCTAACCTCTTCAAACATGCCTCATTTGTTCAAGGCGTTAATAAGCCCCTTTGCTGGAATCCAGGCCTATCCACTCCTTTGGGGTCCAGCCCAATCCTTTACTGTTCTCCTGGCCTGCTTCCTACCCTGACTCTCATTGCAGGCTGCTCCTCAGAATTCTCTGTTCTCTCGGCACCTGTTTCTATTTATAGCAGGTACTACAAAAGAACCATCGTCTGGACCATCTTCGTAGCTACCTTCATACTTGCATTATCCTTGCAATCAGAATGTTTGAAGGTCGCACTCTGGGGGAAAAATAATAATTTCAATAACAGCAAAACATTTTTTAAATGTGGAATTTAAACCTCTTGGGGCATTTTTAAAACCATCAGACATCTCAAACTAACTCTTAGATACTTGCCTACTTCCTACTCTGTTTTCTCCTAATGGATATTATAGTACCTCCATTTTCATTTGAATCACCGAGTTTTATCATTTGAGTTTACATATCAGTTACAGTCCCCATATGTGAGATCCTGGCCCTTCTCATGGAATTTATTTTGGCTGAAAAAAATTTATTAGCAAGGAAAGGGTTTTTTTGGGGTGGGATGATTGGCTTTTGTTTTTATGTGAAATTTTTTGTTTAAGAACACATGGATTTCCTATTAGCACAAATAAGTTATTGAAAATTGTTTAATATCTGTATTTTCACACACAGGAAACTAACTCTGGATTTATTGTACTTTGCAAACCCAATTGACTAAAAAGAAATAGCAACAGAGGGTCCTGTGGCACCTTTAAGACTAACAGAAGTATTGGAGCATAAGCTTTCGTGGGTGAATGCCCACTTCATCAGACGCAAGTCTTAAAGGTGCCACAGGACCCTCTGTTGCTTTTTACAGATTCAGACTAACACGGCTACCCCTCTGATACTAAAAAGAAATAGACCATCTTCCGTAAAGTCATGTCTATGGATATCCTGAGGATTAAACGAACTGCCAGCTCATTTTTCCACATTTACTTATATATGCAAAAATTTCAGCTGTGAACTGAAATATTTGATTTTGGCTCTAGTCTGCCAGCTCTGTTCCCTCCCTCCCTCCTCCCCCCGCACAATTTCTTTTCAGAAGTACACCAGCACCATCCCGCCTAAGGTAATTTTCTTAAAAATGTTCTTCAAACCATGTCTAAATATTCAAAATAAAATGCATTTTGTGCAGAAGATGACAAGGTTACATCTATTGATGTAGGCTATAGCAATAATGCCCAGTAGTTGACAGATGAACGAGATGGCTACACAGGGTTCTCACAGACACACTGTCATGTACAAGATATGAGGACCTAGGATTTATCTTTTGGATGCAGAGAAACAGCAGAAAAATATGATTGGCAGCAACACTAAAGAGTCATTGACCAAAAATGCTAGTGCACTGATTGTAGGACAAGTCTTTTTATTATTATAGCGCCAAAAAGCCCTTATCAGGAACAGGGTCCTTTTCTCTTAGTTGCTGTACGTACATGTACGTACACACATACACACCCAGGATACTCTCCTTACTTCTAAGAAGTAAGGCCCAGATTTTAAGTTGTATTTGGAATTGGTCCACTCAGTGTTGCAATGACTAACTGACTTAGGAGCCTAAGGGCTGGTCTACATGATGTCGCAGCGTGGTCTGTGGTAGCATCAACTGAGTGAACTGTAGTTTATGTTTTGCTCTAACTGTCCCTGTAGGCCCTGCTGATGAGAACTAAAAGGTATCTAGTGCATGTTAACGTAGTCCTGTTTGAAATGGGACTACATCAGCGCAAACTAGGTACCTTTTAGTTTGCACCAGCAGGGTCTACCTGGGGCAGTTAGAGAATAACACGCTGGAGTGCTCTATAATTCATAGACCACAATGTGGTACCATGTAGACAAGCCCCTAAGTCTCATTGAAAGTTAATGCATCCAAGACATAATTGAAAGTCAATTTAGGCTCCTAAAATCACATGTTGTAACAATGAGCAGAGCCTTGGGCTCGAACTTATTAGCCTTAAAAATATTTCTTATATCATGTTTCTATATCCATTTGACAGATACAACTTATTACAATGGATTCAAATTAACACTAATTTTGGGTTTCTGTGTTTTAAAATATATGTAAAAATAATTATACGAGTCAGCTGCATGCTTTTTTTACATCTGTATATCATTACATTAGCAACAGAAGTGATTCTCATAATGAAATAATATTCTGCCCAATGAGCTTTTTAAATAATTTGTGGCCTCAAAAAATAATCCTAAAAATTCTTGTTTAAGAGTTTTCTCCCTGATTCCAGTCACTAGAGACACCTTTCCATTAAATTTTAATAAAAACACAAAATAAAATGCAGAATATTTTTGCCAAACACAAGAGGGGAAAAGAAAAAAAGAGATTGAGATGCTCATTTGGTCATGAAAAGTAGGCAAATTTTCATGCATTAATCATTTGTTCATCAGCTCAAGGGAGAGAGATAGAGCTTGGACTATGTTCCTTTGTTGCATTTATTCCTCATCTTTCCTAGAAGGTCTTGATCAAGGATTATGGGATCCTTAAGAACAAGCCAAGAACCCACACAGAAATATTAAACTTCCTGATGGCACAAAAAAGCTCACCTGACTTGCTTTGGCAGTTTATGGGAATAAGGATGTAATTGAGTAATCTACAAAGGGGAAATAAAAATAGGGAGGGAAGAATTGGCAAGGAAGATTAAGAAAAGAAGGTGAAGAAACTAATGGACATTAGAGATAGGTCTCTTCTATTATGGTCAATCATCCACATTTGTCCCCTGGCAGTGCATGACTGCTGCCAGTAGTATATTCTCCAGAGCTTTGACGAATCTAGGCCTAAATGATGTGAAGATTCCACCAGTTCCCTTGGGAGACTACTTCACGTTCTAATGGGACATTTTATCTGATACTTGGTGTAAATTTCCTATTATCTAGGTCTAATATATAGTAAAAGTGAATTAAGTGCAGCTCCTCCTTTCAGTTGACCGTTAAGAGACTGTGCCAGCCAGATAAATGCAGAATTAACAATATTAATGAAATACTAGCAGATTGTCTCCTAGACAAAGCAAAAACAACCCCCAAAAATATCATTCAGAAATTATGATTTATTCTATTTTTGTTGCCTAGAATATTATTTCAGCAGCCTACAGCAACTCAACTCACCACAGAATAATCTGGCAGGCAATAAAACCCTTGTTCTGCAGGTACACAAGAGTAGGTGAAATTTTCCTTTTTAGGAAGAAGAGAAAACTAAATGGTACAGTCTGGTCCAAAAACGATAACTGGATCCT
This sequence comes from Chrysemys picta bellii, assembly GCF_011386835.1. Classification (NCBI taxonomy): domain Eukaryota; kingdom Metazoa; phylum Chordata; order Testudines; family Emydidae; genus Chrysemys; species Chrysemys picta. The sequence continues at coordinate 62,030,162 of NC_088791.1, forward strand.
TATTCAGCTGGTAAAACAAATGCTGTATCAACCTAAAAGAAGAGCAAACTCTTGGCAACATATGGAACTGTTGAAGAGATCTGTAATCATGGCACATGCCAAGTAGTGTTTAGGTTTAGACTTCGCCTGCAACTACTAAGGGAAGTTTATTTTATTGTTTTGACTACTGGACAATCCACCATTTTATTCTACTCTATCCTACATAGGTTTTTATACTGTGCTCATCACCATACTATCTGAGCACCTTTCAGTAGTGCAATAAATAGCATGACTAATGTGTCACGTGTCATTTGTTCTTATTTTCATCCTTTCCCCAAAGGGAGACCTGTGTATGCAGTGGAGTATTTTATTTTGGTGCAGTGGGGGTTGTTTGTAATGTTGCTATGTGTCCATGAAGAGAGGAAGGTAAGGTTGAAGAGTGCACCTTGCACTTGGAGTGGAATGTGGTGAGGTTTGTGATGATCCTTAGGGTTTGTCTACCTGGGGAAGTTATTGCACAGTAAGCAACGGTGTGAATTTAAAGTGAACTAGCTATTCTGCACTAATGTCCTGTATGGACATTCTTACTGTGTACTAATGGCAGGTCTACACTACAGCCGGGATTGATGCTCGGAGATCGATCCGCCGGCGGTCGATTTAGCGGGTCTAGTGAAGACCCGCCAAATCAACAGCAGATTGCTCTCCAGTTGACCCCTGTACTCTACCCCCGACGACAAGAGTAAGGTAAGACAACGGGAGATTTTCTCCCATCGACCCCCCCACAGTAACTTGACCTAAGGTACGTCGACTCCAGCTACGTTATTCATGTAGCTGGAGTTGTGTAGTGTAGGTCGACTTACTGTGGTAGTGTAGACTTAGCCTAAGACTACCTTGAAGCAGTGTAGATTAGTACACTTCCAAAGTACATTAAGCTAATGTGCACAAAGGCACTCAGTGCACAGTAAAAATGTCGAGTAGCTAGTGTACACCAGCTACTTCAGGCTTTTCCCCAAGTAGACAAATCCTTAGTTTGTGTGGAAGATCATTCCACAGTCTGAGCATGGCCCCTGAGAAAGATCCATCTCCCTCAAAGACAAGCTTCACATATGCTGCACACCTAAAATAACTTCCATAGGGAGGCAACATTGCAGTGAACTGTCTTGAGTGCTAATGAGCTACTTAGGAGCAGCATTCCCATTGTGCGAAGCATACCTGAACCCATGTAAGGTAATTCCCTCAAGCACAGTAACTATATAATTACACAGAGTAACAGGCCAAATGGAGTCAGGAACACTAACTGTGAGAGAGGGGAGAAGATGAATGAATGAATGAACTGGCAAAATAGTAAGCAAATCTAAGGAGAGAAAGTTGGTGAGTTAATTTTTCAGGCCATGGATAGGTCTCCAGAAGAGGAAGACAATTTTAAGTTCTAGTAACATCTATGAAAGTCCAAATTAATTAGTTCTGGTATATAGTGCTTTGAAGTTGTAGAGTTAAGTATTTTTCAATTTTCATATATCTCTTATTATTATATGTTACTATACAATGCACTATACTATTAAAAACATGTAACATTAAATCAAAATTGACTCAAAATCCACTGCCCACAATACTCATAGAATTAATCTGCTTTAAAACATCAAATACAGAACATGCATTCAGTTAAAAGTCTGACTGAACAAAACAGCCTTTCTACACGATCTAAAATTCACCAAGCTTGGGTAAAAGCACAAATAGTCCCTCCTATGCCAAAAGCCCAGCTAAAACACTTCAAACCATTAAGCCTGCTTTATGCCACCCACATTTTCGTGGCCAGTGGAAAATTCCAGGTGGTTGGTTAAGCAAATTATGGTGATTCATAGATCCTAAGGCCAAAAGGAATCATTGTGATAATCTACTTTGACTTCCTGTATAACACAGGCCATAGAACTTCCCCAAAATAATTCCCAGAGCAGAGCTTTTAGAAAAACATCTAATCTTGATTTAAAAATTGCCAGAGATGGCTAAGCCACCATGACCTTTGGTTAATTATTCTAATGGTTAATTACCCTCACTTAAAAATGTACAACTTATTCCAGTCTGAATTTATCTAGCTTCAGCTTCCAGACACTGGATCATATTATACCTCTCTGTTAGTCTGAAGAGTCCATTATCAAATATTTATTTCCCATATACATACTTACAAATGTAATCAAATCATCTCTTAACCTTCTCTTTGTTAAGTTAAATAGACTGAGCTCCTTGAGTCTAACACTACAAAGCATATTTTCTAATCCTTCAATCATTCTACTAGCTCTTCTCTGACCCTCTCCAATTAATCAACAACCTTCTTTAGTTATGGACACCAAAACTGGACACAGTATTCCAGCACTGGTTGCACCAGTGCCAAATATAGATAACCCTTAGCCCTACGCAAGCTTCTCCTCTTTATGCATCCAAGGGTCACGTTAGCCCTTTTAGCCATAGTGTCACACTGGAAGGTCATGTTCAGCTGATTATCCACCATGACCCCCAAATCTTTTTCAGAGTCACTGATTCCCAGGATAAAGTCTTCTATCATGTAAGTATGGCCTACATTTTTTGTTCTTAGAGGCATACATTTAGCCATGCTAAAACTCGTATTGTTTGCTTGCGCTCAGCTTGCCAAATGATCACGATCGCTTTGCATCGGTGTCCTGTCCTCTTCATTATCTACCATGCTTCCATTTTTTGTGTAATCAGCAAACTATCAATAATGATTTTATGTTTTCTTCCAGGTCATTAATAAAAATGCTAAATAGTGTAGCGCCAAGAACTGATCCCTGTGGGACCTCATAATAAACACAACCACTCTTTGATGATTTCCCATTTTCAAATACATAATGAGACCTATCAGTTAGCCAGCTTTTAATCCACTTAATGTGTGCCATGCTAATTTTCTATTGTTCTAGTTTTTTTTAATCAAAATGTCATCTGTTACCAAGTCAAACGCCTTACAGAAGGCTATGTATATTATGTCAACACCATTACCTTTATCAACCAAACTTGTAATGTCATAAAATAAAGATATCAAGTTAGTTTGACAGGATCTGTTTTCCAAACATGGCACATCCGTTGCAGGTCACCAGCACTGTTCCATCACCCGCCGATGTGGAATCATACAGAGCTGAACCTGCAAGGAAAGCCTCTCACATTCCCTCCCTCAACTCCCTCAGAAACTCGCCTCTGTTCATAGCTCAGTCAACCTTGCCTAGCAAGTGACATTTTATACCAGATCTTCCTGCTCACTCAGCGCTGTCCCAGGGAGTGATTAACAGTGGTGCTGGAACTAGGGATGCTGGCGGGGGTGGGGTGGGGGGGGCTGCTGCTCCCCCTGGCTTGAAGCAATAACACCAAACATGGTTACCATTATCAGCACTCCCACTATACAAATTGTTCCAGCACCTCTGATGATTAAGCAGGGATGATCAAAGCTCCAAAAGGTCAGAATTTCACAGCCTTTACCAAGGCACCAAACAGACCTTTCTTAGCTGCTTACTCAGGGCCTATGGCTCAGCTACACAGACTGTACACAGAGACCACACAGTCAACCAAATAATCCATAGACAGACCAACTGCATGCTCGCCATGTCCTGCTACTTCCAAGCACAGTCGGCAGCTTGACATCTGAAACTCTCCTGTTAGCTGTCTCTGTTCACAGCTCTTGAGTTTCCCTAGCAAGTGACTTTTATATCAAGACTCCTCGCTTAGCTCAGCTCCGTCCCTCACCACCAAGAAGCACAGAGGAGAGCTCTTTACATTCCAGAATGTAAGGTATTTCAAATAGAATCTAGGTTCCCTGCCCATTACACCTGTGGTCTGGGGAGGGGCTATAAAAGAAACTGAGCAAATGTTTTAGGAAAGGGTGTATCCTCTCCGCTCCCAGGTTGCTGGAAGGGCCTCAGTTGTCTGTTACCAAGTGTTGTGTGTTACTTTGTTCTTGTTTTGTAATCTTCTTTATATTAATAAAGCTGACCTGAGGAAAGGACTTCAAATTAAAGTGGAGTTTGGGCTTTATTTTAACTCCCCAGCTGGTGTATATGCCCACCAAATTATACCAACTTTTTTACTACTTTGCACTACTGTAGCGACAAATTTTTCTATTCTGCCAATTGAGACTAACTCCAAATGTCTACAATGTTAATTAATAGCACCTGTTTACCAAATACATGGTCTATTTTCATTCAAAACTGTCCAATCCAGTTTTCTGCTTCCACACTCAAAGATTATACTGCGGATAAAACCGATAATGACGACTATCTGATAAATCTGCCAAGATCCCTTAAAATTGATAAGTAGAAAAAAAGGAACCTACGTTTGTATCCAGAGGTCTCATGCTCAGCACATTCCCCTACTATTGGCCCACATGACGGAAGTGGCACCGTCCTGAAGAGCAGTCCTTTGCATTTCTTGTGGCATGTTGCTTATTATATTAGCGAAAGTTTCCTTCCTCGCTTTCAAATGCCATTTCAAAATTATAAATCCAGAGGTGAAATAAAGGGCAATCAAACTATTAAACCTACCCTTCCTTCCCTTCTCAAGTAATATGGCAAACATCTTCTCTTTTACTTCTGCAACAGGCAAAAAGGATCAAAAGTAGGTGAAGGTTTGAGAGAACACAATCCTACCCACTTACCCTCCAAAATGTCCTTGGTGCCCTATTTGGAGCTTCTCTAGATAGGAAAATGGAAGGAATCACTGGAAAACCCTTTCCTTCCTCCAGCATGCTCCCAGATCGAAGAGGTAGAGAATGCTCAAAACCTACCAAACAGTCTGCTCAGCAAGTCAACTCCAGAAGCATCCCTTTCAACCCTACCTGGTCCATGCTTGAAGCTCTGCTCAAGTTCATCTAAACTTCTTGAAATCACACTCAGCTGTTTTACAGGACAATTTTTTTCTGGGTGGTATCATTCTTATTTTGCTTCCAACTGTAGAGATTGTCCAAGAGAATAAAGATAACTCTTCTTAAATTGCGGATTACACTTGCGTTCCCAGGACAAAAATCCAACACATCCAGGGGCAGAATAAGGACACTAAAACAATGACAAGGCCAGATAAATTCAATTGTAGATCAGAATGCTTTTTTCCAATATTAACATAAAACAGCATGTCTGCAAAATGCATGTACTTCACTGAACAAGGCAGCACAAGGTTTTCTGCCATAGCAGTCAAACAAGCCAATGTTTACCCCACTTCCGTCTTGTAATTACACTATTTTTGTTTCCTTAGGCAACTGCTTGTTCTGCCTCAATGGCAGAGCCAGGCCTGGTATTGATTCAGTTAAATTGCAATTTTAGGCCCATGAAAGGCTGTTTGTCAAATAGATTTATTCACTTAAGTCAACAAGTGTTAATTCCGAACCGAAGGGCTCTCTCAAGGTCCCAATATAGCAATAAACCACAACAGGGTGTGTCTTGGAAGCCTATTACCACACACATATGGCATCAAGCAGCAGCATGGCCCAGGGAATATGGCACTGGAACTCAGGAGACCTGCGTTCTATGCCCAGCTCTGCCTATCATCTGCTATGTGACCTCAGCCAAGTCACTTTACCTCTGCCTCTCACTCTTAGGCCTTGTCAATTTGAGTGTAAGCTCTCTGGAGCAGGGACTGTCTGGTAGTATGTTTTTGTACAGTGTCTAGCACAATGGGGCCCTTATCTGGGTGGGAGACGCAATGTGCTACTATACGAATAATTATTACAGACAGGCACAAAGCCAAGGCCAAGTTCCTCCAACCGCCTGAGAATATTTGCCATTGCACACGCTGGAGTAGCTCTTTGCTAGCACAGTATGGATGTTTGATTTGAAATACTGAGAGTTTTAAAAATGGATTTTAAGGGCATTTAACATATCCTTCCACCATGAACGAGTGAGTGAGATAAAACAAAACTATGCTCTTGCTACAATTTTGGCTACATTAATTGTAAAATTATTGTTTCAAATGTTTTCTGGAGTTGCAGGACCTCTTCTCCCTCCCCAAATTGGTCTTGTGGCCCTTTTAGCTGAAGGATGTGACCTAATGGTGATAACTTTCAGCTCCTGCTCTCTATTTAAAAAACCCTTACACCTGGTGAAGTAAATGTTCCAATATTAATTTTGTACTGGATTGTTGGAGCTGAAAGTGGTCAGGAAGGGCAGCGGGTTCACAGGTGCCAAGGACTGTAAAGGGAGAGGTGGCTTAAAACTGCCATCCCAGCCCCTGAAGTTCTGGTGCTAGCACTCCCATCGCAGCAGGTCTTCAACAGGGAAATGGCTGCTTTCCTTCCCCGGATAGCTGCTTCGCTAAAACTGCTCTTCGCGGTGCCAGAAAAGCAGTCAGGCTGCTCCCTAACTGAAGGAAGCTGAATGAAGACGTTGCTTTAAACACTGCTAGTTCAGTTTCTAGATGTAAGAGTCCAAGCCAAGCTTAGATGGAGGAATGGGGACAGTAAGTAGCAGAAGACGACAAAGGAGAAAAGGGTTGTGTGGAAGCATGGCGGAGTGGACAGGGGGTCCTAGACTTTGGTTGCCTTTGCAGATAAAGCCTTTGAGGTGAGATGTGTGTAGCTATGAATTGGGATGAATTTGTTATCTGTGCAGCTTTAAAGTCTAGAACTCTGTGCAGCAGAGTAGGAAAAAGAACTGGATGCAACTATAAAAACAGGAGCCTTGTGCTGTACTCTCTATATGAAACTCTTACTATTTTCTTCTTGTTTTTAACTGTAGGCGTGATGGCTTAATGCAGGCACAATCTGATATAAAATATTTTGAGGAAAAAATCTCTTCTGTGCCTATTACGAAAAATGGATGTAAAAGAGGAAGGATACAAAACCATTTCCTCTCCCCTTTTCCTACCTTTTTATTTAAACCCACTTAACATAAAAGGCACATGGCTATGAGTTTTGATTGGCAAGGACATAGTCACAGGCACAGCTGGACATTGATATATGGCTGTGACATCAACAAAAAAGTCAACAGAACCAGCTAATCAGGGCTCGCCTTTGGACAGTGTCCAGAACCACATTTTGATTAACAAAAAATGGACACAACATGGCCCACATTCACAGTATTTTCCTGGACATTCATTACTTATAATTGCCAGCAGTTGCTGCATGTTTTAGAAATGCTCTATAAAAACCAGAAGCGAGGAGAATAATAATAAGAGTCCAACACTAGCTGATATAAATGGAACTCACTGGAGTGGAGTGCATAAGCAATTTAAAATCTAGGGGAAACAATAAATTTTTATAGAGATGGAAAATAACCATAAAATGAAGAAATGGACACAGTTAAAATGGACACTGAACTCTAATGCAGTGAAGCTGGTGCCGGAAAATGAGGCATGTAATATTTTCTGTTTTCTCTGTAATTTAAAAGGGGGTTAATGAGAATTCTGGTATCTGCCTGCTTCTACTAAAAATAACCAGCCGCCAAATCCAACAGAGCACAAGCTAGACTTTTTAAACACCTTTTGGCACTTGTCACTGTGCTCATGTACTGCAGGTATATACTGAAGTATAGATTCTACTTACATCCTGTGCCTTGAAATTATCTATCAAAAAGAGCTTGTCCATTGGGAATTAATCTCAGTGTCATTCACTCAAGCAAAACATCTTAAGGATTAAAACTAAAAGGGCTAAAAGTTATTCTAACATTATTAAATACAAGAGGGTTTTTTTGTACTCTTAAAAAGAAATCAAACTAAAAAGATGCAAAGCTGGCATGTGAGTCATTGATAACATGCAAGAAAGCTTTTAACGCAACACACACAGTTTGATTTGAACTGACAAGGATGCAGTTTTAACTTTGATGACCGTTGCAAATTGCTCTACATTTTTCAAAAAGTGCTAAATCAATAGATTTATATAGTCCACACGTTACTGCCATAGTCCAAATATGTTAATCAGGTTAGAAAAATCAAAATCAATCCTTGCTGAGGGCATAACTAAACCCAGCGGGGGGGGGGGGGAGAGGGGGTAAATAATCCCTCAAGAGAACAGTTGGGAGAGTTGTAAAGTCATTCTCAGGGCTACTCAATTAAAAACACGCATTCATAACAGGCACTGACGGAGAGGTAGTGAGCTGAACTATGACAATTATAGCAATATCTTTATTTAGCCACATTTAATCACGTTTCGAATTGCTCACTGAGCTGAGCTAGATGGCACAACAATCACGACAGGAAAACTTAAGAGTGCACATTTTTCCAAGAAGAGCTTTTAAGAAGGATTTACATCTTTGTGCAAGGACTCATCAGGGTATAGATTTCCTCTTGGGAGGGCAGAGATCATTCCAGCTGGATGAATAATAAAACCAGCTGATCACTTTCCCCTCCCCCCAACAGCTGAGATTTCCAAATGAGCTTCAGAGTGTTGGGCACCAAATCCCAGCCAATGTCCATAAGTAGTTTGCGTAGCTTATCCTACTTTCCAATCTGTACATGCTGGGTATAGCATTTTCCGAAACTGCCCTCTCTAGATAGGAAAGGCTTAAGCTTCCTCCATTCAGAGGACACGTTATAAAGGAAGCTGGGTGCACTGTGACTAGCCTGGGCTAGTGCAGTCACACTAACGTTCCAAGTGAAAACCAGACAGGTTAGGTTTGTGGCAGGAGAATAGCACTGCAGCTGGTAAGAGGAGAAATTAAGTTTTTCCCTAAGATCTCCAACTTGTTTATAGTTTCCACATTAAACAATGCATACAATTTCCTATATTCATTAATGCCACAAGTTTCTAGTCTGATATTGACACCAAATGGAGTCCTTTTTTTCTTTAACTACTTCCAGAGGCACAAGCCTGCAAACGCTTAGGGCTTGTCTACCCTTGAAATAGTGGGACAGTTTTAGCACTTCAATATAGACGCTACCTATGCCAACAGGAGGGGTTCTCCCATCAGCGAAGGTAACCCACGTCTCCAAGAGGCAGCAGGTAGGTCAACGGGCAAATGTTTCTGTCGACTTAGCACTGTCTACACGGGGACCTAGGCAATGCTTAATTTGTAATAAAGAGGTGCTGGGGCTCAAACATTAAAAAAAAACAAAACAAAACAAAAAAAAAAACCATTCCTAACTGACACAGCAAGCCCAGAGGTGCAGGGCTATGAACTGCTAAGCCTAGAGGTGCTGTGACTCAGCCCTGGCACAAATTAAGCACTGGATTTAGGTCAGTTTAACTACGTCTCTCAGGGGTATGGATTTTTCACATCCCTGAGCAGCACAGTTGGGTTCATCTAATTTTCTCGGGTGGACAAGTTCTTATACACATGACTAAGTATGCACATGAGTAGCCCCACTGAACATAGGAATTACCATACATGGTCCATCTAGTCCAGCCCATCTAAACAGCACCAGATGCTACAGAGGAAGGTGCAAGAAACCCCAGAGGAAGCAGTTATTGGGTAAACTGCCCCTCATGAAGATTTCCTCCTAATTCCTAATAGTTAGATATAGTCAGACTCTGAAACACGAAGCTTTATCTCCCTTCCAGTACTCTTTTTGTCAGCATTATAACTTGGAATACGCTCGTTATTCATGTATATTTCCAAAACATCTTTGAATCTTGCTTAGTTCTTGACCTCAATACTTGTGTTCAATAGGAGTATTTGCAGAGTAAGTATTTGTAGAATTGGAGTCTAAATTGGGATACAAGTGCTGAGCTAGAGGTAACATACTAAAAAGAACTTTAAAATTTAGGGTTTGTTTGGACAGTGTTGGAAGAGCCAACTGATGCAACTCAGTAATTTGCATCTTATTGTTTCTTCTAAAAACTGTGCATTGAACCAAATAGAAAGCTATATACCACAGGATTCTAAATTAGTATCATTACCATTTAACAGCTGAGAAGTGTTCTCAGCTACTCCTGTACCTTGACTCTTCTATACTGGGTGACTCTTAACACAAAACATTTTACAGCTGTTACTGTACCATGGATTGTAAAAGGCAGTGTCCTTGAGTTCTACCAAATCTATTAGTGATAGCAGTTATTCCTGTGATCACATAGGAAGAATAGTACTGCGGTTTGTGGAACAGTATCAATGTAGGTAGGTCAAATAAATTTCATTTCACTATACATAGCCCAAACCAGTAACTTTTTAAAAAAATCCGAACACATTCAGCTGCTTAAAATAGCGTTTTCCCAGAGGGTTCATTGGCAGAAAGCAGATATTGAAATTCACAGTTCTCTTTATTTTCCTACTTCCTCGCAGTGTGGATTCTAAGATGAAGAATTGGTAAGAAATCAGATGATCCAAAACAAGGAACCATTTCTCCTAAACACAACCTTTTCCCTGAACTTTGGGAGTGTGACAAAATGAAGCCCAGATCCGGAAGAGTGCTGGGTTTGTTTTTCTGTTTCTGACAAAAAGCAGTATTAATGGAGTCAAGTTTGGTGAGAAATAAAACCGACAGGTAGCATCTTATCTCTACTCTCAGAAATAGTATTTTCTTAAAATAAAAAAGAGTTACTAAGACCTGGTCTACATAACAAAGTTAGGTTGACACAAAACAGCTTAAGTTGACCTGGTTGTGCATGTGTCGTCACTTAAATTTGGGTCCCACTAACGTAAATGCCCCCTTACACCAACTTCCGCCTCCCCAAGAGACGTAGAGTCACAATCAATGTAGTGAGGTCGATGCACTGTGAGTGCAGACACTATGTTACTTATGTCGACCATTACTGGCTTCTAGCAGATGTCTCACGATGCCCCACACTGACCGCTCTGGTCAACATTGTGAACTCCAATGCCCGGGGGTCATGTAGATGGGAAGCACCCCTGCCCCCCCTTTAAAGTCCTACACATTTTTCAAAGTCCTTTTCCTGATTGCCTGGGTTGGCCAGCACACGTAGCAGCTCTCCATTGTTGACTGCCCAGCTGATCATGCCTGGAGGAGACAGGAAATATTGTATTTCCTCAGCCAATGGGGAGAAGAGGCTGTGCAGGCACAGCTCTGAACCAGCCATAGAAATGTAGACATCTACGAGCAGATTGCTCCTCCTCCTCCTCTCACAGGAGAAGGGCTATGACCAGGACCACCCACAGTGCTGTGTGAAAGCAAAAGGAGCTGCGGCAGGCATACCAGAAGGCCAGGGAGGCCAACAATCGATCCAATACCAAGCCACAGACCTGCCACTTTTACAAAGACTGCATGCTATCCTCGGCAGAGACCCCATCACCTCCCCTAAAAGTGACCTGGATACTTTTGAGGATCCCAAGTCACAGGCCCCTGCTGTGCACAGTAAGGAGAGGAGGAGGAGGACAAAAAAGAGGAGGAGGAGAAAGAGGAGTATGGGGGACAGGTGACCTGGGGATCCAGCTGTGCAGCAAGACAGGACTTGTTTTTGACTCCATTGCAGTCCAGCCAATAGAACATGGGCAAGCCTGATGCAAGGGAACGAACCCTGGGTAGGTATGCAGTTTACTTTGAAATTACAGGGATGGCATCCCAAAGTAGCAGGACACAGCTTCTGATTTACTAATCTCTAATTGTACTACAAGACATACTGGAACAACCAAGCAAGGTAGAGCGGTTATCTGCTTTTCATTTCCCGGCCGTGGGACCACGTGGAGTAATTTGTTTATAAGCACTGGGATGTCCCGTGAATCCTCCATAGAGATCTTGATTAAACTTGTATGGAGGTACTCTACAACCCTCTGCTGAGGGTTTCTGGGGAGCGCTGCCTTATTTCTCCTGCTGCAGTAGGACACTTTCCCACGCCACTCAGACATAACCTCAGCAGGCGCCATTGTAGAACACAGGCTAGCAGCATATGGGCCCAGGTGGCATGAGGACACCAGCAGTAGCTGTGGTCTCTCTGCCTCTATTACCCTCAGGGGTGTGATACCTGCTAAAATCACCACTGCCTGTGGAAAAACAGAGCTAGTATTCAGTTCCATTGCCCTGTACAACAAAAATCATGCAACCAAGCTATTCTATCCTCATTTCCCCAACCCTGGAGAGCCATACTCATCACAGCTGGTTCTGTGACTAGTGCCAAGCTCTATCAATCCCAAGCAGAGGAAGTGAGACTGTAGAGCTTACAACTTCTGGGGAGCAAGGGGAGAGAGTTCAACATCGTACATTTTGATTTCCATCATAAATACACTGACAATGGTGCACTCTGTGTGTTGTATCTGCAACTGCTCACATTGTGGCCTTCAGGGTCTCCCCCCCTCCACACTCCCGGAATGTCTGAACTAGATATGGAGGAGAAAGTAGAGGACTTGGAATGACGTGTTCCAGGAGATCCTGCAAGCCAGTGCTGTATCAGAGAATGAGCACAGGCCTAGAGGATTTCCCTTGCAGGCAGCCTGGAGAAGGATAAAATGGAGAGGAGAAAGGTGCAGGAAACAGGGCAGTATGTGCAGCAGGAAATGCTTGCACTTCTTAAACAGCAACAGAGATACTGCAGACTCTGGTAGGTTCCACAATCCCAAGCTTGCCTCCCTCTGCAGCCCATTAAGAACTCAATATCGGGACTTCCCTATACCCCACCCTCGCCCAACACTCCACATGGCATCAGAGGTCCGTGCACTACCCTTACCAGTCCATCCCAGTCCAACCCACAGGAGACATTAGAGACCATCACAGCTTCACGTACACTGACCTGTGAAAGCCATGCTTGGTTTGTGTGTACCTGAAACAGACATGCTTGTTCTTTCCCCTTCATAAGTTTTGTTTGCTTAATTTATTAAGTTTTATTAAGTTCTAAATATTTTTAATTGCCTGGTTCATGTTACAGAATAAAATTCTATGTTTTGGAACATAATCCATCTTTATTAGTTCACAACGTATGCTGGCTGGTGCTGAGCAGGTCTGAAAGTGACCAATTACCCGTTACCGAATGGTGTCACATAACATCATTCACAAACAATATTCCTACACACACAGCACTCACTGCAAGATTCATACCGGGCCACAAAAGAGCAAGGCCAGCCAGAACATGCTACAGTAAGACACACTACTCTGGGATCTCTATTAAAATGGTCTTTCAAAGCCTCCCTGAATCATATAGCTCCGTGTTGAGCTCTTCTAATAGCCCTTGTATCTGGCGGTTCAAATTCAGCAGACAGCCACTCCACCTCCACCCTAGCGAAAGCTTTCCCCCTCTTTGCTTCACTGATATTATGCAGGAAATACCACTGGAATATTTTTCTCACTGAGGCTCAATCTCATGAGTAAACACCACCAGTGACCCTTCAAATGAGTAAAGGCACATTCAACTGTCATTCTCTACCTGCTCATCCTGCAGCTCACGGGCTGTTGAAGTGTATGGCTTCATGAGCCATGGGAGCAAGAGTTAGGCTGGGTCGTCCAGGATCACTATTGGCATTTCAATATTCCTAATGGTAATCCACCAGTCCGGAAAGAAAGTCCCTGCTTGCAGCTTTCTGAACAGTTCTGTGTTCTTACAGACACAAGTGCCAATTCACTTTCCCTCACCAACTCACACTGACGTCGGTAAAGCATCCCCAGTGATCCACTAGAACTTACGTAACCATAAAAACCCGAGTCCTTTCTGTGGCAAAGTAGTCTGGTGCCAAAATAGTGATGTGTGTGCTGTCTCTTGCCTCACAGCAGTTCAGGAACCCAACTGCTGCAAATCTACCCACTGTGCCCTGCACACTGCTGAGAGTCACGGTTCTGTGTTGCAAGAGGTGATTAATGGACCCAAACACTTGCATGACGACAACAGCCCCTTTGGTGGATTTCCCGACTCCAAATTGATTCTCGACTGACTGGTAGCAATCAGGCATTGCAAGTTTCCCACAGTGCAATCACCACTTGGCTTCTCAACTGTCACTACAGCTCTCATTTTGGTGTCCCTGTGCTGGAGTGAGCTCTGCACACAGATTCAGGAATGTGGCCTATCTCATCTTAAAGTTCTGCAGCCACTGCTCATCAACCCAAACCTGTGTTACAATGCGATCCCACCAGTCAGTGTTTGTTTTTCGGGCACAGAACTCGCGCCCCACCATCTCAGCTGCTCTGTGAATTCAACCAACAACCTTGAATTGTTTCTTTCTGTGTCCCACTGCAATCTGGCCTTCAAGGAATCGTCATGTTCCCCGTTGCTCCTCTTGAGACTCTGCAAACACTGCAGGATCACGCGGCCTGTGATTGCAATGCTCATGACAATAGTATAGAGCTGTGCAGGCCTTAATGCTTCTGTTAGAGATGGCGGACAGCGAGGAGGGAGGTGCGGGTTTGTGGGAGTTTGAAAAGGCGCAAAAAATACAGGATGCAGATGAAATTATGGGATAGAGAATACTGCATTATGGGAATTCAACCCCATGCTCCCAGTCACCCCATGTGACTCATTTTGGCCCCATCAGGCATTACAAAAATTTCCCAAAAGACACCACGCTGGATGGTGGTGAGTTGCACAGTGGGATTCTTACCATTGGTGCACTGCACTCTGCATTAGTACCAGCACTTCTGGTGATCACACATACCGCCAACACAAGGAGCCAAGTATGCACGTGCACAAGCGATGTACTAACTTAGGTCAATTTATGCTTCTGGAGTTGACTTGCTGAGCAGACTGTTTGGTAGGTTTGAGCATTCCCTACCTCTTCGATCTGGGAGCATGGTGGAGGAAGGAAAATGAACTCTCTATAAGAAACATTTGAACAAATTGAGACAAGATAGACCTTTAACATGTTCAGGAGAGAAAGCTAAAACCAACAGGCATTTGCACGGACGATACACAGGACAAAAATGATGGCGTGGGTCAACAGATCATGCAAATGGATTTCAAGACTCAGTTCCTATTAGCTGGTGGACACTGTTTCAACACAATAAGCTTTTGATTATTAGTAATGTCATTTTGGATCAACATTTAAAGCTCCAAGAAAGTAAGATCTGGTCCTGTAACGTGAATCCAGGGAGGACTAATTGGACATATTTGCTTTCATGGATCACTTTACGCCTAAATTACTGGATATAAATAGGAAACAGCTTTGAAAACCCCAGTAGGAGGGAGGACAAAAGGAAATGCACGTAGTACTATCGTTTTCCTCTCAGACCTATGAGGGACAGTGGGCAAGCACTGGCAGCTCCAAAATAACTTTCCATCCTAAAATGTAATTCGCTGTGGAAAGGTCTCTCCCTGATCTGCCTCCTATTGTAATTGAGTGGGTTGGAGTTAAAAAAATAAATCCAACACCACCAAGAGACAGGACAAGTACAAAGAGAAGTGAAGTAAAAAGGAGTGACAAAACCCTGCTGAAGAGTTTGGCTAATACACAAGCAAATAGAATTTGACTGGCTGAGAAGAAAAACTGCCAACTGTGCCTTTCAGCTGTAAGGGTTCTGAATGAGGCAGACGCCAGGACCATAATTCTTCTAGAAAAGAATCGCAATTTAAAATGGAAGTGTTCAGTCTAACAGATAGACCTGTTAAAATCAGTTGCAGATTAAAATGGAGTGATAATGATTTAGGCTTTGCCTACCTGGGAATAACTAAGGAGTTTTTAATGTCAGTTTGGAAGAGCAGTTAATGCTAATTACTCAGAACTGTAATCACTTTTCCCTTAAATAATTTGAGTTGGTTAAAAAAGAAACCCAGTGTCAAGAGCCCAATTTAGTGAGTGCAAATTGTTAGAGACCCAGAACTAATTTAAGTTACGGTAATATTGGTATGCCAAACAATGAATCCTCTGAAAGACCAAAAAAAAGTGAAAATGCTTTTCATTTGCTTAAATTTGAACAAAAGCATTTATTGTGTAATAATTGCATGTTTTATAATAGAGACATGAATATTGAGCTGCTGCAATACCAAAGGTACATAACAAGGGAGTTAACTATTTTCCTTTAGCAAAAATGTGATGTTTTGTAAAGTAAATAGTAACTCATAACTGCAATGTACGCCCTGATCCCTTCTGAAGCGTTTCTCTTTTTAAAATTTTAAGAGGAAATAATTTAAGAATAAAAAGTTGAGGGATGGCTTACCTGGGCCTAAACTCTGCAAAAATGTGTATATCTGTTTAAAGTGCTATGGGATTACTCATGTGCATAAAGTTAAGCACGTACTTCAGTCTCTGTAGGACAGGAACTTTGGTTAAGTGGATAATAATAATCCAAACTGCACAGATGTTTTGGTAACTAATCTAGGGTAAACAAGTAAACTTGTGAAGTATCCCATAAAACTACTTGGTGATTGAACTGGTAACCATTTTTGCCTCCTCTAAGCAATTATACAATTGTCTTCCAATGCAGAAGATTTTAAAGCAATCATTTTTTTTTTTAAAGAAGAGGTTCTAGAGACCGCTACCCCCCTCAAACTGCAGAACATCCATAATAAGATTTTTTTTCTTTCATTTATACTCTGTAATGAGTGAAAAACGTAAGTAATACTAGTGATTCCTCTTCCCTGGTATGAGAATGCTTTAAATCCAAAACTTATTGAAATTTATGATCAGACAATTCAAATAATTGTGGAAAGTTTGCAAAGGATTTAAATAAATTATGCAGAAATTATGCAAGAAACGTACAAAGAAACACTTTATTATGTTTCTTCAATACCATTATGTAGAAGTGAGGAAATAATGCAATTCCATTAGAATTTAACCTCGATTATTCAACATATATGTTATTTTGGTCAATTACTTAACTTTTAATCAATTATTTAATTATATTGCCATGTATAAAACACAAAGCAATGGCGACTATAAAGTCTTCACTTGCTATCCCAGCAGGACTTAGTGGAAAATCACGGCTAATGGAAGCACCCCTGACAGCCGGGTCCCAAAGAGTGACACCTTGTACCTGGTTGGTTTCCTTTTCATTGCTTCAGAGCCAGGAAAGCTGTGGTTTGACTGCCTGGTCCCCAGGAAGAGCAGTGAATAAATGTCATGGCAGAGACAGAATGTAAAAAGTTGTGCTCTCTGATTGGCAAGCTTAATGCCACATAAAATAACCTAATGGCTACCAAATCCAACAGCAGAACCTTACTGGGAAGGAGGACAACAGTATAACCAAAAAAATTCTATTTTAGCAAAATTAAATAAAGAAATAAAATCCAGCTTTCAATTTACCAAAGGGCAGACTATCTCAATTCTCCTGTACACAATGCACTCTGAATGGATGAAGGGTTTTCCTACTTGCACGTGATTTTTTCATTCTCAGGTTGTGTCAGTTTTCTACAGTGTAAGGGAAAAACCTATAATTCTTAGAATTGGTTTGAAAAAGTCATTAGGAAAATATCAAACTTGTTCCTTTGCAAGATCCAAAAAGATTTTGCTGCTGTTCCAATGTACAATTTGTCCCATCTGGATTATTGCCTTATGATTATTCAAATCAAAAGCATGTAAGGCATCTTGGCTGTGAAAATGAGTGTACTGAGGTCTTTCTGTTAATTTAGATTCCTAAATATCAAGAGGTCCTTAGTCAATTATTTCATTCATATAGAGCTGTCCAGGAATAGTGGAAGCTGCCCACACAGTTTTCCTTCACCAGTTATAGACAGACAACAATAACTGTAGCTACACCCACTCCCATTCACTTTCCACTCAGGTGAGGCATAAATAACGCTGTCTAGCATGCCTCTCTGCACTCAGTTTGAGAATTTCCCCCCACTTCCCAGTACCCTAGGTGGCTGCCTGCAGATATGCACTCATTACTGTTGGCATTGCGTGTGTGCAAACCCTAAACATTTTGAAAAAAATCTAGGTCTTGATCCTGTAATAAGCTTGGGAGGAGTGCTACAGGATTGGGACATTACACCGGCACAGTCTTCAAATAATAAAAAGTCACGCAAACAGCATTATATTTAGAGAAAAAGAACTAGCAGCAAAATTATTTATTATTAATCATTTATTTGTATCACTATAGCAGTTAGGTACTTCAGTCACAGATAAGGACCCCACTATGCCAGGTGCTGTACAAACAGAACAAGAAGGTGGTCGCAGTCCCAAAGGCCTCATAATACAAGGATAAACTGCCCCCTCGCCACCCTATATATAGGCAACCTCCAGCAATTATATTCAGGCCTTTTGTCTGCCTAGGAGAAGTTGTGACAAACCTGAAACAATTTGAAGAGCTAAAAACACATCTGTCTAAAAAGAGCGGTTTTCAAACTTCTCTAGTAACACAGGGTCACAGAATGGAGAAAGTGGTTCTGGGACTCCTCTCCCACCTAGCCACAAAGAAAGAGATGGTGGTTGTAACTTCCTGTGGTGGGGTGTCTGCCCCACACTGGTAGAAGAGGGGTTAAAGCAGCCCCAGGTAGGCTGCGCAGGAAACAGCCAATTTGGAGAGACAGTCAGTCAATCAGGAGAAGGTTTAGAGAGAGCGCAATCAGGGCCAGGCTGGGCCATGTAAGATCTGCTGAACAGAGCAGCTTCAGTCACTCCCTGAAGTTCGAGGAAGGAGGCCTGGCAACCCTGAAGGAGGGAGAAGAGACAGCACCATAGTCCAAGCAGTGCTGGGCGGGGTCAGGGGAGCATGAGTGAAGTCCTGGCTGACTGCTGCCAGACTGAGGCCCTGATACAAGGGCGGAGAAGGTGCTAGGGCTGCAGGGAAGTGGCCCAGGGAAACAGACATCAGGGGTTGGAGGTGATGCAGCGCATGACTGCCGGTCATCCCCCACCCCCTTTGGCCCCAGTTGCCACTGAGGCAAGTGGCTGGGCGGAGGACTGCCGGCCCCCCCAGAAGTGGGAGGGGTGAGAGAACTGAGTGGGGGCACAGCTGGAGGGCAGCGTCCAGAAGAGGACACCGTGGTCCTGAGAGCGACATGGGTCCTGATGGCAGAAGCAACGGCGGCGAGATGCCACTAAATGAAGGCGCACTAGTAAACCAGAGCTAATTCCCAGGACGGCCAACAGGAGGCACCACAGTGGTGAGTCGAGCCCCGTTACACTACCCTAGACCCATTTTTGACCTATCCTGGGGGTCATAACTCCCACGTTGATACCATGTTCTAGAACATGGACTATTTCATTATCAGTTTACATTGGAACAAAATAACCACAGCAGATGTAAAATATTGTACAACAGGTATGCCCACCTCTACAGCTGTCGCACCCTGAGTTTGTAATTAAAACCTTGACTCCCTTTGAAATAAGTTTTGACTCTAAAGGGTTCATCTTGGTTACAAAATAAGTCTAATACTCCATTAGCTAACATGCTAGTCCCAGGCTAATGCTGCTCGTTTTAAAGTCTGTGATGTAAACAGAATCCCCAGCAGCTGACACACATCAAGAACGGCTTAACTGGTCATTATCGTCATTCCTGGACAGACACTACAGTAACCATCTGGCTCTTATCGTAAAAATATCAAAATCTTACATGCACTCAGAGCTGCACACATTGAATACGAGTGGAAATCACTAGGTATTTCAGCAATGCCAAAACTGACAAAATGGCTCATATAGGAGATGAGCAAAGTAATCATTTAAATGTTGTCTGGTACAGCGGGAGCAGACAAGATATATATATATATAAAATAAATTTATTTCCCTTCTATTAACATTTTCCATATTGTCTTTCCTTACTTCCATTCCTTTGGGAGGCAGGGAGAAGGCCAATCACATTGTGTCTCTTTGAAGCTCATTTACACAATACCATGTAATTTATTAATGTTTAGAAATCTCTGCAAATGCTTTGAAGAGCGTCTATCCTTCATGATTTGCCACTAGCACAACTTGCTTTGTGGGGGTGCGTGTAGGGGCTGGAAGTTGGTATAAAGTGAGTCACAGTAACAAACAGCCTAAACATGAAAAATAAGTGTAACAAAATGCCTGCACAGAAATACTGGGCTTGAGCTTAATTTTAGTTTGCAAGTAATTCTACTGTTGTACTGTCATCTCGGTACATAACACAGCCTTAGTGGAATGGCATTTTCACTTCTCTGGCATTGTTTCCTCATTTTAGCTACTTTTCTTATTGGCCCACCACCTCCCCTGGTAGATAGGTGGAAAGATGGGGTTTGGGCTTAGTCCTCTGGCCTTCCTCTTCCAGGATCAACAGAAACAAACAGTCCAAACAAATACAGTCTCTTCACTCTGCCCTTTCCAGTTTCTATAGGCCAGTAGCCTTGGCCAAGTTCAGTCAGTTCTGTCAGATACTGGACTGTGTGCTCTCAGACAATCCCTCTTATACCCGTTCAAGCTGGGGCTGTCAGTTCATCCCTCCTGATGGCACTGACGCAGTGTAGGGAAACCCAGTCCCCGCCCTCAACTTTGGGTGCCTTCCAACCAAAGACAATTATGAAGCAGCACATCCCCTTCACTCCAAACCAGAGTTCTTTTCTGGACCATTTCCTATATAGCCTTACAAATCCTAAACCAGGGCTCTATGACTGGAGATTTCTTCTAGCCATTCATCAGGCTGATTCCTCTTGGCTAGTTTCTCCTGCCACCTCCTGCCCATTACTGAGGACAAGCAGCTCTTTTTTATATAGTGGCTCTGAGTGTCACTTGTCGTCAGATAACCACCCTGAGGCTACAGCTCCCATCAGTCCACTGGAGAGCTGATGGCTCACACAGTGCTGATCCTGCAATGGAGAATGTGAATACCTGTAAGAAGCAGCTGGAAGCCAAGTGGGGGAGCCAGCCTTGATGCCTGTTCTAGAGGCTACTGCTACATTAGAGGTTGAGGAGAGCTGCCCTTCAGAGCTGCCAGTTACCCACAGGAAAGACATCAGGAAAGACCTCTGTCTGCTATGTGCTCATTATCTAAAGGCCACAGTCAGGCTCTGTTCCATCTATGCCAATCATTGGACAAAACACATTCTGAATTATTTCCACATAACTGTTAACAGTTCAAAACTCCAAAGTAAGGTGTGAGGAACAGGGGAACAACCACAATGGTTATTTACAAAAAAACTTTAAACATTCAACAGTTTTCATTCAACCCCTCTCACCAGATTATAGATCTGTATTAATAAAGTCCCACATATGGATCTGGAAAAAGAAACTTAACAGGAAAATAATGAAGTTTCCCAAAACACTTCTGGAGCTTTAAAAAATAGTTCTCTAGGGAATACTGCCACCTCATTGCTAACAGTCTCTCTTTTTTAAGGTGGTCAATATATCTTAGGCAGGATAATCCTTCCTGATCATTTTTTTGATTTACAAAATCCTCATGCATGGGTCCCTAAACATGCAAAAGCAAAGAAAAGAAAGATTTACATCCACAGTGATATAATCAGCACTTTCGCCTGCTGGCACAGAGACTAATGGGGGATTTTTGTAATCACTTCACAAATCCAGATGACAATTTCTTACAACCATGCTCTTGAGTTGAGAGGTCAATATTCTTACGAACAGCTACCAAGTTTCCACTATGGCCTAAAGTATGCTATAATAGGAACAGAAGTACACGGGCTAGGGATCTAGGGGAATATCAATGTAACTAAGCACTATTGTGAAATCTTACACAAAAAGAAATGAAACATTACTTAGAGTGATAGCTCAACCACTTAAGTACCAGACACACAGTTTTGCAAGGGTAGCTGCAGTAGTTCTCACTAGTTGCCTCTTAATGAAGTGGCAGATGGCATTTAAATGATGTAAAGCTCTTTGTAACCACAATATGTCACGTGGCTGATCCGTGTGCAGTTAGTGGTACATCTATACTGGAAAAAAAGGTGCACGGCACAGCGGCAGCTGACCCAGGTCAGCCAACTCGGGCTCAGGCTGCAGCCTGCAGGGCTAAAAATTGCTGTGTAGACATTCAGGCTCGGACTGCAGTCCAGGCTGTGGGACATTCCCCCTTCACAGGGAGGCAAAGAAAGACTCTGGCAGCAGGAAACTACACTCCTAAAAAGAGACAGGTAAGGCGCTGCTTGGGCATATAGAGAGCTGCGTAGGGTACATACTCTAAGGGTTCAGGCGTGTCTTTACTCACCTGGTTTGTATATTTTGCATCACTGGGCTCAAAGAAGCTTCTGATTGCTCAGAGCTACTCATTTTAAGTAGAATACTGTTCCAGCAGATTAAAAAAAACCATCAACAACTGTTGCATGTGCCGCTTCAAATTGCAAACACGAGTGTTTTAGAGCAAAGTGACCCCAAACTTGAACTGTGGCTCTGCTTACCTGGAAAAGGCAGTAGGAGGATTAGAGCAGTGAACTAAGTCAGGGCTCTGGATTCTATTCCCAGCTCTATCAGATTCACCATTTAACCTCTTTGAGCTGCCGTTTGCCCAGCCACAAAATCAGGATAATACTTATCTTCGTTACAGGATTTTGTGAAGTTGAATTCATTTTGTACAATCATCATTATTAAAATTAGTATTGCAGTAGCAGCTAGAAGCCCCAGTAATGAACCAAGACCCCACTGTGCCAGGTGCTGTACAATTACAGGACAAAAAGATAGACAGTAGCTCTCTGGGGCAGGGACTAAGTAGTGTTAATGTTTTGTGATCCTCTGACAGGTGCAATAGGAATTGTAAGCTTTAAGTAAAGCCATACCCCACTGTGATGATTATTGATATTCAATACACATGAGTAAATAGTGTTTTTCAAAACACAGGAAAAAACATCTCCACCAATCCCTGTGCTAAAGAGCATACAATCTTAAAAAAAGAGGTGCGTGAGAAAAGAGAAGCACACAAGCAAATTGATCTGGGGGATAAGATTGTTTTCTGTTACCTCCTATTATTTTTTAATTATCTACCTCAACTCTTTCTCTACTTAGTAGTTTAAGTACCTTCAGCTTTACTTATTCACTTAACTTAAACACCAACTTCCACTGCAGCTCTCTCAGTGATCCCAACCAGCCATTCCCAACCCATTTTAATTCACCTCCTTTTTGAGTCCTGCCTTCCTATTCCCCCCAAAGTATCACCACTCCAACTATCATGCTAGGGCTGGGAGGGAAAGATTAGGTGCAGCCAATCACATGGAAATTTTAGAGTTCTAAATGTGGGAAAACTCCACTCAGTTCTGGGTGCCTGGCCATCTGCAACCCATGAAACCCTCAAGGCCAACTGGTAATGGGGCTACAAGAATATTCTGATATGTACATTCTGAGTCACCAAAGAAGGCCAATTGAGGTCTTAAATAAAAGCCAGGGTCACAGTGGTCATTAATATTGTTGTGAAATGTATGTACAGATGCTATGTGTAGAGTTTTGAATGCTGAAAATGTTCTGAAGTCTGTATCAAGGCAGACTTGATAAAGAGCTTTTCTGTCAGACAAAAGAATTTGTATTCACCTGTCTCCTGATTGACATGTAAAGTATGCATTGTAAGCTAACAAGTGGAAAGCTCAGTTTATAGGACCCTACCAAATTCCCAGTCAATAACCACATTCTGGTCAATATCACAGCAAGAGGGTTTTTAAATTGGTCAATTTCACGATTTCAGATGTTTACATATAACATTTCACAGTGTTGTAACCATGGGGGTCCTGACCGAAAATGGGATAGTAGGGGGGAGGGTTGCAAAACTGCCACCCTCACTTCTAAGTAGGTACAATCTCCTGCATGCTGGTGAGAGGGTGTCCCAACCAGGGCCCCTAGCTGCTAGTCCTGGCCAGTGGCGGATTAATGCAGGAACCCTGGTCAATTTTGTGCACCCTCTCCCCCCACACCCCGAAAAATGGGCGCCCTGAGCCCTGGAAGAAGCCCTGGAGAAAGAAACCTGGGTGCCCCAAGCCCCACTGGGAGCTGTGGGGGGCAGAAGCCCCGAACCCTGGCTGGAGCAATGGGAGGCGCTGCCTCTGGAGGTGGATCTGATCTCTCCACCAAGAGCGGCCATGCAGGGGAAGGACAATTCTTGTCCCTCCCCAGCCCGGACTAGCAGCTGGGGCGCTCCCAGCAGCACGAGATCAGATTTCACAGGGAAAGGCTTATTTCACAGTATGTGATACGTTTTTCATGACCATGAAATTGGTAAGGCCCTATCTATTTACATACAAAGTCAGGGACAATAGGAGATCAATCGGGCAGTAGCACACTGGAGAATAAACTACAGAGAGTTATCCTGACTGGGTCCAGACAATAACATTTGGGGATATAAGGAAAAGGCAAAGAAGACACCTCTTTTCCCTGCACCTAGGAATTTATTGGGCAGTGTGATTATCTTCATGCAAATGGGATCACAACCTGCCCTGGCTGAAACGGCAAAGGACATTTGGAATGAGATAACAGGATAATCTGCTGTCGAGAAGTTTTAAGTATAGTGTTTAGAAATCAGGTTATGATTTTGTTTTATATGAAACTCTTGTTTCTATTATCCTTTCTCAATATCTCTTGAATACTGAACCTTTGACAATAAACCTGTTCTTGTTTTCACTATAAATGTATCTCAGTGCTACGTATTACACAAGGAGCTGATCCGGAGTTGAATCATACAGTTTGGTGCATGCACTGTCCCTTTGGAAATAGCAGATCTGGTATTTCTGTGAGTGATCAGTGGATAAGGGGCTGGACACTACAGGGAATGCTTCAAATAGGGACTGTGATACCCCTACTGTTAACCAGCAAGGCAAAGCAAGGGCTAGTATAGCCCAGAGGAGATTATTTGGGTGGCTAACAAGCTAGTGGTATCAGGAAGCTGATACCAGGTTATCAATAAAACTAACAACTCCATGGTGAAGTCCTGATGGCCCAACTGCTCAAAATTTAAACTATGTTTATTGATGTGGCAGTGTACTGAAGAAGTAAACGCTGCCAGAGTATTGACAGCTCTCAGGAATTACCCACAAGAAGATGCAGCAAAATGTCCTGAAGTCAAAGCCTTTTACAGTTTTTGTTTTCTCTTCTATTTTGTTTGGTTTCATTATTATTGAAGTACACACTTTCTGGCTCTCCCCTCTGAGATTGTCATAATGCATCCTTTTGCACTGGAATTCCAGTGAAAAGTACAAAGCCAAGGCAGCCTATCACCAAATACAGAAGAAGTGGAAGGCACAAAACACAGTCCAAACCCAGAGAGGAGCAAGTGTGCATCCAGTGTGACAGAAGAGATTGAGACAGTAAAAGAAACTGCAAGAAAGATAGTTTGAGGAAATATCAGGAACCATGAAAAACATCTCATCAAAAAGCAGTTCCAAAGGACTGTCTGACCCTGGGAGAAGGAAGAAAGACAGCAGAGTTTGCATCATGCAATAGACTACTTACACAATTCTGGCCCAATTCTGCTCCCATTGATGTGAATGGCAAAACCTGCATTTAACCAATGACTCATCATCAAGCCCTTAGAATATGATAAAATATATTCCCAAGTATAGAGGCTTCAGCTGAAAAACTAATCCCAAGAGTGTGATGAATCCACAAAAACAAAGACATTCAGAATTAAGAGTAGAATTAGATTGACATTTGTTTCTAAGTCATTGCTCAGTGCCTGGCTCCTGCAAAGAAATCTGAAAAGTTAGTGCTATTACAGATCATATGTACTGCAATTTTTCAGCCAGAACAGTGAGTGAGATATAATGTCCTTAATGACCTTGTTTTGATGATTAATTACAGTTTTAGGTGCATAAGAATTAAGTTTTTTAACCAATATTTTTATTCGAGTTCTCCACAGCTGCTATCGTTTTTCTCTCCCCCGTAAAGTTAGTTTTACTCACTTGAGAGAGTAACAGCTTTTCAGAGCCATAATAGACTTCATGCATTTTTTTAAATACATATCAATTATGTGATAGACAGAAATGGCTCTTTTGGTGCTCTTAAATTTTATTACATGGTGTTAGTTTGGACTATGAGACTGCTACAAATTAAATAGGTTTTTTTTGTTTTGTTTTTTAAAGTTACTGAATAAACATACAGAAGTTAAATCATCCATTAATTCTCCCTCCTTAACGCACAGCACCCTCAAAGGGCCTACTTCTTGTTATATGCTTCAAATGCATTTCTACTTCCCCCAACCACTGCAAATTTCTGAGCTCGACAAGCAGCCAGCAGAGTGCTCAGGTCATGGCATTGCAGCTTTCACATGTACATTTATACACATCAGAAACAACCAATACACAAACGTGCTGATACGAATGAGGAGCAGATTTGTAGTTATTCCTTTCTGGGAGGCATTCTGTTAAGAGAAACATACAAATGGTAATTCCAATTCTCTTGAACCTGGAAAGGAAAGCCCACTCTTAACTCTCCAGTTCTCTCAAGCCAAACTGAGTTCAATTGACTTCAGCTACTACACAGTTCTGGAACTCTCTCAATACCCCCCAAGACATCAATGTGATGTCTAGTACTGGATTCCAGCCTTCTCCTAGGATAGAGCAATTAAATTATATATTTGCAAATAGACCCATTTTCTCAGTGAAGGTACAACAAAGTCTTGAAGGATTCCCCCTCCATTTTTCAGTTTACTTCCCCCATCCTTAAGACTCTGTATTATGACACTCACTCTGGCCCCCATGAAACATGAAGGCTACCTGGGGTTTGGGGTGGGGGAAGAACAGAGGACACACTCCCTTATTCAGGAGCTGAGAGCACTAACTCCATAGAAGAGTACTTCCAGAGAGTGGCAGGTTCCAATGATTCTGCATTGGAATATAGAGTTCGTCTGCTGAGTCACTACGTCAGTTGCCCCAACACTACATAAAAGGTGACGGTTGTCAGGCAATCTTGTCATCTCTTGTTGTTCTTGGACATCTCCTCTAGGGTAGCCTGATACCATCTCAAATGTAACCCTGTCAAAACCGAACTACTTAATTCTCCTCCCAAACCCTATCAGCTACACCCTTGCTCATTACAGACGACAGCACCACCATGCTTCTGGTCACTCATGGATGCAGGGCCACCTTAGACTCCTCCCTCTATTGCCTCTCCACCTACCCAGGCTGTAACAGAGTCCAATTTCTTCTTCCCTTATGTTCTCTAAAATTCAGTGCTTCCCCTCCATTCCACTGTGAAATTGCTAATCTGTGCCCTGGTCATCTCCTCCTCCGGTCTTTGTGATACTAACCTTGTCTAACCCCAGTTAATTCAAATGGTTGCAGCCCCTTTTTCTTCAACCATGTCGCCCCTTCTGAGTCACTAAAGTACCTCCCCATTGTGCTGTGTGTCACATTTAAGCATTTTGCCCACACTGCATCCCCTTCCTACATCTCTGGTTGGTATCCTTTTGTGTCCCTCCTCCTCTCCATCCATTGGAGACAGAAGCCTCAATCCTCCCTTAAACCCATTCTCTCAATCACCACTGCACCTTCTTCCAGGCTGTTTTATGTGCTTGGAATGACCTGCCAAAAATTCGTGTGTCCTTCTCCCACAAATCATAGAACTGGAGGGACCTCAAGAGGTCATCTAGTCCAGTCACCTGCACACATGGCAGGACTAAGTATTATCTAGACCATCCCTGACAGCTGTTTGTTTAACCTGCTCTTAAAAACCTCCAATGATTGAGATTCCACAACCTCCCTAGGCAATTTATTCTAGTGCTTAACACCCTGACATTTAGGAAGTTTTTCTTAATGTCCATCCTAAACCGCCCTTGCTGCACTTTAAGTCCATTGCTTCCTGTCCTATCCTCAGGAGGTTAAGAAGAACAAGTGTTCTCACTCCTCCTTGTAACAACCTTTTATATACTTGAAAACTGTTATGTTCGTCGTCCCTCCCCCCCCAGTCTTCTCTTTTCCAGACTAAACAAACCCAATTTTTTCAATGTTCCCTCATAGGTCATGTTTTCTAGACCTGTAATCATTTTTGTTGCTCTTCTCTTTCTCCAATTTATCCATATCTTTCCTGAAATGTGGCACTCAGACGTGGACACAATACTCACATTGAGGCCTAATCAGCGTGGAGTAGAGCTAGGATGACCAGATGTCCCAATTTTATAGGGACAGTCCCAATATTTGGGGCTTTGTTTTATATAGGCACCTATTGCCCCCCATCCCCGTCCCAATTTCACACTTGCTGTCTGGCCACCCTAAGTAGTGCGGAAGAATTACTTCTCGTGTCTTGCTTGTAACACGCCAACTAATACATCTCAGAATGATGTTTGCTTTTTTTGCAACAGTGTTACACTGTTGACTCATATTTAGCTTGGGATCCACTATGACCCCCAGATCCCTTTCCGCAGTACTCCGTCCTAGCCAGTCATTGCCCATTTTGTGTGTGTGCGCAACTGATTGCTTCTTCCTAAGTGGAGTACTTTGCATTTGTCCTTATTTAACTTCATCCTATTTACTTCACACCATTTCTCCAGTTTGTCTAGATCATTTTGAATTATAATCCTATCCTCCAAAGCACTTGCAATCCCTCCCACCTTGGTATCATTCACAAACTTTACAAGTGTACTCTATGCCATTATCTAAATCATTGAAGAAGATATTGAACTGAACCAGACCCAAAACTGATCCCTGTGGGACCCCACTCGTTATGCCCCTCCAGCATGACTGTGAACCACTGATAACTTCTCTCTGGAAATGATTTTCCAATCTGTTATGCACCCACCTAATAGTAGCTCCATCTAGATTGCATTTCCCTAGTTTGTTCATGAGAAGGTCATGCGAGACAGTATCAAAAACTTTAATAAAGTCAAGATATACCACATCTACCACTTCCCCCCCCCCATCACAACTAAAATCCCACTTCTACTGCACCCTCTCCCCACAAAACATGTCCCTGTCATCACCCAATAACTTTGCTTGTATGTTGCAGCCATTTATTCCACACTAATTCTTTTTGTCTTACAAACTGAAACTTCTTTGGAACAGATCCTGCATTTTCCTTTCTATCTGTCCAGCACCTAGCACATTTTGGGTGATCCCACACTATAAATCATAAACCATAACAGTTTGCCACTATTAAGAATGTTGCATTACAAATCCTTCTCCAGCCAAACTTGGTTTCCAATAGCAGATGCTTAAATGTGAAATGCTCAGACTAGAGAGGCTACAAAAAATAGACGATCCAGTAATAATGGGGATTTCAACTATCCCCATATTCATAGACTTTAAGGTCAGAAGGGAGCATTACGATCATCTAGTCTGACCTTGATGCGGTACATGCCACCTCAGGAAGGGATACAGAGATAAAATTTCTAGACACCATTAATGATTGTTTCTTGGAGCAGCTAGTCAAGGAACCCACAAAGGGAGAGGCAATTCTTAATTTAGTTCTAAGCGGAGCACAGGATCTGGTCAAAGAGACGATTATAGCTGAATCGCTTGGTAATAGTGACCATAATGTAATATCCTTGTAGGGGAGCAAATACCAAAGAAACCTACCACGGTAGCATTTAACCTCAGAAAGGGGAACTACACAAAAATGAGGAATCTAATTAGACAGAAATTGAAAGGAAGAGTCACGAGTGAAATGCCTGCAAGCTATATGAAACCATAATAGAGGCTCAAAACTTAAAATGTATACCACATATAAAAAAAAAAAATTGTAAGAGGACCAAAAAAAAAAAAAAAAAAAAAAAAAAAAAAAAAAGCCACCATGGCCAACCAGAGTAAAATAATGAAGGTTAGAGGCAAAAAGGCATCCTTTAAATATTGGAACTCAAATCCTACTGAGGAAAATAGAAAGGAGCATAAACTCTGGCAAATCAAGCGTAAAAGTATAGTGAGGCAGGCCAAAAATAATTTGAAGACCAACTTGCAAAAGGCACAAAAACTAACAGCAAAAAAAATTTAAGTACTTCAGAAGCAGGAAGCCTGACAAACAATCAATGGGGACAATGGATGATTGAGGTGCTAAAGAAGCACTCAAGGAAGAAAAGGCCATTGCAGAGAAGCTAAACGAATTCTTTGCATCGGTCTTCGGTGCAGAGGATGTGAGAGAGATCCCCACATCCAAGGCATTCTTTTTAGGTGACAACCTCAGGAACTGTCCCAGACTGAAGTGTCAAAGGAGGTTTTGGAACAAATTGATAAATTAAAGAGTAGTAAGACACCAGGACCAGAGGGTATTCATCCAAGAATTCTGAAGGAACTCGAAAATGAAATTGCAAAACTACTAACTGTAGTATGCAACCCATCGCTTAACTCAGCCTCTGTATCTGATGACTGGAGAATAGGTAATGTTAATGCCAATTTTTTTAAAAAGCTCCCAAGGTAATCCTGGCAATTAGAAGCCAGTAAGCCTAACTTCAGTACCAAAGTGATTGAAACTATAGTTAAAAAAAAAAAAAAACAGATTTATCAGACACATAAATGAACACAATACATTGGGAAAAGAGTCAACATAGCTTTTGTATAGGGAAATCATGCCTCACTAAAGGCTCCTAAGAATATTAAGCAGTAATGAGCGAAGAGGAAAGGTCGGCTCCTGGATCAGTAACTGGTTACAAAATAGGAAACAAAGTGTAGGAATAAATGGTCAGTTTTCAAATGGAGAATGGTAAATAGCGGGGTCCCCCAAGGATCTCTACTGGGACTTGTGCTGTTCAACATATTCATAAATGGTCTGGGAAAAGGGGTACAAGGGAGGTGGAAAAGATTTCAGATGACACAAAATTACTCAAGATAGTTAAGTCCAAAGCGGTCTGTGAAGAGTTACAAAGGGATCTCAATAAACTGGGTGAATGGGTGAAAAAAATGGTAGATGAAATTCACTGTTGCTAAGTGCAAAATACTGCACACTGGGAAAAATAATCCCAACTATACACACACAAAACAATGGGGTCTAAATTAGCTATTCCCATTCAAGAAAGATCTTGGAGTCATTGTGAATAGTTCTCTGAAAACATCCGCTCAATGTGAGGCAGCAGTCAAAAAAGCTAATAGAATGTTAGGAATCATTAGGATAGGGATAGATAATTAAACAGTAAACATCATAATGCCACTATATAAACCCATGGTACGCCTGCACCTTGAATATTGTGTGCGGTTCTGGTCAACCCATCTCAAAAAGGATATAATGGAAAAGGTACAGCGAAGGGCAACAAAAATGATCAGGGGTATGAAACAGCTTCCATATGAGGAGAGATTAAAAAGACTGGGACTGCTCATCTTAGAAGAGATGATGAAGGGAGGATATGAGAGAGGTCTATAAAATCATGAAACTTGCAGAGAAAGTGAATCAGGAAGTTTTTATTGACCCCTTCACATAACAGAAGCAACAGGGTCACCAAATGAAATTAACAGGCACAGATTTAAAATAAACATAAAGAAGTATTTCTTAATGCAACACACTGCCAACTTGTGGAACTCATTGCTGGGGTATGTTGTGAAGGCCAAAAGTATAAATGGATTAAAAAAAGAATTAAGTAAATTCATAAAGGATAGGTGCATCAATGGCTATTAGCCAAGATGGTCAGGGATACAACCCTATGCTCTGGTTGTCTCTATAGCGCTGACTGCCAGAAGCTGGGAATATGGATGACAAGGATGGATCATTTGATAATTGCCCTGTTCTGTTCACCCCCTCTGAAGCATCTGACACTGACCAGTCAGAAGACAGGATACAGTGCTACATGCACCATTGGTCTGACCCTCAATGGCCATTCTTATGTTCTTAAAGAACACATTAATGGTATTTAAAGAACTCATATTAGAAAAAGAACAGCCTTGAGCTATCCAACCAGCTTCTTGATCAATGACCTGTAGCAGTCCCAGCTATACTAGCAGCATTTGTTTTTTAAACACTAACATGGCTCTGTACTTTCATAGCCATTACAGGAACTGTGAGCACTTTGATGGTCACCAAGGGAAAAGTTGCTTGGTTAAGCTCTCTCTATTGTTTTCATTCTCAGATTTGCTTCCCTCTATATTAGTGACACCTGAGCATGGATATTAGCATCTTTCATCCAGGGGAAACTGGGAGGAAAAATAGCAGATTTGGAATGAATTTCCTCTTAGCCCAGCATACATTTGCAACCTTCTTTTCCCTTTTTCCTGGACCTTCTCCCCCTAAATCAGAACCTATCCTCGAACACAGACTTTTAATTTTATCAGATGGGTGAAGTAACCAGACTGGTCTGAAGGCCATTAAGATGCATCGCAGACTGCAGCATTCGCTAATGTTTCTTACTGTATATGTCTCGCTTGAATATTTTGCAAGTAATTTTCTATAATTTTAAAATAAAGTCTCCATGTTTTAGTATGTACTGTCAACATCTTAATGTAATGAGAAGTGGAAAGCTTTCTGAATGAACAAAGATACAGTTCAGCATAAACTGTTTTTCGAATCCAAATTCTACAACATTAATAGTACCATACTCTGACCCAGCACCTGCCATTTTGAAAGTTTCTTTCATTATCCCATCAGAGTTATAGAGCTAGTTTTATCTCTGTCCCCTTCTTGGTCTCTCTGAATGCACCCCCTCAGGCATCAAGCCTTGTGCCTTTACTTATCACAGGGTGGAATTTTGCAATTCTCCCACTCCTAGACTGAGCCCTGGACTACAAAGCCCTGTGTATTGACCCAACAAGTCTGACTGAATTCTGGCACTTGCAGTTCTTCCCTTTGTGAGTCTGTGACTAGTGGTATCCAGTGATAAAACAGCTTTCCTCAAACCAGAGTATTGTTTATTTTAAAAGCAGGAAATAAAGCACCAGAGAAAAGAGGATTTTAAAAACAGTCTACTTGCATATCTATCTTACCTAAATGTTTTCCATCTCCTGCGGGTAACTTAGGCAAGTCTAACTTCTTCAGACACCCCAATAGGTAGCTTTGTGTCAGTCTGGTTTCTAGGGCCGGCTCCAGGGTTTTGGCCGCCCCAAGCAGCCAAACAAAAACAAACAAAAAAAGCCACGATTGCAATCTGCGGGGGCAATTCGGCGGGAGGTCCTTCGCTCCGAGCATGAGTGAGGGACCGTCCGCCGAATTGCCGCCGAACAGCTGGACCTGCCGCCCCTCTCCGACGTGGCAGCCCCAAGCACCTGCTTGGTAAGCTGGTGCCTGGAGCCGGACCTGCTGGTTTCCCACAAAGAACTTTCCCGCTCACTTGAGAGAGTGTTCCTTTTTAAACCTGCCATAGTCCTTTCGATCTTCTGGTTCTCCCAGGTCATTTCTTATCCTGGCTTTGTTTCTTAACAGCTCTCCAGTGTTTGCTGGGAAGTAATTTATCTTAACGCATACTTTTTCTTTCTTGCTTGATTTTCCTTACTGATCTCTATTAAATTAAACCAATATATTCAGACAGTAAACATCCCAATAGCCAGGTAAACATACAGTATTCATAAATTATTGCAAACAAGCTGTGGTTCCACCACAAACACATTCTTTATAGAAAAGATCAGGATGCCAGAATGGAAAATGTTGGAAAGATAACATTTGATTAACTATTTGCATATCATTAGAAATGATGCGCTGTGACCAAAGGCAACTCTGGATTCACATCCTGCACGCTATTGTAATAATCTTAGTACAAAATATGCCTTGTGAGGTATCATTTGAAAACTAATATCTTGATGGTCAATAATATCATGGTGAAATGTGTGTAGTGTATAAAGTTGTGAACATACACTGAAATTATAACTGCAGTTTGTTTGCCAAACTAGTCTGGGGGAGTGGGTAAATCTGTCCTTCAAAGACAAAGGACAAGCGATACCTCTAGCCAGGTGTCATCAAAGCTGATTTGCCAATCCCCCGTCAAGTGATTCTTTGGCAATGGAGGGGGGCAGGAGCAGATCAATCTGC
Organism: Chrysemys picta bellii; assembly: GCF_011386835.1. Classification (NCBI taxonomy): domain Eukaryota; kingdom Metazoa; phylum Chordata; order Testudines; family Emydidae; genus Chrysemys; species Chrysemys picta. The sequence goes on from NC_088791.1 coordinate 62,063,623, forward strand.
ATTCTAAAAAACAACATGGAACCTCTTTCACCACGAGACTCCATGTCTCCATCCTCATAGCTGGAATGAAAAGTATATAGGGTAAGCCTCAGGAAAATGCATTTCAAAGGGGGACTGGACTATAAAAGTGAGGAGCAAAAACACCCCAGGTATTCTGTCTCTCTCTCACACTTCACTCTTTTGCCTAAAAAGACAGAGGAACCAGACCTTTGGACTTTGAGGGCAGATCTTGACTTGAGAATTTGGTCAGCTGTGTTGCTGGAAACATGTGGTAAGGCTTTTACCATCATTTTAACTTCATTTCTCATGTAACCATTTGAGTTTAATGCATTATACTTGTACTCACTTAAAATCTCTCTGTAGTTACATGAACTTGTTTTATTCTTTAATCAAAACTAATCCAGTATTGCATTTAAACTGAACGGTGTGGGTAACTCCAATTAAAGTAGCAAAGTGTTGTACAATGACCCCATACAGGGGCAATGGACCTCTAATATCTGCACTGTGCAGGAGAGGGCTGGACAGTGCAGAACACATGTTTTGGGGGGAAATCTGGGACTGGGAGTGTGCTGGGGTCACCCTGCAAGCAGTAACCAGGGCTGGTGAAAGCCAGAGTATGACTGAAGTGTGCTGGTAGGCTGCAGCTATACACAGACACTCAGGGTGTGATCTGCAGGCTATTTGTGAGAGGCTCAGGTTGGGAGTTACAGCACCAAAGCATTGTGAGGCACCCAAGGTTACACAGTGTATATACACCATACAAAGTGGCAGTGAAAAATATATTATTATTGTGTGACCCCTGGCACTGGTGTCTGCAGTCTACACTGCAGCTTCCATCATCCCCATGAAAAGAAGAAACACAATGTAAGAGCAATAGCCTCAAGTGTGCTAGGCCTGCAACACTCATTGGATCATAAGAGACTTTCATTCTAATCAGTAAGCAGCTCATTTAAATCTCAGCAAAGACATTACCTCTAGGCTCGCACATCCCTTTTTGCAGAGTCCTGTCAATTCATTAGCAGCATTTGTTTTACAACATGTTCTATGTTTTTGTTATTAAGATTGTTTGTTTTTCTCTCTACTGTATACATGCATAAAGTGTGTAGGATGCATAATTCTTAGCCATACTGATTTTCTGGTTAGCAGTACGGCAATCAGATATTTATTCCCAGTTCCCCAGACTGTAGTAAAGTTATTCCCATGTAGCAAAATGATAAATAGAGGAGCAAATCTAGAGTTGTTACCTGTCTCTAATTTCAAACCCAACATCCTTTAAACCAGGCAAATGCTAAAATACAGGGGAAGCTTTTCTCCATTATTTTAAAAGCTATTTTTCAGACTCACTTGTGTCTCCCATAATTTATCCTCTCAGAGGGTTTGATCCAACAGAAAGATTCTTATTGGTGTCAGGAAGAGTTAAATTAGGCCCTAAAGTAGCAACCCCTGATACAACTGCAAATAGTAATAAATAACTACAGAAAATCCAGGAGTTTATATAGTTTAAAATCAACTGAAATGTCTAAACAGTTAATTACAAAACAAGGTTGGCCCATCTGACCAAAATCCGACTCTGTTTTATAGTTTTAATCATACTTTAAGATTAAATTCTGCTCAGGTAGATGGTGTTACAACCTCTACTTTCTTCCTGACATTTAGAAGTGTCAAGAAAGGAATAAAAAAATATTTTGCAAGATAAAAATCTGCTATACTACACCACTCCCAGTGTTCAGAGCACAAAAGGTAAGTAGAGTATGGGAGGATGAAATCTTCAAATCTGCATTATTTGGGTTATGTTTATGGTAAATTGTTTACCTTTTATGAGTTTTAACATATACACAGAGACCACATTATTATTACACTTACTTATGTAGTTATTCTTAATTACATATTCTGTTTCTTTTTAAATCAAAGTGTTTTTATAGGAGGTTCCTTGGGCTGTTTCCTGTTACAAGTGAAAAAAAGAACAGCTTTTAACACCCAGAGGTTTAGTGACTATTTCTGAACCCTTCTGCTTTAGCTATTTGCAAGCCTGTAAACAAGTTTGTTGCAAATTCTTTTAATTGTAAGACACTAATTGGGTTGAAATGACGACTTCCAAGATTAGTTTACAAGATAAAAAAAAAAAACACAAAGTTTCTTCATAGTAATGTGTCACGTGGTACCCAAGAAGTTATGTTGTTCCAATAAAAAACCCACAGAAGAGTCAGCGACAACATATTCATTTCTTATAGGCCAGTTTTTGATCAAAGGAGTGCCAAGGGGAAGAAGGGAATAAACTGGTTACGGCAGTCGCAGTGTTATCTTTAAAGATATAAAGAGAGGAAACTGAACCCCAAAGTCGGTGCACTTCCACTCTCCCTCTGTCCTCCTGGCACATACAAAAGGTTTGTTCACTTGGAATCTCTGAATTTAATTATAAACTCCAGGATAAATTTATACCAAACAATCCTTTTTTAACAAATGCTCCAACAGTTAAAGAAATATTGTAAAAAAACAGATTATACTCAGCTACAAAGTTACCGAAGAATTCCCTTAAGTGTTTTATTTCAAACTCAGGTTTCTAATCAACAGTTCTTTCGCTGATGGTTCATTTTCTTAAACTGCAAACATTTCATTTCTAAATGTCAGCATGATTTCATCGATGCTATTCTGTTATGAACAAAAAGATACACTAACTGCAAACATGGATAAGCTCCATCTGATGACTATTTTTTTATTCAAATATTTCAGAAAACCAGCTAAATACATTTTCAAAATAAAACACGAAGGACACCTACAAAGTGATAAGAATCACAAAATGCCTTTTCAGTCTATCAGAACGTCCCCTCTCCGGCCTAGCATCAAATGATTTAGCTGGAGACAGCTGCCCTTCTTCCAAGTGCTTGCAGACATTAAGACATTTTTCGGAGGGCATTGGTTGGGTCTATAGAACTACATGAGTATACAGAAGTATATAAAGCTGTACGTCATTCACATGTTTGCAGTGGAACCCACAATATCTCATCCTCTCTCCAATTGGTCTCATGGCTATATCTACACTGCAGCTGGAGATTATAATGTTGCCCAGTGCTTTAGGTATGTACTCAGCTAGTGGCATGAGCTAGCCACCAGTATATCCCCAGCTACACTGCTATATTTAGTGCATTATCTTGATCAAAGCTAACAAGGGTACTCAGGGCAGATACTTTCCCAAACAGCTCTACAAACACAGCCCACACAGGACATGAAGTAAAATCTCACCCCCTTCCCACAGTTTGAAATTATTAGCAAAAACAATAATAAAGTTCTCTCAGGACTGGCTGCTTCTGGGGTTCCTCCCTCAGTACTGCTCAGTACATGCCTTGAGTCTCTCCCCCATCAATCTTAGATCTAAGTGGTAGAGATATGCTTTCAGTCTAAGAGGACATAGGTTTAAGCTCTGCTGTTGGCCCAAGTGGGGTCAGCTGCAAAAGTGGCAACCTTGTGGAGGTTTATGGGCATTTTGGGGGTATATTTGGTAAATATTATATATTTATGGTTTTTTTTTAAGAAACACTGTAGATACAGATCCTATACAGAGAATTACCACATTATTGTAATGATGGCATTTTAGAATAAGTGAGGGCACTTCTCTTGGTTCTTTCTATCCATCTAGGTGATTTCTAAGGTGCCTAGCATCTCGGTATCTAAGCTTTAGAGATAAGGTAACACGAGGAAGGAGTCTCGTGGTCAAGCACTAGCCTCTAGGCTAAAGGCTGGAAAAGCACGGTTAAGTAGCAGGTCACAATTAAACTTTATTGGCAGATCTCTGTGAGGAAGCATGTACTAAACATTGGCTGGAGACAGGCTATCGAGTGTTTGCTTTCAACAGCAAAATCTCCCAAATATCTCATACTCTTCACCCCTTTCCCACCATATGTTGGGAGGGGGGGGAGTATTTTACCAGAAGGTATGCATTTTTGTCTACATATAATTATTTGGGATTGAGATTGAGTGAAGAAATGGGGAAGGCTTTTCTGGGCTCCTACCCTTCCTGCACTTCCTATGTGCACTGGCCTCCTTAAAGGGCCCTCTGCTATGGTGATGCTCCCATGAGTTGAGAAGGGCTGGACAAGTCACTCTCTAGAGCCTGTCAGTGAAAATCTGAGTACAGGTCATGAGTGGAAGTGAAGAAAAAATTTGTTTCCTGCATGGTGGGGATAAGCCTTGCTACTTTTGCAGCATTCCCAGCCCAAATAAGGAGGGTTCATGCAATCCAAGCTATCCATCTATATTCTTTTATGATCTGCCTCATCATAATATCTGAGCGCCTCACACTCATTAAATTTATCCTAACAACATTCCTCTGAAGTAGAGAGGTATTAGTATCTCTTCCCAGGCTGAGAGGGAACTAAAGCAGAGAGTAGATTAAGGGTATGTCTGCACTGGAGCTGGAAGGTGTAATTGCTTACTGAAGTAGATATACCCATGCTAGCTCCGATCAAGCTAGTGTGCTAAAAATAGCAGTACAGCTCTGGCAGCAGGAGGGGCTGGCCACCTGAGTATGTACGTAGGGTCTCAGATAGGATCACTCTCAGGGTGGCTTGTCCCTCCCACAGCACTGGCTACACTTTTATTTTTAGCATGCCAGCACAATCAGAGCTAACATGGGATGTCTCCTTGAGCTGGAAGTTGCACCATCCTGCTCCAGTGTAGACATACCCTCAGTGACTCACTCCAGCTCTCTCAGAAATTCAGATCTCCCGAATGTCAATCCAGTGCCCTATCCCAGGGGCCATCTACCCTAAATCCAGTGGTACTTTCACACATGAAAATAAAAAGGCCTTAATTTTAGCTGCTATCAAATAACATATATAAACTAAAATGAGGAGCAGAAAATTTCTATTCACTCATCTGACAAATATTTATGTAGATATTGAAGATTATATTAGGATTGCTTGGGAAAATGTAAAAAGGAGAGAGATGTAATAGTACAGTATCTTATGAAAAAGCTTTCCATTCATTAAGCAGAGAAGGGAAAAACACACAACACTATCAGTATTCTTCTAGCTGTCAAAGATACACAAAGGTAAATGTGTGCCCGAATAAATACAAATGCTCTCTAATTAAAAAGGTTTCTCAAAGCTATAAACTGACAGAAATATTTTAAAGTCCTTTCAGGTGGATGCTTTTCATGGTAGCTGCTAAAAAGATCTTTTCTACCATAACGTTTAAATTTAAAACTCAACCTTGGCAGTTTCAAACTGTAGGCTGCTGCTCTTTTGAAGTATTAAAGCTACCACTTTGCAAATCAGTGACAGAGCTAGAAGTATCATTGCCATCACATCTCTAAGCAATGATTTCTTGAGAACCATTATCCAATGCTAGTGTGGTAGGGGATGACAACTCAGGCTTTTAAAAATAACTGTCACCAGGTGCAAGAATTTTCTTATCACAACTATTCTGGATGGTACATATATCAAATTTGGGGGTGCAGTACCTGATTTGGTTTCTTGCTCAATTATAAACCTATTTTGGATAATTTTTCTAAAAAGTGAAAGTGCAGAGTGTCTCCATGGCTACTAATAAGGCTGGTACGCTACACTTATATTCGTACAGTGTTGCAATCCGTACTCAGAACTGTAGAAAAGCTTATTAAGGCCAGCTACGTTGTTAAATTTATAGCCATGTTGCTATAAACTAACACTTCAACTGCAAAGTCAATCTCTAGCTGGGAAGGGATTCTTTTCTGGACAGTTAAAATGTACCAATTACTGTGTTTATTGGTAGTGATATCTTTTTAGGAAATTCAGAGATTCAGGTTGTTTAAGACCAGAAGGAACCATTGTGACCATCTAGCCTGACCTGTACAACACAGACCATAGAATTTTCCCCGAATAGTTCCTTTTGAAATAGAGCATATCCTTAAAAAAAAAATCCAGTCGTGATTTAAGAATTGCCAGAGATGGAGAATCCATCACGACTCTTGGTAAACTGTTTCAATGGTTAATTATCCTCACTGTTAAAAATGCACTCCTTATTCTGAATTTGTCTAGCTTCAATTTCCAGTCACTGGATCGTTTTATTATACCTTTCTCTGCTAAACTGAAGAGACTGTTATCAAATAGTTGTTCCCCATGTAGGTACTTACAGATGGTGATCAAGTCACCCCTTAATCTTCTCTTTGTTAAACTACGGTAAATAGTCTCCTTTAGTCTATCAGCATAAGGCATCTTTTTCTAATCCTTGAATCATTCTTGTGGCTCTTCTCTGAACCCCCTCATTAATCAACATACTTCTTGAATTGTAGACACCAGAACTGAACATAGTATTCCATCAGCAGTTGCACCAGTGCCAAAGAAAGGTAAACTAACCGCTCTATTCTCACTTGAGATTCCCCTGTTTATGCATCCAAGGATAGTCCTTCTGGACACAGCATTGCCCTGGGAGGTCATGTTCAATTGATTATCCACCACAACCCACAAATCTTTTTCAGAGTCACCACTTCCCAGAATAAAGTCCCCCATCCTGTATATATGGCCAACATTTTTTGTTCTTAGGTTTATACATGTAGCTGTACAGTAAAACGTCAGAGTTATGAGCACCAGTGTTACAAAACTGACCAGTCAACCACACACGTCATTTGGAACTGGAAGTATGCAATCAGGCAGCAGTAGAAACAAACAAACAAATAAGCAAATATAGTACAGTACTGTGTTAAATGTAAACTACTAAATAAAAAGGGAAAGCAGCATTTTTCTTCTGCATAGTAAAGTTTAAAAGCTATATTAAGTCAATGTTGAGTTGTAAACTTTTGAAAGAATCACCATAGTGTTTTGTTCAGAGCTATGAACATTTCAGAGTTACGAACAACCTCTATTCCTGAGGTGTTCATAACTGAGGTTCTACTGTATTAAAAACACACATTGCTTGCTTGAACCCAGCTTACCAAGCAATTCAGATTGCTCTGTATCAGTGACTTAGCCTCTTGATTATTTACCATAATCTAGTCTGACCTCTTGTATGTAACAGGCCATTACATTTTACCCAGTTACCCCTGTACTGAGACAAATAACTTGGGTATAACTGATGCATTCCTAGTATTTGACTTAAACGTATCTTCCAGAAAGGCATCCAGTCTTATCTGAAGACAACAGGAGGTGGAGAATCCATCAAATCCCTTGGTTGTTCTTTCCAATGGTCACCCTCACCATATAAAATGTGTACCTTATTTTAATTTGTCTGGCGATAACTTTTAGTCATTGGTTCTCATTATGCCCTTGTCTGTTAGATTCAAGAGCCCTTTAGTTCTCAATATCTTATCCTTGTGTAGGTACTTATACATTGTAATCAAGTTACCTCCCAATAGTCTTTTTGATAAGCTAAATAAAATTAGCATTTTCCCTCCTAATTAATTTTGCTCATAATTTCTGTCAGATTTGAGAAATTAGTGCTTTTGAAGCATTATGTAAACATAAATTACTGATCGGTACTGTCCTCTCTTTGATCATATTTAATGTAATCAGGTCATGATCACTGGCCCCCAGGCAATGACCAGCCTCCAGACCAGTGATTAATTAATTTTTATTTGTCATAGGAAGTCCAACATAGATGTACTTACTGTGGGATGTAATACGTTGCGTTATAAAACCATGATCTATAATTTCTAGAAATTATAGAATGATGTTTGTCTAATGACTGAATGCGACCTCCAGCTTGTCTCCCCCAAACTAAAGTCCTCTCTAACAACACAATTTTTCTTTCTACATATTACAGCTAACAGGTGCTTAAGGAATAACTCATTCTCTTCTCTAGCTTGATTTAGTCATCTGTAACAGATCCCTCCTGATCTTTGTTAGCACATGAATCCATATGATTTTTTTAAAATCCCAAGTTTTTGACTTTTTCCAATAGTCTTAAAACAGGTAATGGCGTGTTTAATGTAGAGTACTGCCATCCCACCCCCACAATCTTTTACCCACTTTATCCTTCTTAAACAAGTTAGAACCAGTGATTTAGAGACATTCCAATCACGTGACTCATTCCAGCAGGTCTCAGTAATACCAATTATATCAAATTTCTTCTCATCAATGAAGCTTTCTAATTCCTCTTGATTGTCACCTAGACACTTAGCATTGGTATACAAGCATCAGTTCAATTTATTTGCAACTCACTAAATTTGAATTTGACACACATTTGCCTCCTTATCACCCTCCCTTTGCATTGTTAAATGCCCTATTGGGTACTGCAGCTAGCTAGTCTCCCAACTAAGATTTCCCGCTCCCGGTGAGATGTAGGAGTAACACTGTCTGAAGTGGCTCATGACAGAGTGCTTATCTCAAGGCAAACGGGCAAAAACACCCCAAGCCAGAGGTGTGTTCTATGATTAGACTTCACCAAGCCAGTAACAAATGTGAACTCCTGGCTCACTAGAACAGTTTTACCTTGGAGTCACAGACAGTTCCCTTAGATTCTATCTTGCCACCCAGACAAACTGGACTTAGTGATAAATGGTCCCTTACATGGAAAAAAAAACAAACAAAAAAACCCACCACAATATTCAGGTCGCTTCCAGTCCCAGGAGAGCAGTCACCTACCCAGATTAATTGATACTCTAGAAGATCTTACACCAAAACCAATGCCTGTAGCCAATCCTGTAATGAACTATCTAAAAGTTTATTAAGTAGAAAAAAAAACAAGAGAATTATTTACAGGTTGAAGCAAGTAAACATATACATACAAATGAGTTACCATCTAAATCTTAAGAGTGACAAAGCTGTAGAGATCTGTCAATTAAAAGTGTCTTTCAGGGCGGGCCCAGGAGGCAGCCCTTGGGGAATCCCTGGTTTCAGGTTAGAGCCTCTTTTCACTGTGTAAATTCTGACAGGAACAGAGATGGGAAAATTTTCCTGTGACTGTTTTATTTCTTTCATTCAGCTTCTAAAGTCCACAGGACCAGTTTCCGTGCAATAGCATTTCCAAGGTGTGATAGGGCCATTAACCAAACCTTTGTATTGGGATGTTCCTTGATGGCCCATCCGATTTTGATAGTCATTCTGGATGGGCGGGGCGGGGGGGGAGGGGGAGAGGAGTACCATGCCTGGGTTCACAAGTTCAGAGCAAACATTTTCAAAAGGTATAAAGTAGGTCTGTCAAGTGATTAAAAAATTAATCGCAATTAATTGCACTGTTAAATAATAGAATACACCTCTACGCTGTCCTCGGGAGCCAAAAAAAATAAATAAATATCTTACCGCGTTATAGGTGAAACCACATTATATTGAACTTGCTTTGATCTGCCGGAGTGCGCAGCCCCACCCCCCGGGAGCGCTGCTTTACCGCATTATATCCGAATTCGTGTTATATTGGGTCAGAGGTGTACCATTTATTTAAATAATTTTGGATATTTCCTACATTTTCAAATATATTGATTTCAATTACCACACAGAATACAAAGTGTACAGTGCTCACTTTATATTATTTTTATTACAAATATTTGCACTATAAAAAACAAAAATAGTATTGTTCAATTCACCTAATACAAGCACTGTAGTGCAATCTCTTTATCGTGAAAGTTGAACTTACAAATGTAGAATTATGTACAAAAAATAACTGCACTCAAAAACAAAACTGTGTAAAACTGTGGAGCCTACAAGTCCACTCAGTCCTTCTCGTTCAGCCAATTGCTCAAACAATGGGGAGCTATGGCGGGCCACAGGAAATAACTCCGCGGGCCGCATGTTTAAGACCCCTGGCATATATGGCACATAAATACCTTGCAAGGCCAGCTATAAAAGTGCCATGCGAACGCCGGTTCTCACTTTCATGTGATATTGTAAATAAAAAGTGAGCAGCATTATCTCCTGCAAATGTAAACAAACTTGTCTGTCTGAGCTATTGGCTGAACAAGAAGTAGGACTGTATGGACTTGTAGGCACTAAAGTTTTACGCTGTTTTATTTTCAGTGCAGTTATGTAACAAACAAACTAAATCTAAGTTTGTAAGTTGCACTTTCATGATAAAAAGATTGCACTACAGTACTTGTATAAGGTGAAATGAAAAATACTATTTCTTTTATCATTTTTACAGTGCAAATATTTGTAATAAAAAATAATATAAAAGGAGCACTGTGCACTTTGTATTCTGTGTTGTAACAAATCAATATATTTGAAAATGTAGAAAAATATTGACAAATATTTAATAAATTTCAATCAGTATTCTATTGTTTAACAGTGTGATTCCAAAAAATTGCGGTTAATTGCACTTTTAGTTAATCACGTGAGTTAACTGCGATTAATCGACAGCCCTAGTATACAGCAAAACATACATATTTTGTTATAGCATGGAATACAGACATTGCAAGTGAGATTAATGCATGCAGCAATGTACAAGCATTTCATACAGGCTAAACACTAAATGCATTCTTATAAGGCTAATACCTATTTTGAGCAAATTAACATACAGGTGAACGGGTCCTGTCTCCAGACATAAGTTTGTCACTTCTTAGCTAATGCATGGAGCCTGGGCAAGAGCTAGCATCTGGCCTGCCAGTGTCACAGCAGTCCATCCCATTCATACAGCCCTCTCCCTGCTACTATGTGGCTCAATGTTCTACAAAATAAAAGCCTCAGCTTCACAGTCATGCAGCTAATAGTCCACCTCCAGTACTTTCTGCCTTCTCTCACTCCTGGGACTGGAAAGATCTCCAAGAATATTATTTCTTCAGCTCCCTTCCAAGGATCCTGAAGTCTATAATCTGTGCAGTTCCACGTGATACCAAGTCATTGGTTCCAAGGTATATCACCACCAGCGGAGATCTGCCAGGTGCCTTCATAATCTCATCCAAAATTGTGGTTACATTTCATATTTTCACTCTGGGGAGACAACTCACCCTCCTGTTGTCCTTATGTCCTTTGCTAAATTCCTTTTCCCTTCTTCTATGGAGTCACCAACGATGACTGTTTGCCCTCTTAAGATGATTGAGGAGCCTCTCTCGGATGCTATTAGCAAGCATGACCATCTTAATTTGCACTAAGATGTTAAAAACAGTTTGTGATTTCAAAGTAAAATCTTATCTAACATGCAAAACGAACATGCTCCCTCAATTCTGCATCTTAAAATTTCCAGAAGAAATACAGTAAACCAAATCTATATTTTAAATCTATTCCCTTTACTAAGTGTCAGCTATCTTAGCCCCTGTAGATTTTTAGACTAATTGGGCAGTAGTTCCAGTGGCAGTGTTATTCTACAACAATAATTATCAAGGAATGAATCATTGAATGATGTGGAAAAAATTCATCGTCATGATGGATTTTTATTATTATTTCACATGAAAACAGGCAAGATTATTTGCTTTTACTCCTTTCCTCAGCTTCCAAATGATAGCAAAGTTAGAAGCTAACGCATTACGACCTGAATCAAATGAAATCCTCTGCCCAGAAGTCCAGCGCTGCTGGTTACGGCTATCCCCTTTGTGGACCACTCTCAGGGTCATGCAATCATTCAATTCCTGCAGCAAAGAATATAATCACATAATGCTAGAAGAGAGATACTCTGCCTTCAAAGACTGAATAGATGCAAGGACCAAATTCAGCCCTAGAGCAAATGGTTGCAATGCAACTGAATTAATAGGAGCTGTGCAGGCTTATACCAGTACCACATTTGGACTAGAGAGTTTGGTACATTGTGACTATGAACAATTTAAATTCTTGCTCTCAGAGAGAGAGAGAGATCGATCACAACCCGTGACTAACATGGTCTCTGCTTCTACACCATCACAATTATCTGGTACAATGACTGCCAGCATTTTACAACCTGTAAAAACCTAATGAAAAGTAAAGATCAACAGACTCAATGATTGACAAATATCCTTTATTAAAACTCTCTCACTTGTAAGAATCACTCAGAAATAAGTAGACATACCAGGCAGGTTTAGCATGCCCAAACCAAGGTGCCCTGAAAAATGGTGATGTGTCTACTGTTTAAAGCAAGGAAACTATTGCATATTTTATTCCAATTTTTTAAATGTGTGTGTCCATTTGCTCTAGGTGCACATACAAATATTAGAAAATATATGAAGAATTAAACATCAATTGCTCTCCCCTCCTCCTCTCCCCCCAAAAAAACCCACTAATCCCAGGTTCCACTCCTTTTTTAAAAACCTAAGAAACACACAGGTAAAAGTAGCATTGGTTGGAAACAGAGGGAGAAATTTCAGATAAAGGGAAGAAGCTTTTTCTAATAGGAAGAAACAGTGCTCACTAAGGCCAGATTTCAATATCTTGACTCCCAATGAACAGTACTGACCAGTCCAGGAACAATATTGGTGATTTCAGGGAGACTACCAACATTCAGAATGAATAAGGGTATCAGAATGTGGGCGTAGGAAGCTGCATATTGGAACCGTTTGAACACCCTATTCTTCGCAATTATCATAACGAGCCAATGAGTTGCCCTAGCGCTACTGCCACAACAGGAGATTTTCACAAAACCTCAATGTAGAAAAGGCCTGTGTGCCACTCAGCACAGGACATCACCATCAACCCTGCAAACTGGTCTCACACACCTGCTGTACCTCTGCCGGGTCTTATAACAGCCTGGTCCTTAGTCAATATTATAACAATCTGGTATTTTCAACCACAACAAAGGAAGTATTAGGGCCTGAGAGGCTTGATGACACCAAGAATTTTTTGAGACACACAGAAGTGAGAATATGATTTCCCCCCCATCCCATATGCCCTTTGTTTCCCTTCCTGGGGTAGCCCAAAATCTAGTGTGCTTCAACAGCAGCAGCGGGAACTACAAGTTATGAACTACCACCTGCGGCATGTTAGGAGAACTTCCAAGGTCCTGCCAGGAAGAACCCTCCACCCTCCCAGCAGGTAGTTTCAGCTCTGACCGAAGCTGGGAGCACATGGCAGTCAAGCAGAGGGGAGGCTGCTGGACTGGAATCCTGTTCTATGTTTCCTTACAGAAGAAAACTTTGCTCTTGGTGGTTTGAGTGGATCTGGTCTGAGGTGAATACACACTGGCATACAACACAGAGCACACTGAGGACCCTTAGGCCAAGTTTCCCAAAGTTGTGCAAAAAGCTCCAAAGCAGAGTTACCCTATCTTGAACAACTTCGCACTGGGACAGAAAACAGGAGCGGGGGTTACACTAGGTTCCTAAAAAAAACAGACAACCATTGTCACAGGAGAGTCTCCCATTGACACAATTCATAAGGGCATTCAGAAGGGTTTTGTAACAACAGATTCTAGTTTAGGTAGGGTTACCATATGTCCGGATTTTCCCCGGACATGTCCGGCTTTTTGGTCCTCAAATCCCCGTCCAGGGGGAATTGCCAAAAAGCCGAACATGTCCGGGAAAATACTAGTCCCCTGCTTACCTTAGAGCGGCTCCATCAGGCTGCGAGCTGCAGGCGATTCCCCTGCGGCGGCGGCTGCAGCTGCTGCCCCCAGACACCTCAGCTTCGTGTAGCTGAAGAGCCGAGCTGCCCGAGCGCTCCCGGCTTCACGGTTTGCCGGGCAGCCCCCAGACCTCCAGACCCTGCACCCCTGGACGGGCGCTTCCCCAGCGTCGCTGGAGCCCAGGAGGGGAAGCACCCGGCCGGAGGTGCAGGGTCTGGAGGTCTGGGGGCTGCCCAGCAAACCGTGAAGCCGGTAGCGCTCGGGCAGCTCGGCTCTTCAGCTGCACAGAGCTGAGGCGTCTGGGGGGAGCAGCAGCAGCAGCCGCCGCCACCACGGGGGAATCTGCCTGCAGCTCCCCCCAAACACCTCAGCTCTGTGCAGCTGAAGAGCGGAGCTGCCCGAGCGCTACCGGCTTCACAGTTTGCCAGGCAGCCCCCAGAGCCTGCGCCCCCGGCCAGGAGCTTCCCCTCCCATGCTCCAGCTGCACTGGGGAAGCGCCCGGCCGGGGGCGCAGGGTCTGGAGACTGCCAGGCAAACCGTGAAGCCAGTAGCGCTCGGGCAACTGTTTTGCGTGGCTGGGAGGGAGGAGGGGGAATGCGGGGCACTCAGGGGAGGGGGCAGAGACGGGGCGGAGTTGGGGCGGGGCCTGAGAAGGTGCAGGGCCAGGGGAAGGGGAGTGTCCTCTTTTTTAAATCTTTAAATATGGTAACCCTAGTTTAGGAAAATCGAATTGGTTCCCTTTGGATCTGATCCTCTAGCAATGAAGATTCTAGAACGGAACATCACTTAAAGAGGAACAATAAGAGTTCAGAGAGACTGAGGGAAATTCAGATAATAAAATAGTCCTGTCTCACCAGAGCAATGTTCCAGCTGAGAAGTGCAACAACAAGGCTTCAGTTATATCTTCCAACTGCTAACTAATGAGTGGCAACATTCTTACGGAAGGAGACATCGAGAACATTTTAGCTGCATATATATTACACAAGTGTTTGCAACCCATGCTGGGGAGAAATCTCAATCAACTGTTTTTATACTTGCTATTTTGGGTGAGAGAAGGAGTAAGATAAACAGCGTTTCAAGAACACAAGTGCTCTGTCTATTGACAGAAGGCCGAGTACCATCTGGCATAAAGCCTGTGCTTCTCAGAAAGAGCAGAGTTTTTTGTTTGTTTTTTCCTTTTAAAAGGTTCTCTTTGGGAGAAGGTTAGGAGAGCAATTTCTGCTAGCAATCACAAAGGGTCCTCTAAACCTCACCTGATTCTTGTCATCCTCCGTACATATACAGATGAAACCTATGCCGCCAATTACTGGGTGTCCTCACTCCCCTCTCCAACTACAGAGGTCTGCTAAAGCTATACAGGAAGAGATTCCTTTTCAGAAGCCCCCCCAGGACAAAGCCTACATTTATAATAAAGCAACGCTCATTATTAACCACAGATTCCAATTAGTGGTCAGATTTTTATTTTTAAATTCCCAGACTCTGACCAAATGAGAGTAAATACATTATTTATGATTGAGCTGAAATGTAATTTCATAAGCATCGTTAGATTATTTTGCAGGTTGGGAGCCTTATTTCACCCTCCAATGGTAAAACCTGCATGCGTGGGAGTGTAGGCAGGAGGACAGAGAACCAAGGAAAATCAACTGGGTTCACTTTGCAGAGTTTCTCATGCTCAGTGGAGAAAGATTTGAAGGGCTACAGAAGCAGGCACAGCCTTCAGACCCCATGGAAAACTGGTGACGTGCAAACTCCTTTCTGGTGTTGAATGCTTCCTCTTAGCAATATACCAACAGACATGTTGTATAATTCCAGTAATCTGATCAGAAAATCCTAGTTATCCAAATCCAGTGTATCCTACATGCAAGGTAGCCCTTTTTTAATCACCTACTAATAGGCTGTAGTCCACGAAAGCTTATGCTCTAATAAATTTGTTAGTCTCTAAGGTGCCACAAGTACTCCTGTTCTTCTTTTTGCGGATACAAACTAACACGGCTGCTACTCTGAAACCTACTAATAACTGCTCAATTAGCCTCTTAGCACCTGTTAGCACTAATCAGTGGCTTTGTATTTGTATAGCAGCTCTTTTGCATCAGTCATGGCTGTGCAAAAATAAATGCTCACAAATGACAATTGTTTTCAAAAAGATAAATAATTCAAAATTAAATTATGTACACAGAGGTTTTAATACAATGTTAGTGTTATAAGAAGTTTTTTTACACTCTTTGCTAAATACTTTGTACATTATTAAACATTGGCAGTACTCCCTTCATTCCCCATATTTCTGTATTCGTGAAACTGCAGCTCAAAATAGCATGTTTGTTTATCCAAACACCTGGTTATCTAAAACTTTTTGATGTTTCCCAGGCCAGTCAGATACACGGGAATGTACTCTAATACCTCCCACTTAATTCTATCGGTCTCAGGAGCCATGCTGCCATTGAATCCCCAGTATACAAAATTCCCTTTTCTCAAGTTGCAAGCAGCTTTAACATCTGCATGGATATTCAACAGGTCCCAAGTGGAGCCTGTTGCAGACAATGGGGACCCCCGGCCCTGGAAATCTGAACTCATGGAGCCCTCAACACACAGAATGAGGATGGGGGCACCTCCATGTATTTCTGGCTGCAGTGGGAAATCTCCCAAAGAACTGCTTCTTCACTCATCACCCATGCAAATGGGGAGCACTGAGCCCTTAATAATCACCTACAGCATGTACTTCACATATGGGTTTGTCTTAAAACACTTACCTTAAGAGCACCAAGGCAACTGGTTTTACTGCCTTGTAAAGTTTCCAAGTTTATGTTTCATTTCCCAGGAAATGACTAAGGGGGAAAAAACAAAAATGGAGCAAGGAGCAATCGTTATCCAGGAGAACTGGCGGTAACCAAGATAACAGCAAGAAAATTGGAAGAGAATTTCTAACACCAATAAAGCCAGCTACAGAAGAGTACTTTTAATTCATATTTGCAAGTTAAAATAATTTGAATAATATTAAAAAAAAACAGGATAGAAGCGGTTTTGGCTAAAAGGCAAATAACTAATAACTTTCCTTTTTCTTTAACAAGGAACATAACTTAATTAACCAGGCTTCACAAAGGAACAGCATGTGCCATCAAGCTCTGCTGCAAAAGGAATACTTGGCTGAAGGCTGCTTGCTTCCTGCCCCCTGCCCCACAGCAGCAAGGCATTGTGTACACAGGACAAGGAGGAAAACACTCACTCTCACTCAGTCAGCACATGCATCTAGAAGTGGAGAGTGCTCACAACCCAATGCCCCTGTGACATGAAAAGCAGACTTCAGATCAGTGCACTACCAGAGCTGCACTGAAATCTAGATAGTTTAGATACTTCCTGTTTAGATACTTCCTGTCTCTCTGTATTTCCTCAAAGATTTCCCACCACTTCTAAACTAAACTAAACTAAGGCAAAATCTGAACTTCCCATCTTCTCCTAAACTCTCCCCCTTCTGCATTACCTGGAAAAGTCCACTATCCCTGATGTAGTTTAACCTGCAACATAACCAATCTCACAGAGCCCATTGGAGGATTAGTTCCTGTTCAATTTAAAATTCTTTCCTTTGGCATGCTCTCATTGCGATGTTGATCATTTTCATCCCAAATCAGCAGCCCAATAAGGACTTCCATACCATGCAGATCAGAGATCCAAGAGATGATGCTTTAGAATAATTCTGGTGACAAAGTAATCCTGATATACCCTTAAATTTGTATCTATCCCAAGGGGGTGGTATACAGTGCAGAGTTTTGCACTTTCTGTACTGAGTCAGACCTGATAAAACCTTTGGCTTGCATTGAAAGCTGAAAATATTTTTACATTTTCCAGTCTAGCCAAGACCTCCTCAAGTATTTCCATGGGGGTAACACTCACATTGAAGGTCTAATTTGAATTTTCTAGATCTATTTGAATCCTTAACTAGTCTGGTTTTATTACCATGACCACACTGTTTACTTAGGTATAAGAACATAAGAATGGCCCTACTGGGTCAGACCAAAGGTCCATGTAGCCCAGTATCCTGTCTTCTGACAGTGGCCAGTGCCAGGTGCCCCAGAGGGGATGAACAGAACAGGTAATCATCAAGTGATACATCCTGTCGCTCATTCCCAGCTTCTGGCAAACAGAAGCTAGGGACACCATTTCTGGCTAATAGCCATTGATGGACCGATCCTCCATGAATTTATCTAGTTCTTTTTTGAACCCTGTTATGGTCTTGGCCTTCACAACATCCTCTGGCAAGGAGTTCCACAGGTTGACTGTACGTTGTGTGAAGAAATATTCTTTTGTTTGTTTTAAACCTGCTGCCTATTAATTTCATTTGGTGATCCCTAGTTCTTGTGTTATGAGTAGTAAACAACACTTCCTTATCTACAAAAACAACAAGGAGTCTGGTGGCACCTTAAAGACTAACAGATTTATTTGGGCATAATCTTTCGTGGGTAAAACCTCACTTCTTCGGATGCATAGAGTGAAAGTTATAGATGCAGACATTATATACTGACACATGGAGAGCAGGGAGCTACTTCGCAAGTGGAGAACCAGTGTTGACAGGGCCAACGAAAGCTTATGCCCAAATAAATTTGTTAGTCTTTAAGGTGCCACCAGACTCCTTGTTGTTTTTGTAGATACAGACTAATACAGCTACCCCCTGATACTTGACTTCCTTATCTACTTTCTCTACATCAGTCATGATTTTATGGACCTCAATCATATCTCACCTTAGCTGTCTCTTTTCCAAGCTGAAAAGTCCCCGTCTTATTACTCTCTCCTCATATGGAAGCAGTTCCATACCCCTAATCATGCCCTTTTCTGTACCTTTTCCAATTCCAATATATCTTTGAGATGGGGCGACCACATCTGCACACAGTATTTATACAGGGGCAACATATTTTCTGTCCTATTAGCTATCCTTTTCTTAATTATTCCCAGCATTCTGTTTGCTTTTTTGACTGCTACTGCACATTGAGTGGATGTTTTCAGAGAACTATCCACAGTGACTCCAAGATCTCTTTCTTGAGTGGTAACAGCTAAGTTAGACCCCATCATTTTATATGTATAGTTTGGATTATGCTTTCCAATGTGCATTACTTCGCATTTATCAACATAAAATTACATCTGCCATTTTGTTGCCCAGTCACCCAGTTTTGAGAGATCCTTTTATAGCTCTTTGCATCTGCCTGAATCTTAACTATCTTTAGTAGTTTTGCACCACCTCACTTTTTACCCCTTTTTCCAGATCATTTATGAATATGTTGAATAGGACTCCTCCCAGAACAGACCCCTGCGGGACACCACGATTTACCTCTCTCCATTCTGAAAACTGACAGGTGATGTCTGTATTTGTGTAACAGCATCTAATTTAACCATCTGGTCTAATTTCGCTTTTACTTTACTGCTCACTGCTAATAGGACATGATAAGATATACATTTCTGGTCACACACTAGAACTATATCAGTGTAATGCATTATAGCCTCAAAATGTCCTTGTCCATTAAATGCCTCAATAAATTCCTTAAAATATTTTTTGCATAATGTTCTGTAGAAACTTTTTGCACTCATTTGAAATTTTACGCCCATCTGCATTTGCAGACTGCTCATCAACCAACACAAGGTATTTCCTGTTCCACCTTTAGTGAGTGGCATCTGTCCTTGTAAAGACATTCCAGTGTAGCTTTCCCACACGAACTCATTACGTCTCTCTTCTATTAAAAATGCTTAGTTTTCAATTTTAGCGTTACATATCCTCTCACTGTGATTGTATTGCATTCCATTCCAGTATTCATTTACTTTTTGTTAATTTCCAGTGCAACGAAGCAATCACCGGTTCCACTGGATATTATTAAATATATGGAAACCAACAAAAAGCTCTGTTTCTGCATCAGTATCTCCTCCTAGTTTTCTGGCTGCACGGTCATGAACGTATTTCCCTTTCTATTTCTTTGCAATTTGTGCTAATAGAAACTCTCCTGCAAAATGGTTAATTTTACTACGTGCATGAGACAGTGTTGGACACTACTATATTGCAAGTGACTCCTTATTTATTGCAAACAAATCTGGTCTCTCCCATTTGCTTACCCTTATCTTCCATCTGTGTGTCTCAGTAAGAATTTTTAATTAAAGGCACTTCAGTTCTTTCACTTCTTAAAACTTTCATTTGGGAAGCAGTTTTCAAAATCCATCTGTTCTTTACAAAGTTAAGTCCATTTATTGAAATTATTATATTATACTACAAATAATCCAGTCTATAATTAGTCCAACTGTTAACTGTTTCAAATTCATAGGATTTATCTACCTTACATAGGTCTATAACAATGCTCAATTGTCTAATCTGGCAGTTCATTTCTTCTTAAAAAAAAAAAGTCCTTCCTAAATGCCATTCTTGTGTGAATCACAATATTCTTGAAATGTTTGAAAAACTGTCCAGCATTTTGCAAGCCCTTCATGCTCCCATTGGCTTGAACTGCAAACCTCCCACGCTTCTGGGCCTGACACATGCAGCAGCATGGAGAATTTCACCTGCTCAGATCTCTTTGCAATAGCACTTGATTCCAGGAAAGCTTAGGAGTGCTGTACTCATTGCTTCCAGTTCTCTTTCAGGTCTCCTTCTAGATTAAGTGATTCATTCGCTCCATTTTTTGCAAAGATTTAGTTTTCTTCTGACACCCTGTAATAAGGGTGACATGTACAAGAGAGCTGGGAACAAATAACTTTATTTCATGGGTCACAGATGCCTGTCATGAGTCTGGGATACAAAAGGTTAAGACCCCTACCATATGACGAAGTGTCACTATCCAATTACTCCAGTAGCTACTTCCCATTCACCTACATAGAATTTTCCATGAAAAATTACTTCAGATGGCTACTTCAATGTAAATCCTAATACTCAAAGCAATACAACCAATTAAACCAAACATTTTCAAGCACATGTCTCGGACGCAAAGGGAGAGGTTGCACAGTGAACAAAAACAGAAAGGAAGACGTTTGCGTATGTTATTCCTGCTTTCTCTCTAAAATGTCTGTATTGCTATTGCTTTCAGAAATGTGGTGTGGAGGATTAAGCCAGTAAAAATTGATAGATAAGGAATAAAAATGCCAAAATCCCACTGGCAAGAAGCATCTCAACACAGATTATATTTTTATACTATAGCTTATCAGAGTTCTTGGCTCAGAGAGGGCAGCTCTTACTTCTGTATCCCGTAATCAAAGTCACCCTCTCTTGATCCAAAAATGTTGCTTTCCGCAATGCCTAAGTGATTATATTTTAAACAATAGCAATCAGTATGGACTGAATATATTTTAGAAGATAAACTATTTTTAAGTTGCCCAATGTCCCACCCATATCCTCATAGAAGCTTGGACATATTTCCTTCTCTACCATTTTATTAAAAATCCCTCCCCCCGGTGCTGGAAATAAATTGTTTTATCACTTTGTACAGCATCAGCCACCATCTCAGAACAGCTCTGGGAATGTTAATTGCTATGCTTCTGCAGACTCAGCAGGAGGCACTCCAAGATGTATAGAATCATAGAAGATTAGGGTGGAAGAGACCTCAGGAGGTCATCTAGTCCAACCCTATGCTCAAACTAGTCCAAATCTAGCCCAACCCCCCCTCAACTAAATCATCCCAGCCAGTGCTTTGCCAAGCCTGGCCTTAAAAACCTCTAAGGATGGTGATTCCACCATCTCCCTAGGTAACCCATTCCAGTGCTTCACCACCCTCTTAGTGAAATAGTTTTTCCTAATCTCCAACCTAGACCTCCCCCACTGCAACTTGAGACCATTGCTCCATGTTCTGTCATCTACCACTACTGAGAACAGCCAAGCTCCATCCTCTTTGGAACCCCCCTTTCAGATAGTTGAAGGCTGCTATCAAATCCCCCCCCAAAATAAGCCCAGTTCCCTTAGCCTCTCCTCATAAGTCATGTGCCCCAGCCTTCTAATCATTTTTGTTGCCTTCCGCTAGACTCTCTCCAATTTGTCCACATCCTTTCTGTAATTGGGGGGGGGGGGGGGGGAAACTGGACACAATACTCCAGATATGGCCTCACCAGTGCCGAATAGTGGGGCAATGCTCCTACTAATGCAGCCCAATATGCCGTTAGCCTTCTTGACAACAAGGGCACAGTGTTAACTCATATCCGGCTTCTCCTCCACTCTAATCCCCAGGTCCTTTTCTGCAGAACTGCTGCTTAGCCAGTCAGTCCCTAGCCTGTAGCGGTGCATGGGATTCTTCTCTCTTTTGCCTGTCCTTTGTTTTCCGCTCACTTGGTTCACAACTGGCTGCTTTTTTATAAGGCTGTTGGCTCAAAGCCCTCCCTCCAATCAGCCACTCAAGGCCCACCTGAAACAAAGCACTCCCAATTCACACTTTTCAAACAAACAAACACACAGTCAAACAGTCCCTACAACTAGCTCCAGTGAAACAAATGGTCCCAGCAGACAAACACTCAGCTATTCACCCCACCAGGTTACAACACAGACCCCTTAATGCAGCACTCACCGTCGCTCCTCTCAGATGGTTCCCCGGCAAACTCCCAGTTTGCCTGTCCTCTGTTAGCCATTTTGGTCTCTGACTAAAAAATGGTGGTTATTTAAAACAAAAACCCCACATACATATATGGGACTGCAGGAATTACCACAGCAGATCAATTCAGTGGTCTTGCAAGTCCAATATACTTTCTGCTTTAGTCACCAGTACCAGATGCTTGAAAGGCAATACATTTTCAATATTATTTCTATCCCCTGCCTTATGCATTCTAACATTTTGTTTGCTAAATGTGCAGTGGTGGTCAAAATAAGCAGATATTTTCAGAGAATTCACCATAACAATGCCCAGGTCTTTTTCCTGAGCTGTTACAGTAATTTCAGAACCCACAGGGGTTCAAATTCTTCCTTCTAACATGCATTACTTTGCATTTATCCATGAGTTTCATCCAGTTGCCCATTCAACTAGTTTTATTAGGTCCCTCTGAACTTCAACCGTCTTCACTAAATAATTATGTGACCAGCACTTGCCACCTCATTGCTTATTCCCTTTTCTAGACAATTGATTGCTATATTAAATACTAACAGTCTGAGCACAGAACTCTGGGACACCCTACTGTTTGCCTTTGGCAATGTTGAATATAGGCCTTTCAATCCTACTCACTGTTTTCTCTTTCTTAGGGTATGTCTATGCTGGAGCTGGAAGCCTCAGCTCGACTAGACATACCCACATTAGTGCTCATGGATTTAGCACTCTAAAAACTGAAGTATAGCCATAGTGGCACGACCAGCGGGATGGGATAGCCATTCTGAGTATAACCCCATCTGGCTGCCACCGTCATGGCTACCCTTCTAGTTTTAGCATGCTAGCTCAGATCTGTCTACTCAAGCTAGAAATTACACCCTCCAGATCTAATGAGCCGTACCTTTAAGTAGTTTATAAACCACAGCAGAACTTTCTCTCTTCTCCCATGACAACTTAATACAATTTATTTGGACTAAGGAAACTTAACAGTTCTTCTTTATCCACTATTTTGCCAACATGCTCAAAAAAAGTTAGTAGATTGAATGGCTTCTTTAAAGGAAAAGCTTCTATAGAGTACATATAGAGGACAATGTGTAAAAAATTGATTTTTATTACTCTGTAGTATTTATCAGAGTACTTACACCTCTACCTCGATGTAACGCTGTCCTCGGGAGACAAAAAAATCTTACCGCATTATAGGTGAAACCGCGTTATATCGAACTTGCTTTGATCCGCTGGAGTGCGTAGCCCCGCCCCCTGGGGCACTGCTTTACCGCGTTATATTCAAATTCATATTACATCGGGCCGTGTTATATCGGGGTAGAGGTGTATGTACTACTGCCAGAGTACTTATGGTATTCCATATAGTCAGAAAGGGAAAAAACTAGAAATACTGCAGTAAGTTTAACTACTGCCAGGCAACAACTGTTAAGGTTTTAATGTCACCCACTGTATATGTATGTTTAAACCTTGATGATATTAGATTTTATTGACAACCTAGAGCCCAATCTGCAACCTTTACACACATACTAAGCATTTGAATAGCCCCAGTGACTTCAATGACAACTCACATGCTTAAAAGTTAAACATGTATATATGTTTGCAATATCAGGGACTTTAACTATACCTGTTTAAGGAAAGGGACATTTTCTTGTCTGAAAAGCTGCGTGTGTATGTGGTATTGTGTACATAAATCGTAACAATTATTGGTCAAGTTTTGTGTTTCATCTACAGTGTTTGGGAATGATAAACTGGTCAGTGTGGAGATGTCTGTCAGAACCTTTCACAGTTCTTCCCAACTGCTCACATTGCCTTGCCTGTATAAAGAAACATTTCAAGAAAAATCAATATGATGGGGAAAGGGTAATTTTATTTAAAGTTGTAATTGAACTCTATAGGGTCAGCAAGAGAAGGTCATGTGAATGTAAATGTAAACAATTACTGTTATGATCTCTGCACCAGCAATGTCTCTTCTTGCATTGGAATCAATGTTGTGGATCTTGAAGTTGTAGGCCTATGACAGCCCGTTAATAATATTGGGCAAAATTAATTCCAGTTGCTTCCAACTATTCATTCCTCTCCCTAGCCCCACAGAGTTTACCCAGAAGTGATAATACAGTGAATGTAAAGGGGAACTCAGGCTATTCAGATCTTTGAGAGAACCAAGTCTCTATTTGATTGGACTGCTCAGCTCCTTTGTATATATGCCACCACATCACATGGAACTATGAGACAGAATGCAAGTATAGACAGCACTGCCACTTCCTTGTTACTTCAACCACTAAATATGTTGGCCTGAAATTATTGAAATAATCCTCTTACGCAGTTCTCTACTCTCCCTTTTTGTTGTTTCCCCAGACAGTAAAATACATTTTAAAGGACATTCAAAAACCTGAGTCTTAATTATTAGACAGGCTTCTCTTAAGACGTGATCAGAGAGGAGATGTTATACAGTGGTTGTTTAAATTGCAGCCCTTATCCAGTCCTAAAACTAGTTTTTTACAATTACTTAGAAAAAAGGCTTTGAAGGAATGTTCTAGTTAGAAAACACAAGCACCTGGAAATTCCCTGTTAATACTGTAAGCAACTATTAATTCTTATTAGATTAGAGTTAATTTGTAAATGCAGTAAAATCAAAGTACCTCCCAAAAATGCAACCTTGACCCAGCCCTTTTATGTGTATGAGAGTCTTCAATTACTATTATGATCTCTGCACCAGCAATGTCTCTTCTTGCATTGGAATCAACGTTGTGGATCTTGAAGTTGTAGGCCTATGACAGCCCGTTAATAATATTGGGCAAAATTAATTCCAGTTGCTTCCAACTAATCATTCCCCTCCATAGCCCCACAGAGTTTACCCAGAAGTGATAATACAGCTTGTGTCTATATAATCTTTTAATTGGAACCTCTATTCTCCCTCCGCCTCCAGAGATTCCAGAGGCAGGCACAACCTGATATCACAATTCTGTTGGAGTCGTACCCCTAGGAAATTGAGGGGGAGGGGAGGGGAAGGAAGTCTAGTTCATATCGCAAAGAGATGATAATAATAATTCTCCCCAGCTAAAATTGTGGATCACTCTACAGCAACACAATGTATTGCTTAAAATGAACTAATGCAATCCTTTCAGTCCATCCAGTATATAGATTGTGTCACATGATAAAATCCTAAAGTCTTTGGCTAATCTTGAAGTTAAATATTATTCAATTAATTTCCAAGTTAGTCAGTCCTTTTACACAAAGGGAAATTTTCTGCAAGCTTCCACATCTTTTCTCTCTCTTGTTCATCACCTCAGCCCTGCCTTCTGCAAACAAACTGAAATTCAATCTCATGGGAAAGCAGTGTAAATTGAAGCACAGGACTGGGAGCCAAAACACTCCCAAATTCTAATCCCAGCCCTGATACTGCTTCTGTGTGGCTTTGAGCAGGTGATAACCTGTCTCGGTTTCCCCATCTGTGAAATGGGGGATATGATTTCTTTCCATATCTCACAGGGGTATCATGAGCATGATTTAAACTTCGTAAAGCTCTTTATTACTACAGAATGGTAGCATCTAAAGACCCAGACCCTTGATTGTGAGAGGCACTTTACACACAATCAAAAGACAATCCTTGCCATAAAGATCATAAGATAATAACTTCTAAATATTTTGTTAATCAACTCTGCACACCAATATTGCTTGCACACAGGAATACTGGTGCAGTTTTTAAACCATTCCTCACCTTTGACTCTCATTCTCCCTCCATATCTCTGGTATGTTGGTTTACTACTCCCTGTAGCCCTTTATTATGTCATGTTTCCACATAAAGGAGCAAATTTGTCTTTGATATGCAAACATATGGTTCCATACAGGCTATTAGCATCATTGGGAATAATATGTGCATCAATGAAAAATATTTCCCCAGTTTATTTACTTTGTGTACCAGAAATTGCAAAATTTAGGAGGGACAGATCTGAATAAAAATATTACATTTTCCCTGAATAGGATTAACATACCACTGCACCAACAATAAATAGCAAATAGGATCCCATCAATGTATAGCAACCGTTGGACCCACCAATATTTATGGAGCAATCATAGCCTGTGCATAAATTGTTTCTCGTTCATGTCGAGTGCTTGGGAATTCCCTCTATTGCAAAGTTTTACATTGTTCTTCCATTTCCATTTAGAAAGCTGAAAAACAGAATAACGTAAATTATGCTGAGTAACAATACTCTAGCATACAGTGGGTTCCAAGGGTTCTTATTTCCCACTGTAGCTAATAGTGTATATTCAAGGCTGAATCAGCTGAATTGCAAAATAATTCACTCACCAAACATAAAAGCACTTGGGCTATTTCACAACTGGTGAATTACAAATCAGAA
Source organism: Chrysemys picta bellii (assembly GCF_011386835.1). Classification (NCBI taxonomy): domain Eukaryota; kingdom Metazoa; phylum Chordata; order Testudines; family Emydidae; genus Chrysemys; species Chrysemys picta. The sequence continues at coordinate 62,089,877 of NC_088791.1, forward strand.
ACTTTTCTGAGACCAAGTAAGGAACAGGATTATAGCTAATCATATTAGCCTAGAACTGCTTTTTTTAAAAAGTATTGAAGTTAGAGATATGAAACTTCCCACATTTTCACATGCCAACTGCATTCTGTGAGACATTAGTTTATTAATAAGTAATAGAATTATCATCTTCAGACCTGGGATTTTAGAGGATTAGGAGGGGATGCTGAAATAATCCACCAAGAAGTACTTGTGGGCTCTGTGCTTTTGGTAAGGAGTAAAGAGGCCTTAAACAGACAATGAGGAGTAAATTAGAGGGAGACGCAATCTGAAAGAAGGTGCGTTTCAGCGTACATTTTGGAAAGGTTGTTTTGCAAAGGTATTTTAGGACACGGATCTCAATTAAAGACTTTCTTGGGAGGAATGAAATTCAGCAGCCCATTGTTCAGAGCATTTGCCCAAACATATGAGCTGGAGGGAAAGGGCTGGCAAGAACCTGGCATTCACCAGATTCCGGCAGTCTTATATTTGGTACCATGGAACTTTACAGTGTTACAGAAACAGTTACTGCAGCCACTTAAAGAATTCCAAAGTCACTCATCCATCTAACAGCTTTCACAACTTTATGATTTAACTCATGATTATATAAGCAGTGATCAATGGCATGATTTAACTTTGTGATCACTAGTTTTTAAGTTATAGAACTGTAAACATCTGAATCCAAGGATGTATTCCATACAAAGAACATTTATACAGTGATCCAGCTGCATTGTTAAATGCTCAAAATTTGATTTTTTTAAAATTTTATATAATTTTAGCTTTGGGCAGAAACCAGACATGGAAAACTTCTGAAAAACAAAGGTTGCAAGAAGTTATGACAAATTGAAGACAGGGGGTTAGAACGGAAACTAATCTGAAACTGTATCTATAGCACTCGGCCCAACTGTAGTTTATTTAACCACTGCCTCCTCTTGCCACATACCACTTACAAATATTTAACTCAAGGAAAATAAAATTTAACTTAAATAAAATTCTGGGTTAAGATCTTACACCAAATTTCAGTCCAAATGGTACATACCCCTGAAATATCAGATTTGTAATGGTAGCACTGAGACCAGGCAACATATTCATGCTATTTATAAGTGTCCATAACCAATAATTTAGAGAACTTGGAAATTTTTACTCGATAAATTGCTGCCTAAGGCCATGTACTGCTTAGATACACGTTTTTAATTAGAGCACAGCTGACAAGATCAGTTAGCATTCCCTGAATACTACCTCTTCCCAAAAATACATAAAAACTACGTTAAAACATCATGAACCATGTTTAAAAGGCTAAAGCTTACAACAGACTTTGGACCAACAATAGATGGTGACAGATTCAGATCTCAGCTACGCTGGTGTAAAACTGTAGTAATTTCACTGAAACAATGGAGTTATTAGGATTTGCACAAACACCTAGCAGATCAGCAACAGACCCAATGTGCTCAAGGAGAAGACAGCGAGGTACCATAAAAACAAAGCGTATGACCAATATATGCAGATTGCGATATAAACATTTGAGAGCGAGAAGACGGGTGAGTTAATATCTTTTATTGGACCAACTTCTCTTGGTGGAAGGTACAAGTGGGGACTCATGTGACTCAAGTCATGACCCACATGGGCTCAGTCTGCGCGCCTGCGAAGAACTGCAAGACCATGGCCTGTACTGCTCATGGCAGTCCACTGACATACTGATGTATCAGAATAAAACACCAATTCTATAGAATTTACTTTTAAGTGTAACATCTGGTATGATTTGACTAAGAGTCAGAAGAGCTAGGTTCTATCACCAGTCACATTTCTTCTGTGACCTTAGTAAATTAATTTAGGTCAAAATTTGCAAAAATTGGTCCTCAGAGTTAGAACTAAAGGATTTAGGAGCATAACATGAAGGTCATTAACTACTGGAACTCTGTACCAACGATTGTGGTGGTTTCTCCATCACTGGCAGTTTTCAAATCAAGATCAGATGTTTTTCTAAAAGATCCGTAAGACAAATCCAGCAATTTCCTGCAATATCTTTGGGTGATCTTACTATATTAAATTTATGTACCATTGTGGGCCACAGATTGTATGTACAGGCCTGTCACACCTTAGGCGCATTTAACATGTGCGATTTCAGCTTTACATGGTGGGCAAAAAACAAAACAAAAACAAAAAGAAAAATAATTTAAATACTGTTTCTGTAGTGCGGGCAATTTCGCCCTCCATTACATTCAATGTAATTTTGACTATACACGATTTTCGCTTTAGGTGCTGACTGCGGAACGTAACCCCAGCGTAAGATAAGACAGACCTGTAATTCCATGCTTCATCTGCTTGAATCAATGAAAATCCACCCCATGTTCCGATCATGAGAACCCCCTCTCGGGTCAACCCAACCCACTGCCAATACCCATCATGGTGCAATAACAAGAAGGATTTCTCATCCACCAGATTTTCAACTTGAAATGAGTTTGTGGTAAGCTTCTCTACTTGGTGAGCTGAGAAGTCTATGACCTTAAGGACTGATTGTGGGAACCGGCAGAAAATGTACTTGCCCCCAAGCTGGTATGAGCACCGAGCTCATCCAGAGAAGCTGGATCTGGGGAGTTCTAGGCCGTGTCCTTGAGGGAGAGAGGGTACTGTCTGCAATGCAGATTTGCAGCTGCCCAGTCTCCAGGCAGCCTATGAACACAGCCGAGCCACAACAGGGCCACCTGATTGGCTGAGGAACTCAGAAGGCCTGCTTTTAAGCCCAGCAGCAACAACTGATCTTTGGCTGCTCAACACCCCCCCCCCCACACACACACACAGCTAAAAATCTTGCCTGCCCTGCTCCTAGCCTTGATCCAGTCCCAATCCTGCCTTGCTCCTACGCTGCCCAATCCTCTCCAGCCATGTTCAGTTCCTGATTCCAGCTCTGACCCTTGGCCCTGACTCCAGCTCTGCCCAACTCTGTTCTGACCACTAGGCCTGACCACCCACGTCCTGGCTGCTGACATATATACTGCTTCAAACTGGATTCTCTAGAGAACAGACAGACAATGAAAGAACTTTTAGATAAATATCCTGAGTTTAAACTTACTTACTTTCTGATCCAGCAAGGGAAGCTCCAGTCCTTTCTGGGAAGAGTTGGAAGGACTTAACCTAATTTCAGGGGTAGGCTTGTTCTGAATTAACAGCTATTAGGAACTTGTAACCACAGGAAAACCCCTTGGTGGGGTGTGAAGAACTGACCACCAGCTGGAGTCCTTGTTGGAGTTATCACTACTAATCTTATTAGCATATGTGTAGGTTCTTTAAATAGGTTCTCTCTGTAATGCTTTCACCTTAGAAATAAATGTGCTTGCTTAGGAAAAGTTCAGTAACTTATTCCAATAGGCAATTATGCTGTTTATAGCCTCTGAGGAGAAGGCAAAGCAGGCCTCCTTAGGCTGTCTGACTTGCTAGGGAATTCACAATGTAGGCAGGGAACTTTGCAGCCTTGAAATACCCCCAAGGAGAGGGAGCTGGAACCCTGAGAGCTGGTGCCCTTGGTAGACCATAGATGGGGAATACAGGTGCAGTTGCCCTGAACTGTGACAATATGCTCTAGTTTAAACAGGAATTATTTCTGGGAAATTCAATAGCTTGTGTTATAGTATCTATGAATGAGATTACCCCCATGCATACGGTTAGGCACACAATGAAGTCTTTGGAGGATAAAGACCTTAGACTGGACCTTAAATCAGTGGGCTGGGAACTTCTAGGTGCTTAGCACTTCTAAAAGTCAAGCCACTGATTTAGATGCTTAAAAATGGATTTAGAAAATTAATCTGAAGCACCCCGTTTTGCAGGTCTTAATCTCCCTAGGTGAGATCCTCACTTCTTTCCCAGTCCCTTTATGCCAGGTAAAAGGGACAGAGACATAAAGGGGCCTTAAAAGCCGCAATTCCAGCCAGGGTCAGATTCCCCCAGTTCAAGAATTGTAGATGACTGTTGTGAGGCTGCCTTCTGAGGACCCACAAACAAACCCTAGCAGAGGGGGTGTGCCAGAATGAGGCTGCAGGTAAGAGCAGAATCTCAGGGATCTATCTGCAGCCCAAAGCACTGCAGAGATTCCAAACAGCACTGCTCACTACAGGCAGCTGGGAACAGACTACCATATCTTCGACAGGCCCCCAGGGGTTCCCCAAATTAGGCTGAGGGCCTTTCTAGCTCCCATAGCAGCACAGGATAAGGAGGGCTTAACCTTAGAGCCACCCTAGCTCCGTCTAAATTTCTCCCTCTATCTATTGGGCATGTTAATACAGTACTTACCTTCCATCCATTGGCACTGTGAAGCTTAATTCATTAGTGTCTGTAAAGTGGTATTAGAACCACAGATGGAACATGCTATCGAAATGCAAACAATTCTTACTAGTTATGGGTTATACAAGATAGTGTCTTATTTAAAAAAAAAAGTTAAATACAAATGACGACTTATTTTTTATGGTTTAACTGTTGAAATTTTATAATATTTATTTTTCCTACGAATTTTACCTGTTTTATTCAGGAGAAACTAATTCTCTCTCTCACACACACACACACACACACACACACACACACACCCCTCTTGTAGCAGAAGACAAACTGGCTCCATTTAGTTTTACTACTTAGTTGGTGATGCAGCTGCATCAGCAATGTCACCACAAACGTGGATGCTCTGAAAACTGTTAACTGCAAAGGGACCTTAACAGCACAGGGACACACAGAAGGAACCAAAAAGAACAGATCATTTTATATTGGTTCTTCCAAAGCAACAGTTATTGGAGGCTGCTATACATTTCTCAATGGTAAAATGGAGAATTAAAAATAAAAAAAATAAACATATTGGGATCTGGGAACTTCCTCCACCAGAATATAATACTTTTGAAGGAACATTGAGTCAAAGTTTGAGCCCAAAGCATTTGACAGTGTTTCTTATCCTACAGATATGTCCACTGGAGTTAATAAGAAACTGACGTTATCTCAGAGTGAAACTGGCAGACTGTTCTTTCGAAACAACAGGGAAAGACAACAGAGTAACACAGTTTTGCACCAGATCTGCTCCATTCCTACCAGTCTTAGAGATGGTAATAGGGTGGTACTCCTCTGAGATTGCTTATCAATGCCAGAGCTTCACGGAATTCAGCTAGTGAAGGAAGCCCCAGTGTGGAAAATAAGAATGAAAATTACAATGAACTAGGAAACAGATTCTAAACAACTGAAATGACTTGCATTGGCTTCTCAGATGACAGTTCTTTTATCTCTTCTTTAATTCCATGAAACCACAGGATCTCCTAGGAGACAGTTCTTACTATAGTTCAGCAGTCCTGGATTGCTGCTCTAGACCCTCTCTCTCCAACCTAGACTTCACAACTTCATTCTGAATTTCATAAGTCATAGCTCCAGCATTCCAGCTGTAGATGGGCAATTAAAACAATTCAGGGCTGTATTCCTATCTTGTTTCCTTCAGAACTGCATGCATTCACACTACACAACAATGAAAATGTTAAGACATATGATTTACCTTACTCCCTTTAGTTCTGAAAATGACAAAAGTTGTGCCGCAAAAGCCAAGTGCCCAAAAGGCATGGAAAGCACTGGTCTAAGCAGAGGCCTGAGAGCCAGGAACTCCTGAGACCCACTTCCAGTGCTCATACCCTTTGCAGGTCTCAACCTCTCTGCCTCAATTTCTTCACCTGTGAAATGGAAATATTAACCTACACATGCCCTTCCCCAGATTGTTTTGAAAATAAATTAATATTTGCAAAGCACTTGGCAGATTAAAGGCATTACATAAATGTTAAGTGCTAGCTCTCATGGGAGGAGTGGACTTTCTAAAGCCCTTGTAAATATGTCATTTCTGTAGTCTGTTTTGCAGGAGGCTGAAGGAATATGGGGTTGAAGAGAAGTTTAATATATTACATTACATAAGAAGACCACATACCCAGAGGATTTGAATTTTAAAGTAATTCATCAGGCCATACTTTAAATCTAGTGCTCTCAACTAAAGAAGGAAACCAAGAATTCATCGTTCTCTATAATTTAAATCAAATACTGAAATTCAACTTTGTGTGTGTTCATCCCTGAGTAGACAGAGGCCAGGAGAACAAGAGCAGGGGGCTTGTTTCAGAGTTCTTCTTTTATCATATGTACTTCTTACTGAAATCACAGAATTAGCACTGCCTATAAGAAACCTGTTTACAGTGGGAACATGAGTCATGCTCCTAACTGACTATTGGAAACAGCAGCTCCCAGTAATGATAAACTACTTTTAATTCACATGAGCACAACTGCTGTGTTATCTCCTGTTAAAAGTGTGGTCTGGGGGTTAGAACAAGTGACTGGGAGTCAGGACTTATAGGTTCTATTCCAGACTCTTCCATCAACCGTAGACAAGTAATAACCTCAGTTTTGGCATGGTTGAAATAATAGTACTTTCCTACCTCAGAGGGTTGTTACAAGGCTTAATGTAATGTTAAGATCCTAAGTATTTTCATATGAAGGGTAATTCAAGTCATTCCTATACAACATATCTTCACTATCTTGTCTCAGAAGTTAGAAACTTTGGGCTGGCACTTTCAGTCTTTATATTTTGATCTTTAGTCTTTCAAGCAACATTCTTGTACACCCAGCTTAAAGGCAATGAATCTGAGTAAGTAATACAGTAAGAAAAAATTAATTGCAATGTCATCAGCTTAAGAAAAGGACCAGCACATCAAGAAAAAAAATCATATCCTGTTTTTCCTCCCTGTTTCCACAAAATTATTGCTGTAACAACGTGGCACTATAATGATGCTGTATAAGGCAACAGTTACACAATACTTCACCTAGAGCTCTACATCCATTATGGGTCAGTGATAACCACACCGCAGAGAAAATGTAATTGCTAGTGCAGGCCTGCAGTGCAGAAAAAACATAATATTGCAAGACATCTAAAGTGTAACATTATGAAAAGAGGCCAGAAACACTGAACATGTGTTTCATCAAAAAAAGAAGAGCACCACTGGGATAATAAGAAGTCAGTGTTTCAAAGCTATTAAGGAAACACACACACACCCCAACCACCTTGCCCATACCAACTATTCAAACAAACAGCAGAGATCAAAGCACAATTTAGAAAGGAGTTAAGGCAAAATTTGCTTTTTGCATATGGTCATAGATAATCCAGTTCAGAACAGTATCAAAGACAACCATTGAATACTTTGAAGGGGCATCTACAGGAGTTTCTCAGCGAGATCGTAGGAAGGTGAGATACTGAGAAATGAGGAAATAAGAAGGCCAGACAAGGCTGGCTGGGACCTCATCACTTAGACTCTTATTAATTTACAAAAGAAATTATAGCACTGAGTTTTGAGCTACAAGAAATGCACGTTAGCATTTAAGCCAGTTGGAGTAGAACTAGAACATTGTTTTACTGTCAAAGCTGTTAAAGAATGATTTCTTAGTATGGGAAAGTGCCTGCTTATTTCCTGAATGAAATTCCTTCCGAACAACTAGCTGGGCTATTCCCCAGTAAGTCCAAGAAAAGTTTGCTAGCCCTAAATATATTCTGGAGTAAAAGAAAGTGGACTGACCTTTATTACTGTATTATAGGTTAGCCCAAAAACCTTAACCAGTACCAAGGCCCCATACAAACACAAAATAGAAGAAACACCTCTGTACTAAAGAGTTTCTGATCTACTTTAAGACAACAACAAATGAGTGTAAAACAAATGAAGAGAATGTAGGAGGAAGGATGAGAGTAAATGTGATAGGAACATGTAGTTATCTAGGTTAGCTATGTGCACAGCTAAGACACCACTGAGTGTCAAACAGGTTATTTATTTGTATCATATCGTTTTAAAATTATAAAGTTATATTAGTAGCCTTAGTTCATTAGTCTGTTTAGCAAGTGTGAAACAAGGCTGAAAGCAGAGTCAGCACACATTCTCTTGAGAAGAGGCTGATGGGACAGCAGTGTACATTGAGGAAACTGCTGTAAAGAGAAAATAGGAATAACTTCACAGTGAGCTTCCCTCCTATTAACAGGGTAATCTAAATAAGCAAAAGACCAACAGACAAGTTATGGATGGCAGAATGTAAAGCCATCAAGATCACATACCTAATGCCTCTTGAGAATGGCCCAACACTCAGGAAAACAGAAGGTACTTTGCAAAATGTCAGATGGCTAGATGTCAAATGGGAACTTTTCCATGCTCAAGCTGACCACTTCTCAAAAAAAGAAAGAAGGCATGTTAGGTAGAGAAGAGCAAGTGTATTTAAAACCATTCCTCTTTTTGATTAGAGGTACATCTAGGAAAAAAGAAATTGTATCCTGAATTGTTGATAAAAACATATTAATCCTTGATGTAAATCAACAGAAGTCAGTGGTGTTATATCAAAGAAACATTGGCATAATGTTTATTCTAATGTTACGAGTGCTTTAAGATAGTTTGATAGGCCTGTATCAGGTGAGTCAGAACATCTCTCATCATAAAGTAAAAACAAGCAAACGAAAAAAAAAACCAAAACACCACCACTGATTTGAGAGACCGTTTTTTTTCTTTGCACAAAATTGCATGAACGTTATAAGTTACCTTTGGAATAAAGGAAATGTCTAGTTGAAAGAAATAACTATCTTTTGTCATTCTAAAGAAAGGGGTGGATCTACTGTCAAAGCTTGATAGGTCTCAATTCTTCTGGCTGAAGTAACAGCCAGAAGGGAGGTTGTTTTCCAACTGTTCAGTGAATAAGCAGATAAGGAAACCTCAGCAAGTCCCTGCAGATCCCGTACTCAAATACCAGGAAGGAACAATACTTTACCCCTTGCCTCTAAGATATATTTTTGAGGATTTTTTCTTTTTTTGCTCTACATAGTATCCACATTGTTGTACAATTCCACCTGAATGGGGAATGTAGAGAATGATACCAGACTGCAAATCTCAGATTTTAAGAAAGGGTAGCTTAATCAAAATCAGAAACAAACTAGAATGTTGTCACTTAATTTTGCTGAGTTTAATAAATTGTTGTGTAGCAAATTCTTACAAATAAGTTAAATTGTGAACAAATCGTAACATTTCTGTAAAAGAAAACATCCTGAAATTCTAACATGGGAGATGCAAGAGAAAAGGGGGAAGAAGGATGGGTTGTTCCAAGGGATAACTCCAGACTTGACAGCAAATACCATTTCATTATGGCAATATATGGTGGGACCCAAGCAGTTACCATCATCACTTTAGTCACAAGATACTGAGAGATCATGAAGATCCCGTCTCTTTGGGGATCATTTATGGAAGAAATCATTGAAGTAAAGGCTTCCTTCATCTTTGTGACTGGAGACCTTATTTTGTCTGTGGCCCCAGTAGTTTGAGTTCAGCCAGTACTAAAATATATATCTATATAAAGATCCCTGTCCTATCAGAATAGATTCTAAATGCTGACTCAAATTTGTATGATGTCTTTAAGATAGATGCCAACAATAAAAGGACCTCTGGAGCCATAAGTAAACTGCCATGTCTATTACTACACATTATGTGAAATCTAAAAAGGATCCTACTATCTGTAATAGGAAAATTGATTTCATCCCTATGCACAGTAAGAGTGCATTTGCTTTCTTTACTCATGCCTAGATTTTCATAATTGTTGCTGATTTCTAGGTAGGGAACTTGTTTATGGAAAGAGCTGACAAGATATTGCAGTAAAGAAGTTAGTAAAGGGATTCCAATATGGAAATAAAGACATTGAGTTGATCACAGATAGAGAATTCTGCATCTAGAAGATGCACTTTAAAACACAATGGAAAAGGAGTTAAGGGAGAACAGTCTTTTCTAGCCTTGCCTCTTGAGCGAAAACTAGAGAAGCAAGGACTAAGTCACTTCCTCAAATATTATGTCATGAGTTACTGCACAAGGATAGCAGACTCCACGCTGATATCCCTTCAATTAATTACTAAGAGAGATCTCTATAGAAAAGAAAACATTCCGTTACAGTACGAATGTTAAAAAGTATTGTGGGAGGACTTAGTTCTTTACAATAAAGCAAATCAACTTTTTGAAAAAATACATTCCACCTTCCTATCCCTTTTCCAGGCAATTTTAAATTTCTGCCATCTCTATTCTTCCCTTGATATATGGGCATAACACCCATTATCACCAAATTGTATGTTGAGCTGAGGGAAGAACAGGCCATTTTATATATAACACCAAATACTGTCATGATTAAGTCACAAAGTTGTTAGCCTACATCCCCCCCCCCCCCCGCAAAAAATAAATTTGAAGTTGCCATTGTTTTTCTTTGTAACACAACAATTCCCTGAACCCACAACCATTTTCTTTGCTCAGTAATGACTGTTTTTCCTGCTTTGCAGTGGGAAGATGGTGCAATTTTGACATTTGCTTATTTCACCACAGCTTCTGTAACCAATACCTTGGTATTCTTCTGTGAAACCCAATTTTGAACGTTCTAGAAATTCGTTTCAGAGACAAACAGTGGAAAAGTTTGCTAAGGAGACTATTTTCCGCTCTTTCTTCAGCAGTGGAAGAGCTTCAAATGTCACTCGGGAGTGTGAAAAAACAGCAACACCCCTCTGAGCAACATAAGTTACACCAACAGAAATGCCAGTGTGGACAGTGCTATGTTGGCAGGACAGCTTCTCTCGCCGACATAGTTACTGCCACTCGTTGGGGATGGTTTAATTATGTCAACGGGAGAGCTCTCTCCTGTCGGCATAAAACGGCTACACAGGAGACCTTATAGCAGTGCAGCTCATCAGTACAGCTGTGCCCTATAAGCTCTCTAGCGTAGACACGGCATTGCATTAGATCCTAAGAGACAGAGCCTCACAGAAAAGAAGATACCTCTCTCCCAACCCCTGGATTGTTTGTAGCTTCTGTAATATGCATTGCTATTGCCATGGTTGGCCTTACAGTTTGTAATCTCCAGACCTCAATCATGCTCCCACTGAAGCAAATGGTAAAACTAATACTGAATTCAATGGGAGCTAAATCATGCACCAGCACATAACTCTCTCTGTAACTGGTTCCCTTGTTGAACAGTGGGATGGGACCTCCCATCCAAGCAAGCTCTGCACTTTGTGTCCTGCTCTTGAAGAACCGGCCTTAAGAGGTCACTTGCCTTGATTGTGCTTAAGACTGGAACTGGCTACTGACCAGATACACAATTCCTTCCAAAATAAACAGCAATGATACGACTCAAGGCAATGAACTATGGGCACTGCAGTGAGTGGCCAAAACTATTCATTTCTCAGCTTGTCTGTATCTTCACAGTATGTTTCCTTTCCATTCGTTTAGAGCTTGGGATCCTCAAGTCCCTCTTAAACATGGATCTCAATATAATATTTGCAATGGGAAGTCTTGGATCTTCAGTGCACCAGAGAGAGGATATTAGGCCAGCACAAAATGTATTTGAATGCAGCTAGCTCTAAAGGAAGCTGCCCAAGAACGTGTCGCTTCACCATTCCTCGTTAATAAGCGTCTCCACAAACTACCTAAATCAAGTTTAGTGTCGGTGCATATTTTCATTCAAGTCAGCAATAAACACATAAAGCTGCTCAACTGATTTATTCCCCCCCTCTTCCCCCAGCCCAATGCTGATACTCATTTTCAAAGAGTACAAAAGTCTCACTTTCATCAAATCCCTCCTATCTGGGCATTCACAATACATCCGGTCACCAGCAATTATCACCGAGGTTTAGAAGAGCAGTTTATCATTTTAATCCTTTGACTGAGGAAAATTAAGTATGTAGTACAGCTGTAAACATCAGTTGTGATTGTGCAGGAGCCTGAGATACAGGAGATGAGCTGGGGTGCAAGAGCACCAGAGAACTACTGTAGTCTCCTTCATTCCACCTTCCTAGCCCAGCTCCCAGAGCCAATATGTTGGAGGAAAGAGGATGGAAATTTTTTAGAATGGGAGTGATCAATGACAAACACTGGTGTTGCGCTCTGAGCTGCACAGGCCTGGGAAGGGATGTGTTAAATCCTAGTTCCCCATCCTCTCCAGCAACACAACCAGAGATAGCCACCTAACACAGTCCTCTCACTCAAACACGCTTATGCACCAATTTTGGATTAGCGAAAATTCTGTTATTAAACATCTATAAGAATTCCTGCCCCGGGGCCTAAAGGGGCAGCCCAGAGAGAAAAGCAGAACATTATTTTGCAAAACAGGGGGTTCACTTCAGGAAGGGAGAAAGCAGCCTGCCCTGTGAGAGGCTCCAAACAAGAGACCTACTCAACTCAAGACATGCACCACCCACCCTTAGCAGGGACAGAAACCATCCCGGCTAGATGGGCATGCTGGGGTGTGTGTGTGGGGGGTGGGGGAAGAGGGTGTTACAAGAGACACTGCCGGGCCCCCGGGGGCCTAGCCCCATGGCACGAGAAGAGAAGGGGGCAGGAGCAGTGAGGGGCTGATGTGCATTACCCTTGATGTGCCCGGATACCAACTAGCGTGTATGCTCCGCTGTCCCCCACACCTCCCCGGAGCGCCTCCGATAACCCCCCTCCAGGTGACACCCCCTGCCCGGGCTGCGGGGCAGACGCATGGCCCCGGGGAGGCTGCTGTACTCACTCGGCGTATCCCGTGGTCCAGGGCAGGCGCTTGGTCTCCTTGTTGAGGATGAGGATGGGCCGGGCGATGTGGTCGGCGGAGCACTCGACCTCGTCCGCAGACAGCCCCAGGAACTCGGGTCTCCCGTAGGGGAAGCGCAGGGGCAAGTCCGAGCCGCTGCCGTGCTCCGAGCCCGAGCTGCCAGCCATGATGCCGCCCATGAAATTGGCCACGGCAGACTTCACCCGAGTGAGCATGTTACTCCCGCCGGCCGCCCCCGCAGCACCCTCCAGCGCGGGGAGCCGGGCGCACCAAGGGCCAGCCCAGCCGGTACGCCGCTCCTCAGGCTGCCCCCGCGACACTTCCGCAATGGAGGAGCTGCATGGAGCGAGCGGCCAGGAAATTCACCAGCAGGGACGAGCGAGGAGCAGCGGCGGCTGTGGAGCGCTGGTTGCAGCAGCAGCAGCAGCAGCAGGTTCCCCCTCCCAGTGCGAGGAGCGCTGAACTAAGCCCAGGAGCAGCGGCGGCTGTGTCATGTGATTTACCCGGGCAGCTTCCTGCTCCTCCTGCTGCAAAAAAACTCCTGGCACAGGCTTGGCAGGGGCAGCAGAGGGGTTGGGGCAGTAGCTACCCCTTCTACCCCTCCCCCGGCAGCAGCAATGCAGGCACGTTAGGTGCACTGAGGAATGTTTTCAGGGGGGGAGGAGTGGTTAGGATCGTGGACAGGTTGGGGTAATCAGAAAGCTGGCAATAAAACAGGTGTGAATTCACGCCCTGCCCGGAGGGCTCTGGGAGCGCACCTTATGACATCAGTGATCCCCCTAAAGTCAGCTTGAATGAAGACATCAAAATGTGGCCCCGGCCAAAGTGATTGTGTGAGTGGGGTTCCCTTTAAGTAAATAAAGAGCCCCGCAATTAGGATTGCATGGTGGAAACAGGGAAATCCTGAGGCAGTGGCTAATTCTGGGGGAGATTAAAAAGAAAAATATTTCCCTATCATGGTAAAACGGTACGTTCACACTTTCCCTCTAACACTGCAATTTTATCTAACTGTGGGTTCAACTTTACAATCAATGTAGTGCAGCTAGTGTTGTGGGATATTTTATTTTTTAATCCTGTGATATTGAAATCAGGGATAAATCTAAAAGTCAAAGGTAGGAAGCTCAGAACTATCCTGACAAAAGGGATACCTTACAAAAGCCGTTGAAGGTCATATTTTAAAAGAATGTTTATTTACAGTATTACAATTTAATTGTATGCATTGTTATACTTCAAGGACTGGTGGCAGTTTGGATCAGAACTGCTGGTGTCTGTTGGGTTACACCATTAGAACCAACTTGTTAAAACATGTGGGTCATATATAGCATGTGCAGTTTAATATTGCCTACATTTGTATAAGGCAGTGGATTATATAATGATAAAGTTCTTCCTCCTTCCCTTATAAAGTTCACCACTGCACATTTTCCTGTTTTAAAAAAAAAAGCTGGACAAAGTAAGTCAAAACTTAGTCATTAACTAAGATCCCAATCCTTCAAAACACTTACATAGGCAAGTAAATGTATGTATGTTTTACAGGACTGGGGTCTAAGACCTTATTTACCTGTAGGCTCTCTTGTCTTAATTTTAACAACAGGTCATGGTGAGTGTTTTAGATAGGAATGATAATTTCTAAACCCCAATAATTATGTCTGTTTCAGAGCCTTTATTTGGAAGCCTGAGGAATTTGAAGGATATTCATTAGTTTTTCATTTCAAAGTTGTTTATTCGAGACATTAATTAAGCCTATTCAGCCAAAGGTAGATTAATGAAGCTAACACTAAGGCCTGGTCCCCACTAAGCCCCCACTTCGGACTAAGGTACGCAAATTCAGCTACGTTAATAACGTAGCTGAATTCGAAGTACCTTAGTCCGAACTTACCGCAGTCCAGACGCGGCAGGAAGGCTCCCCCGTCGATGTCGCGTACTCCTCTCGGCGAGCTGGAGTACCGGCGTCGACGGCGAGCACTTCCGGGATCGATCCGGGATCGATTTATCGCGTCTTAACCAGACGCGATAAATTGATCCCAGAACATCGATTGCCTGCCGCCGGACCCTCCGGTAAGTGAAGACGTACCCTAAGTATGTGATAAGGGCCCCATGAAATACAGAGCCACAAACACCAAATATCCGATATACATGTGTGTTTGTTTAGTACGGTATGGCGCTAGTACTTCACTATTGATATTCTAGGACCTACACATGCAAAAGTATTTGAAATTAGCGCCTCACAGGTTGATAGAAACATGTTGTAAACCTGCCAGTACTACTAATTGTGCATTTCAGGTTTTATCTCCCTGGTCAAGTTGCATAGGTCATCATTTTAAACAAAATGTGAAGAAGAAACAAAGTTCAATAGAGGCCTGTTAAAATTTAAATGTCTCCACTGGGGTGTCACTACTGGCAAAAAAATTATCTAGGGTTGTCCATACTTGACAGAGGAAGACAAGCCCAGGATGTTTGGGGTTCTGTTAAATGTCCTGTATTTTTGACTGTCTTGGTACAATTATCCCTCAGCCAGATCACTCACTATCCTTTTCACTTGCCTGTTAAATGACCTATAATTTTCACTGGATGAACATTGCAGTCCATGTTGCCTCTCTAACCCTTCTAAGAGCCCCTGAACATGCAGAATAGGAAGAGCAAGCAGATGGAACCTTGTAGAACTCCACCCAAGTATCTGTGGGGAAGACGAGCAATCTTGGATCTTTCTGTGAGCAGAACAAAGTCACTAAAGAGCAACTTCACGCATTTCCAGTGTGGCATATCAACAGCACCTTATGATCAACAGTGTCAGAGGCAGCTGACATTTAATATCAGCCCAGATGTCATCTTCAGCCATTACCAGGAAGAGATCATCAGCCAATGCAACCACAATGCAGACTTCGTGCTGTACCCAGTTGGTTCCCAAATTCACAAGGATCAAGGAAATGTGAGGCCTGTAGATACCATAAGAGCTATTTCACCACAACCTTTTCAATAATCTTAACCACTGAGGAAAGATTAGCTACAGGATGAAAATCAGATTGTCAACACTAACATGATTTCTTGAACAAAATCTGTGGGCTTTGGAGCTGTGCTCCAGCTCCGGGCTCCACTCCAAAGCCCTGAATGATTCCTTAAGAGAAGACAGCGAGCCTACTTTTTAAGGGAGGCATTGACAGTCTCCATTAGCACGAGGCCCAGCACCCATACCCCTTTGGCCTTTACTGGCCAAGAAGATCCAGAATCCAGAGCACATCTTGTTGCATGAAATTTCCCCAACAAATCCAGTACTTTGGAGAGCATCACTGGGCAAAATTTCGATAGAGATTATGTAGTATTTGTCCCCTGTGCCCTGATAGGCATCATTTTAAACAAAATGTAAAGAAGAACAAAGGGAAACATAGGCCCTTTAGAATCTGAATGATTTTCTCAACTAGATAACAAGAGATTTCCTCACAGCAGGAGGAACTCCAATCAGACACCAAGTGGAAACAGCCTGGACTAACTACGCTATTTGCCAAACAAAACAAATCTGTGTGCTGACTGAGGTTCTGTGGATGCTATGTTGGAGACAAAGAACCTCGTATTTGCCTCCCACAGAGCCACAGTAATAGTGTAAAAAATGTTTGACACAGGCTGTCAGTTTCAACCCAACATTTCCATAATTGGCGTTCTAGCCATCTTCCCTCTCACATCATCTGCAAATCAAGGTGACTTGACTTTGATCTGTGAATCAGAGGATATCACAGAAGAGGCTGGCACTAATCTATGGCTGAGCCCAGCTGATTGTTGTAAAATGGTAAACATATCTATTGTGTCTCACAGAGTCCCATGGAAATGCTCCAGTTACATTACTACCTGAGAGAAGGCCATTAAAAAATACCTCATTCTTACATAAACGGTGCGCCCCAACATCAAACTGCAGGAGATCATGGTCAGGCCATATTGGAGATATGTTCTATGTGGTCTGGGCATATAGAATAGTATCCTGGCCTGTGATCCAGCTTGCCCAATCCTGGTACCTTTATATGATGATGAGAAAGACCTCAAAAGGTATGGAGATTCAGTTCAGAGAAACATCCAAGTGCCAAGCTGTCTAGCTGTTGCAATTGAAACACGAGTAGTATACTACCATCCTCAACACTTACACTCCCACCATGACAAATGCAGACGATGAGAAAGAAACGTTCTACGGTGATTTAGACAAACTCATAACATCTACAGCAGCATCAAATAAACTGATCATCATGGGAAACTTTAATGCAAGGGTTGTGAGTAATGTGGTAACTGGGCAGCATACCCATTGGACAGCAAAGGACTGGGAAAGAGAATAGCAATGGAACTCTGCTACTCAGTGAGTGCAACAAGCAGCAATTAGCAATCATTAATACTTTTTCCACCTACCAGACAAAAAACCCCAACCCAATATGGATGCACCCAAGATCCAAACAATGCCATCTTATTGACTACATCGTTGTTCTGGGACAAATTCTACAGGATGTACAAATCACTACAGCCATGTGTGGGACAGGCTGCTGGACAAACCATTGCATGATGTGCTCAAAACTCTTACTGATAATACAACCAGTGCATCATAAGTCATCATCTAAACCAATCAGATGGCTCAATGTAAAGCAATTACAAGATGAAGCTACACAAGCACAGCTCTGCAACAACATCACCGTGGCTCTGTCTGACCTTGCAGGATTGACTACTTATGCTAATGTAAATTGTGAGTGGGCAACGCTTCATGATACTGAAGCTCTCATGGCATTCCTGCAGAAATATTCAAGTATGGAGGCGAGACCTTGTTAAGGTAACTGTCTGGACTCTTTCTCAGTATATGGAGAACTGAAGATATACTATATTATATGACTTCAAAGATATCACTATTGTTACCATATACACAACAGGAAAGGTAAAAAGTCCAACTGTGGCAACTATTGCAGTATCTTGTTACTCTCTATCACTGGAAATGTTCCGGCCAGAGTACGCTTTGATTGTCTGCTACGTAACATCACTAATTGTGTGCTATCTGAGTCACAGTGCAGTTTCACACCAAAGCAAGGAATGGCAGACATGATATTTGTAGTTTGTCAGATGCAGGAGAAATACAGAGAACAGCAACAGGACCTTTATGCTGTCTTCATCAACTTGGCTAAAGCATTTGACACCATCAATAGACCTACACTTTTGCAATTCTTATGTAAGTTTGGTTGTCCAGAAAAATTCACTGACATTATGAGGCTGTTTCATGACAGAATGCTCAGAGAAGTCTGTGTAGAGCTATTCTGTCTGACCCATTTCCTGTCGCTAATGGTATTAAAGAAAGTTGCATAATTGGTCCAATCCTGTTCAATCTCTTTTATGTAGCAATTGTTGATGATGCTACAAGAGACCTGAATGCAAGTATCAGGATATTCATAGACTCATAGTTCCTCTGGAAGATTATTCAACCCGCAATAGGCTGCGATCTTCCACAAAAGTCTTTGAGGCAATTGTTCATGGGTTGTTGTATGCTGATGATTGTGCTCTAGAGCAGTGGTTCCCAAACTTGGTTTGCGGCTTGTTCAGGGTAAGCCCCTGGCGGGCCGCGAGACGCTTTGTTTACCTGAGCGTCCGCAGGTACGGCCGCTCGCAGCTCCCAGTGGCTGTGGTTTGCCATTCCCGGCCAATGGGAGCTGTGGGAAGCGGTGGCCCAGCCTGCGCCGCTTCCCGCAGCTCCCATTGGCCGGGAACAGTGAACTGCGGCCACTGAGAGCTGCGAGCGGCCGTATCTGCGGACGCTCAGGTAAACAAAGCGTCTCGCGGCCCGCCAGGGACTTACCCTGAACAAGCCACGAACCAAGTTTGGGAACCACTGCTCTAGTGGCACATCCTACAGAAGAGAGAGAATTGATTATGGATAGATTTGCAGAGTCTGCAGAAAGGTACAAGCTGACAATCAATATGAAAAAGACAGAAGTTGTGTCAGCCTGCACCAGGGAATACCTACACGAAACCAAAAGTCACCATCAGCAACACTGAAAGCTGTTACAGACTTCTGCTATCTTGGCAGCACATGGTTGAATGATGCTGCTATAGACAAGGAACTGACAAGTCGCAGCAATAAAGCCAGTTCATCATTTGGCAGACTATAAGACAGAGTCTGGCAGCAACATGGTATTAAGCTTCAAACCAAGCTAAAAATCTATCAAGCGGTTATGCTGTCCAATTTGTAGTATGGGTGCAAGACCTGGACCTGCTGCAGGCATCATATCAAGCTTCTAGATACGTTCCATTTATGACAGCTGCATGCCATACTCTGCTTCAAATGGCAGGATAAAGTTACCAATAATGAGGTTCTGCAATGTAGTCAGTCCACAAGGATTGAAGCCATGCTTATCGCATCACAGTTATGCTGGTGTTGAGGATGGATGACAGTGAAATGCCAAATAAGTTGCTGTATGGTGAACTTAAAGTGGGCAACTGCATACAAGATGACCAGAAGAAACACTTCAAAGATGTAGTGAAGCATAATTTGAAAAAAGAGCAACATTCATATCGACAGCTGGGAGTCTTCAGATATAGGTAGATCATCCTACCAAACAGCAGCCAATGATGGGGATACTCAGTTGAGATTAACCACCGTATGGATCTTGAAGCACAGAGACTGAGTCGTAAACAGCAGCAGATTGAGCAGGCATAGACTGTAATCCCTTTCTCGATATTGAGCTACATATGCACTCAGTGCAGAAAGGACTGCCACTTGCACATTGGCCTATTTAGCCACACTCGTACTCAAAAGATGTAATACTGTTATCAGTGTCATCTTCAGTCATGAAGAACACTAACCAAAAAATGTACAAAGTGTGCACCAGTATGAAGAGCTGTTACTGAACTGGGTCTGAGAGTATGTCAGAGTAGCTGTTCGGCTATTATGGTGATGGGGTTATACAAGTATCTGTGCGGATAAAGTCATTTTAAGGGACAAATTTTGTCCCGTGAGTTAGTAGACAAAATGAAACCTGTTACTACAAATGACTCTGCTCAGGAGATTCCAGCATCCTCATGAAGTCGTTCTTACTTTTACAAAAGTGTCATGGGATCTTTAATAAGAAGTTTTACATCTCATCTGGGAGACAGAACCTCCAGCAGCATGATGCCCACAGCAACACAGTGAGTCAGCAAGGAAAATGCCATGTATTAAATCATCAGTACCACTTCCTGCAGTACCATAGCTCCCATCCAAACACTGAGCAAGCCCAGCCTTGCTTTGCTTATCAGATATGACAGGTTTGCTGCCAGAGGTGCTATTGTCAGTGCTCTTCTATAAATAGAGCCGGCTTTAAAAATAAATAACCACCAGCAATACTTAGGGGGATATGTTTCCTCATCTGATCCTGACCTCTGTGGCAGCATATTCAGAAGATGAAAAGTTAGAAATGAATTAGTCAATATTAATTTGATACGTGGACTCTGCTGTTGAGAAAGTTCAGGGGTTTGGAGGGTAGAGTTAGTTTTTCTGGCAATGTATATGCCAGTATGATGTTCAGATTGTCTGTGAGCCAAATCTAATCCCTTTACTCACTGAATAGAACCTTACTCCACACATAGTCCTATTATGTCTGCTTGGGATTCTTGAAGACTAAGGTGCTATAAAGGTAGCAGAATCTGGTCCTGTGTGATTTGTCCCCAGGCAAGTATTCAATACAAAAACTACATGAGAACAACGTTATTTAGTTACAAAGTCAAGCACTCAAGTGAGGAAATGCCAGAATAAAGCTTGTATATGCAACCATAATTCAGGGGCTAGGGTACATCTGTTGCCAACCTGCAAGGCAAAGACTGGGCTGGTGTAGCCCAGAGGGGAGTGCTTGAGTGGCTGATGGGTTAGTTGTGGAAGGGAGCGAACCCCCAGCTAGTATAGGCAAGACTCCCCTGTGCCAGAGGCAAGTGGTGACAAGGTGGCTCACAGCCCTGGGTGCCTGAGAAGCATCACCACTATCAAGGAGCCCTTTGTACTCATTTATAAATGGGGTGGATGATTTTCATGATTCTCCAGGCATTTTAAATTTACCTGGAGCCAGAGAATCCCTCTGCAAGTACCAGAAATGGCACTTAATACTGCTGTAAATGTCACCAGAGCGATCTTGCTTCAGCCAGTGTTCTGTTACTTTCTTTTCTGTAGTCTCTCCTTTTTCTCTGCTTGTGGCTATATCTGCTAACAGTGGGATGGAATAGGAATTAGCCTGCTTATGTGCTCTAACTGGCCACTTTTTGTGCTGGACATGGAGCAAAAATGATCAGCTACTTTTTTTATGCTTCTTCGCTCTGCTTTCAGCAAGAGAATATCTTGATAAGCTTTGTGCTACTGACCTCAGTGTATAATGTTGAAAGTAAATACATGTATGGGGTGGGGGCATTCAAGAGGGACGGGGTGGCTCCTGAGATATGCAATGGATTTGTGATGGGGTGGACTGGCCCCGCACTGGAATGGCAGGGATTAAGGCAGCGCTCTTAGCAGCAGAAGCCACACACCCTCGACCCTGCTGGGCATGCTCCAACTGCTGCCGCAGTATAAAAGGGAGCAGCCTAGCTCAGTCCAGGCTGATTGCCAAGGAGAAAGGATGCTTGGTAGAGGCTCCAGCCCAGGAGCCGTTACAGCCCTTACCTATGGGAGCCGAAGAGCCCAAGACGCAGACCAGAGGCCTGCCACCATCAGAACCCCAGGGACCGTCCTGCACTGAGGAGCCTGGAGGCCCCGATGCTCTATGTATCGCTGCTGCAGGAAAGTTGGTAGGAAGTGACCCAGAGAGGGTGAGTGAGTGGTACCTTCCACCCTCATGAGTTCAGCATGTTTCGGTGGGATTCCTCACTGACCCAGTGGCTGATCATTCAGCCAGTGTTAGGGCCCTGGGTAGGGGCCCCAGGTAGGGGCCCCATGGAGTAGAGTGGGCCCAGGCCCCCCTACCGGGGCTGCTTCCCCCCTTGTGATGGCTCCCAGGTACTGGCCACCAGGCCACACAACGCTGCATCCCAGGGCAGTGGTATTGACTCCGGCCACTAGGCCACACTACCCTTCATCCGAGGGTGGTGATATTGACTCCAGCCACTGAAACATTGGGGCACTTAGATCTGGAGTGAAACTTCACAGTGCAAACCCATTTCTAAATAAATGTGAAGAAATATTATCTGCAGAGCAGCAGACAGGTGTAGAGACTACAGGGGCCAAAGTCTGAGGAAAATGACCGAGTATCTGAAAAAGTGGAGGCTCTGGGGGAAAAAAGGTGATTTTCTTATTAGAATGAGACTTATAAGTTTTTGGCCTGGCAGAAGACATAAGTCTTGAGATGGGAATTTGGAGGGGGTCTGGGAGTCAATTTGACAAAAAGATGGAGAAAATGAGGGAGTCTGTTCCAGGTATGAGGAGAGGGAGAAGGATCTATTCCTGCTGTGGCGAGACCGTGACCATGAATCAGAAGTACTAATGATAAACATTCTATGATCTACTATGTAGATACCATTGGGTGAGATTTTCAAAAGTGTCTTAAGAGCAAGGTACCCACATTGCACTGAATTTCAATTGGAGCTGGACATCTAACACCTTTATGTCTTCTGAAAATCCCACCCATTGTGTCTATAAATTTAAGAGATGGAGGTACTGTCTCCTAATTTTTTTTAAATTTAAATAAATACTCCTGGCAAGACAGCCATAATATTTTAAGTCAGCCTGGGCACACAGGGTGCCAAATAAAGGCATATGTTGCAGTCTTTCCCAGATAAAATGCCATTGAAGTAACTGGGGATTTTGCCCAAGTAACAGCTGAAAGATTGGGCCTCATGAACATTTGTAACTGAGTTGTGATTAAGGAGTTTCAAGCCAATTTATGGTGTTGGTCAGTTAAAAATAGTCTTATTTTTTCACTTAATCCCCAGATGTGAATCTTGACCTGCTAGTCTTTTGTAAAGCAGGAGTTTAGGAACTGTTTTCCTCATTTATCTTATCCTTCTGACTGTGCAGAGTCACCAGGCATGGATCAGCGTTCACATCGCACTCCCCATCAGTACCCGGTCTGGGCCGGGGAAGCTAACAATCCAACCAGTGGACCAAATTCGGTGATGAATCCTGGTCATGTGCCACCTGAGGCATGTTGTGCATACACTAAGAAGACGACCAACATACCAATCAGCTTGGCTACAGGTACCCCAAATATATAGGATTTGAGCATTCCATTTTAAATGCACAGATTGCTATGGTATTGAATAATCAGCCCCTAGTGTCTGGTCAATATTAAGAAAAGCAAGAATGTCCCCAAAGCACAGCATAACAAACACATTACATTCCAGGCAAAGGTGAGCATTTAAAATGTATAGGCTCTTACAGAGCTCTTGATGAAAGCAGAGCAGATGAAAGCACTTAAATATTTATTAAGACATGGCTTTAAAAAATTGCTTTATTGACTAGTCTTATGAGCTCTCCTGTACTGGTTCTCCAATAAAGCACTGAGTATATAATTCCTTATTTTACAAACCCTTTCAAAGGTCTCTTGGCATAGAATCTGCTGCTTTTTCTGCAAAGATGTGTATCACTAGTGTGTGCTCTAGGTCCTTTTTGATCTTAGACATGAAACATTTTTTCCTGTTCCTAGTCCTGTATTTCATGGGCTGATCCTCTTTATTTAAGAGTTTATGATGTCCAAACAGGTTTGAACTTATTTATTTATATGCGTTGTTTCTTCATCTTGTTTTTTCAGCTTGACTTTTCCTTATTTTTACTTCCTTATATTTTCTACTGCATGGAAAGTCTGGTTTCTTACAATCTTTTATTTACAGTAGCTTATTTTTATATTTTAAAAAAGCCGCTCTTTCTCCAAGTATGGTTTCAGCTATGTTCCTACTTAAACCCAATAGCACTGAGAACAAAAAGATGCAGCGGTTTAATTTGCCATTTTTTTTCTTGAGTTGAACTGGATCAGTGGTTGCAACTCCGGACTTAATTTTGTATTGCAGTAGCAAAACTGAGGGACTGTCCTATAATGGAATGTTATCAATAGGGCTGGTTGGAAATTTTCTGATGAAATTTAGTTTCCAATGTCCACAGCTCTGTATCAGGGAGTCTGCCAACCTGCAGAGCCCTGGCAAGAGCTGGGTCTGTCAGGGCTAGTAGGCTTCCTGCTCCACGGCTCTAGGGCAGACCCACCAGGGCTTCCATGTTTCCAGGTTCCATGGCTCTGAGGCAGCCTGACATGTGGTCTGTCCTAAGGCTGGAGACCTGTGTGCTTCCAAGGTGTGCAGCTTTGGCCAGACCCAGGCCAGGGCTTTAGGGATTTCTAGGCTCCCTGCTGAGGAGATGGGAAGTATAGAAACACTGGGAGATCCAACTAACTGGAGCTCCAGGCTGGCCAGGAATCTGGAAGCACTGGTGTCACATTGAGGAGAGGGGGCTACATTGGAGCTGCAGACCCTGGGATCCCTGCTAGCTTCTTAGTGAGACCAATATTCTTGTCAGTTTCATGATGTCGTCCCCCCCCCAATACACAGGAATGTCAATTTCACTCAGTAGCTGCTGGTACCAGGAAGCAAATATCATTTTGGAAACAGGATATGGTGGTGTTTTCTAAATGAATATTTTTTCTAGGTTTCTCACTTTGGCAAGACAATTCCAAAATTTTCAGAAGCAGTTCAAACCAAACAGACTTTTTTTTTTTTCCTCCAGATTTTTCATCTCTAGTTATCAATAAGTTAGTTGTGGTCATCCTGAATGTCAAACTGAACTTCTACATTTCACTTTCTAGACTGTTAGAATGCTTGACTGTTTTTGCTGTTGTGCCTTTCCATATTCTTCATGCTGATTTAGGAGGAGTTCTCAGATCACAGTAATTGTGAACTCTACATTACGTGTGCTCCCACAATAGAAGAAAATGAAGAGCCAAATTCTGCACTGATTAGCACCCTGTGGAGATTTCACTGCGAGTCAGTCCGTGCAAAATCTGGACTGGCTAATCAACAAAAAACTCCATTTGCAAAAAAGCACCACTTGCACATCACCTACAGCTCTGCTAGACAAATCACTTCAACAAATGTTGGCTCTAAGCCATCAAACTGCCTTGACAATAAGAAATCTCCACGACCTGTCAGTTTTGCCAGTTAATCACCAGCTGACCTATTTGAAAACCAAATTAACTTTTGACATCTATGCTTTATAAGTTTTCAACTGCTGTGCGATACAACAAGTTAATAGAAGAGACACTTTCTGATGGATAAAATTTTAATTACAAGCTCCTGCTAAATAATGGGAGATCTGGTAAGTATCCTCAGCTACTGAAAATGAAATTCCTTATCTGTTTTAATATATTGTGCTTTAAAAACAAGTCTTCAGTGACTCCCTTATGTGAGTTGTGAATTTTTCTCAATTATATTAAGGAACTAACAGGTAAAAATTTAGAGTGACATTCTCTGGAGCTGAATTTATCCCAGTAACTCCTTAGACTTCAATAGACTTGTGTGCCTCATTGCAGCAGGGCTGAATATGGCCCACTATTTCTGGATATACCCCTTGAAAAGAATTCCCACCATGAGGCAGGGGATGGGCTAGGTAGATTTATAATTTACTTTATCGGGTGTTTTCAGCTACAGGTATGAGGGCAGACCCATACCTGCAGGGCCGGGTCTACCATTTTTGCCGTCCCAAGCAAAAAAAAAAAAAAAAAAAAGCGGCTCGGACTGCCGCCGCCCGAACTGCCGAAGCAGGGGAAGAAAAAAATACAACAAATGCTCGGACTCTGCTGCCCCAAGAATGGACGGAATGCCGCCCCAGGCATGTGCTTGCTCTGCTGGTGCCTGGAGCCGGCCCTGCATACCTGGCATGACCCCCCTTGACGTTAATGAGAGGTGAAGGTACTTGGCTTGCACTCATCACCTTGGAGGTTGATGCTTCTGTGAAAAATAGTGACCAAATGGATTATTAATTATTATTATATATATTGTGTTAGCACCTGGACACCCCTACATCTGCGCTGCTCACCCCTGAACAAATATACACCAAAAGGACTGTCCCTTTCCCAAAATTCAGTATAAAAATATACACCTGCATTGTTTCAGTTTACAGTTTTTGTATCAAAAGGGAGTCACCTACAGTAAGTTACAATTTCATAGGAAGCACAGTGTAAAGAAAGTGGGAAGTGTAAGGTCTACAATTATGAATGATTTAATGGCATGATGAAGTAAAATGACTGTAATTGAACTAAAAGGGCATGTCCATATAGGGTACCTAGGACTAAAGGACCTGATTTTCAGAAGTGCTGAGCACCCAGCTGAAGTCAAAGGGAGCTACAGAGGTTCAGCACTTTTGAAAATCAGGTTCAAAGAGTTACTTAGTGTGATGTTGGGGTGATAATTCACAAACTCAAACGGAGATCAAAGAAAATATTTACATCAGTAAGGGTTACAGTGATCCATGAACCTGAGAAAACAGTTCAAAGCTTCTCCAGCCTAAGACAGGTCTAGATTAACAGCACAGCAAGTATTTAAGATGTTGATAACAAAAGGTCTCCCTGACCTTGTTGGCAGCCAGGTTGATCTAATAGGTTCTCAAGGATGAAACTCTTTTGAAAAGTTTCTCAACTGCATGTGGCACATCTATCACTCATAGCATTTTTTAAAAACCTATTGGAAAAAAATGCAAACAAAATCATGCTCCACATTGATGTTTGTCTCCCTGAGTTCCTCATATAGGATTTTGCAATACAGGACTACATTTCTCTCTATCTTTTCTATAAAGTCCCTGCTGGCATTAAGTAACATTCTGTACCAGCAGCTTTCAGAAGTAGGGACTGAAATTGATTTTCATCATTATAGTATTTCGAGATCCACAGGGTGCGCTTTAACCTAGCTCCCAGATGTGGGCAGTGGCACCAACAACATAGAAGGCAGTAGTAGAAGCTGTTTTTTTTTTAAAAAAGTATTCAGACTGACTTGGCAGATCATAACAAATGCTAGTGATGTAAACAGCAATACCTCTCCCAAATTTTTATATCCAGGCATGAAATGCTGTTATTGCAACATCTGGCCATTTAGGACTTTTTAATTGCCTTTATATTGCACAACTTGATGAGACACTTTCTGGGGTTACCCAGGGCTGTGAGGCACCTTGCTACCATGTGCCCTTAGCATGAGGAAGCCTTGTCTGTGCCCTTCAGGGGGCCAGCTCTCCATGTCCACTGGCTACAGGCAACACAAGCACTCCCCTCTAGGTCTACGCAGGCCCCACTGCCTTTCTACAGGTTAGCAAGAGGCACACTCCTATCCCTGCGCCCTCTGAGCGTCTCCCTGGAGGTCCAAGCTCCTGCTCCAGTAAACACTTGCAGTAATCAGATTTACTGCTTCCAAAGAGGCAGTGCACCACAGCTTACCAGTTCTACCTCAGATCACTGCTCCACTTAACACACACAGCATTGAAATATGTTTATAGTGAAATCAAGTATAAGTTTATTTAACAAAGCAAAGAGATTCAAGTAATAGCAAGCAGTAGCATTGGAAACAAATAGTTACATATAAAATGAATTCATAACACATTCTATAACCTAGTCTTAATTAACAAGATAATCTCATGTCTTGTAGAGTATTGCTCACCTAGAATCCTTGTGGTGTTTTACAGCCAGGCTTTGCTGTGGTCCTTCATTCATGAAAGAAGCTCTGTCAGCTTGCTGTTCGTCTGCTAAGTGAAGGAGCAAGTGTGTTCCCTTGCCTCCCATCCTTTGTCTTCATTCATAACCAGGAGTGCTGTTTTGTTTCTTCCTGTAGATTTTCTCTCTTGTGGATTTTACAACCTTTTGTCAGGCGCTGGGCTTAGACACAAAGGCCTCCAGTGTGAGGCAGACAAAACATAATACACATATGACCAGACAGGGAGAAAAGTATCTGTTACCTTCCACCTGAAAGGAACCGGTCTGAAGCATGTGACCTCTGGTGACTTGCCTTAACTTTAAGAACATCATTTTCTGTATAGGTACATAACTTCTTAAATATTATCTATCCATACATTTCACAATGGTTATGATGATCTGTGGGTTAGTAGCTCTCAGTAGACCTTACCTGCCACCTTTTGGTGAACTATTATGCATATGTCTGACCCAGGGTTCTCTGTAAAACCCTATGCACCCCGTACCCTCTGCCAGTTGGCAACAAGAGGTCCCTGGGTCATATATGAGCATCAGAATGTCCCAGTGATAATGGAGATAGAACTCAGGTTCTATTTCTCTGAGAAAGCAAGTTTGGTTTTCAGAAGTGCTGGACACCGACAGCTTCCATTGACATCAGTGAGATTTGTGGGTGCTCAGCAGTTCTGAAAATAAAGTCATTGATGTTTAGCTGCCTAAATATGAATTTAGGATCTGGATTTAGGCATCTAGGTATGACATATTTGTCTAGATTAAATAGTCACTTTTATAACTCTCATTGACATTATCTCCATTTTTGATAAAATTACAACTGCCATTGGCTTCAGCACCTGAGAAATCCCACCAACGCACCTACCATGCACTGTGTCTTAAACAAAAGGTTTGAAAGAACAATTTCATCTTGTGTCCCTAACCCTGCAGAAATTTACACACGAGTAGCTTTACATATATAATTTCCATCATAGAACAGACCTACTCAGAAAACTGATATTTTCTTTAAGGTAGAGACAAACTCCTCTCCAGTGAGAGTCGCCTTTAGGGCAGGAAGAGGATCATACACAGAAAGATATAGTAAATCTTTCCAGTCTGACTCCCCACCCCCCCATTTGCAGAAGGTAAATGCAATAGTAAAAATAGACAGAAGACAAAATATTACCTTACTTTAAATGTTAAGAAGTGCAGTATTGTATCTTTCATAACGCTCATTAAAGCCATGGGGAGTTCCACACTTAAATACTGATGCGTCAAAGTGACCAAATGATTCATAGTAAAATTTCTATTTGAATTTCAGTTTTATGTGCTGTGTAGTAATAGTGAAGAAGCTGCTGCAAGGCTTACAACCTGTCATTATCCAGTATGGATGGGATGTTCTGTGTAGAGGTTTTAATATACTGCTCATATAAAAACCCCGCATTATGTTTTTGTAGTTGATATATGAAGCCATATCACTCAGTGCCATGTTAGCTCCAGATTTCACTGCTGTGCTCTGAACACAGTCAGTAGGTAACTCTGACAGGGGTGTACAGGTGCCCCTTGGAAGGGAACTCAGAACCCTACTGTACCTCACCCCTTTGATTCTCCTATGAGAAGGCTGCACAAAAGCTCTCTGCTTGGACCACCAATGGACCCCCACACCCCATTGGTGTACTGATACATAATAAAGTACCAATTAATATGATACATTTTGCCTGGGGTCACATACTGTAAAGACAATTGTCCTCAAATTCTTTAAACGATAGAATTCTCAAAGAGAAAGTCCACAGTCTCAAAACCAATCTGCATATGCAAACAAAAGCCATGGCATTTCAACTAATTCTGTCTTCAAGGATTATATATTCAGCGCGCCTGATTCTCCCTACTTACAGTGTTTTAACTCCATTGATATCATTGGAGTTACTCCTGACCTACACAGGTGTAAGCAAGTTTAGAATCAGGCCTAATATTATCTATCCAGCTCTGACTGATGCCCCATGGGTGTAGATCACCAATTAATGAATGTGCTTTGCAGAGGAATTTATTTTAAGTACAGGTTGTAAGTTCAGCGCTACCAACCAGCAGTGCAAGTTACCAGAGTAATCCAAGGAAATAAAAGTGTGCTAAAGACAAGTTTTACTGACACAGTTCTGTTCCCATTAGGGCTGTCGATTAATCACAGTCAACTCACACGATTAACTCAAAAAAATTAACTGCAATTAAAAAAAATAATCATGATTAATCTCACTGTTAAACAATAGAATACCAATTGAAATTTATTAAATATTTCTGGATTTTTTCCCTACATTTTCAAGCCTATTTCCAGTCTGAATTTGTTGAGTTCCACCTTCCAGCCACTGGATCATATTATACCTCTCTCTGCTAGACTGAAGAACCCATTATTTAATATTGTTTCCCATGAAGGTATTTACAGATTAAGTAAATTACCCCTTAACGTTCTCATTGTTAAGCTAAATAGATTGAGCTCTTTGAGTCTTATTCTTGTGGCTCTTCTCTGAACCATCTCCCATTTAACAACATCCTTCTTGAATTGAGGACACCATAACTAGACACAGTATTCCAGCAGCAGTTGCACCAGTGCCAAATATAGAGGTGAAATTACCTCTACTCCTACTTGAGATTTCCCTGTTTATTCATCCAAAGACCAGGATAGCCCTTTTGGCCACAACGTCAGACAGGGAGGTCATGTTCAGCTGATTATCCACCAGTATCCCCAAATCTTTTTCCAGAGTTAAAGCTTCCCAGGATGGAGTTCCCCATTCTGTAAGTATGGCCTCTGTTCTTTGTTCCTAGACCTATACATTAAGACATTTAGCCACATTAAAACAAACAAACACACACACACACACACACAGTTTGCTTGTGCCCACCTTACCAAGCAATCCAGTTCTGTCTATATTAGTATCCTGTCCTCTTCGTTATTTACCACTCCCCTAATTTTTTTTTGTCATCTACAAACTTTATCAGGGATGATTGTATGTTTTCTTCCAGGTCACTGATAAAAAATGTTAAATAGCACAGGGCCAAGACCTGATGCCTATAGAACCCCCCCTAGAAATATACTTGCTCAGTGATGATTCCCCAATTACAATTACATTTTGAGACCCATCAGTTAGTCAGCTTTTAATCCATTAATGTGTGCCAAGTTAATTTTATATCATTCAGTTTTTAAATCAAAATGTTGTGTGGTACTAAGTCAAATGATTTACAAAAAAGTCTAACCACTCTCCGTCATTTAAGATAGTTGTAAGAAGCCATTAAGTTCCTTTATGGAACCAGTAGTGGGCTCAATCAGAGGCACAAAAGCCTAAGCATACCAGTACAGTAGTTAGGAACTAATGATATGGAGAATTAAGACCATTGGCAATGGAAATGTGAACTATTTACTGTGCTACCCCTTTAATGCAACCCATAGCCCTAAGTTATATATCCGTTATTGGACTTTGGCCATTGAATGGGACTGTATTTGCAATAAAGTGAATATTGATGTAACAGCATGCTTACATTGATCAGCATACTTAAAACTTTTTTAGCTATTTTAAAAATAGGCTTCTCTGCCCTCAGCTGAGGTTTGTAATGTGCATCTATAATTCCACATTTCCTCTTTCCTCCCTTTAGACAGCTCATTATATTTTCATGCTTTATCTATACCCTTATGGGTATTAATAATGAAGTTTAACCTTGTGAAAGAAGGATTGTTTCTATTTCAAAGAAGAATGTGTTATGGAACCATTTGATGCAGCAACGATATTGTGTTTGAATATTTATGCTGGACATCACACAGGATACAAATGCAAATTAATATAGTAGAATGGGCTTAGGAAGAATCATTTCTCTCGGTGAATCAGATCTAATCATTTCCTTGCTATCTTGCAGTTGAAACCATTTTATGGACAATACAACTAGGTGAATGACTCACAACGAATGTTTTATCTGACAAATTTAGCCTCTTTCTTTTTGTAGAATTTTTGAGAGCAAAACAATTTCTTCAAATGTATTTGTTGTTTCAGTTCATTGGACAATTTCATTTTGCAAATTGTCTTCCTTTGTGGACTGAACACCAACAGTTCTGAGATTCCAGTATTATCTGTTCAGGCTCTGTTGGTTGGATATGGTTGGTGTTATGTTCATGGAATACACAGAGAAATGTTAGAAAAAAACATCAAACACTCTTGTTGGAAAGTTGCAAAGTATCATTATTTATACTTAGAATCCAGAATGATAATACACAGTAACCAAAGAGAGAGAGCGAGAGCAGGCTGCTCCTTAAGGCAGAGGGGGACAACTCATCGCACATAGTTCTAGGCTGTTTTTTTCCCAGTCTGACTGATTGCACACTTCCCTACAGAGCCCCCTAACCTGCAAGCTGGACCAGGAACCCCCAGCCACCTCCACGCCATGGCCACAGTCTTTATGTGATAGCTTGCAGTTCCAACACAGTCCTCAATACACCACAGTTGGTCAGACAAGTCACATGGTATTGTTTCTGTTCCCTGATCGGATGAATATGCACTTTCTATGCCAATACTTGCATGTGCATATTTAAAATTCTGTTTCAGTTCATATTTTTACCTGCAAATTGAAATTCTCTTTCCATTAGAGCTGGTTAGGAATGGTCAAAGTGATTTTTCAACAGAAAATGCAGTTCTCAAAACTGATTTAGCAGAATTTTTTTTTGTCAGAAAAGTTTAAGTGAAATATCTTGTTTTGGGTTCAACCCAAATTTGGTTTGTTGCAGTGCCTCATGCTTTCATTCTCCTCTTTGGAGCTGCCTCCTTGGCCAGACTACATCTCCTATGATGCACCATGGTCTCTTCTTTGACTAAGCCATGTGACTTCCATAATACATACACGACTGCAGGTGTATCAAAACATTTGGACATTTCCAGATTGAAATTTTCTGCACTTTTCATTCCATGAAAAAAATTATATTTATGTTTCATACTGATTGAGACAAAAACAAACATTGAACTATCAGAATTTCCTGCAGGACAGAAATTCTATCACTCAGCTTTACTTTCCAGATATTCCGGTGCCAGTAAAAATTGGAGTAAAAAGTTAGTAAAAAGAGAAAAAAAAAAAGAGAGAACAAAAAAGGGGACAGAGCCTAGTCAAACAAGCTCATTTTAAAAATTGGCAGCTCTTGTTCTTCATTTCCAAGCATTCCTGTGAAGTGTACCTTCCAAGCTGACACCAACCTTCTTCATATCCTCCTTTAGCAACTCAACCCATCATTTTCTAGGTCTTCCACATGGTCTTAGTCCTATGACTACTAGAGCTTGTACTTCTGACCAATATATCCTGTATCTCGTAGTTTCACATGACCCAGCCACCTCAGTTGATACTCCCTCAGATCTTCCATGATGCGGGCTACCTGCACCACCGCTCGTACAATTTCACTGTGTAGCTCTTGTTTTTACCTGAGCATTCTCATTTCAGCAGTGTGAAGTAGCCAGCCTGAGCCACAGGGCAGCCAAGCCCCGAGCTCCAGGCCACTGGCCTGAGCTGAGCCCCCCACTGCCTTCGGGGGAGAGGAGAAGTGAGGGCGGGGCCACAGCCTGGCTTATGGGAGGCCTAGCCTCCCCTTGGCTTATTATACCGGCTGCCCATGTAAGTCATGGCATGTAAATTAGAAACCCAGGAGATGGAGGAGACAGCAAAATGTGGTTAGCAAGCATGGAAAGAGGTATGCTCAGCATCACAAAGAGAGATAGGAAAACAAACAAATGGAAAGCGCAAACCAAGGAGAAAGATGTTTTTAAAAGTGTGAATAATCTACAATGGAGATGTGATACCTAGCTTCATAAGAAGAAACAACAGCTGATTATATTTAGACAGAAGACAGTAATCGTATTGTGGGCACTACCATGGCAAACAGCAATGAAGATGGAAACATTAATTGATGATCTTTTATAGTCTGATTGCCTACTTGCTATAATTGCCCCAGACCAGGAATGATTGGTAACACAATAGAGAAGCCTTCGTATTATGATAGACTGGATGCATTGACATCCAGAGGAAGACCAGGCATGATTGAGCTATGCAGTCTGATCACCTAGGCAAATCCTATGTAATACAGAAGGAATTCAGGAGTAGAAGACATGGCATATTACATTTACCCAATATGCCAATAAAGAGATGTATTTGGCTGAACAATAAGGTTAAGCAAATAATGATTAGTTGAATTCTCAGATGCTAAAGATGTTTCTCTGCACAGCTTTTCTCCTCATTCATCACTAATGATTAATGCCTCTCACCTATGGAATTCAGACAATCCAGGAAGTTTTTTGGAAAGTGTAGGGGACAATTTCCTGGTGCAAGTGCTGGAGGAACCAACTAGGGGCAGAACTCTTCTAGACATGCTGCTCATAAACCGGGAAGAATTAGTAGGGGAAGCAAAAGTGGATGGGAACCTGGGAGGCAGTGACCATGAGATGGTAGAGTTCAGGATCCTGACACAAGGAAGAAAGGAGAGCAGCAGAATACGGACCCTGGACTTCAGAAAAGCAGACTTTGACTCCCTCAGGGAACTGATGGGCAGGATCCCCATGGAGAACAACATGAGGGGGAAATCAGGAATCATAATACTCAAAAACCAGTGGGAGAACACTTTAACCTGTCTGGCCATTCAATGACAGACCTGCGGGTGGCTATCTTACAACAGAAAAACTTCAAAAACAGACTCCAACGAGAGACTGCTGAGCTGGAATTGATATGCAAACTAGATACAATCAACTCAGGATTGAATAAGGACTGGGAATGGCTGAGCCATTACAAACATTGAATCGATCTCCCCTTGTAAGTATTCTCACACTTCTTATCAAACTGTCTGTACTGGGCTAGCTTGATTATCACTTCAAAAAAATTTTTTTCTCTTACTTAATTGGCCTCTCAGAGTTGGTAAGACAACTCCCACCTGTTTATGCTCTCTGTATGTGTGTATATATATCTCCTCAATATATGTTCCACTCTATATGCATCCGAAGAAGTGGGCAGTAGCCCATGAAAGCTTATGCTCTAATAAATTTGTTAATCTCTAAGGTGCCACAAGTACTCCTGTTCTTTATGAGGGGGAAAGGAGTCCAGGAGAGCTGGCTGTATTTTAAAGAATCCTTATTGAGGTTGCAGGAAAAAAAACATCCCAATGTGTAGAAAGAACAGTAAATATGGCAGGCGACCAGCTTGGCTTAACAGTGAAATCCTTGCTGACCTTAAATGCAAAAAAGAAGCTTACAAGAAGTGGAAGATTTGACAAATGACCAGGGAGGACTATAAAAATATTGCTCAGGAATGCAGGAGTGAAATCAGGAAGGCCAAATCACTCTTTGAGTCGCAGCTAGCAAGAGATGTTAAGAGTAACAAGAAGGGTTTCTTCAGGAATGTTTGCAACAAGAAGAAAGTCAAGGAAAGTGTGGGCCCCTTACTGAATGAGGGAGGCAACCTAGTAACAAAGGATGTGGAAGAAGCTAATGAACTCAATGATATTTTTGCCTCTGTCTTCACAAACAAGGTCAGCTCCCAGACTGCTGCACTGGGCAGCACAGTATGGGGAGAAGGTGACCAGCCCTCTGTGGAGAAAGAAGTGGTTCAGGACTATTTAGAAAAACTCGACAAGCACAAGTCCATGGGGCCGGATGCGCTGCATCCGAGGGTGCTAAAGGAGTTGGCAGATGTGATTGCAGAGCCATTGGCCATTATCTTTGAAAACTCATGGCGATCGGGGGAGGTCCTGGATGACTGGAAAAAGGCTAATGTAGTGCCCATCTTTAAAAAAGGGAAGGAGGAGGATCCAGGGAACTACAGGCCAGTCAGCCTCACCTCAGTCCCTGGAAAAATCATGGAGCAGGTCCTCAAGGAATCAATTCTGAAGCACTTAGAGGAGAGGAAAGTGATCAGGATCAGTCAGCATGGATTCACCAAGGGCAAGTTATGCCTGACTAATCTAATTGCCTTCTATGATGAGATAACTGACTCTGTGGATGAGGGGAAAGCAGTGGATGTGTTATTCCTTGACTTTAGCAAAGCTTTTGATATGGTCTCCTACCGTATTCTTGCCAGCAAGTTAAAGAAGTATGGGGTGGATGAATGGACTATAAGGTGGATAGAAAGCTGGCTAGATTGTCGGGCTCAATGGGTAGTGATCAATGGCTCCATGTCTAGTTGGCAGCCGGTTTCAAGCGGAGTGCCCCAACGGTTGGTCCTGGGGCTGGTTTTGTTCAATATCTTCATTAATGATCTGGAGGATGGCGTGGACTGCATTCTCAGCAAGTTTGCAGATGACACTAAACTGGGAGGAGTGGTAGATACGCTGGAGGGTAGGGATAGGATATAGAGGGACCTAGACAAATTAGAGGATTGGGCCAAAAGAAACCTGATGAGGTTCAACAAGGACAAGTGCAGAGTCCTGCACTTAGGACGGAAGAATCCCATGCACTGTTACAGACTAGGGACCGAATGGCTAGGAAGCAGTTCTGCAGAAAAGGATCTAGGGGTTACAGTGGATGAGAAGCTGGATATGAGTCGACAGTGTGCCCTTGTTGCCAAGAAGGCTAACGGCATTTTGGGCTGTATAAGTAGGGGCATTGCCAGCAGATCGAAGGATGTGATCATTCCCCTCTATTCGACATTGGTGAGGCCTCATCTGGAGTACTGTGTCCAGCTTTGGGCCCCACACTACAAGAAGGATGTGGAAAAATTGGAAAGAATTCAGCGGAGGGCAACAAAAATGATTAGGGGGCTGGAGCACACGACTTATGAGGAGAGGCTGAGAGAACTGGGATTGTTTAGTCTGCAGAAGAGAAGAATGAGGGGGGATTTGATAGCTGCTTTCAACTACCTGAAAGAGGGTTCCAAAGAGGATGGATCTAGACTGTTCTCAGTGG
Organism: Chrysemys picta bellii; assembly: GCF_011386835.1. Taxonomy (NCBI): domain Eukaryota; kingdom Metazoa; phylum Chordata; order Testudines; family Emydidae; genus Chrysemys; species Chrysemys picta. Next base: position 62,125,989 of record NC_088791.1, read on the forward strand.
TACCTGATGACAGAACAAGGAGTAATGGTCTCAAGTTGCAGTTGGGGAGGTTTAGGTTGGATATTAGGAAAAACTTTTTAGCTAGGAGGGTGGTGAAGCACTGGAATGGGTTACCTAGGGAGGTGGTGGAATCTCCTTCCTTAGAGGTCAGGCTTGACAAAGCCCTGGCTGGGATGATTTAGTTGGGAATTGGTCCTGCTTTGAGATGACCTCCTGAGGTCCTTTCCAACCCTGATATTCTATTAATTCAGAAATGGTCCAGTGTTGTTGCTGGAGGCTCCAGGACTAAGCACCTCTCAAGCAGGCTCTGTCTGCCCCTCACTATGACAACAGAGAAGTCCTGCAAGCATATCCAGGAGGTGCTATAGGCAGCTCTTCAGGATCCTCAGAGAGCAAGCTATGCCCTGTGCTGTAAGCCCCTGATCCCTGTACTTCAAGAAGATGGGGTGTCAGGTTTCCCTCCCCACTCTGAACTCTGGGGTACAGATGTGGGGACGCGCATGAAAAAACCCTAAGCTTATTTCTACCAGCTTAGGTTTAAAGCTTCCTTCCTTGCCCTTGGTATTGCTGCCACCACCAAGTGATTTAAACAAACATTCAGGGAGAGCCACTTGGAGCCCTATATCCCCCAAAATATCCCCCCCAAGCCACTACACCCCCTTTCCTGGGGAGGCTTGAGAATAATATCCTAACCAATTTGTTACAAAGTGAGCACAGATCAAACCCCCTGGGTCACTGAAAAACAATCAGGTTCTTAAAAGAAGTTTATTTAAAAAAAAAAAAGATTAAAGAATCATCCCTGTAAAATCAGGATGGAAGGTAACTTACAGGGTAACAAAAGATTCAAAACACAGAGGATTTCCCCTCTAGGCAAAACTTTAAAGTTACAGAACCAGGGATAAACCTCCCACTTAGCACAGGGAAAATTCACAAGCTAAAACTGAAGATAATCTAACGCATTTCCTTGCTATTACTTACTATTTCTGTAATATTAGATGCTTAGTTCAGATATGGCTTAGGGAGATGTATTTTCCCTGCCCTGGTTCCTCGCTGACCCGGAGAGAACAAAGGAACACAAAACAAAAACCTTCCTCCACAGATTTGAAAGTATCTTCTCCCCTTATTGGTCCTTTTGGTCAGGTGCCAACCAGGTTATCTGAGCTTCTTAACCCTTTACAGGTAAAGGATGGATTAACCCTGTACAGGGTAAGGAGTGATTTTATGCTACCCTTAGCTGTATGTTTATGACATGGGGCTTGAGGAAGCAAGCCATGCCCCACTGCCACTGGCTGTTGACCCTCACTCTACCAGGGAATGAGGCTTTGAGTTGGACAGGCATGTACGCTCTCAACCCCCACCCAAAACTACAACTGCACTGTGGGAGGCTCAACCAGTAATGTGAGAGGTTCCCCCATCCATGGAAATCCTCACAGCCTGCTCAGGTGAGTCTTGCAAACTCCAGAGACTCCTGGTCGCAAAAAGGCAAAACCAAATGTCTCCTTTGGAAGGCAGCAATACATATTGTTAAAAAAGCAAGTGGTGTCAAAATCAGGGTTTAAATCCTTTCTCCTTTGCCTTCCCACACTGGGAGAGAGTTTCTGGGACTTTTCTCCTCACAGAAGCTCCCTCACAGCACTCTGTATCAGGCTCACTGCCCCTCCCCCACCCTGCAGCATGTCTGGCTATTCAGACAAGCCTGTCCCATTGTGATGTCCTGTCTCAGACTGAAGTGTAATGGAAATTGTGCCTCTCTGGTTTTCAGCCCACAGATCCCCTCTCTGCCACGTCAAGGGGCTCAGAGTCTGATGTGTGGGAAGGGGTCTCCCTCTATGCTCTCCCCCGCTTCAGAGGCTGGCTCGACACTAAAGTGTAAGGAGCGCTTCAAGTAGTCTGTGCCCAGAAGAGGCACGTAAGGACTCCATTCCCCATGGAGCTGCACCATCATGAGATTACTGGGAGATAAGTGAGAAATCCCTTCCTGTGTTCCAAACAACTCCTGTTTTACTGAGTAAAGCCCTGAGTCTCCTAAATGACTCAGATAGGCACTAGCCAACCTGGGGAAACAGACAGGAATCCTTTCTGGTTCCTACCTAGCAGACTATTCCCACAATACAAATATTTTTGCCAGTTCCCCTAATTAGCTGGGGTGTTCTGAGGCCAGGATGAACAGCATGCTAGCTCCCTCCTGTGAACGGTCAGGGGAAGTACTGCATATGCACTATCAAAAAAGAGTTACATTAAAATGTTTAGATAGATAGATATAACTAAAGGGATTTCAGACATTTTGGGAACATAATGTTGGTGTGGCAGTAGCATCACCAATGAAAGACAGTCACATCGTCAGAAGGCAACTTCCTTTCAAAAGATCCTGACACACTACACAGAAATTTCAAAGCCTCAACTGTAGCTCTCAGACCAAATGTTTTTCCTGTGCTTAGTCAGGAAAATCTACTAGGAGACAAACAACTGTCTCATTGACTAGGGGTATGTTCACTTGGAATGGGAGCTCTTGGGTTCTATTTTTGTCAAATCCTTGGTGGGACTTATGACGAAAGCAATGACTTCTAAGTTGGTGGCTATAATGAAACTGTGTTACACCCATGAATAGCAATCTTTCCATCCTAAACAGATACCTTGGGCATCCAAATTTACAACTGAATAGCTGTCTGGGAAAATATTAGATAAATTAACAGCGGAGACAGCAGAGAGGCCTCAACCCTAACTAGCAAAGCCCGCAGAGCAATCTGTTGATCAACACCATCACCATAGGTATTCAAGAAGGGACTATTCCTCTAGCAGAGGAAAAAGTCTGGAGCAGAAGCTCCCAACAAAACTTGGATATAAATTTTCTTCCAACATCAGTAAAATCCTTAGAACGACGAAAACAAAATGGAACATTTGTGTAGGAGAACTCACAAGATTCTTCTTTTTGATCTACCTTCTGAACCCAAAAATGGCGGTTAGTAGTCACAGCAAGGCTCAGATCACAAGATGTGCATCTATACCAGGGGTAGGCAACCTATGGCACGCGTGCTGAAGGCGGCACACGAGCTGATTTTCAGTGGCACTCACACTGCCCAGGTCCTGGCCACCGGTCCAGGGGGCTCTGCATTTTAATTTAATTTTAAATGAAGCTTCTAAAAAATTTTAAAAACTGTATTTACTTTACATACAATAGTTTAGTTATATATTATAGACTTCTAGAAAGAGACCTTCTAAAAACGTTTAAATGTATTACTGGCACGCAAAACCTTAAATTAGAGTGAATAAATGAAGACTCAGCACACCACTTCTGAAAGGTTGCTGACCCGGTCTATACCCATTCATGGGCAACATGCCAATCAGTGCCCAGTTCAGAAAAGCAGACCCACTCATACTTGCCAGCTGCTGGAAAGGATTCATTCCCACCAGTTTAAAATCAAGACCCTTTAGAACACAATACACAGAAGTATATCCATGGGTCAAAACAGATATAGCTCAGGTGGACATAATTTTACCACAATGGTAAAGATTTGCAAAGATCCAAAACTTCACGGTGTCAGCCATTTCCTGGCACCGATCATATGTTGCCAGTTATCTCCAGCAGATAGGTTTTCCATGCAGGTGCATCAGTGAATCCTGAATGGGATTTCTCAAACTGCACCTCCACAAATACATCCATTCACTAGCTACAAAGCAAAATTATGAGTTATTCCCAGATCACATATGAATGTTTCTCCATTGCCAAATAAAGTACAAACTATATACTGACAAAGCAATTTTTGCTTAGGGCCTTGCATATCCATTATGGAAGCAAGCCTTGCAGGGTGAGGACCTTACCTGGAAGACAAGTTTCCAAAAGCTCAGAGTACACATCCTTTTATTTCACTTTGACATCCCTATCAGTGGCATGTCTGAACAAAAACATATACAGACATGGCCACATGGGTTCACACCAGTGTGCCACTGCATCCAATACCAACTGCATTAGAAGAAGGATCAAGACATCATGTAGTGGGAAGTTATGGTGCTTACAGGGGAAATTTCCTCCTACTTCCCACCAGAAGTTGACTCATGATTGATCATGAGTGCTTATATCTCTTCCAAAACTAGGGAGAAACCACAGGCCACAGCTTCTCTGTGGCAATGGAAAGCATGTCCTAGACAGAGAAGAACCTGCTGTTTCAAAGATAGTTTGAATAAAGGATGCAGACAATAGGAAAAGGAAGAGTTGAAATCCTCCTCCTAGTCCCCTGCTAGCTCAGAAGATAATTGACATTTGACAGGGCAGCCGTAGAACCTTCATTGCACCTGCAAAAAAAACCATCAGACCTTTTATTCATAGTTTCCAAGTTCAGAAGGGACCATTGTGATAATCTAGCCTAACCTCCTATATAAGATAGGCCACACAACTTCCCCAAAATAATGCCTAGAGCATAGCTTTCAGAAAAACATCCAATCCTGATTTCAAAATTGCCAATGATGAAGAATCCACCATGGCCATTGGTCAGTTGTTCCAGTGGTTAATTACCCTTACTGTTTAAAATCTACACCATTTCCAGCCTGAATTTATCTAGCTTCAACTTCCTGACATTGGATCATGTTATACTTTTCTCTGCTACACCGAAGAGCCCATTATCAAATATTTTTTCCCCATGTAGGTACTCAGGGGTAGTGGGTATCATAGGCAGGGGGAGGCCATGCCTCCCCAAAGAGCCTAGCGTGGCCCTGCCTATGTTCCACCAGCCTCCCCCCCTCCCCTGCCTGCTGCTCCCTTCTGTGGCTGAGAGGCTGGGGCAGGCAAGATGGGACCCGTAGTGCGCAAGACCATGCCACGCCACCTATCCTCCCAGCACTGGGACCACGCTGGGCCCAGGGGTGCTCCGGCAGCGCTGCCTGCCTAGCAGTGAGACCATGCTGGGGCTGGGGGCAATCTGGCGGTGCCGCCTGCCTGCCTAGCACTGAGACCACGCTGGGGCCGGGGGTGCTCCAGCAGCACCACCCAGTGCTAGAACCACGCTGGGGCCGGGGGTGCTCCAGCAGCACTGCCTGCCCACCCCCACAGCGCTGGGCCCGAGGGCTCCAGCCGCGTCGCCCGCCCACCCAGCATTGGGGCTGGGTGCATGCAGAGGGGCCAGTGGCCACAGGGGGGCAGTGTGCTCCGAGCTCCAGTGGGGAAGTAGAAGGGCGGGGCATCAGGCAGAGAGGGAGGGGCCGGGGAATAGCCTCCTCCAAGGGCACCTGCACCCGCTGCCCATATAGGTACTTATAGACTGCCATCAAGTCACCCCTTAACCTTTTCTTTGTTAAACAGATAGATTCAAGGAGCTCAATCGGTATAATGCATGTTTTCTAATCCTTTAATCATTCTTGTGGCACTTCTCTGAAACCTTTCCAATTTATCAATATCCTTCTTGAATTGCAAACAGCAGAACTGGACACAGTGTTCCAGCAGCAGTTACACCATTGCCAAATACAAAGGTAAAAATCATCTCTCTACTCCTGCTCAAGAATCCTGTTTATGCATCCAAGGGTCTTATTAGCCCTTTTGGCCACAGCATCATACTTTTGGTCATGTTCAGCTGATTAGCCACCACAACCCCCAAATCTTTTTTCAGAATTACTGCTTCCCAGAATACAATCTCCTCTCTTATAAGTATGGACACTATTATTTGTTCCTAGATGTATACATTTGTATCTGTGACCTGTCCTCTTCATTATTTACCACTCCCCCAATTTTTGTCTCATCAGCAAACTTTATTAATGATGATTTTGTTTTCTTCCAGGTCATTAATAAAAATGTTAAATAGAGCCAAGAATAGATCCCTGCAGAACCCATTAGGAACACACCCATTCAATGATAATTCCCCATTTACAATTACATTTTTAGTATCCAAACATAAATGATCAGTTAGTCAGCTTTTTAATCCATTTAATGTTGCCATCTCCATTTTATGTCATGCTAGTGTTTTTTAATCAAAATCCCATGTGGTTCCAAGCCAAATACCTTACAGAAATCTAAGTCTATTACATCAACACTATTACTTTTTTATTATATTAAAGTTTGGTTGATAAAGGTATCAGATTAGTTTGACAGGATCTATTTTCCATAAACCCATGCTGTTAGGATAATAAAAATAATTTTTTTTATGCCGCCTTTAATTTTTTTTTTTTGTTAATCAAATCCCGTATCAGTTCCTCCATTATCTTGCCTGGGATTAATGTCAAACTGACAGGCCCTGTAATTATCTATGTCATCCCATTTACCTTTTTTACCTTGAAGCAGGGACTCCTTCATCTGGAACTGAACGATCTACAGTTTATAGCCTGGCATTGGAAGAGAAATATAGTTCAATAGGGTTTCTCCAAAACTCTCATCAATATATTCTGTTTATCTAGACCAAGGGTCGGCAACCTATGGCACACCTGCCCAAGGCGGCACGCAAGCTGATTTTCAGTGGCACTCACACTGCCTGGGGCCTGGCCACTGGTCCGGGGGGCTCTGCACTTTAATTTAATTTTAAATGAAGCTTCTTAAACATTTTAAAAACCTTATTTACTTTACATACAACAATAGTTTAGTTATATATTATAGACTTATAGAAAGAGACCTTCTAAAAACGTTAAAATGTATTAGTGGCATACAAAACCTTAAATCAGAGTGAATAAATGAAGACTCGGCACAACACTTCTGAAAGGTTGCCGACCCCTGATCTAGACAGTAGTCAACGAGAAATTTTCCGTCATTGATCAGGTCAAATTATATTTCTAGTGTGAAGGGAAACAAAAAGTTCCTTGGGGCAGGAACCATTTCTTTATTTATACAATGCCCAACACAATGGGGTCTTGGACTCCAGATGTTACTGTAATACAAGTTGTTATTATAACTGAAACGTTCTGGTGAGCTCAGCTTCACTAGAGTTTTTCCAAGATGCTCAACTGGAGTCTTACAACTAAGCACCATAGAAAAGTAAGTAACACCTCCAGCAGCATTCTTTAGGTGGGTATATAAGACTCCCCAGCTGAGTATCAACAAAATGTCAAGATTATTCTTAATGGCAGATTGGACAAGACTCCGGTTTGCCTTTCTAGTTACCATTGCCTCCAAAAGAAAGGGGGTTGGAATTAGTTTCTCTGTCCATAGAAGACCCTACTGTGGTCATGAGTAAAGTTATTCTTATAGCTCCAGAAACCTGTCCATTGAAGGTAAGTTCTTCTTTCCCCAAATAACTGGGAAATAGTTCTCCTTTCATATGATTCCAATTCTCGGCATGCCTTTAGAAGGTTGTGGCATAAATGGGCATACCTGGAATTCTAAAGATATATCTCAAGCATATGACGCACACACCCCAATTGTTCCTGTTCATTTCTTTCTATCCAAATGCCAGGGCATTTGGGTTCCAAAGTTGCTGCAGGCAAGATGTAAAAATCCTGCATCAGTTGGCATGCTAGGCATCTGGGCTACTATTTATGAAGAAGGAGTTAAGGTCCTACTGGCATTTTGGGGAAAAGTGTATGCGCCTCATCTGAGGAAGATTTGCAAAGTAGGTTTCCATTCCTCTACTGAGGCATCCATTGATAGGAAGGAATTGCTGGGCTGGTTTCCATATAATTTCTTTAAATGACAAAGCTATATGCAGGGGAAATTCTATTTCTGTCTATTACTCTAATAATTATTCTGCTTCTCTCACTATTTCTGTGATTCACTGCTCACTATTTCCCATTAGTAATGAATGAGAGGAGAAGCTGTGCAGCAGAATGAGAAATTTCTTACCTGATCATTGTGAGTGGGCAGTCAGGCCTAATGGCTAAAACAGGAGTGAGGCCTAGTGGTTGGAGCCAGAGTCAGCAGCTCAGAAGCAGAGCTGAGGGTCAGAGACAGACTCAAGAACCAGAAGTTGAGCCAGGGGTGAGATCCGGAGTTGGGAATAAGCAGGGAAGCAGGATTGGAGCAGGACAGGAGCAAGGCCTGCACAGTAGTAGTTGCAGTTGCAGGAATAAATCAGGGACCTGCTGCTGAACTTAAAAGCAGGCCTGCTGGTTCTCTTCAGCCAATCAGGCAGGCTGGCCATTCAGACAGTCCTACTGCAACCTAGCTAAATTCATTAATTTGTCTTGAAGCTGGGTTGGCTAGTCCTCAATCTCAGCTGAAAGGAGCTCCCTCCTGACAATCATTTTCTGTATGTTAGTAGTTTCATTCAATCCACCCTGGAATAGAATTTATAACAATTGAAACTTTCTCTTCAAGAAGACTTGAACATATAACTTCCTTAAGGTTATTTGCAAATTGTATCAAGCTGTCATCTCAATGCCGATAACTGCCACTTTGGAAGAACTTTTCTGGTGGCCTGAGCTGAAGGGTGTGGCTTAATTCTGGAGCCTCCAGCACAAACACTGGACGGCCTCTGAATTCCACAGGTGGGAGATAGTACTCATTAGTGCTAAATGATGAGAGACATTGCTAAGAAATAGCCATCAGATAAGAAATGTCTCCTACGCATGTATTTAGGCAATTAACTGTCAACTGGTAGATAAGAGTTGGATGAGTAGGTATATAAAAAAGTGCTAGACAAAAAGACTAAGGCCTTGTCTACACTACGAGAGTAGTTCGATTTTACTTGCATCGAATTTTTGGAATCGATATTGCAAAGTCGAACGTGTGTGTCCACACTAAGGACAATAATTCGACTTTGTGCGTCCACACTAACGGTGAAAGCGTCGACATTCGAAGCGGTGCGCTGTGGTCAGCTATCCCACAGTTCCCGCAGTCCCCTCTGCCCATTGGAATTCTGGGTGTAGCCGGCAATGCCTTCTGGGTAACAAAATGAGTCGAGGGTGCTTTTGGGTAACTGTCGTCATCCGTCCATCACTCCCGCCCTCCCTCCCTGAAAGCGCCGGCGGGAAATCAGTTCGCGCACTTTTCCAGTCATTGACAGCGCGGACGCCACAGCACTGCGAGCATGGAGCACGCTGCGACCATTGCTGTAGTTGTGGCCGCTCTCAACGCCTCGCAGCTTATCATAAAGGTTTCCCTGAGGCAGATGCAGAAAAGTCAGGCGAGGAGGCTACGGCACCGCGGTGATGTCCTGAAGTCTGAGAGTAGCACAGACCTCTCAGAAAGCAGGGGACCCAGCGCCGAGGACATCACGGTGGCAATGGGTCATGTTGATGCCGTGGAACGGCGATTCTGGGCACGGGAAACAAGCACTGAGTGGTGGGACCGCATAGTGCTGCAGGTCTGGGATGAATCCCAGTGGCTGCAAAACTTTCGCATGCGGAAGGGAACTTTCCTGGAACTTTGTGAGTTGCTGTCTCCTGCCCTGAAGCGCAGTGACACCCGCTTGCGAGCTGCACTGAGTGTACAGAAGCGAGTGGCCATAGCCCTCTGGAAGCTTGCAACGCCAGACAGCTACCGGTCAGTTGCGAACCAGTTTGGGGTGGGCAAATCTACCGTGGGGGTTGTTGTGATGCAAGTAGCGAAGGCAATCGTTGATGTACTGCTGCCAAAGGTAGTGACCCTGGGAAACGTGGAGGCGATCATAGATGGCTTCGCAGCGATGGGATTCCCAAACTGCGGTGGGGCCATAGATGGAACTCACATCCCTATCCTGGCACCGGACCACCAGGCCACCCAGTACATTAGCCGAAAGGGATACTTTTCCATGGTGCTGCAAGCACTGGTGGACCACAGGGGACGTTTTACCCACATCAACGTAGGATGGCCGGGCAAGGTTCATGACGCTCGTGTTTTCAGGAACTCTGGTCTGTTTAGACGGCTGCAGCAAGGTATTTACTTCCCGGACCACAAAATAACTGTTGGGGATGTGGAGATGCCTATAGTCATCCTCGGGGACCCAGCCTACCCGCTAATGCCCTGGCTCATGAAGCCCTATACTGGCGCCCTGGACACTGAAAAAGAACTCTTCAACTACCGGCTGAGCAAGTGCAGAATGGTGGTGGAGTGTGCTTTTGGCCGTCTCAAGGGGAGATGGAGAAGCTTACTGACTCGCTGTGATCTCAGCGAAACCAATATCCCCATTGTTATAGCAGCTTGCTGTGTGCTCCACAATCTCTGTGAGAGCAAGGGGGAGACCTTTATGGCGGGGTGGGAGGTTGAGGAAAATAGCCTGGCTGCTGATTACTCACAGCCAGACAGCCGGGCGATTAGAAGAGACCAGCGGGACGCGCTGTGCATCCGGGAGGCTTTGAAAGCAAAGTTCCTGAGTGAGCAGGGTAACCTGTGACTTTAAAGTTTGTGTACTGAGAAGCTAAACCTGCCCCCGTTTCTTTACCCAGTTAATGTTGACTATCCTATCCAGTTACATACCCCCTTCACCCCCCTTCCAACACACGTTTCGAAATAAAAATAGTTCTACTTTGTTAAAGCACGCCGTTTTCTTTAATACTGTTTTCGCGGGAATTTTTTAAAACTGGGACGCAGACTGTGGTGCGGAGCGGGTGTAGTGTAGTGACGCGAATGCAGCTTCTAAACTCAAGGATTGACAGGCTCCGCTGCGGTGGGATGGTTGTTTCAACGGAGCCTGTCACCCCTCCTGATCGGGACTGTGTGTATGGGGGGTCTATGTGACTTTGTGGCAGGGGGAGGACGGTTACAGATCCCCTGCTGTGTGGCTCTGTGATCCTGCCTAAGGACCGGCGCTTAAGATCTGTAACTGCCCTCCCCCTCCACAAAGTCACAGAGCAACCCCCCCCCCCAACATAACATGAAAACAACCTCCCAGACTAACCAGGGTAACTAGTCACTGCATCACTGCACTGTGTATGTGCCCTGCTGCTGTGCCTGTCCCCGACTATGTACCCTGCCAAAGGTGACTGTCCTGTCCAATTACCAACCCCCTTTCCCCTCCTCCTCCAAAAGAACATGATTGAAACAGTAGTTAACAGAAACGTATTTTTTATTATCAACTACACATGGCATTGGGAGGTGAAACTTGGACGGGGGCTTGTGTCAGGCGGGAAGGAAAGAACTTTTCAAATTTTGGGAAATGAGAGCCTTCTGCTACTAGAGCTCTCTGCAGGGGTGGAGTGAGAGTTAGCAGGGACTCTGCCGCCTCTCCTTCTTTGCACTTTGGGTGAGGTGGGTATGGGACTTGGTGGCGGGGGAGGGCGGTTAGAGATGGACTGCAGCGGGGCTCTGTCCTCCTGCCTCCGTTCCTGCAGAACATCCACAAGGCGCCGGAGCGTGTCCGTTTGCTCCCTCAGTAGTCCAAGCAGCGTTTGAGTCGCCTGCTGGTCTTCCTGCCGCCACCTCTCCTCCCGATCCATGTTGGCTTGGTGCATTCGGGTCAAGTTCTCCCGCCACTGGGTCTGCTGTGCTGCCTGGGCTTGGGAACAGGCCATAAGCTCAGAGAACATGTCCTCCCGTGTCCTCTTCTTCCTACGCCTAATCCGCGCTAGCCTCTGGGAGTGTGATTCCAGGCTAGGTTGTGAGACAGTCGCAGATGTGGCTGTGGGAATGGGAAAAAGGGAGTAAATTCCTCAGAAAGATAAATGTAGTTGTGAACAAAGAACATAGTCTTTCTCTGTGAACAAGACCGTGCACAGCACCTATCACATGCGCACTCAGCACAAGGTCGAATTCTCGGCCTTCGCATTCAGTGCCTGGGGTCTTGCACAGCACATTTGAGAAGCGGGGCAGGACAACGGAATTTCTGTTGCAGGCAGACATGGTAAGCCGTACACTTGTGGCAGTTTAAAACTTTTATATTACCACTGGCCTCATTTCCCATTTAAAGCAATGTCAGTTCCTGCTGCCAGCAATCCGGCAAGCGGGAACTCTGCCCCTGTCCCACCCCCTCGCGGCTGTCCCCGGGAACGATCCCTTTCGGCTGCCCCTCTCCCGCCTCCACCGCGTGGCTACAAACCAGCGGTTACAGTTCGGTAAAGGAACGTGAAAGCAGTCCCAACACTAACATTCCCCTACCTAATTCAAAGCAGGTCACCATGGGCGACATCACCCTGATGAGGATCTCTGAGAGCGACAGACAAAGAATGCTCCGGGAAAGCCTCCAAAGACCAGGGCCGTATGCCGCCCTGCTGTGCAGAGCAATGATTCCCGAGTACTTGATAGTCTCGTGGCGCGGCAACGTGTTGTACTTCGGAGGACCCAATAAGGCCGCTCTCCCCAGGAACCTCATGCAACGGCTTTCAAATTACCTCCAGGAGAGCTTCATCGAGATGTCCCAGGAGGATTACTGCTCTATCCCCGGACATATAGACCGCATTTTACTGTAGCTGCAGTAGCAGGGAATAAACAGTAGAGCGGCTTGTGCAGGACAATCACTGAAAACCGGACATTGCTAGATTTTTTTTCAAAACTTGCACTGCCCATGACTAAACCGTTAAGCGCCTAGGGCACACTAATCATGAACAACCCATTCTTTTAATTGTTAATATTCCTGTTTTGTTAAAAATAAATGTTTAGATGTTTACAACACTTACTGGCTGATCCTTCCCCAGATTCTGTGTCCGGGGTAACGGCTGGGGACGCTTCGTAGGGGATCTCTGTAAGGGTGATGAAGAGATCCTGGCTGTCGGGGAAATCAGCGTTGTGAGCGCTGCCGACTGCCTCGCCCTCCTCATCTCCTTCCTCATCTTCCCTGTCCCCTAACATGTCCGAGGAACCGGCCGTGGACACTATCCCATCCTCAGAGTCCACGGTCACTGGTGGGGTAGTGGTGGCGGCCGCACCGAGGATGGAATGCAGTGCCTCGTAGAAACGGGATGTCTGGGGATGGGATTCGGAGCGTCCGTTTGCCTCTTTGGTCTTCTGGTAGCCTTGTCTCAGCTCCTTGATTTTCACGCGGCACTGCGTTGCATCCCGGCTGTATCCTCTCTCTGCCATGGCTTTAGAGATCTTCTCGTAGATCTTTGCATTCCTTCTTTTGGATCGCAGCTCAGAAAGCACGGACTCATCGCCCCACCCAGCGATGAGATCCAAGACTTCCCGATCAGTCCATGCTGGGGCCCTCTTTCTATTCACAGACTGCACGGCCATCACTGCTGGAGAGCTCTGCATCGTTGCCAGTGCTGCTGTGCTCGCCACGATGTCCAGACAGGAAATGAAATTCAAACTGGCCAGACAGGAAAAGGAATTCCAATTCAAATTTTCCCGGGGCTTTTCCTGTGTGGCTGGTCAGAGCATCCGAGCTCGCACTGCTGTCCAGAGCGTCAACAGAGTGGTGCACTGTGGGATAGCTCCCGGAGCTATTAGCGTCGATTTCCATCCACACCTAGCCTAATTCGACATGGCCATGTCGAATTTAGCGCTACTCCCCTCGTCGGGGAGGAGTACAGAAGTCGAATTAAAGAGACCTCTATGTCGAACTAAATAGCATCGCAGTGTGGACGGGTGCAGGGTTAATTCGATGTAACGGCGCTAACTTCGACATAAACGCCTAGTGTAGACCAGGCCTAAGAAAGCAAATATTGTCACCTTGCAGGAAATACCTACCATAAAGAGTGCAAGGAGATGTTTAACAAAGTAGTAGAATGATAGCCTTCAATCCTGCAAAACATTTGTGCACATGAGCTACATTACACATGGGCTGATGATACTCAATCAGTCTTTCAGTGGGACTGTTCCCATACCTAAGGTTACCATGTTTGTTAGTGTTGCCAGGTATCAGATTGAGGTACTGGAGAACAGGATTGTAAAAGAATATTAGAAAACAGAGCTTGAAGACAGATTCCTCTTTGTAAAACTGAAATGGAAAGCGGACTACCGCTATACAACTATATTCTCTTCCTGGAGCACAAAGGGAGTAAATATTACAGGGGCAGATTTTCTAGTCAGAAATAGTAACTCCCTTTTCCTGCTGGCTTCTCTCTACCAATCAGGTGTTGCCTTTCTCATAGGCCACTGTTCTGCTCTAAGCAGCAGTTCCCTCTAGTACTGCTTGGTCTCCAAGGCAACTCTGGCCAGTAGAGTTAGGTAGCCATTCTCAGCAGCAGCTTCCACCTCTCTCCCTTCCATTATTGGTGCCAGAAAACAACACAACAACACTTATGTTAGCCACTGTTGTACCTGAGTGTGGTGACACCTATATCTCAGTCCCTGCTACAGCACTCACTTAATGGAGCTGGTGAACAATTCACAATGAACAATTAATTTAACAAATGGAACCCTTTTTTTCTGTTTGTGAATCGTCTATGAATAGACTTCAATGTTTGCTGATTTGTCTGCTATTCATAGATTCATAGATTCTAGGACTGGAAGGGACCTCGAGAGGTCATCGAGTCCAGTCCCCTGCCTGCATGGCAGGACCAAATACTGTCTAGACCATCGCTGATAAACATTTATCTGACCTACTCTTAAATATCTCCAGAGATGGAGATTCCACAACCTTCCTAGGCAATTTATTCCTGTGATTAACCACCCTGACAGTTAGGAACTTTTTCCTAATGTCCAACCTAGACCTCCCTTGCTGCAGTTTAAGCCCATTGCTTCTTGTTCTATCCTTAGAGGCTAAGGTGAACAAGTTTTCTCCCTCCTCCTTATGACACCCTTTTAGATACCTGAAAACTGCTATCATGTCTCCGCTCAGTCTTCTCTTTTCCAAACTAAACAAACACAATTCTTTCAGCCTTCCTTCATAGGTCATGTTCTCAAGACCTTTAATCATTCTTGTTGCTCTTCTTTGGACCCTCTCCAATTTCTCCACATCTTTCTTGAAATGCGGTGCCCAGAATTGGACACAATACTCCAGCTGAGGCCTAACCAGCACAGAGTAGAGCGGAAGAATGACTTCTCGTGTCTTGCTCACAACAGACCTGTTAATACATCTCAGAATCATGTTTGCTTTTTTTGCAACAGCATCACACTGTTGACTCATATTTAGCTTGTGGTCCACTATAACCCCTAGATCCCTTTCTGCTGTACGCCTTCCTAGACAGTCTCTTCCCATTCTGTATGTGTGAAACTGATTTTTCCTTCCTAAGTGGAGCACTTTGCATTTGTCTTTGTTAAACTTCATCCTGTTTACCTCAGACTATTTCTTCAATTTATCCAGATCATTTTGAATTATGACCCTGTCCTCCAAAGCAGTTGCAATCCCTCCCAGTTTCTTCAACATATGTTTTGTTAACAAATTTCAGTGAATGGATTGTCACTGGAAGCATTCCTTTGAATACTAAGTCAAATGGAAATTTTTTCATCCCTGAATTTAATTTTGTGACTGAACAAACTTAGCTATTGTCTGAAAAATTGCTTTCCAAAATGGGATTCCTATGAATAAAACATATTTTGTACAGAAGTTAATGAAAATCTAATAAAATGGGATGTAAATACAGTAAGTGTAATTCTATTTTGAAGTTGACAAAATATTCATAAATAATTTCTCACTACAATACTTGTCATAAAAATAAGCTTGCCCAGCACAAATTAAAAGCATCTGGGTGATGAATATCCTTACGTTTTAAATCTGTTTGGGGATTGGCTTAGCTTTCCCCATCATTTTGGTTTTGAAGGCTGTAAATTGGCAGAGGAATGTTGGGAATTTCTGCCAATCATATCACTGAACACTGAAAACATCAAACTGTAGTTTACTATTAAGTGCCAAAGAATGAGGCACCTAAAATCTCATACCTTGATCTCAAGACAGAAGCTACGGTAAAAACAGGAAGTGGTACATTCTTGCTTTCATAGTACACTAAGGCTACAGCCAGAGTGCTGCAGCTGTGCGGCTGTAGCACTTCAGTGTGGATACTTACTACAGCGACAGGAGGGGTTCTCCCATTGGTGCAGTAAATCTGTTTTCTCAAGAGGCATTAGCTAGGTTGTAAGCAGAGTCTGAATGAGCTCTCCCCTGACACCCACCCTGCCTAGGTGCTCAGCATGATGGGATTGCTTGCCCAAATGGTCACTTTTGGCTGGTATGGGATCCCCAGTCTCCCTGTTTCTGGGGCAGGAGTAATAAAGGGTTGTTATCCTTGTTGTGTGAATCAAGGGCAGCAGAATTGTACTTGGCATTTCCCAACTGAGGGACTCACCCTCAACTAAATGGCACTCACTAGCAGGGCCGGCTCTAGGCACCAGCGCAGCAAACAGGTGTTTGGGGTGGCCAACGGAGAGGGGCTGCACGTCCGGCTCTTTGACGGCGGGTCCCTTTGTCCCTCTTGGAGGAAAGGACCTGCAGCTGAATTGCTGCCGAAGAACAAAGCGGCAGCAGTAGAGCTGCCACCAATCATAGCTTTTTTTAATTTTATTTTATTTTCGCCGCTTGGGGTGGCAAAAACGCTGGAGCCAGCCCTGCTCACTAGGCAGGGGACATGGGTTCCAAAGCCCAGTGAGTTGAGAGAGGGTGGGGACAAGTACTTGTGCTTGGTGATGTGGGCCTTGCCTAAGGGCTAACACACCATTTGACCCTTCCTCTCTCCATTGTGTAATAACAGCGCTAATTGAGAGTCTTGTTACATGCTGCAGAGCTGAAATCACTGATACCTAGGCCTACATATTAGACCTGCTTTGGGACAGTGTCTCTGATGCAAGCGACTGCCCAGTGTGCACCAGCAGTAAGTCTCCCCCACTAATAGCTGAAATCACTGAGAGCTGTGTTAAGTGGAGGGCCCTGAAGACATCTTGGCGCGGCCAGCAGGATGGCTGGTGGAGAGGCCTGGTGAGGGGCCAGCAGGGTGGCTGGCAGAGAGTGCCGAGCAGAACCCTGTGGAGAGAGGTGGTGAGTGAGTGCCCAAGCAGTGGAGCAAGTAGGGTGCCTCCTTATCCCCCCTTCCACCCAGGTGGGAGGTAGACTGTACAGATGCACCTCTGAACTCTGGGTCTGCACTGTCCAAGGACCACAACTGTGAGTGGGGTGCAGAGAAGGGGCGGGCATGTTAAAGAGACTTAAGGGTTGCTGGACTTAAGAACCTAAGGGTGAGGGGAGAAGGACACTGTCCAACTTACTTGGGGGTGGGTCTTTTGCTCATGGTTTATGTTTATAAACTTTATTTGTGGTGTTTCCCCAAATTAATGCCACATTATTTCCCTTTTATTAAAAGTTTTTTGCTACACTCAGACTCTGTGCTTGCGAGAGGGGAAGTACTGCCTCTTAGAGGCGCCCAGGGGGTGGTGTGTAATTGTCCCAGGTCACTGGGTTGGGGCTCAAGCCAGTTTTGTGTTGTATTGTTGAAAAGGAACCCCTAGATACTGAACCCGGCCCTTGTTGCTGCCAACTCTGACTGGCAGAAGAGTTATAGTGGACACTTACAACAGCAACAGGAAGGGTTCTCCCATTTGTGCAGTAAATCTGTCTTCCCAAGAGATGTTAGCTAGGTCAACTGAAGAACTCTTGTCTACAAAGGGATTTGGGTCGTCTTGACTACATTGCTCATGGGTGTTGGATTTTTCACACCTCTGAGCAACGTAGCTAGGTCAATCTAGTTTTCTATTGAAGACCAGCCCTAAGACTGTAAGTTTCCTGGTCTTCCAGGATACTATACACAGTCACTTTTTTCTTGAAAATTTATGTCCTAGTTCTATAATTATCTCTAACACAACTTGGAGAAAAGAACTCCATATTATGTGTTCTCTGGAAAGAGTTTTAACTTGAAAGACAATGCTCGGTTCTTGGGGTACCCTCTGCTGTGGCCTCTTAGTGGGACAGCTGTAAAAAGGCAAAGAGAAAAACATATAGAACACTGAAGTAGGATCAGTATAATGTAAATACAGTCACATTAATGCAGAGAGGAGGTATCTTAAGTTACTGAGATCTCACATTTCATATTTGACAGTAAGACAAAACACTAGATGATTATACTGCCAAGAATTAGGATCACTTCTTCCATTTGTATTACTAGTGTAGTGCCCCCTATCCATCCACTTACCTCCTTCAGCACCAATCTCCTTTTGGGTATTGATGGACAGGCCTGGGTTCTTCTGGATCCTGCCTCCCACTAGGCAGGTGCAACTTCTTTATTTTCTTCCCAGAATTTATTTGGCAGTGCCTCCATCACCCTCACTCCTTCCTGGCAAGGTCACCAGGGCAGCTTGGGAGGAAAATTCTAACCACTGTATAACCCCACTTACTTGCCAAACAGTTGGAGAGTTTATTCTTTATATTCCCAAGAAATAATAGAAACACATACAATATATTCAATACATAATTGTATTAAACAGGAGGTAAATATAATATAACTGGGTAAAACACTATTATCAGGGTCACCAGTGCCCATGCTGATAATACTCATGAATTTCCCCAGTGAGGTGACCTGATATAGCAAATGTAAAAATTAGTGTCCCATTGGTATGCGTACTTTGTAGGGGCCCTCGATGACCTGTGACCACATCGTCTGTGCAGCAGTTAGCAGCTTGGTTGACTTGGTTCAGTACAGCCCAGACGACTGACATGTGAGATAAGATGGTAAATCCCTCCACAGGTGTAATAGGCAGAAGGTAATAAAATCCCCACACCCTTACCCCTGGCTTGAGGCAAAGTTCAGGGAATAGGGTGTCTCCCAAACAATTTCCCTGACTAGCTAACTAAAAGATGGGGACTCATAGCTCTGAGAATGATACTCAGGTTCAGAGGTGGCTCTGGACTCCTCAGTCACTGTAGAGAGGCTGATAATTAAGATTTTGTCATGGTTATTTTTAGTAAAAGTCAGGGACAGGTCATGGGCAATAAACAAAAATTCACAGAAGCCTGTGACCTGTCGCTGACTTTTACTAAAAATAACTGTGACAAAATGGGGCTGAGGAGGGGATGAGAGCCCGAGCCCTGCTCCAGGAATGATGCGGGGGGTTGGGGGGGTTGTCCATCACCCACTGCAACTGCAGCTGACAGCTCCGGGGTCCCCCCCATCACCACCACCCATGGCAGCTGGGAGCTGTGGAGTCCAGCTGGCTGACAGCTCCAGCCCCCACTGCCCTGGGGCTGAAGTGGAAAATGTCATGGAGGTCTCTGGAAGTCATGGAATCCATGACTTCCGTGACCTCTGTGACATAATCTTAGCATTACTGATGATCACTGCTGGCAGGCATCCTCTTCATGCAGGAGTCAGGCTGCTTCTGCTGCCAGGATTTCCCCTCACCACAAAGAGGGGCGGGGCTCTGGGTGCAGAGGACAAAACTGTACTAAAAATCCAAACTTTAGCCTCTAACGCAGGCTGAGGAACACTCACAGCAGGGGGCAGCGCTGGACTAGTAGCCAGAGCAGAGCTGGCCAGGTGGTGAATGATTTTACCTGGGGAGCTGGAGGACTAACTCAGCCTGGCTAGAGCGGGGCGGATTTTCTCAACAAAATTCTACAAACTGAGGGTCACCTTGAAGAGGGAAAGGCCAAACCTGAGGGATATTGCTTCCAGGTCCCCAGAGGCCAGTTCTCAGGGGGAACCCTGTGTGAAAGGTTCCCCCAGGGTGTCACCTGAACTGGGGTACTATTGAGCCCTCTGACCCACCAGACTGGGCTCCCTCTCACACTGTGCTACTGTGACAAGCTGCAGATACGGTCCCGGTCTTACACTTCCACCAGCATACACACAGGTAGGGACACACCCAGCTGCAGGCTCTCTGACAAGCCACTGCATGAACCAACAGTAGAAAGGCTAAAGCCAAGGTAATTCTCAGCTCCCCAGGCACACACCCCCTCTGGAGCATAAACCCAAAATTATACCATCTTGTACTGAACAGGGAACTGTACAGCGTAAGCTCATAGAGTCCCCCACCCAATGTGGAGAGGAATATGCAACAGCCTTTCTGAGCTAAGATTCCCACGCACTTCACTCCAAACTCACTGGTTTAGATTAAAATATAAAATAAATTTATTAACAACAAAAGATAGATTTTAAGTGATTATAAGTGATAGCAAACAGATTAAAGCAGATTACCTAGCAAATAAACAAAAACGCAACCTAAGCTTAATATACTAGATAGCCAGTTAATTAATAGCAGATTCTCACCCTCACTGATGGTACAGGCAGACTTGTAGATTCTGAAGGCATTAGCTTTATAGCTTGGGTTTCTCGGGTCTTCATACACAGGCTAGAAATCTTTTTAGCTTGGATCCAGCACTTTCCCCAGTTCAGTTCTTGTTCCTCACGTGGTTCCAGGAGTCTTCTCGTGTGTGGAGTGAAGAACAACAGATGATGATACTCTGTGCCTTATAGAGCTTAAGCATATGTCGGGAACCCTTCGTTTCAAAACTTGGTTCCCAGACCGGTTTGTGAAAAAAATACTGACATCCCAAGATGGAGTCCAGAATCATGTGGCCTGGTCACATGTCCTTGTAGAGTCACAGAAGCCATTACTTACAGGCTGCATTACTTACATGCATGCAGATAGGATAATCACATTCAGCAAATCATAATTTTTCCAATGACACCTTACATGACCCATTTTTGCATAAAATATGTAATAATTATGTTATAATCATATTATAATAATATCACTATGAAGAATATGGGGTGCAGTGTCACACCCTGCATGCAGGTTGGGGTTCACCATACAGTCCTTCCCTTTCTGTGGCTGGCTCCAGACTACTCCCAAAATGGCTTCTCTCCCACCCCACATAGGGCTCCCAAGAGAGGGCATCTCATTTCCTATTGGTCGGGCTAGCTCTTCTTCCCTGGCTTTCCCTTGTCAATCTTTTGACTGTGCCCCCTCCTCCGAGCAGGCATGCCTGCAATCCTCCCACCAAGGCAACAGGGCCCCTGTTGTTCTAAATAGTCTCTCTTCTCTCTCCCTCTGGGTTGCCTGACAGACTCTGAGTTTGCCGTTGGCTCCCCCTCCCTACCAGGGACAGTGTGCCCCTCCCAGAGTTACCTGCACACAGGGACCTAGGTGAGCTTCTTGGCCTTGGTTACACTAGTCTTCTAAAGTAACATCTGACTAGCTGCTGTGTTTTATTACTAAAAGCTGGGGTGATGGGAGAGCTGCTGAAACATTACCTTTATTCTCCCAGCTGCTTTCCAAAGTACCTTATGGAAGAAAGTGTCACATTTCATTAAACTATATCATCCATATCCCACAAAGGGTTTGGAGATAATTTATAAATCTCATAATAATTTTCTACGCTACTCCATTTTTCATTCTTTTTAAGTTGCATGGTAATACTTTTTAAAATGCTTCTAAAGACCTTTGTACAGCTGGATCCTTGGGCTGGTGTATATTGGCATGGTTCCATTGAAGTCAATGGAGCGTTGCCATTTTACACCAAGTGAGGGTCTGGCCCATTATTTACACTAGATTTAAGCATTCAATTTCTGTGTCAGCAGTTAGCACTCTGTTAATTTGAATTGACTGGGTTACACTACCTATCAGCTGTGCCTAAGGAAAATGCATATTGTCATTCTTTTCAGTCTCAGCATACCTCTAAGTCTGCGGTTATCTTATTTTTTACAGTTAATTGTACACACAAGAACTCTTGAAACTCCAGATGTATGAAGCGTTATATATGCTGAGGATAAGCTCCCATCACTATAAATTTTTCCCTCCACTAGTTTTCACTGTGTGCTTCATTTTGGCTGCTTGTCACTCATTAGAAGGGTCAGTGAAACATTTGGTTCTTGAAGGGTTCAGTGCTATATTACATGTGGTGTAAACATATTATAGGAGGTGTAAACACTATTAAAGCAATAATTTATGGTGAATTATTGCAGACTTCAATTTTCGTAACTTTTTTATTCACATATTTAATGATTTTTTGTACTCCTGGGATTGATCATAAATGGTTTCCTGTGAGTATTCGATACTCATTATACAAAATTCTAGCTCTGTTGCTTAGTTGTGATTGGTAGCAGAAGACAGAAGAAGGTGGTTTGTCTGCTCCCTGATGGGACAGCCGTAACTCTGAAGCCTGAGAAAGTCATGGAAACTATGAATCTCTCAGAGGGAGGTAGTAGTTTAGGGAGAGACAATGAGCAAGGTTAGGAAATTTCAGAAGTGAAAAGTGGATGAGGCGGCTCAGTGCAGGGCTCAGCCACAACTGATGAAGAGTACAGGCACTGCTATAGGTTACTGATAGACTGTGCTGCTGGTGCTTGGCTCCCCAAAGTGGCATTGGCTCAATTCAGAGATAGAGCCCACTCTGCACCCTTTCCAAGGGTGGTAGAGCTTCCACTCAGTGTGTGCTCCCAGTCGGTCTCAGGGGGATTTATCGCTGAGTCAGCCAAAATCTGAAACTCCTCGTGCTGCTCAGCTTCTCTTCCCCACACACCCACAATCTGGCCAGTGGCTTAAAGCCATAAATTGGTCCCAGGTGCAATGTGCTTCTAGGACATCTTACGTTTCAGCAATATTTTACTATGTGAGTCTACACTGTGAAAAGCTTCTGTTCTCCAGGAACTGGTACCAGATTGTAATTTGAGGTCCCACAGAATAATAAGGTTGAAAAAAATACATTAAACAGAAAAAGCTATACACATTATGATTTGCCTAGGCAATAGAAATTACTCTATTTTTACTCCTGACATCATTTAAGCTCCTTGGAGCAGGAACCTTGTCTTCTAATCAACAGTAAAACATCACATACGCCTTTGCTGCTATATAAATAAATAATAAAAAATAG
This sequence comes from Chrysemys picta bellii, assembly GCF_011386835.1. Taxonomy (NCBI): domain Eukaryota; kingdom Metazoa; phylum Chordata; order Testudines; family Emydidae; genus Chrysemys; species Chrysemys picta. The sequence goes on from NC_088791.1 coordinate 62,148,491, forward strand.
AAACTATTATCCACAATGCTCAGTCATCCTATACAATCTGAATACAGGTCTTCATGTCCACATACTCTATATTTAGCTCACAATAACGTTTCAGTAAATTTGGTCTTACAGTTCATACTAGTGGTTGGTATGACAGCTTGGTTAGCATATGATCAGCATTGTTCCTGGTAAACTCTCTAGAAATAGGCTGTGTTGGATGTGTGTCACTGGAACAAAGTGTGCCGTGTTTGAATTTGTATCAGTAATATTTCATGCTACACCTTAAACAAAACACATCAAACAAACAAACAAACAAAAATCCCACAACCCATCCATTTGTGTAAGAGATTAGGTACATGTCTAAGTACCATTCAAGGATCACAGTCTCTGGACACAATGCTCAGCGCTGCTTTGGGCTATTTAATGAAAGTGCCTGGACATTTGCTGCTTGCACAATGAATGAGATATCTCTTTATGTTGGACTCTCTCAAGATCCACAACCTAGGGTACCCATGATCCTGATGCTCCCAAACCTCCAAGTAAGTCCTACAGCTGTAAAAGTTTCCTTGACATAAAATACATAACATGCCTCCTTAGAGATTTCAGCACCAACTTCTGTTGAGTCTGAACATTAAGAGGAGAGAAGGAAGGATTTTTTAGCAGCAGATAGCACAACGTATTATGTTATTAAATGATGGGGTGCTAACTATGGTTGTTATTTTAAGGAAAAGATATAGCAAAAAGCTATAGCACAACATACATAGAGCAGGAAACTAGAGGAATTGCTGTAGAGTTGTTTATGCACCATCTCAACTTTGCATTATTGTACATTACTAACATATACAGTCAGGAGAGAATCTTGCTGTTGTAGAGGGCTCAATTATGCATGCTTTAGAACCCAAGTATTCTGCTCAGCAGAGCATCTGGAATCTCTGCAAAGGGTAAAGGAATCCTTTCCCTCAGACAGACTGAAATCCTGGCTGCAGTCCTGCTCTGCTAATGGCAAGAGTAGATTCTACCTCCTTGTTGGGTAAGGACCTGTGGATCTTCCCCCTGTGTTGGAATGCATCCCTGTATTCACACTATACACACTATTGAAATAATCTTTGTAGAAGGCATGCCTTTGGAAGTATCATTTGAAAACTCATAACTTGCTGATCAGTAATATCAAGTTAAAATGCATATAGTGACATTATATGTAAAGATATAAACATAAGCTGAAATCATGACTGAAGTATGTTTTCCAGATAAGTCTAAGGAATGGTTAAACCAATTTCTCAAAGACAAAGGGCAAGCTGACACCCTACCCAGGTGTCAACAAAGCTGATGGGCCATTGCCTACCAAGCGGCCATTCTTTGGAAAGAAATGAGTCAGTGGCAAAGAGATCTGCATCTTAGCAAAGAAACAGCATGGAGTCTCCTTCCTTCATCAGAATGCCCATCTCCTGGTTCTTAGCTGGAAATGCTTTTGAAAGAGAGCCTAAAAAACTACATAAAGTGGGGGCAAACACCCAAAGACACCCTCTCCCTGTCTGTTTCTGGCATTGTATCTAAGACGACAAAGGAAAACATCCTTTGGACTTGGGGAGAAGGGGTCCTGACCTAAAGAGTTTGGTCAGTAATGCAGTTGGAACCATATGGATTATTTTTACTCCTGTAGATTTTATTATGTTTGTGTTTTGTTTTTTCTGTTGTGGGGGGAGGGGCTAGAGGGATGATTATTGCCTACGTTTAGAGAATGTTAGGTGTAACTGGCTCTCATGCACCCTTTCTAAACTCCCTTGCAAAATTCCCGTTTGCTGTTCATGTTCATTAGCTCCTCTGGTATCTTAGAAACTGGCTTTTAAAACCCTTGTTCTCCCTGAGTAGTCCCACCTTGGGTTAACAGTTAATGGATCCTAAAGGGATTAGGGGCCAGAGCCTAGTTAAGTAGCTCTTCGCTTTGCTTAGAGTTCTTATAATCCTCTTAGAAATATCTGTATGCCCCTCAAACTCTGCATTCATACTGTGTCCAGTACAGGAGCACATTACTGTAGGTATAGGAAGACCAGAGTTGAAAGCCATCTGGAAAAGATCTGTAACTGCAGCAGGGACTGGTTAATAAAACAAAGACATCTGAAACAAAAAACCAAGTAAAGAATGTCCCCATTGATTAGAAAGTGAAAGGAAATGTAAAACTAATTTCCCTCTGCCTCTCCGCAGGCATAGTACATAATATATGTGGCTATTTACAGAGAACAAAACTGCTGACAGAATATCCTGCATTCACATTCATGGAACTGTTTAAATCTATTTGGAACATCCCTGTACCTGAAATATTTAATGTTTCAGTGTTAATTTCAATATGTGACAGCCTAGCACAGCACTGTTAAATGCACATAGAATTGCTGTTATTTAGAACCCTGTTGTTTCTGATAATTATCAGCTAGAAAGTGTGCTTAAGTTGAGTACCAGGAAGTCTTGTGTTTATGTCTCCTTAATGAGAGAAATGCACCATACTAGAGTTAAGTGATTATGATAAGCTGCTTCCTGCTGTTTGACCTGTCGAGAAAGAGCTATAGAATCATAATCAGGAAAAAGAAGAACAGGAGTACTTGTGGCACCTTAGAGACTAACAAATTTATTAGAGCATAAGCTTTCCTGGACTACAGCCCACTTCTAGAATCAGATATCCTAGAGCATATCTAAAAAAAAAAAAAGAATATGAATGAAACCTCCCTGACACCTGCAAAAAGGTTTTTAAAGTAGATGTGAAGAACTTTTATGGAATACCCTTAAACTGTTGCAGGAAAACTCACGCAGATACAATATGTGTCTATATACACCTCTACCCTCCTATAACATGACCCGATATAACATGAATTCGGATATAATGCAGTAAAGCAGCACTCTGGGGGGGGAGGCAGGGCTGTGCGCTCCGGCGGATCAAAGCAAGTTTGATATAACGTGGTTTCACCTATAACGCGGTAAGATTTTTTGGCTCCCAAGGACAGTGTTATATCAGGGTAGAGGTGTATTTATATGTGGGGGAAGTATGATCTTGGGAGTAAGCCATAGTACTGGGACTCTGGAAAACTGGATTCTATTCTCAGCTCTTCCACTGACTTCTTGTGTGACCTTGAACAAGCCACTTACAGAGCTGAGTGAAATTCAGAGGACCAGTAAAAGGCCTTTGCTTCACTCAAGTTCTGCTTAAGTTTTATTTTGAGAGCAAGAAAAATTTCAGCGAACTACATAGATGATGAAAACTCATTATTGTTAATGTGAATGGCTGGTTTAATTCCCCTGCCCATCATGCTGAAATTTTATGCTTTGCATCATCCTTTGTGGACTGCTGAGCTCTAGTTTATAAACTGTATTTTGAGTGCATTCCCTTTGATGAGCCAGATACTGAAAAGAAAGCTGTGAGAGTCTCTGTCTAATGCATTTTCTTTTTACATTTTCTTCTGGAGATAATGTCTTGATTGTAAATGATTTCTTTGTTGCTAGTACGGTATATTAAACATCAGTTAATGTGGCTTTTAACTAAATGCCAATAAGACATTAAAGAGGAACTTTCATGCTGGAGAAAACTAAAATGTCTCAAATTTAAACATGAGTTAATTTCATATTCATGGGGTTTTAGATTTCTCCTTGCCTGTTTTGTTAATAATTAACAGTTGTATTTCATCAGGAGATTATCAGTCTTGCGAGGCACCAAAACTTACTTAGCTTAAAAGTTGTTTTTGTTCCTTGCAAGTGTTGCATGATTTCTCCACATTTCATTTGCTATAGCAACTATAATAGACTCTTGCTGTCCAACTGATAGTAAGCAGTCATTTTCTCATGGCATGAGAACATTGTAGTAACCTTGCTGTATACATAGTGCACACCACTTGCGCAGTTATCTCTAGGAGAGTGATTACTTTGATAGGCATGTGCAGGTTCAAACAGTTTCTTGAATGGTAGAAAAGCCCTTTCAATAAAGAAATAAACCCTGTCTGCTATGCTACCATTATAGCATGCCACCATCATCCAGGCTATTCACAGTCCTACTGAATAGTGGCTTGTTTTATTCAATAAGAAAAAGAAATAAAGCGGGTACCACTGAAGGATCTCTCTTTCACTGCAGAGATCTTTCCATAGGCAGGTTAAGCTGTTTTGGGCACAGATTATGCTGGCAGGGCAGTGCGGAGCGTCCACACTATGCTAGGCAATCTGACTCAAGAAAAGCCTAAGAACCTGATTCTCATTTACGTTAAGGTCCCTTTGCACTGCTCCGGCATCCACTTTAAAACCCCTTTATGCTGCCAGAGTGGTATAAAGGGGCTTTAGCATAAAAGAGAATCAGTTCCATAAATACTAAATACTTCAAATAATCTAAGATAGTCAACATGGAAGCAGAATGCTGAGAGAGATTATTATCCACTTGCCCTTGTGAAAACCTCTTCCACTTCTGAGCAAGCAGGTGCAGAGGAAGACACAGTTTTCCACACCATTTAATTCCTGCAGTGCCATTCTTCAGGGGAAGGAAAGCCTGAGTGAAATAGCTGCGGTGTGGAGGCTCTGCACCTGTCATGCATCATGAGGGTTTCTCTGTGCCTCTTCCAAATAGGCCAGTACAGAATGACCCGGTGAGGGTGTGATGGTTCGCTGGGTGCTGAGGACTTTGAATCACTCTGTTACTCCTCTGCCTTCAGCAAGAGAGAGACTTGCTTGTGCTTAACTGGGTGACCCTGAGACCTTCAACCTGTTAGCCACCCAAACAATCTCCTCAGGGCTCTTCCAGCCCTTATGTTGCCTTGCAGGTTAACAATAGTTACACCCCAGTCCCTGAACCCCTCTGAAGCATTCCCCTGTAGTGTTCAGCCATTGATCCACTGAAACACCAGATCTGCTGTCTCCTGGGTAACAGTACACATGCTAGCCTGTTGGATTCAACTGAGAATCTGTTCCTATATAACATCACAGCACTGAGATATGTTTATAGTGAAAACAATCATAAGTTTATTATCAAAGACTAAGATTTAAGAAATAGTGAGTAAGGATAATAGGAACAACAACAAACTCAGGCTAACCATCTGTCTAAAAGCAATCTTATCTTACCTAAATGTCCTTTATAGTGCTTCCAACCAGGGCAGGTTGGGATTCAGTTTTCATGAATGTAATCGCAGTGCCCAGTTACTTCCTCAGGTGCTGAATAAAGGGGTGTCCTTTTGCCTTCTCCTTATATTCCCCAAAGTTCATTGTTTTCCACCTGAGTCAGGATGACACCCTGTGGTTTATCCCTCGGTGTGCTGACTCCATGTTGTCTTCACATCCTCCTGTTGACTTTGGATGTAAATGATGTTTCCATTCTGTTGACTTACAATGCTTAATTTACATGTGAACTATGGTAGACAGATGAACATACTTCCTCTTCCTGGCAGAAACCTGTTTGTTAACCCCGCCCTGATTATATACACACACACACACACACACACACACACACACACACACACACACACACAACTTCTTACATAATGTCATTGTGAAATGTATGTACAGAGTCTAATGTTCCGCATGATTCTAGCTTCCATTTAAGACTTCACACAGTATTCTTTGTGGATAAATGCTATGAAAGCAATATGCTAGATATAGTGAGTTTGTTAGGGCCATTAGGAGTTGCTGTTACAGAACAGTGAACCCTTTGCCAGTTGGCATTGAGGGTTCTTGGAGTCACAGAGGGCAGGGCAGGGGAGATGCTGCTGATTCCACATAAGCTTGGATCCCATGGTTCAAAAGCCTCAAATAAGTACTACATTGTATATCTGAAGCCTGCCTGCAAGTATGAGATGGTGATAAGTTCTATCCCATGCACCCCTATTTACTACCTACCACAAAGCCCAATTACTCAAGATTTATACAGGGAAAGGTAAGTTTCTCTCTTAATACAGAAAGTCCCAACACATAAATAAAATACTATAATGACAGCATTTAAAATACAATCCTTGTTTAACAAAATTGTTACAAGTGACAGTATTGAAAGTTGCATTGCTAAAAAAATCCACACATACACACACACAAATATAACCTGCCCCTAAAAAGTCCTAGGATACGCATGAATTTGTCCATTAGCAAATGGTAAAGCAATAATGCAAATAATGGTAAAGTGCCATCAAAAATCCTTTACAAACATTCCTGGTTCAAAGTATCAAATACTTTCCTGTTGTAGTATTTCTCTGGTTGCTTTCAAGTAGTGTATTATCCACTGTAGGATATGGATATGGAGCTATTTTTCTTTGAGATTGCCTTTAGTACCATATTGAGATGAGAGCATATATTTATTCTGTGTAGCTACTTTTTTCAGAGGCTTGAAAGGAGTTCTCTGGGAACAATTTCCCCACAGGAACTGCAGCAACAGAAGATCAGAAAATAAAGCTGTCAAAGGCTAACATGTTCTTGTTGACTGACTCCATGTTAAATTGCTCTCTTTTATACATTATGGATAATATGGAGGTTTGTAACTAGTGTACAGATATGTTTGTAGAAGATTATAATTTAGAGATGCTCCCTCAAAAGGGACAGTTATGAATATAGGAATGTGGAGATGTGCCCTGGAGGTGGGTGGGGTGGGGGTGGGAACACCATATGGCTATGTGTAGCAATTCATCACAGTAGCGCTTCAGTTTGTTTTATTAAAGTTGTATTCCTTTCTCATTCACTGCTTTGTCATTTAATGAACCCCAAGATTGTTCCATGGTGTCAGAAATGCTGAATGAGAAAGAAACTGCAGTCATTCTGAAGTTAACTCCTGTGTTTGGAACTGAAAGCAGAGATAAAGGGAGGCACCAGAGAAGCACATGGAGCACCAGGCACAGAGGCTTTTACATGTATTTGATGAGCACAATAGTAGCTTGACTAGCTTAAGAAGGTGAAAAAGCCAAAAATGGATGTGTTGCAACCTCCATCCAGTCTGCAATTGTCAGGCAATGTAGCAGAAAACTGGAAAACATTCAGACAGATTTGAATTATATTTAGCAGCCTGAGCGGCAGAAGTGAAAAATGATAAAGTTAAATCATCTATCTTTTTGCATGTTGTTGGGGAGGACGCATTGGATATTTATAACAATTTTAAATTTGAATAAGCGGAAACCATGAAGTTAAGTACAATACTGACTAAATTTGAGGAACACTGAATGCCAAAAAGGAATGAAACCTTTGAGAGACAAAATTTTTTCACATGCATGCAAAAAACTGATGACACCATAGAGCACTATGTCACAGAATTAAGGAAACTCAGTAAATCTTGCGACTTTGGTGAGCTGACAGTCTCTGGTCAAACACAGAATAATTTGTGGCATTGAAGACAATGTGTTAAGAGAGAAACTGCTCCATGAAGGAGACTTAACTTTAGAAAAAGGTCTCCGAAGATGCAGGGCAGCAGAAATTGTGAAAGCACAAGCCAAAAAGATGTATTCACCAGAAGGGATTATCCATGTACTAAGTACAAAAGAATCAAGCCAAAATAGGTCAAACGTGGAACCAGTTTCTGTGGAAAAGAGAGGAACCACTTGCTATGAAAACCAGTACTAAGGGGAAGATTGGGTACAGATGGTCACGTGGAAGGTGTGGATCGCAGCGTGGCCTCAAACTGTGTTGCCTTTGGGAAACTCTGTCATAAATGTGAGAAAAATAATCATTTTGCAAAGTTCTTCAGATCCCAAATGCAGAAAATTCAAGTGCATTCAGTTAAAGACAATGTGGTTGAGGAGTTTTTCATAGATATAATAGGATCAAGCAAGCCTGAAGAGAGGGACTGGCCTATGAAATTGAATGGAACAATTATTCCACTGAAACTGGACATAGGAGCTCAGGTTAATATTCTGTCCAAACAAGATGATGAGAGACTAATAATAAGACCAAAACTGGGACCAACAAAAATAAAAGTAACTGGTTATTCTGGAACAAATATACCAGTGAAGGTGACACAAATTTTAGGCCTGGCTGCATGTGAGAAACTCAATTTGGTAAAACAGATGCTCTCACTACAATATCATATTGAATATGGCTATGAGGCACTCTTCTGGGGATATCATGACCTGTTTCAATGGCTGGGTTACTTGCAGGGTGAACATACAATCCGGATAAACAAGCAGGTCTCCCCAGTTATCCATCCATGTGGAAAGGTACCATTTGCACTCTGTGATAAACTCAAAGCTGAGCTTGCAAGGATAGAAACAATGCAAGTAATACAAAAAATTGGGGAGCCAACAGAATTGGTGAGCTCCCTAGTCATTGTGGAGAAAAGTTATGGCCGCTATGCATATGCTTAGATTCCCAGAGACCTCAACAAGGCTGTAAAAAGAGAACATTCCAAACTACCAATCAGAGAAGAGATTATGGCTCAATTTGCAAATGCTCAATATTTCAATAAATTGGATGCATCCTCAGGTTTTTGGCAGCTAAAATTTACTGAAGAAAGCTCAAAACTATGCACATTTAATACCCCATTTGGAAGGTACAGATTCTTACACTTACCCTTTGGCATAGCTTCAGCACAAAACCATATATATGATCTATAACCATATTAATGGTGTTGACACCTGAATGGATGACAATGGGCTCAATGAAACAGGAGCATGATCATAGACTTTGGAAAGTCCTGGATGCAACTACTGCTGCAAACTTCAAATTAAGTAGGGAGATATGTGTTTTAGGGGTTACAGAACTGACTTTTGTTTGGGACATTATTTCCAATGAAGGTGTAAAACCTGATAAGAGGAAGATTTTAGCCATTGAAATGATGCCACGTCCCCAGTCAAAGAAAGATGTCCAGTGGTTCCTGGGAATGGATAATTATCTTAGAAAATTCATACCTAACCTATCTACCAAAGCAGCAGCTTTGAGAAAACTTCTAGAGAATAAAAATGAATGTTACTGGGATGAAGAACAGGAGGAATCATGGGAAGATTTAAAACAAGAACTGATACAAGACCCAGTGTTGAAATTCTATGCACCAAGAAGGCCTGTTTAAATCTCAGGAGATGCTTCACAGTCTGGGTTAGGTGCAGTGATTTTACAGAAATATGACAATTGTTGGCAACCAGTGGCATATGTATCCAAATTACTGACTGAGGAAGAAACTAGATACGCACAGATCAAAAAGGCACTTTTAGGAATATCGTTTGCCTGTCAGAAATTCAATCAGTATATTTATGCACAGACAGTGGCAGTTGAAATGGATCACAAGCCCCTGATAATATTATTTAGCAAACCGCTAAATGACTGTACTGTAGGGATTCAAAGAATGATCATACAGCTGCACAAATATGATTTGATTGTGACCTAAGTTCCTTGTAAGCTGTGTGGCCACGCAGCAGCCTATTTAGCACCGCACAGGCGCTTAGAGAACCCACCCAGCCAGGACCTGCTGTGGCCATGGGAGGGGAGGCCCGAACCCAGCCCCAGCCTGGATCTGCTGCGGCAGGCGCTAATTGGTCCAAATCCTCACATCAATTTGGGCATTGTTTGGTTCGTATTCTCACGCCTCATGGTGGAGAGAGCTCTGATTGGTTTAGAGCTGAGAAGGAGCGCGGACTATCAGGCACCTCCTGCTGGCCCGCCCACTCCAAGACGTAATGTGTGCTGGAACTTGCAATCTGCGCTGGCCCACATGCCCTGACCCCAGAGAGAAGGCTTTGTGATTGGTTCTCGTTGGGCGATGAAACGTTATTGCTAAGATAGAGGCTGCCGTGGTGGGGAGAAGCGCCTCTCCCCCTAGCCCAGGTGCTGCTGTGGGGAGAGAGAACTGGGGGGAGTCTTCTCTCCCTGCCAAAAGCACCCTCCTACATCCCAAACTCCTCATCCCTGGCCCCACTCCACAGCCCGCACCCCTAGCCAGAGCCCTCACCCCTGCATCCCAACCCTCTGCCCCAGCCCTGAGCCCCCTCCCACACTCCGAACCCCTTGACCCCAGTCCCACCACATGAATTTTGTTATGTGCACTACAGTGGCGTACCAGGTGGAGGGAAGAGGGGAGTGGGGGGAAAAAGGCGCCACCCGCTGCAACACTTTTACTGATGGGGCAGCGCTCCGGGTCTTCGGCGGCACCTCGGCGGCGGGACCTTCACTCACTCCGCAGGTCTTCGGCGGCATTTCGGCGATGAAGCTTCAGTGCCGCCGAAGACACCCGAAGCAAGTGAAGGTCCCGCCACCGAAGATCCGGAGCGCTGCCCCGTCAGTAAAAGCACCGCAGCGGGTGGCACCTTTCCCCCCCCTACTCCTGGGTGAGTAAAATTAAAAAGGCACCACTTGTGCTCGGTGGGGGAGCAGCCGCTCCCCCGCTTCCCCCCCCAGCTACGCTACTGGTGCACTAATACAAAGGTGATGTGTCACACATCACCTCCAAATTGGTGCACATAACAAAATTCATTCCGCACATGTGTGGGAAAAATTAGAGGGAACACTTTTTTGACTTATATGCCAGATACATTCATGTTCACTGCAGATGCACTTTCCAGAGCAGTGGCTCCCACAAAACCACAGAAGACTTTAGAGACAGAGATGCAAGCCTATGTAGATCTGATTGTAAAGTTAATTCCCATAGCTAGCAGGAAACTACAACAAATAAGAGGAAATGGAGAAAGGTGAATTATTGGGAATAAGCCATAAAGGATGTCCTGAAGAAATAAGCAGTTGCTGTCCAAGTATAAGAGACTATTGGAACTGCAGACATGAATTTACTGTGAATGATGGGGTGATTTTCAAGGGCAGTAAAGTTGTGATTCCAATAAGCCTCCAAAAAGAAAGGCTACAGAAGATCCATGAGGGTCTTTTAGGAATTGAGAAGTGCAAACAATGAGCACAAGAGGTGCTGTATTGGCCATGGATCAATCAGGACATCACTAATGTGATAGGAAACTGCTTTTCCTGCTTGAAATACAAGCCATGCCAACAAGCATAGCCACTGAAACTTCATCCAGTCCCACAAAGACCTTATGAGAAGATTGGCACTGATTTATTTACCTGGAAATCAAAGAATTATTTAATAATAATTTAATTAGTCAGATTGTTATTCTCTGTATCCAGAAATTTGCACACTGCACAGTACTAATAGTAAGTCAGTGATAGCCAGCATGAAGGGAATCCTCTCCAGACATGAAATTCCCAATAAAGTCTTTAGCAATAATGGGCTGCAGTTTTCCAGTGCAGATTTTAGGTAGTTTGCTATAGATTGGATTTTCATCACAAAATATCATTACACCCAATCAAATGGACTTGTGGAAAGGTCTATATGGACAGTAAAGAATCTTATGAAAAAGACTTCTGACAGTGGAAATGATTTGTATAAAGCATTACTGGTTTACTGAAGTACACCCCTGGAGAATGGTTTTTCTATAGCTCTGATGTTAATGGGAAGAAGGATCAGATCTAATTTACCAAGTACTGATAACCTGCTGAAATCTCATAACAAGGAAACCATATGGAAGATGAAAGAAAATCAGAAGTGGAAGCAGAAATATTATTTTGACAAAAGAGCCTATGTCCTTCCATCTCTTAACCCAGGTGATAGAGTGTGCCTGAAGAATCACACCTCTAATACTTGGGGCCAAAGGGGTACCATTAAAGAACAGCTGCATCCAAGGTCTTATGTCGTCCAGACAGACCAGGGTGACGCATTTCGACATAATCGAAGGGATCTACGAGTAATCCCAGAAAGTTCAAACACATGGACAGCTGATGTGGACTCTTGCATTTCCCATCTGATTGATCCTTTACCATTGACACACAAAAGAAAAACTGTCAAGGAAGAAGAGAACAACTCAGACTCTAACGAAAGGCTGATACTGAGAAGATCAGAGTGGGAGATTAAACATTCTGAAGGACTCAGAGAGGCTTGCTGACCTGCCTTGAGATGGAGTATTTGAGGAAAGGGAGTGGTAAAGACTCATTCGAGAGTGATGTGCTGCTAACCTCCCTTTCTAGGTAGTTGACACATTGGGTTTATGGAAACCTACTACATGGGTTGAGAATTTAATGAATGTGTTATTAGATAGCTGTTTGCTGTTTATATATATATATATATGTATATGAGTTAATTTGTTTTTCTTTAAGAGGGAAGAAGTAGAGATATGTTTGTAGAAGATTATAATTTGGAGATGCTTTCTCATAAGGGACAGTATTATGAACATAGGAATTTGGAGATGTGCCCTGGAGGTGGGGATTGGGAATACCGCATGGCTGTGTGCCGCTGTTTCACCACAGTAGTTCTCCAGTTTGTTTTTAATAGTTTTATTCCTTTCTCATTCACTGATTTGTTATTTAATGAACTCCAAGATCATTACAGCTAGCATCTTACTGCTAGGTGGGTGGGCATGCTATGGTCATAGAATATAGAGGGCAGAGTGATCCTAACTCCTTATTATTAACAATTTTAAAACTATTTTGGAGAGAATGAGAGAAAAGGGTCGGATTGTCCTCTAAGGCCGTAGTCCTGCAAAGATTCACGCACATATGCACTGAGTAGCCCATTGAAATCAGAGGGACTATTTGCAGTGTATAAAGTTAAGCATTCACATCTGTTTCTGCAGATCAAGGCCGAAATCCATTGAAATCATTGGAGTTCCACAGTTATAAAACCACTGTAAATGAGAAAAGAATGAGGCCTAATAGGTGGGTGGACAGTGATGATGATGACTCTCATCTCCTAACCTATTCCTGAGATTACAACACTAATAAGACATTTATTATTTAGCCTGTGGGGGGAAAAGTGAGTTTCTTATGATTCATTACAGCTAAATAAGCTTCCATCTTTTGCTTTGGTATAGACAACTGCAGTTATAATATTTGCCCATAGCCCATGCTAGAGTTAAGACTGGGGTGTGGTTTCCATCCCCTCTTTTCATTTTATCATAGCTTTATCAAACAAATTCCTTTCAGGCACAAACTTTCCATACTTGATCTCAGTCCAACGTGCATTTTTAGTTAGTTAGTCACGGCGGATATTTTTAGTAAAAGTCATGGACAGATCACGGGCCCATGAATTTTTGTTTATGGCCTGTGACCTGTCCATGACTTTTACTAAAATACCCATGACTAAAACATAGCCTTAATGATACCTGTTCTGTTCATTCCCTCTGGGACACCTGGCATTTGCCACTGTTGGAAGACAGGATACTGGACTAGATGGACCTTTGGTCTGACCCAATATGGCCACTCTTATGTTATGATAATCTCTCTTTAAAATAAAGGAGGTTCTAGTAGTTGCAGAGAAACACTTGAAGACGTGCACCTGAATGGCTCAAATATCCGAAGGCAAATAAAAAGAACCCAACGTTAACTATTTTTTAAAATGTCATGATTTTTAAGTGTAACATGATTGTGGGAGGCCTGACTTATGATTTTTGAATATTTGGGGTTGGTACTATGCCCAACAGAAAGCATTTGCAGAATCAGACCACTAGACTAAGATTTTTGGGGAAGACACTATTATTTTCTTAACTGTCTGTTTTAGCCTAGCTCATTGACAGTGGGGTATAAATAAAATAATAGCAATTAATAGCCTAATTAAATGTCTGTGAAATGTGGCCAAATTCATCCCTGATGGAATAAATCACGGTTGAATCTGGCAATTTATTTGTAAGCAGAAGCCACCTTTGACAAAGTTTGAAGTAAGCTGTTGTGAAGCAGCAAAAACATTTGATTTTTAAGGAAATACTTAAAAGGAACAAAATCTGGATTTACTCTCAGACCATATTCTAGTCAATGCTTTATGGTCTGCCTGACATTTTCTAATGAGTACATATACAATAACTTTGTTCATCTCATTGCAAAGAGTGCATCAGAATGATTTTATTTTGGGACTCAATCACACGCTGAGAAATTTTTCCCAAAATGTGAAGGCTGCATGTAGTACACAAGTTCTTTTTTGGAGTGAGATTTTCTTGCTTTCCTGTAAAGCTTTGTTTTTTCTGGTTTTCTCATACAAAATGAGAGTCATTTTAGTCAGAATGTGCCCAAGGTGAACTTCCATTTACGCAGCACATTTACTAGTATTATGGATTGCTTGTCCACAAGGTAATTATGTTCTCTTGGTTTGACATTGAAAAATGAGGCCAATCACACAATAGGAAATCAAGTCAATTTGTTAAAGCTTCGGTTCAGCAAAATTTTATATGGCATGTTTTCATGCTGCAGAAACCCACAAAAGACTTGGGAAATGAGCTCCCATGGTTTTCAACAGACTTCTGCACTGTGGGAGAATAAGACATTCTTCACTGTGCTGGTCCTCGCATGCATACACTCTGTTTTTTAGGGGGGAAAAGCCAGTTTCATACTGTTATAAACAAAGCATGGTTTTGTGACTTCTGTAAAACCTTAGAGTTATGAATACCAGACTTACGAACTGACCAGTCAACCATAAACGTCATTTGGAACTGGAAGTACACAACCACGAAGCACCAGAGACAAAAAATAAGAGATGCAAATACAATGCAGTACTGTGTTAAACCTAAACTACTAAAAAAAATTAAGGGAAAGCAGCATTTTTTTTCTGCATAGTAAAGTTTCAAAGCTATATTAAGTCAATGTTCAGTTGTAAACTTTTGAAAGAACAACTGTAATATTTTGTTCAGAGTTACAAACAACCTCCATTCCCGAGGTGTTCATAATTCTGAGTTTCTACTGTATCTGATGATACTGGTGCAGTATGTGGACTATAAATCACTTGGTCATTTTCTTCCTTCACTAGTGTCAGTGTGTGTAAGTTATAATATATATTTATACACAAATAATGGATGCAACTTCTTGGGTAGACTGGCAAGCACACAGAGAACAGGGATGGTCATAATGTGAGTTCTATGCTCCCTGAGTACAAAGTGTGTGGGGGCACTGCAAACAGCACTCAGTACCCCACAGGGGATCTGGCATGGTTCCTCCCAACCTACACACCACCAACTGGTTGCAGGGTTGTGTTGAGGGAAGCACATACCATACACCTTCTACTGGCCAACTGTGTTTTCTTCTGCATATATGGAGAAATTTATGCTTGTGTAACACCGACAGACCCTGGTCATTGGCAGGCGGGATCAAACTTGGGATCTCTGAAGCTTAGTGCATGAGCCTCTACCACATGAGCTAAAAGCCATATGGCTCTTAGCTAAGGCTGTAGAGCAGACTCATTAATTTTTAAGTGGTCTCAGTGCTGCTAGAGGGGACAGAGCACCACACCCAGGAGGTGTGTGGGTTACACCTGCTCTTGGCATCTGCAGACATAATGCCCTCAGCCCCCATTCCTCAGGTATTGCTTATTCTTCTCATCCCAGTGTGGCTCAGCTCACAGGGCCAAATTATACCTTCAGATAAACATATGCATGTCCTGTTGAAGTCAATGGGAGTTTCACAGCTGTATCTGAGAGCAGAATTTTGTCCACTGAGACTTAATTCAGGCCATGATTCAGCAAAGTATTTAAGCATGTATCTAGCTTGAAGTGCATAATTAGTTCCATTGGATTTAAGGTTAAGTACATGCTTAAGTACCTTGCTGAATCAGGGCCATAGTAAAAATGTAAATATTGTGATGTATTCATTCTCACCTGAAAAAATGACCTATTGGGGTTAGAAATCTGTGCATTAAATTAAAGAATTGATCAGTTTTTAAAAGTTATTCATCAAATAAGTGTCTACCTTTTCCCTGTCTACCTAATCCACTTGTTCCTCATCAAAGAGTAAATCAGAGACTAATATGTGAATCAAAGCAGAGCTCCTGAGCTGGGGAATTTGTTATGCCAACATGAGGGGAAATGACTTTCCTATATTCCAAAGTATTCCCAAATTCCTGAAAATCCCTGAAGTGGAGAGACTCTTATCCAAAAATATTATTCCAACATTTCAGTAAATTAGGGCATCCTGAATACAATTTAAAAATAATCTTTTTTCACCCATGTATTTTGCCAAAAGGTAACTATGGAAATACAGAGCATCTGTGTTACCCTCTCTGCATGAGGGAAGCATTTGGACCATTCCAAAGTGGTACAGTATTTTCAGTGAGATTTAATTTGAGTTAGGAGCTAAGGGAAGGCAGTCAGATAACAGGCAAGGGCTTTTATTCCCCCCTCAGTGATAATAGGAATTATCTGTGCATGAATAAGAGAAGAATATAGAGTGTTATAAAGGAGAACCTTACAAATGGCCCCAAAAGTATCCGGGAGGTTCTTACACAGAATAGACTCAGCTTTAACTGATGGCCACCTTTCTAGGTAGATATTAATGCTGTTCCCAGTAGGAAAAGTGATTTGAGGTAGGCACCTCCATAATTACATTTCTTTTTAATCAAAAAGAAATTAGATTTGATGAATGTAGCCAGGCTTGAATTCTTCCAGGTCATGTCATAAGTCTAATGGATAATCCAATCAGCAACCAAAGCAAAGAGCAAATGCAGACCTTTTGCTGCCTGCCTCAGCTGCTCTGAGAGGGACTGGCTGCCGCATGCTGCTGACATTCACCCTTGTACAGTGAGATTTAATTTTAACATCTCACACATAAATGGACAAGGCATGAACTTAAAATGGATATCCAAGAACTGGATGTCTTGAGAGAAAATCTTACTACAGTATTTTTAGTGTTGAATGGCAGTAGCCTATTTAGTTTTGTAGATTTAAAGAGAGAGAGTCTGCTTGTTAATGTTGAGGCCCACACTGTGAGCAGCCCCTTTGCCAGAGCACTCAGAAAGCTTCTCTCTTGCACATCTGGACAATAACAGTCCCTGCACTCCCCGTGTTCTGTGTGGTGCAGGAACTACTTGCTTCCAGACTTGGGTCTGGTTCTGTTCAATATCTTCATCAATGATTTAGATAATAGCATAGAGAGCACACTTATAAAGTTTGCAGACGATACCTAGCTGGGAGGGGTTGCAAGTGCTTTGGAGGATAGGATAAAAATTCAAAATGATCTGGACAAACTGGAGAAATGGTCTGAAGTAAATAGGATGAAGTTCAATAAGGACAAATGCAAAGTACTCCACTTAGGAAGGAACAATCAGTTGCACACATACAAAATGGGAAATGACTGCCTAGGAAGGAGTACTGCGGAAAGAGATCTGGGGGTCATAGTGGACAGTAACCTAAATATGAGTAAACAGTGTAACAGTGCTGCAAAAAAAGCAAACATCTTTGTGGGATGTATTAGCAGGAGTGTTGTAACCAAGGCACGAGAAGTAATTCTTCCACTCTACTACACGCTAATTAGACCTCAACTGGAGTATTGTGTCCAGTTCCGGGTACCACATTTCAGGAAAGATGTGGACAAATTGGAGAAAGTCCAGAGAAGAGCAACAAAAATGATTAAAGGTCTAGAAAACATGACCTATGAGGGAAGATTGAAAAAATTTGGTTTGTTTAGTCTGGAGAAGAGAAGACTAAGAGGGGACATGATGACAGCTTTCAAGTACATAAAAGGTTGTTACAAGAAGAAGGGAGAAAAATTGTTCTTCTTCACCTCTGAGGATAGGACAAGAAGCAACGGGCTTAAATTGCAGCAAGAGAAGTTTGAACATGAGGGAAAACTTCCTAACTGTCAGGGTGGTTAAGCACTGGAACAAACTGCCTAGGGAGGTGGTGGAATCTCCATCATTGGAGAGTTTTAAGAGCAGGTTAAACAAACACCTGCCAGGGATGGTCTAGATAATATCTAGTCCTGCCATGAGTGCAGGAGACTGGACTAGATGACTTCTCAAGGTCCCTTCCAGTCCTATGATTCTATGATTCTACTCCTCTCCTGCTTTCCACTGAGGAAATGAACTCTAAAAAGACAGTGGGAAGGCCAGGATGATGGCCCCACTCAGCCTCTGCATTAACCTGTAGAGTGAGGCTCTTGTACCGGGGGAAGGATCTGATCCCTACTAATGAATGAAACAGATTGCAAAGAGCAACATGGTGAGAAATTGGGCCTTCCTAATGGATGGAACAGATTGCTCCTACTGGTGCACCAAGCTCAAAGTGATGCAGTACAGAAGTCAATGTGGCCACTGCATAAAATCCCTGTGACACAAAATCCTTCTGGCAAGTACAGCAATTGTTTACATGGAAAAGTAATATTAGAAAAAGTTTGCAATGAAGTTTTAGTTTCTTTTAATGTGGCTTAGCAGCTGGAAACAAAGAGAAGAGCAAGTGCCAGGGGAACAGCGAGATCTCTCTGCAGAATGCTAGTAAGCAAAGGGCGCAGCAAGTGAACCATTGTTCTACACTGTATATTCACACAAAAGGTACAATGCAGACAACAGCACTGGAAGTTTTCCCCACACTGCCTTTCAGTGTGCCTCATCTCTGAGCTCCAGAGCCATAGATCTGTCTTTAAAAAGGGGAGCAAAAAGGACCCGGCATATTACAGACCAGTCAGCCTAATTTTAATACCTGAAAAGATACTGAAACAATCAATTTGTAAGCACCTAGAGGATAATAGGGTTATAAGGAACAGCCAGAATTGATTTGTCAAGAAGAAATCATGCAAAACCAACCTCATTTCCTTCAGCAGGATTACTGGCCTAGTGAATAGGGTGGAAGCAGTAGATGTGATATATCTTGATTATAGTAAGACTTCTGACACAGCCCCACATGACATTCTCATAAGAAAAGTAGGGAAATGTGGTCTACATGAAATTACTATAAGGTGGGTGCACAACTGGTTGACAAACTGTACTCAGAATAGTTATCAATAATTTGCTGTCAAACTTGTGGGGTCCTGCAGGGGTCAGTCCTAGATCCAGCATTATTCAATATTTATGACTTGGATATTCATGTGGAGAGTACGCTTATAAAACATTGGATGACACCAAACTGTGAGGGGTTGCAAGCACTTTGGAGGACAGGATTAGACTTCAAAATAACCTTGACAAATTAGAGAACTGGTCTGAAATCAACAAGATTAAATTCAATAAAGACAAGTGCAAAGTACTAAACTTATGAAGAAAACATCAAATGCACAACTACAAAATGGGGCCTAACTGGCTAGGAAGTAGTATTGCTGAAAAGGATCTGGGGGTTATATGGATCACAAACTGAATATGAGTCAACGATATGATGTAGTTGCAAAAAAGGGTAATATGTATTAACAGGAGTGTCATATGTAAGACATGGGAGGTAATTGTCCTGCTGTACTCGGCACTGATGAGGCCTCAGCTGGAGTACTGTGTCCAATCCTGTGCCCCACATTTTAAGAAAGATATTGACAAATTGGAGAGAGGAAAGCAACAAAAATTATAAAAAGTTTAGAAAACGTGACCTATGAGGAAAGGTTATGGGTATGTTTAGTCTTGAGAAAAGATAACTGAAGCGGGGGACCTGAAACAGCCTTCAAATACATTATGGGCTGTTATAAAGAGGACAGTGATCAGTTGTTCTCACTGTCCACTGAAGGTAGCACAAGAAGTAATGGGCTTAATCTGCAACAAGGGAGATTTGGTTTTGATATTAGGAAAAAAAACTTTCTAGTAGTTAAATTCTGGAATAGGTTTCCAAGAGAGGTTGTGGAATCCCCATCCTTGGAGGTTTGTAAGAACAGGTTGTCAAACACCTGTCAGGGATGATCCTGCCTCAGGGCAGGGGGCTGGACTTGATGACCTCGAGATCCCTTCCAGTCCTACATTTCTTTGATTCTAATCCTAGGAGTGAGAGGGTAGAAAAGTTTTCAAGCTCTTTTAATCTGTAGTAGTACTGCTCAGGATGCTACACAATTGTGATGGTGGCTTAATAACGTGGAACCTATCCACAAGAAAATGAATAGAGGCCTTCATCTCATTTTAGATATGCCAATGAACAGCCATCATAAGGTAACAATTTTTAATTGTGTTTCCCATTCCTGTGTACTATTGTACATCTTGCATTTCCACAAAGCTATTTATAGGCATTATTTTCTAGCTTCCTACTCATGTCCCTGAAAGAGTTTCTCTTTTCTTCCTCACTCTTCTTTGATGTGTCTTTGGTACCCTTATGTCTGAGTTTTTCTGCACTGTTCTAGCTTAACCTCACCTTGTGGTGGAATAATAGATTTGATGCACCAATCTGAGATCTAAAAATATGGGAAGCAATAGTATGGACTCTTCAGATTCCACTACTAAAATATTGTTCTCAGAAGAAAATGGGCCAGTTTCTTATCTCATTTTCACAAGTTTTCCACTGATATATCTCCACTGACTTCAGTGGGATTACTTCTGATGTGCCATACATTGTGATAATCAGGAGCACCTATGTCACATGGGCAAAAGGGAGCTAAGCCCCACCAATAACGTCACAAGTGTGGCATATGTACGGCAGGATGTGGTACCAGCTTCTGCCAGTTGGGAACTCCAAGTTGGTCAGGAACTGCTGCAAGTACTGGAAGATGCAAGACAGCTGGCTGCCACCGGCAGCCTTCTAGCCTGGCTGTACAATAGACTGCAGAGAGCAGAGAGAGAAGGCACAGTGCAGAGAATATAGGCTTCTGTAAGACTGGACTCATAGAAGTAGAGTATAGGGGATAGTAGGGTAAGAGCTATATTAGAAGGGATTTGGTTGGGACTCAGAGAAAGAATAGTAAAAGGATCACAGAGGGTTACGTTGTTTTCTCCTACCCTTTCCTTTACTTAGTATTTAGTCTGAAAGGAGGCAGGGGATGGAAGAGGAGAGAAGATGCCCCTCCCCCACCTTCTCCATCAACAAAACATTGGCCAGTGGCACCTCAACCTCAGAGAAAATGTGTTCACATATTATGAGCATGAGCCATCCCGGTTTTTATCTGAGCACACAATAGATTCCCAGGGCCTCTTGCTTTCTGCCAAGCATTTAAAAAGAAGTTAAAATAAACTAAAACAAGCTTGAGAACTTGTTTCAAAAGATTGTTAACTTAAAACATCCTGAAACATTAGAGCATTTTATGATTTCCTATTGGGTTCAAGTTTGGTATTTAATCTCCTAAATGGCTTCACCGAGAATAAACTGCGCTTTCCCTATTTTAATCATAGAACAGGAGTCTAAGGAAGATATTGCTGTTGCCTCAGGATGCTGTGGCTGAGTCATTGTGTACAAAGGCCGAGAAACCCAAGTGGCTGCTTGCGTCTACCTGAGGTTTCAAACGTGAAAAAAGAACTAATTTCCCACCCTTATGTATGAGGACAACAGGGTCAGTTGAGTGAACACCTAAGGAAACAGATATTGATGCACCTGTTTGTGCTGTGGAAAGCAGCCATGGCAAGCTGAGAGACATATATTGTGCAATTTACTTCAGCTGACCTCCTTCCTCTCTCCATGTTTCATAACAAACAATTACAGAGTCATAGTGTTGTAGCTGTCTCGTCAGACCAAAAACAAACTAACAAACCCAGAAAGGGAAACTGTGAATCTAGTATAGGTCCTAAATTTAGTGTTTTTAATGTGTATTTTTGTGGGGGGGGGAGAGGGGAAGCAGGTTAGCTTTTAAACAGATGGTGATGAACTTTTTAACATTAAATCATATCCTGCCCAAACCTGCAATCACACATATGTGAATGGATGACTATCCTAAGCAATAAAGTGAGAGAGAACATGACCATCATTTACAAATATGTGATGAGAATCCTAATGCTAGTAACAGAAAGGAACTGCTTGGCATATAATCAAGGGGGCATAACCAGGAGCAAGGGGATGAAATTAGGGGAAAAGAAGTTTTGTTTGAATATCAGGAAAAACTTCGGAATGGTGAGATCTATTAGGTTATGGAGTAATCTCCTAAGCGAAGGGGGAGAACTCTTGACATTTAGGGTGTTTCAGATTAGACTGGACAAAGCTCTAACTGGCAGGAGGAATTCCAAATTGATAGGTTGGTGGGCAAGATATCTGAAGATGGATTTTCCGTCTCTCCTGTCTGGGAAGACAGCACAGGCAGTAGAGTTAATGAGCAGTTAACGAAGTAGGGCAAGGCAAGGAGTCAGCCCTGCCTGAACAGAGAGAGTGAAGAAGCAAGCACACCAAAATAATCTCCCACTGGAGAAGCAGAGCAGCCCTGCCATTTACTAAAGATAGCTACTGCAGATAGGGAGGGTGGGCTTTGGGGCATCCTACAGGGGAGCACTGTGTGTAGCCCTAGACTCTCCCAACTCCAGTCTGTTCCTGTTCTCCCTCTTCATCAGATAGGCAATGGAGCTTCTGTCTACCAAGGCAAACTGATGGGTGTGGAAGTAGTACATGGAACATGGATGGTTTGCTTGGGGAGAGGAAGGGAATTTGTCAGAATGGGTGGTTTACTGGGGGTGAGGTTATTCGGGGAAATGTAATGCAATGTATGAATCCAGACATGAAAATGCAGATGTAACTCTTCCTGTGAAGGAGCAGCACCAAGTGAGCCAGAATGGAATACTAGGCTGGAGTCTGACATGTTTTTATCAGCACGATTGTTTTCCCTTTTAAAAGCAACACACAGCATGGGGATGGTGCACAACAGGTGCTGAGCACCCTTCAACACTGACTAAAGGGTTACAGATTACATTGTGGCACCTCTCAGGATTGGCCCCCAAAACACTATTTTATAAGCTAGGAAATTGAAGTGTATGGCTAAGGCTGGCATCTGACATGCTTCTGTGAGCAATTGTTTTCTTTGTTAACCCTCCAGTGCTAATGAAAAGGAAGGATTTGTGTGCATCTTCCATTCACTTTCTTGTGTCTTGATCGATTTAATAGGCAGGTCTTAAACCAATACAATTTACCTTGCCTAAATAATACCTCCAGCACCTACTTAGTTTAGCTAATTAAAATTTAAACAGACAAACAAGGTTCTTCCTTTTAATTATTAGAGACATAACCTTTGAATGATGACTTGCTGTTTATATGAAGTGAGTTTTGCAATCACTTTAAAACAGTCCTCAGGAGGCTTTATATTTAAGGAAGCATTTGAAGTAAAAGCTGATTACACTTTTATCAGTCAGAAATAGTGTAAGATACACTACTGTGATAAGTTAGCTACGATGTCTGTCTGCTGTTCCCTCCTCTTGATAGGATCAGAACATCAGTTGTCTCGTCACCACTATTCTGGTTTCTGCTGCTTTCCTTTCGCTCAAGTGGTAGGAGCCAGACCATCTGAGTTCTGTCTCTGCTGTTGCTGTGAGTTAGTTGTGGTTTGTAGCATAGTGAGACAATCAACATGCCCCAGGTGACCACATACTTACAATATATATTCTGATAGAACCAGACCAGTTGGGAATAGCAGAGTAGCAGAAGGGAGATATACTGGCCACTGGATAAGTAATTTTCTGTTCCCTGAGTGACCAGAGCAGGGGCTGCTCCAGGCTAATAGACCACCTGACTCCAATTAACCTGTTAAGAGTCAGGTGAGGCAGTGAAGCACCTGACTCTAATTAAGGCCCCTCTGATGCTATAAAAGGGCTCACTCTAGTCAAGCCAGAGAGCTAGAGGAGAGGAAGTGTGTGTGAGGAACTGGGAGCAAGAGGTGTGTAAGAAGCTGAGAGTGAGTAGGCGTACTGCTGGAGGACTGAGAAGTACAAGCGTTATCAAACATCAGGAGGAAGGTCTGGTGGTGAGGAGAAAGAAGGTGTTGGGAGGAGGCCCTGGGGAAGTAGCCCAGGGAGTTGTAGATGTCATGCAACTGTACCAGGAGGCACTCTAAACAGCTGCAGTCCACAGGGCCCTGGGCTGGAACCTGGAGTAGAGGGTGGGCCCGGGTTCCCCCCATACCTCCCAACTCCTGATCAAACACAGGAGGAATTGACCTAGACTATAGCTTCTACCAGAGGGGATGGTCTCTGGACTGTATCCTGACCCACAGGGTGAATCTGTGAAGCGAGCAAATCTGCCAATAAGCGCAGGACCCACCAAGGTAGAGGAGGAACTTTGTCACAATATATTGAAGAGTTGTTGAATGTCATGCAGGGGGGTGCAAATCCTGCATATCTGGCTTGCGTAGTCTTCCTTATTTCAGTGGAGAACTTGTGGGGACAACTTCCACTTCCTCACTCTCAGTTGTTTTAATATAGTCACTTACAACAGTTATTCCATATTAATGGAAGAACTGTTGTATTGGATGTCAAGCCAAAACAGTAACATTTAAGTATGCTAGTTAACAATCATTGTAATATTAAACTGTTTTCAAATCTTATTTTGAGAACTACAATGCAGTAATCTGGGGTAGGAGTTATTTTTATACAATAATTCTGTGAGTGCCTAAAGCAACAAGTGAAGGGTTAGAATGTCGCTTTGTTGTGATGCAAGGGAGTAGTGTTCCCACTGCACCAGCTAACCATATCACAGGCAGTGAGGTAAGGTGGAAGAGCAGTTTTTGTGGGGTCACTGCTCCCCCTCTTGCGCAGGCAGGTAAAGTGGGTAGGGAGGGATGAGGAGTTGGTGGAGCCTTGCCAGGGACCAGGTATAGGGCAGACATAGGAAGTAATCTATCCCGGACAAGGCCTAAGGGGGTGACCAGGAACCAAATGGTGATTCTCTGAGTCAGTCTGGTTCTAGATCTGTTCCCAGGTAGTGCAACTAGGTGCTGACCCTTCCTGGGGTTTGTAGCAAAACTATAATTTAGCCCTAAATTAGTTTGTTTTCAGCCACAATTATCTGAGGTTTCCATGATGCCACATAGAATTTGGTTTTCTAGTAACTGAGGAGGATAGACAGAAGATGCCTCTATGTCCTAATTAGATTTTATCTGATGGATCTGGCAATTGATAGTAACCCTACTAGCCTTTAGATTTTGATTGCCAGACCAAAAAAAAAATCAGTGATCCTGCATGTCAAGTCATGTGAAGATCATGAAAAGAGTCCTGCCAAACCTTGGAACAAAGCAGCGAGCGACAGGAGGCTATGGGGGGCTGATAGTCCTTCCAAGATGGGTAGGAGACATTGAATGTTCCAAATCTTGTTTAGGGGAAGAAAAAGCCAGGCAGGAGGTACTCAACCCGAGGGAGAGAACAAAGAGACCTAATTATAAGAGACAACAGTACTTTGAGGATGTAAAACATGAGACAATTAACAATCAAGCATCCCATGATTGGGTACTGAGTAGAGCTGTGCAAAATACTTTGGCCAAATCTTTTTGGCAAAAAATGCAGTGACACCAAAACATTTTATAAATTGATGTTGGTTTCATAGAACTGTTTTTTGTCAAAGTCCTCCTTCAGAAGTCAATACATTTTTGGTTTGAAAAGACGTTCAAATTTTCCTTTAGTTAAAAAAAATTCAGAAGTTTTTAAATGGTCAAAAATGGAATAAAGAATTTTGTCAATACAAAACATTCTTTTAACCCAAAATTCAAAGTTTAATAAAAGTCACCAACATTTTGAAAAACATTGTTTTTGGGTCAGCCTGAAATGACGTCCCTCCCGTGATTTTTTTTTTAAAGAATTGCCAGTGAACAGCTCTAGCACAGAGAGTCAGAGGAATTTTTCAGACATGCTGCAGGGTCATTGCAATGCCAAAGTTTGCAAGAATCTAGCATGCTGCGTGAACATAGTTTCTAAACTGAGACATTTTGTATACCACTCAACATTCAGTCTGTTTTGAGTATCTGCCTTTCTTATTTTCTATGTTAAATAAAGCAAGGTTTATTAAGACTGCTTGATTTATTGGCTAATGCTGAAGAGAAGAACAAAGTTCTGACCTTAGGAAGGCATAGTGGGGCAAAATTTACTCAGGTGGCGTGCTCAGTAAAAGAGGTCAAGCACATGGGTGCACATCCCCAGTAGAGATGCTGGCTACAGCCAATAGGTGTACCAAAAGAGAGTAGCTGGCACAGGGAAGTGATGGTAGGTGCTTATTCCATTCTTATTTAAGCCACGTGGGTCTTTCAACATAGATCTAGATCTCTCCCTCTTATTTTGTAGACTACAAAAAAAATGCACAAGATTTACACCCCTGAGTAATGATGACTATAATCAGAATGATCAAGCAGTTCACATTTTATGCTTCAGATATAAAATGTTGACAATTAAAGCTATATTTCCTTTGCAGGAAATCAAATCTGACTCCTTGGAGTCAGATAATTACCTATGCAAGTCATTTTGAAAGACATTAGTAAGCTCATAAAAAGCAAACTTGCAGATCAGTGGCAGCATTCTCTGTTATTAGAGCCTGAATTGACCAATGGGCTGTTATTAGGACAGCTGTAAAATTTTGGAATTACCAGAAGAATTCTAGATACTATCAAGGGGAAAGACTAATTTATCTTAAATATAAGAGCTGTGATCAGCCACTGTAATTATGCTATCATTAAGGTCAGGCAAAAATTAAATAGAGGTGATTGAGACATAGCAGAAATTTTGAAAATGTCTCCTCTTTGGCTATGTAACCATTTTATTGCTGTCATTTTGACTTTCAGTTTAATAGTACAATGATTCATTGAGCAATAAGAAATTGGTGACCTCCTTCTGAATGTTTTGTGTTATGCTTCCTGATGCATTAACTAATGAAAGTTTTGTCACAAATTTCCTCTCTGGTTTCTTCATTATTCCCTTTATTGTTCTGCAAACATTCTGGAAGCTTATATATGAGCTGTATCAAACTATGACATGGACCACCAATGCAAAGACTTGGTGGTGGTTCAAAAAAGACCCAAATAGAAATTAACATTGTTTTTGGTCCATGTAGCCAATGATAACATACAGAATAAGGGATAGAAAATTACATGATAGAAGATATTTTACATACTAAAAAGGGAAGCAAGCAACGGTTCCACTACATTACACTATTAGGTCTTGTCCTGAATTCTCAGTGTATCAATAACTCTTTGCGCTATGTACTAACGGTCTCGGCTTTAGTCCCACATCAGCAATTAGCTTGTACTCACTGCTGGTGCTACAGTGCTGTAAGTAGAAGTGTAAAGCTGCAGATCCTTCTGGAAAAAAAACTATTGGAAAATATTTACAAACCATCCTTCTGGTATAATAGATATTTTCCTTCTCTCTCTCCCCCTCTTTTTTTCACCAGCATTTTGGACATTTTGTATAAAAACAAGTTAGTTGGTTCCCAAGAATTCATCTATTCTTGCTCTTTATATTTATACTTAGGGATGGCTTAATTGGGCTGGCTAATATGATATTCTATCCAAAATGTCAGCCATCCATCTAAAGCTCTGATCCAGCAAAGACTTATACACATACATAAATTCACATACAAGGGCAGTCCCACTGTACTCTGCATGTAGATAAAGTTAAGCATGTGCACACAGTAAATGTTTTCGGGAGTGGGGGTAAGGCCTAGATCAAAGGTATTTAGGTACCTAACTCCCATTCAAATCAATTGCTGAAAGGATGACTATAGTATGGTTATGTATTTATTGGGGAGAGGATTGTGCCTTCCACAGATCTGTCCACTGAATGCCTACATCCCACAAGGAAAGGGTGCTCAGCTTTCTGTGGCACCCATGCCCCTCCTCTGAACCCCACAGAGTGTTTTAGGGGTGTAGTTTGCAACCCCTACTCATTTGAGTAGCTCCACTGAAGTTAATGGGACTTCTCTAATAAGTAGGAACCACTCCTGGGAGTAAGGGTTGTAGAATCCACTATAAAATGCTTTTCCTCTCCTACCTACCCTGCCAGAAAGCTGTGGCACTGAATTGTTACAGTACCATGCGTAATTATGGGCGCTTTCCTTCAGAAAGCACAACAAATGAAAGACATTAAGTAGTAAGTTTAAGGAAATTAAAAGGCATTGCAACTTTACATGTTACAGTTTAAAAGCTGGCAATAATAAAAGACCATTACTAGCATTATACGTAAGCAGCAATTATTTTAAAAAAGAAACCCCCAATGTTATCCTACTGTATTATGAAAAAAGTGTGATGTTATTACTGTCTGAAAGCTAAGCAGAAGCCAGATTGTCTCGCTCAACAGCAAATGCACCAGCTGTGCAAGTGGTCTTTCTATAATCCTACATCAAGATAATGCACTTTTAATCTTATCCTTCAAATGTGATTCCTGAAAAAGGACACCCTGTCCCCTTCTCTATTATTGTATATTGTGCAGCCAAATTCTTCCTTGTACACTTCACAATTATTGTTCTGGGCTGAATAAGCCTCAGACCCATAGAGCTGATCTGAGTTTTCTAACACAAAATATCATTTTAATGTTGAAGATTCAAATGCACAGTCACTTCAAATACATATTAGAATTATCTGGGTGCACAAATATTCTTTGGCTCTTAAAATGAAATGAAGTTTCTTTTTCCACGTCTTCCAAACCCTGTTCCTTACAAGCTCATGTTGGGGTCATTTTACTTCTATTAAGGTTAAACTGGGAATACCACTGAAATGTGTTTTTTAAAAAACAAAACCAAACCCATAGGCCTGATTCTACAGCCTTCAGTAGTTAAATTGACCTCAGTGAACTACTTACCTGCGTAAGGGCTGGAAGATCAGGCTCACGGGGTTGTAATTTTGTAACAAAGTTTGCTTTTTCTATTTTTTTTAAAGGATATTAACAATAATTGGGTATTTATAAAAATATTTATCAGCTTGATATCTATGCAAGAAGTAATATACTTAGCCATTAGGCCCAAATCCTGAAAAGACTTATGCTCTTGCTTAACTTTATGCAGTCAGTAGTTACAATTGAAGTCAGTGGGACTACTCATGGTGCATAAACTTAAGTACGTACATAAGTCTTTTCAGAATTGGGGCCTTAGATAGTACTTTTTATCTTGAAGGCTCTTTGAAGCATTAAATGATTAAGCCTCACAACATCCTTGTGAGGTGTTTAAGTAAATATTATTTCTATTTCACAGATGGAGAAACTAGCAAAGGGTTTAAGTCCAGATCCTCAAAAGTATTTAGATACTTAACTCCCATTAGGTACCTAAATCCTGCTGAGGATCTGGGTTTTAGTGATTTTTCTGAAGATGACAGAGAAAGTCATAACCAGGATTAGAACTAAAAGTTCCTGATCCAATTCTTGTTTTCACACTATGATAGCCCCCCAATAACTGTAATGCTGCTAATCCATTTTCATTTGCCAAAAAGGTTAACATCTAACTGCAACTAAACAAAAGTCAATTGTTCCATAAATGTAGTATAATTTTTAAAGCTATTTCAAGCATAGCATTGTAAAAACAAAAAGACTTCAGATGAAGGGGATATTTTAAAATAAAATATTTTCAGAACATTTTTGTCAGCATAGATATGGAGGCTATTTGTACTATCATTACAACAGGGTGAATTGGCATGATAGCTATGGTTTGGTATTTTCATATTTTAATGAATTCCCGGAGCACTTTTTTAAAAAATGCTGGGTAATAGAGACCAATGGTATAATGAGTGAACAGGGCCAAATGAGCACATCTGAGAGTAGTGACAGCAGCAACAACTGCTGTTCAAGAATCTGGTATAAAGGTTTGTCTAATGAAGGGTCTGCAACTTTTTAGACTGAAAAATCATATTTCCACCTGCTGTCACATGACTAAGAACAAAGGTCACCTAACAGATTTGCTATGGATGTTCTTGAATTAATATGGAAAAATGATTGAAGCCACTAGCCTGGTGGACAGCTCCAGTAAAACTGGCTGATCGGTGAAGCCGAGTTAACAGATAAGAGAGGTGATTCCTTTTGGTAGACCCCATGTTGTATACTGAGTGCAGTATTAATCGCTGTAACAGAGGAAAGAGATTATTGCCTGCAAGAAAGTGCAGTATAGGGAAACTGTGGTTACTCAGAGTAGAGTTGGTTCCTTGAACTGATTTATTTATACAACCTCCAAATGAGTACATACCAACATTATCCTTGGAAGGGATCCAACTCTAACACACACAACACTGAACTAAATGAGAACAGCACTACTCATCTCAACTCTTTTAACAATGCCACAGTAGTTCAGTGACTGCAAGTGATCATCACCTCAGTTTTACATCTCATCTTAATATGGCACCTCAAATAGCACAGTATGCTATCCCTAAACATGTTGTGGCATTGATTCAATACTGAATCAGAGGGAAGAGTGCCCTGAACCTTAATGCTGAATTTTAGCACTTGAGCCAGGATGATGTAACATAAGAGCTTTGTATTCCTCTGTGGGTATCCCGTCCTAGTACACAGCCATTCAGTAAGTGGTATTCTTCCTTCTGATGCATTACAGTGGGGATGTTGAAGAATACCGTCAGATGAGTCCAATTACCTCCAAGCAGGATACAAAGGGGATGTGATGGCCATTTTGGGTAGAGGGACAAAGGAGGTTCTGGAGGGAAACTGAAGACCGGCTAAGCTAAGAGTAGAAGCTTAGGCTGAAATTTTAATGGTGTTATTATTTTGGAGGTTACCAGTAAAGGGGGTGAGTTTGGACACCAAGCCAGGGTCTGTGCACTCTACTACTGATAACTGGGTAGGTGCCAGCCAGCACATGTGCATGCACTCTTTCAGCACCCTCTGGATTTTTCTTAGGGGTCTTTCATCTAAGTACTGACAAGGCCTGACCCTGCATTGCTTGTGAGACCACTGACTGAAGTAGTATGGTGGGAAGCCAAATACAACATAGAATCAGCAGAGCTCCTGCGGAGCTGGTGTGGAACATTGGTACCTTTTGCTGGCCTCTCTTCCTAGCTATAGTTACAGTCACTAACTTCCTAGGCTACTTCATCTCTCATACTAAGTTCCACTTGTCATAATTAGAAAACAGCCATGAATTACAGAAGAATTGTGCCTAGCAACATCAGAAATCCTATGGGCTTTGTGGAGGTATGAATTCCAGAGTATGGATGGAAGGAGCAGTGAGGGGAAGAGATCTATGGAATGGTGCAGATTCAAGAAGAGAGAGAGAGAAAGGGTTGGGAAGTTCTGTGCATGGTGTGTGTGTGTGTGTGTGTGTGTGTGTGTGTGTGTGTGTGTGTGTGTGGACAGGGAACAAACAAACAAGGAGGTGCAGAAGAAATAATAAAATGAGAGAGGAAGCTATATAGAGAGGAGGCAAAATAATGAAGACATTGCTGGCGACTTTGAAAGTTGCCTAATGGATTTGGCTGCCTCAGTCGCTTTGAAATGGTGTGGCGCTGATATGGAAATGGTAGGAGTGAAGAAGTGAAGGGAGTAAAGAAGTGGATGAAGTGAGGGGTGGGAGTGAGAATGAGGCCAATTTAAAGTTGGCACATCTGTAATTGTTTGCACATAACTATAATATTTTCCCCAAGCTGCATTGTAATTCCATGACAGAGAGCGGATAGGACCATCTGGGAGGAGCTTCTGGGTCAATTGTGGCTGTTGCGTAGGAGCAGGATGTCAACCAGGCACTCCCTTCTCCCCCCAGTGTGAATGGTGGAGAACAACTAAGATACTAGGAAAAGTCTCATCTCATGGGAGTGTTAAAAGGTCCAGAAAAGAACAAAAGCATAGAGTTTATGGAGAGGATTTGTATTTGATAAGCATTTGCAGAGATGGAGGCTCAGATCCTCAAAGTAATTAGGTGCCTTACTCCCAGCAAAATCAATGGGAGTTAGGTGTTTAAATACCTTGGAAGATCTGGGCATGAGACCAACATTTTCATTGCTGTCTAAAATTAAATGCCTAAATACATATTTAGGCCCCCCAAATAAATGTGTGGGGGGGTGGAGGGGGGAGCTAAGCACCCACAGCTCCTCTTGGGAGCAATTCTGTCCTCACTGACACCAATGAAAGTTTGACCATTGACTTCAGTGGACCAGGATTTCACATTTGTCTTCAAGAATGGGCCGAGTTTTAGGACTCAAGGGCTGCAATTTGACTCGGGCTGCACTTTCAGCACCCTTGAAATGAAAAGCATAGTGCAGGGTGTTACTTAGAAGTGGGCAAAGGCATGAATACGGGTATACCTTTCATGGCAGAGGCCGTTCTAGCTCTAGGCAAGCTAAGCAGCTGCCTACGCTGACAGATTTGGCCTGGCTATCCCTACACCATGACAGAGGAATAACTAGACCAAACCTGAATTGCACTGTGACCCCATGTACCAGGTCGCAATGCCACTTACTCAAATCTGGCCCTTCCCCTCCCCTCTTCATGACAGAAGGGCAGCCAGGACAAATTTTAATGGTGTGGGAGAGCGACCCACTGAAGTGTTGCCTAGCACAGCAGATTGCCTTGAGCCACCTCTGCTTCACGGTATACTGCAGTGTTTATAGAGTATCTGTTTATTCTCTTTTACACATCAGCATTTGTTCCATCCCAGTGACTCCTACAGTGCTATGATGTCCCTGTAGGAAATGCTACTCCCACATAAGGAATAATCAGGTTACTCCTTGCCTCTGACTGGCCTTTGAGGACCATGCGGTGCAGAGGTGGCTGCCAAATCTCTGTCCTTGCTGTAGGAGGACTTGTTGTCAATGTGGAGCAGGTAGAAGTGCCAACTTCTGCTGCTGATAGTGGCCCCTGAATCAGCCATGGCGATGGAAACAATACATGTGCAGAGGGGTCTAACCACCTGCATGGGGGACAAGCAGGGAATGGTTGCCACTTTTACAAACCACCAGAGACTAACTACGGTATCTGGGCAGAGGGGCAGAGTTGTTGAGCTATTCAGGTGCCTAAAGACCCAGATAGGCGCCTAGTGGGATTTTCAAAAGCACCTAAGTGCCTATCTGTATTTTCAGGCACCTAAATACCTTTATAGCCCAGGCTCAGACTCCCTGTAGGATGGTGTAAGGTTAGGGCCAGAGACACAAGCAGGAAATATAGCATCGCCTGTGACTTGTAGAGCACAGAGGAGAGGGTCAGAGTCAGCAGCACTTGTGATAAGAAGGGGGAGCATTTTGAGTGGGTGGCAGAAGGGCAGGGCATGGAAAGAGGGTATTTCAACATCATGTAGGAGGGGCCTAAAGTACATTTAACATGTGCTGGTGGGAGGGTCCATACTGTTAAGTGCCTGCTTCTACTTTGGAAAAAAAATCTGGGATACTCACATGAAAATAGCCTGATGTATCTAGACTGTAGTACACAAATGCCAACTGTACGGATATCAGCCTTGCAAGGCCTCCCCATTGTGATGCATCTCCAGCATGCAGACTGTATACCATAGATAATACCCATCTTTAGCCATCACAGTTTTGTTCTGAGTTTATTTTTTGGACCACGATCTCCTGGTGTAACTGTGCTGAGCC
The DNA here is from genome assembly GCF_011386835.1 of Chrysemys picta bellii. Classification (NCBI taxonomy): domain Eukaryota; kingdom Metazoa; phylum Chordata; order Testudines; family Emydidae; genus Chrysemys; species Chrysemys picta. Next base: position 62,181,494 of record NC_088791.1, read on the forward strand.
AACAGATATACACCGGGGATGAATATTACTTAGTTGTATTGCAATATCAGCTTGGGCCTGATTCTGAGAAATCCTGAGCACTTTCAGCCCTCATTGGCTTTATTGGGAGTTGCAGGTGCCCAGTACCTCTCAGGATTCAGTCTGTTTTGCAAAATCTGAAAATCAGTACAGAGCTTTTATTTTTAAACAAACAAATCAAAAACAGACAACTAAACAACTCCCATCCTACCATAAAGTACTATTAACTGACATCACTTCTGTGATGCTCTGCTCTGGCCACCCAGAACCATAAACCACCATGTTGCTGCTCTGCCTGAGAGAGAGTGTCAGTTAGAACTGTTTGTCAGCTCCCTGCAATAGTCCAGGAGATTCTGCCAGCCATAACCTTGCTGTGCAGATAACATTCAGTGTCTAGTCCCTCTCACTGTGACACTTATGGAAATTATTAGGTTTGCTGCCCCCAAAGATAGCTTACACAGCAGCCTGTTGGCTTGTGGAGCATGCTCTTTACCTTAAAACACCATTTATAGTAAAACTAAGAATAATTTTATTAATAAAGAACAGGGATTTAAGTGATATGAAGCAAGAATAAAAGACAGAGAAAAGGGTAGCAGACAAAACAACCCCCACCATGCATTCTAGTGCTAAAACTTAATTCTAGCAAGCTACGTCTTTGTGTAACACAGTTTCTCACTTACATCAAACTACCAGCATCTCCAGCCCTCCTGGAAAGAATATCTCATGTTCACAGAATCCGAGGGTGCTGACTCCTACGTGATGGATCACTAGAAAGTCTTTTTGCTCCCCTTATATTTCCCAAAGTCCATTGTCTTTGCTTCAAGAGCAAGGAAAACCTCCTGAGGGTTCAGATTCCAATGTCTCCTGGTGTGGTCACATAGCTATTTCCTCCACTGCTTGTTAGCCTGATTGCTTTGTTTACCTTATATGTAAATGTACTTTTATTGTCTATAGTTTACAAAGCTTGACCCAGACAGGTAAAGCCACATTTCTTTGTCTAAGGCAGGCTTGCCTCCAAAACCTATTTTAGGAACACATTTCCAGCACACATGCTTAAGTCTTTATACACAACCTGTACATACATCACACAATGATATTCATGACCAGCATGTCACCAGTTTTTATGATACCTTACAAGACACTGTTTGGCTAAATATTCTAACAGAGTGTTGAGTGCATCCTTTGCCAGTTGGCATAAAGGGGCTTTTAGGGTCACAACTTCATTTACAGAGTTAGGCTAATTATTTATGGCCTCAGAGTCATCACTTACACATAGACTCATAGACTCATAGACTTTAAGGTCAGAAGGGACCATTATGATCATCTGGTCTGACCCCCTGCACGCTGCAGGCCATAAAACCATCCCCGCCCCTTCCCTGGACTCTGCTGCTGAAGTCCCCAATCCTGTTATTAGTGACTTCAATCGGCAGAGACCCTCCTGCTAGAGATCCCTGCCCCATGCTGCGGAGGAAGGCGAAAAACCTCCAGAGGCTCAGCCAATCTGCCCTGGAGGAAAATTCCTTCCCGACCCCAAATATGGCGATCAGTAAGACCCCGAGCATATAGGCAAGAGTCTCCATCCTGACCCCTTTTAGCCATTATGCTATTTACCTACCATTGCTTGGTTTTTCTTGACAACTATGTTTTACCATTAAACCATTCCCTCCATAAACTTATCTAACTTAATCTTAAAGCCAGACAAGTCCCTCGCCCCCACCGTTTCCCTCGGAAGGCCGTTCCAATATTTCACCCCTCTAACGGTCAGAAACCTTCGTCTAATTTCAAGCCTGAACTTCCCCACGGCCAGTTTATATCCATTCGTTCTCGTATCCACGTTAGTACTAAGCTGGAATAATTCATCTCCCTCCCTTGTATTAATCCCTCTAATATATTTAAAGATAGCAATCATATCACCCCTCAGCCTTCGCTTGGTCAGACTAAACAACCCAAGCTCCTCTAGTCTCCTTTCATACGACAGGTTTTCCATTCCTCTGATCATCCTAGTGGCCCTTCTCTGCACCCGTTCCAGTTTGAGTTCATCTTTTTTAAACATGGGAGACCAGAACTGCACACAGTACTCCAAATGAGGTCTCACCAGCGCCTTGTACAACGGAAGCAGGACCTCCTTATCCCTACTAGATATACCTCGCCTAATGCATCCCAAGACAGCATTGGCTTTTTTCACCGCCACGTCACACTGTCGACTCATAGTCATCCTGCGGTCTACAAGGACCCCTAGGTCCTTCTCCTCTTCCGTTACTTCTAACCAATGCGTCCCCATCTTGTAACTAAAATTGTTATTGGTCATCCCCAAATGCATCACCTTACACTTTTCACTATTAAATTTCATCCTATTTCTGACACTCCAATTCACAAGCTCATTCAAGTCTCCCTGCAGGATATCCCTATCCTCTTCCGAATTTACAACGCCTCCCACCTTCGTATCATCCGCAAACTTTACCAGCCTACTCCTGCAATCGGTTCCGAGGTCAGTTATAAATAGATTAAATAAAATGGGTCCCAAAACCGAACCTTGGGGAACTCCACTGGTAACCTCCCTCCAACCCGACAGTTCACCCTTCAATACGACCCGCTGCATTCTCCCCATTAACCAATTCCTTATCCATCTCTGGATTTTCAAATCGATCCCCATGTTTTTTAGTTTAACCAATAATTCCTCATGGGGTACAAAGAAGAACAGGAGGACTTGTGGCACCTTAGAGACTAACAAATTTATTAGAGCATAAGCTTTCGTGGACTATAGCCCACTTCTTCGGATGCATATAGAATGGAACATATATTGAGGAGATATATATACACACATACAGAGAGCATGTATGTGTATATGGGGTACAGTATCAAACGCTTTACTGAAATCCAGGTATATTAGGTCCACCGCATTTCCCTTATCTAATAAATCCGTTACCTTCTCAAAGAAGGAGATCAGATTCGTTTGGCACGATCTGCCCTTCGTAAAACCATGTTGTAAATTATCGCAATTGCCACTACCCTCCAGGTCCTCAACTAATTTCTCCTTCAAAATTTTCTCTAACACCTTGCACACTACAGATGTTAAACTAACAGGCCTGTAGTTACCCGGATCACTTTTTTTCCCTTTTTTGAAAATAGGAACCACATTAGCTATTCTCCAGTCTAACGGGACCACCCCCGAGTTTACAGATTCATTAAATATTATCGCTAACGGGCCCGCTATTTCCCGCGCCAATTCCTTCAATATTCTCGGATGAAGATCGTCCGGTCCTCCCGACTTAGCCCCATTAAGGCGTTCAAGTTTTGTTTCTACCTCGGATACGGTAATCCCCCATCCCGAACGCCCCTCTGTAATGGTGCTAGTATCCCTAATCCCTTCATTGGCCTCATTAAACACCGACGCAAAATATTCATTGAGATATTGCGCCATGCCTAGATTGTCTTTAATCTCCTCTCCGGCAATAGTCTTCAGCGGTCCCACTTCTTCTTTCTTTGCTTTCTTCCTGTTTATGTGGCTGTAAAACCTCTTACTATTGCTTTTAATTCCCCTCGCTAGGTCCAATTCTACACGGCCTTTGGCCTTTCTCACTCTATCTCTACATTCTCTGACTTCACTTTGGTACATTTCCTTACTGATCCCTCCCCTCTTCCACTCTTTGTACGCTTTCTGTTTTTTCCTAATCGCCCCTTTGAGTCGGTCGCTCATCCAGCTCGGTCTAAATCTCTTGCTTGGTAATCTTTTTCCCTTTTTGGGAATACAGGCCTCCGACAGCTCATGCATCTTTAACTTAAAGTAATCCCAGGCTTCTTCTGCCTTTAAATCCATTAATACGTTTGCCCAATCCACTTCCCTTACCAGTCCCCTTAATTTGTTAAAATTGGCCTTTTTAAAATTATAAACCCTAGTCTTTGACTTAATTCTGTTACTCCTTCCCTGTATTTTAAACCGAATTAGCTCATGATCACTGGAGCCCAAATTGTCCCCTACTACCACTTCCTCAACGAGGTCCTCACTACTTATCAGAATCAAATCTAAAATGGCCTCCCCCCTCGTCGGTTCAGCTACCACTTGATGGAGGAATTGATCATCAAGCACATCTAGGAACATCTGAGCCCTATTATTGCTACTAGCGTTTGTTCCCCAATCTATTTCTGGGAAATTAAAGTCCCCCATAATTACACAGTTTCTATTGCTAATTACTTCTCTAAGCACATTAAATAGTTCCTTATCCATATCCTGGGTCGATCCTGGCGGTCTATAGCACACTCCAAGCACTATCCCCGGGGAGGCTCTAGAAGTCCTATTACCCATTGTAAGTATTGCCCAGACGGACTCTGAGTTGTCTAATCCATCCACTATTATTTCTTTACAGTTTATTTCACTATTGACATACAATGCCACCCCCCCACCTTTACCTCTGTTCCGGTCTTTCCTAAACAGCACATACCCCTCCATACCTGTGTTCCAGTCGTGACTGTCATTCCACCACGTTTCCGTTATTCCTACGATATCTGGTTTCAGCTCTTGGACCAGGAGTTCCAATTCCTCCATTTTATTACCTAGGCTTCTGGCATTGGTGTATAGACACCCTAATGTATGTCGTTTAGCCCGTCTCCCATTAGCAGCACTATATGTTGCGGGCCTCCTAGTGTCCGTCCCTCCTGTCCTTCCTATGTCCAATCTCATCTCCACAGCTATCTCTCCTCTCATTTTACTCACCTTCTCCATTCTGGAATCTGGCGTGGAGATTAACTGTGCATCTCCCAACCGTCTCCCCAAACTTGCTAGTTTAAAGCTCTTTTGATAAGATGAGCCAGCCTCCCTCCCAAAAGTCTATTTCCTTCCCTACTCAGGTGAAGCCCATCCCGCGAGAACAGGTGTCTGTCCCCGAAAGCCTCCCAGTGGCCATACATCCCAAAGCCCTCCTTATAGCACCACTCCCTTAGCCAACTATTTATTCTCACAATCCTATCAGCCCTTTGCTGCCCTTCCCTCGGAACGGGCAGAATCCCACTAAAGATAATCTGAGCCTCTATCTCCTTGAGCGTCTTCCCCAGCCTGGCATAATCTCCCTTGATCCTCTCTAACGAGAACCTAGCCGTATCATTCGTTCCTACATGAAGGATTATCAGGGGGTTCTTACCTGCTCCTTGTAGGATCCTTTTCAATCGCAGGTCCACATCGCGTATCTTTGCGCCCGGTAGACAGCACACCCTTCTGTTCTCCGGGTCCGCCCTGGTCACAGGCCTATCCAATCTCCTCAGTAAAGAGTCTCCAATTACATACACCTGCCGTCGCCTGGCAACAGTGCGATCTAGTAATCTAGTCTCCGATCCCTCTAGTCCTGACCTGTGCCTATTCCTATCTTCCCTTATGCCTTCCTGAATCCTCACGGGGCCCAGAATTGGTGCTGTCTCCATAAAGTCCTCCCCCCTCTCTCTTGGACTAGCAGCTCTTCTCTTCTTCCTCACCCTTCCACCTTCAGTCGCCACCTGCTGCCCCTCCAGCTCGGTATCCAAACACTCGAACCTATTCCTGAGTTCTATTCCCCCCTCACTGGCCCTTCTTTTCCTTGGCCTGCTTCTCACAGTCACATGCTTCCACCTCCCATGTTCTCCCCCTTCCATTCCCCTCTCACCATCCTCTCCCTCTGCCTCTACCTCCACCATAGGGCATTCTCCTTCAGCCCCCCCTTGCCTGTCCTCCATCAGCTTCTCAAACCCCCGCCTAAACTCCACCAGGGTATCTACCTGCATCTGCAGCCCCTTAATCTTTTCCTCCAGTAACACTATCAGGCGACACTTCATACACACATACCTGTGTTCCGGCTCCCCTGCTAGGACCATATACATACCACAGCTTCCACATGCAGCCATCTGCATTCTGTCTGCTGCTGCTGCTGCTGGGCTCATGGCTGCTGCAATCTCTGCCCACTGCACCTGTGGACTCAGAGCACACGCCACGCCGCGCCCTCCTGCCTCCCCCCTTGCTTACTTAGGATTATACTTACCAAAATGTGCGGGGAGAGGAGGGAAGGAGGAGGCATAGAAAAATATTTAGAGCATTTTTAATGACATCACAAGCACTGGTTTCTTCTATTGTTAATGAGAACTGTCTATAGAGTGGACTTGTCAAAGTTTTCAATAGGGTGGTCCACATCTGAGTAGAATGTTCGCTAGTGCCTTCCCTTTGCTGATCATGAAGGCCACCTCTAATAGCAAGTACAGTTACTGCTCACATGAAGCAGCCATAACATAACAAATATGATTTAGCAGCTGGAAACAAGGACAGGCAGGATCATATGGACCAGTCAGCACTCCTGCTGGGCCACAGGGCAATGGTGGCCCACCAGAAGGCCTCCTAGTTTATAATCAAGTAGCATAGCTCAAGCAGTATGTCTTTTGCAGGTTTATAGATCAGTTAGATAATCAACAGTAGCTTTAGAAGCTGCTATCATTTTCATTAATGATAGAACATTGTAATGGCATTGGAGGTGCTAGTGGCACGTAGCTACACTAAAAATTAATTGTCAAATAGGGTGAATGACTGAATAAGGAGAATGCAAAACTAAACAACATAAAACTTCAGCTTTGTGTTTGCAGTATGAAAACAAGCAAAATAAAAAAACCTCGAAGACTAAGGAAAGCAAGTCAAATCACGCTTAGCTCACACTGTCCTTGAATTGGAACATGTGGATTCTCCATCAATTACAATTTTAAAATCAAGATTGGGTGTTTTTCTGAAAGCTCTGCTCTAAGAATTACTTTGGGGAAGTTCTATGGCCTGTGTTATACAGGAGGTCAGACTAGATGATCACAATGGTCCCTTCTGGCTTTGGAATCTATGAAAGAATGATCATATATGATTTTGGTTATAGAAAACTACAAACACCAAGATTTAGGGCAGGTTATTGAATGCGTGAGAAGCTGAAGCAAGAGTAATTTTTGTGATAAAAAAAGCCATGGAAAAGAGCCTTTTAAAAAATAATAGGGCTGTCGATTAATCACAGACTCACACTATTAACTCAAAAAAATTAATCGCTATTAAATTTTTTTATCATGATTAATCACACTGTTAAACAATAGAATACCAATTGAAATTTATTCAATATTTTTGGATGTTTTTCTACATTTTAAAATATATCCATTTCAATTACAACAGAATACAAAGTGTACACTGCTCACTTTAAATATTTATTACAAATATTTGCACTGTAAAACTGATAAACAAAAGAAAGTATTTTTCAATTCACCTCATAAAGAGATTGCTCTACAGTACTTGTATCATGAAAGTGCAACTTAACTGCACTCAAAAGCAATGTAAAACTTCAGAACCTACAATTCCACTCAGTCCTACTTCTTGTTCAGCCAATCGCTAAGAGAAAAAAGTTTGTTTACATTTAAAAGAGATAATACTGCCCACTTCTTAATTAAAATGTCACCTAAAAGTGAGAACAGGCATTTGCATGTCACTGTTGTAGCTGACGTGTGAAGATATTTATGTGCCAGATGTGCTAAAGATTTATATACCTCTTCATGCATCGGCCATCGTTCCAGAGGACATGCTTCCATGCTGATGATGTTCGTTTAAAAATATATATATATATATGTGTGTGTGTGTGTGTGAACTAAATTTGCGACTGAACTCCTTGGGGGAGCATTGTATGTCTCCTGGTTTGTTTTATCCACATTCTGCCATATATTTCATGTTATAGCAGTCTCGGATCATGACCTAGCACATGTTGTTCGTTTTAAAAACATTTTCACTGCAAATTTGACAAAATGCAAAGGAGATAAAGATAGCTACAGCACTCGACTGAGGATTTAAGAATCTGAAGTGCCTTCCAAAATCTGAGAGGGACGAGGTATGGAACATGCTCTTTTAAGACTTCTGAAAGCAACATTCTGATGCGGAAAGTGCAGAACCCAAACCACCAAAAAAGAAAATCAACCTTCTGCTGGTGGGGTCTGACTCAGATGATGAAAATGAACATGTGTCAGTCTGCTCTGCTTTGGATTGTTATCGTGCAGAATCCATCATCAGCATGGATGCATGTCCTCTGGAATGGTGGTTGAATCATCAAGGGACATGTGAATTTTTAGCACATATGGCATGTAAATATCTTGCGACGCCAGCTACAAAAGTGCTATGCAAACCTCTGTTCTTACTTTCAGGTGACATTGTAAACAAGAAGCGGGCAGCATTATCTTCTGCAAATTTAAACAAACTTGTTTGTCTGAGCGATTGGCTGAACAAGAAATAGGACTGATTGGACTTGTAGGCTCTAAAGTTTTACATTGTTTTATTTTTGAATGCAGGATTTTTTGGTACATAATTCTACACTTGTACATTCAACTTTCATGATAAAGAGATTGCACTACAGTGCTTGTAGTAAGTGAATTGAAAAATGCTATTTTGTTTTTTACAGTGCAAATATTTGTAATAAAAAATAAATATTAAATAAGCACTGTACACTTTGTATTCTGTGTTGTAATTGAAATCAATATATTTGAAAATGTAGAAAACATCCAAAAATATTTAAATAAATGGTATTCTATCATCAACAGTGCGATTGCGATTAATTTTTTTAATTGCTTGACAGCCCTAAAAATAATAATTATAATTGTGTCCATTGCCAGTAATACTATTGTAGTTGAAGGTCTGTCAGTATTTCCATTTAAGCCTCTAGGGTATATAAGCAAACATAATAATACTGAGCAGTTATATAATGCTTTACAACTTCAGAGCACTGCACAGACTAATTAATCCTCACAATGCTCCTGTGAAATAGATATTATCACCCCAATTTTACAGATGAAAAGAGAGAGCAAGGTTAAGTGATTTGCCGAAGATCACATTAAACCAGAATTACAGTAGGATTAGTACTGGTTTCCAGGGCTAATCTCAGTCCACTAGATCACATTGCCTCTCAGCTATGCCATCTACAAAGCTGAAGACATGGTAGTAAACATTTACTCCAGGCTGTATTTTGGGGAGATTTTATAAACTCTGTAACTGTTAAACAATAGTGCATTTGGGGTGGGTGGGGCATATTATTTAAACAAAACTTCTGGTTTAAAAACAACTTTTCACACAATACTTTGCCATATCATCCAATTACTTTAATAATGAACCGAATATTACTTTAAACTGTGTAACCCCAGTACATATGGGCAAACCCTGCAGCCTCCTCCTCTCCTGTGTACCAAGGGCCTTCAGCACAGCAAGACTGGAGAAGGTTCTGCTGCACATGGATAGGAGGCAAGATATGGGAATAGTGCATAGTATGTCATCCACTTTTCCATATTAACTATATCGTAACTTTCTATATACCTTGTGACTAAATAACATCTACCTTCAGTGATCAAAAATCTAGCATCCTGGACAGAGCAGAATTTAGCCCACAGGTGCTAATCTTTGGGGAAGGGATGGGGGGAAACCATGTTTATCAAAGGAATTTAAAGGCTTTTGTAGGAGGTTAGACTAGATTTAATGGTTCCTTCCGGTTTTAAACTTTATGAGCCTAATATCATTGGAGTTAGAGATGAAGAGAGATTTACTAAATCAGCTTCTCCACGTCTCTGCTAAAGGGAGATTATTCCTTTCAATATATTTACCTGAAAAGGCTTTAAATATACAAGGCTCCAATATTTGAGAATTTAGAGTGGAGGATCTGTTAGAGTATTGCCTTAGGCATGCATCTACAGTATATAATCAATATATAGGACTCTTCCATAAAAGATTTTAAATCACTACCACACATATCCAACTTCTAATTTGAGATGAGAGAGCCCAGAAGTATTTGTTGGGCATGTGTGATGGGGTGTCCGCCACAAAAAAAAAATCACACAGAAAGATTGTCATGAAATACTGTCATTTAGTGTCATCTCTATACAACAATTAATTTTATTGAAATCTATTGGTTTGCTCCCTATTGAATTCAAGGGGACTTCTCCCTAAGAGATACACCCAGTATTTCAAGAAAGAGCTCCGTAACTACTGTGATTATTTTGTCTTTCCTTGTTATAAGATATTTTTTAAAAAAAATCAAGTTTAACCAAACTGATGAATAGTCTGGGATTTACTGACCTCTAATGACTAAATTAAAAACTGCTGTCTTCTGGTTATCCTGTGCCTCTAAAATGAAAATATACATACAGTAGTTATTTGCCTTTCCGGACCATGTCTGCCTACCTACAGTGAAAAAACATGCATTTTTATATTAGCCTAGTAAATAGCAGCTCACTCACCTGTTTGAATAATTTGACAGACGAGTCAATCATTCATTTTCAATCATGGTAAAAGAAAGGCAATTAGATTTTGTGCCTGGGTTATTAGGTTTTAATTAGTGTTTTACAAGCCAGGTGTATTTGAAGTTTAGCTTCTCTCCCTCCAAGTTTAAAAAGGCCTGGAAGTGTTTTCAGTATCCATCTTGCCTAGGAAGTATATGGAGGGTTTCAGTATATTTCTACAAGCCATTTAAACACTAGCGAGAATCTGCTTGAGCCACTGGGCACCACAAGAAGATTGTTGAAATATACTGACATTAGTGATATGTCATGAAGAGGGACAATATAGCAACTCTATTATTAATTTGTTACATAAATTCAGAAGATGTTAATGTTCCTTCAAGGAAAGGAACCAATTCTCTTTAACAGTTTAAGCTTATGTATGGATAACTGACTCTAGGCAATTAACTCTATGAACATATTGCCCTAGCCATTTCACAGCATATTTGTTTGGGAAATGTCGGCTGAAACAGACAAGTATTGCATCATGATTTGAAGGCTTTAAGATTTTGGCTTGCCTGACCTCTGGTGGTAGCAAATTTCAGATCAAAGGTATTCTACTGGGAATGCCCTGCTTCAATTTCCAGTGAGTTCCAAGCTGGCCTCCATTAGCGATAGTGTCCCCATTGACCACAACTGCCACAATGAAGGTCAGAGACAGAGATGGGTTTTGAAATAGCAAAGTTCTAGCCCTCTTAAGTCATTACATAAAGAGAAGGACCTTGAAATGGCTATAGGATTTGACTGGCAGCCAATCCAGTAAATTGTGTACTAGCTCCACTTCCTCCGTAAACTCCTTCATAAGTCAGGGAGAGGGAAGCTCATCCTTAACCAAACATTTTCAAACCTGCTAAAAATGGCCACCACTGGGATTCCATTTTATTTATCATTATAACAAGTGGCCATCTAGTGATATTTTAGTCAAACTAACTACAAGTCACTCCTTGATGGCAAAAAATGAAATAAATCCATTGTGGTGATGGACTAGCACTAGTTTAGTCTGTTTCTGATTAAGCAAATGTAGACATTTACAAAATAAAAAGATAAATATCACTTTAAAATAAAATAGACTTATGCATTGAAATTATGCACTTTTAAAAATATACCTACATTTTTGTACTGAGATACCAAAGCATCATCATGCACCCTTTTGAAAATTTTGATAACAACCCTTTATTATTCCTGCCCCAATAACAAGGAGACTGGGGATCCAATACCAGCTACAAGTGATCATTTGGGCAAGAAATCCCATCATGCTGAGCACCTAGGCAAGGTGGGTGTGTCCATGCAAACGAGATCAGCTTCTGAAGTCTTTTTCCACAGCTCACCACTAGATGTCAGGGGAGAGCTCATCCAGACTCTGCTTCCATAAATAAGCAACCAAAAACATAAACATATGAACTATTGTATTCTTCCAAGCATCATGTGTGTGAAAATAATTCCTAAAATTCAGTGAAAGGAAAGGCAAGTTTGTAATAACCTAAAATTAGAAAAATAAACTGTGATTGTATTAATAATCATTTTTGCATCAATATTTAGGTCAATTCTCTATATCCCAGTGAGCATAAAGCCATTGTAACTGGCTCCTACACCCCCTTTCCTGCACCCTCTAGCACAGGGGCCATATCATGGGTGGGAAGGTGGCTCACTGGGGTCGGGGTGTCAGGGAGGTACTGTGCTCCAGCTACGTCCAGCTGGAATATTGTCCCTTGGGGATCATAGCGGACTGGTGCAAGTTAAAAGAGCCAGCAGGCTGCTCTGACCTGTGCTAGGACAGAGAATCAGGGAGACATGATCAACTTCCTACCAGTCCCTCTTTCCCTTCTCTGCGGTGCCACGGGGTGTCACAGGCAGGGGAAATCAAAAACACTTTCATAATTGGAGTTTTGTAAAAACAATGTGTTTCTATAAAAGCATGTTGGACTAGGAGGACATATCCAAATTTTGGATAACCTGAAATTGGATAATTTGGGTTCAAATAATTGGGTTCTATCTGTATTAAAAGCTATATTTACAGATTGAACATTGAACCTTGAATTTTGTGTTTACCTGCCCATTTCAAATCTCTGAGTCCTTTTGCATCATTTCACTGTCCTCGCTGGTGTGAATGTATTGCTTACCTCTTCTTCCAGAGCGTGGATACAGTTGTTCAGTAAAACTGGGCCTAGCATCTATTACTGCATGACCTTACTGTGGACCTCACCATGCACATGCTATATTTCCACTTATTTCCCTGTTTAGGATCTGTCAGTCAACCTAAGTCTAGGCGATGGTGCTCATATGCAAGCCAATCTGAATTCATTTAAAAAAAAAAAAAGAGAAAAAAGGGAAGCACTGAAGTCTCCAGATAGTGTATACTGCAGATACTGCACTCCTTTTCCCCATGAAGTTTGCAACTCATTTAAAAATGTGATCAAGTTTATGTGCTATGATTTGTTTATTATAATCCCGTTCTGTCAGTTGTCCATGACTCTATTACCCTCTAGCTTCTTACAGATTGCTTCTGTTAACCATGATTCTGTTGCTTTTACTAGACATGAAGTTAGATTTACTACAAGGCATTTGTCAGGACTGCTCGTTTTTGCTTTTTAAAGATCAGTACAATGCTTGTCACTCTGGCACCTACCTAACTCTCCAGAACTTAACAAAAATAATTACCTATAGTTCAGTAAGATGTTGATCAAGCATTCCATATTCAAGCAAAACTCCCATGGAAGTGAATAGCAGTTTTGTCTCAGAGGAAGGACTGCAGCATCAAGTCTTTATAATCTTAAGATCCTTGGATGTATATAGTCTAAACTTGCTGCCTTGCACAGATTCACTTTTCTAAGTATCTTACTTGCTTCAATTATCACTTAACTTGCCTGGGACTCCAATACCTCCTGATTGTACATTGTTTTGTCTTAAAGAGCAATTTTAAGAAGGTTAGTAGCTTGGCCATTTAAGAATCACCATTGATTTAAGCTGATTAAATTGCCCCCCCCCCCCCCATTGTAGTGGGTAGAAAGGTTGTAGCAAAATATGGGGACCCAGAAGTATGGTCAAGAAATTGTATGTCTTGTAGCCTAGTGCATAAGAGCACTGAAATATGAGTCAGGAGACCTAGGTCATAATTCCTGGCTCTTCCACTAGCCTATCAGGTGACCTTATGCAAGTCACTTCACCCCTGCATGCCTCAGTTTCCCCATCTGTAGAATGGGGCTAATGCTTCCTTTGTAAAGTACTTTGAGATAGTTGGAAGTATATCACTATATATAAGATTTAGGTATGATTCTTAGAAGTTCAGGTGCTAGATGCTTTATTCAATAATCCACTATACAAAATTAAAAAGATACTGTATGTATTTTAAAAAATATTCTTTAATTCGCAAAAAAGGACGAGAGCCGACAAACCTTTGCAGAATATATTGTCTTTTAGTGTAGATGGTAGAATATATTCTGTAATTCAGCAGGGTATGGGACGCAGTTCACCTTCAAACAAGTTTTTGAAATAAACATTACATTATTTAAATCAGCACTTGGAAAGTGTGCCAACAGCAATCCAGATCTATAGCAAATGGACTAATATTTATCTCAGCCTACAGAACTTGTACTGATCAACAGGGCATCTACCCTATCAGTAAGAGATAGTTACTGTTCAAACGGAACTATGTTTCACGCCCTTTCAATTTCACAGAGGGGCTTGTGGAACAGTTGGCAGGAGCAACCATCATTAGAAAATTATGAGTGAAAAAAATCTATGCATCACAGTTAGCTACAGTCTGTGAATTGTAACAGACAATTAACAGTTTTCTAAATTTTATGCAGCCATTTGGAACTTTTGTCAATTAAATGGATTTATATTAATAAAATAATAGTCCAGAACTTTCAGTGGAAGAGAAACTCATTTTAAAATAAATGTTAACTGACTAGAAAAAAGGCCCTGTTCTATGGTCTTCAATGTCAAAACCTGCATTGCACTCAGGTGCCCCACAGTAATGTTTCTTGAAAAGATAATGCTAGTAACGAAAGAAAGATGAGGTTTGTGGCAGCAAGGAAACTGAAAACATTTGGTGATCAAGTCAAACCAAAATCAAAAGCACAAGTTGCTGGCAAAGATGAGTTTCTTCATAATGACAAGAATCTCTTTGCAAGACCCCTTGTATTAGGTCGAAGTAGGAAAACTGATCTCAGGGAAATCTCGTCCTACTCTTTGGGAGCAGTTTTCTATTCTCTTAGTAGTCCTGATGTCACTCTGGCAAAAACCAAAAGATCAGCTCTGCTTGATCTTTTTCAGTTCAAAGGTGAAGACTGCCTTATTGACAGGGCCAGCTCCAGGCACCAGCTAAGGAAGCAGGTGCCTGGGGTGGCCAATACAAAGGGGTGGCACTCCGTCTGCTGTTGGGGCAGCCCGTCCAGGTCTTCGGTGGGAATTCGGTGGCGGGTCCCTCAGTCCCTCTCTTTCTCTTTGAGCTGCCGCCAAAGTGCCACCGAAGAGGAAGAGAGGGAGTGAAGGACCCGCTGCCAAACTGCTGCCAAAGAATGGAGCAGTGCAATTGAGTTGCTGCCGATTGGCTTTTTTTTCCCCGCCGCTTGGGGCGGCAGAATACCTGGAGCTGGCCCTGCTTATTGACCATGTTCCAGAGAACGGTGCAATAATCTTTGCTGTCATCCAAGCACTATCTGATGTTCCTTCACATTTGGTAAGCTTGAAGACACCATGTACATGATTTAGCTTGCAAGAAAGTACAAGTATACTTGTTTGGACTTTATCACAGACCAGTATCCCATATGAGCATCAAAATGTGGAATGGCCACACCAAGCAGCTGGTGTCTCCAAAATCTACAGAAAGGACCAGAAAACCCCCTCTCAGTGGAAGAAGTTTATTTCTGATGGGAACAATAAGGAAGCATGGCAGAAATTATTGTGGAGGGATGCAGATTTACAAGCTGTAGGTAAGGACATGGGCTATATAGCTCCTGGAGAGGAGTGTCAATGCCTGGCTATGTAGAAGGGTTCAGTGACAACCACAGTTATTGATTAATTAAGTTGTGACCACGAAGAATCTGACACACGTGTATTCATTTGAAACCTGCTGCCAGCAACTACCAGAATGTGATAATTAGGAGCCAAGATACAGATGTTGCAGTCATAGGCATCAGTCTTAAGTCACAACCGGCAGTCAATGTGCATTTCTTCACTGATGTTGGGAATCAAAGCAACATTATTGATTTGAAGAAAGTCACTTCAACTCTAGTCTCTGTACCTCCCTTATTGGACACCACACATTCACAGGATGTGATGCTACAAGTGCCCTGGATGGGAAGGGAAAGAGACAGATATTTGCTGTGGACTCTGAGAGTGAAGAGTTCCTTCCACACACCTTGGGAAAGACTTCATACTGTAAGGCACAACATTCCTTGTGCTTGAGAAATGTGTGTGCCAGCTGTATGACCAAGCTTCATCCCAGCGTGTCACTAATGCCTGATACCAAGTACTCTGCCTAGCATCATCTGCTATAACGAGGCTCTCTTGTTAACAGGATTAATGCTCTTTCCCTTGTTGACCATTGATGGTGTTGAGAAAACAAGGAGCTTGCCATCAGCGGAATGACAAGAAGTCCAGCACCAGATAGCATGTTGCAGGCAGTGCTTTGTGCCTGAAAGCATGTGAAACGGCCAACGGAAAGATATATACCTGATTTGCTGCTGAGCTTTCCTGAACAGACTTGTGTAAGTGTCAAACATGCAAGGAGACCTACAAAAAAGCTGCTAACCCTGTTATTCACAAAGATGATGTGTCCCATGAGAGTGACTTTGATGAGTAGGATGTCATGACTGTCAGACTGGGAAATAAAAATATATTTTACTTGGGGAATAAGCACTACAATGCCAATAGCAATACACATAATTCAAAAGGAACACTGGATTTGAATAAGAAAATAAAATTTTGATTTATATCAATAATTACATCAATTCATATCAATCCAGATAAGCTGTTGCTTATAAATATTTGAGAATTAGTATTCTATACCGGGGGATTCCAGGAAAATGGTTTGTTACTTTTTTCAGTGCTGTTGCTGAGGAAAATACGCTGGTTGTCAAGGAAAATAGTAATATTTTGGGTATTTACATAGAAAAATGCATCAGATATATTAAAATTTATCATTTCACATATTTAGGTGGTGTACAAACACTTCTCTTGAGGATAAATGTAACATAGAGACAAGTCTATAGTGAAAGGCGAGTATTGCCAAGAAAAAACAGTTATGGGGATGGATAATATCTTGACCTATACTTTTTACCAGAAGATTGACATAGTAATTTATTGCACATAACCTGCTAGACTGATGATTGTGGAAAATATTTATGCATAAAAGAATCCAGTAGGGCAAGAATAATTCCTTTCTTTATCAGATTTTATTGTCCATAAATACTAAAAAATAAAAGAATTTTCATCCAGATTGGCTATTTGTAATATTTATTTCTTGTGTATGACTTTTAAGTTCCTCAGGCCATCCAGTCTTGCCTTTAATATACTTCCATATGCATTTCAATCATTTTCAGCCACTGGGCCTTAACAGGACAAATATTAATGAAGTTATATACAACAGCCCTTTGTCGGTATGGTGTCAAAATTGGTAACTTTGGATGCGCTGTGACAGAAAACTTCAGAGTTTCTTGTGGAGAACTTTTAACACAAGATCTTTCAGGTTATTGGCTATATAAATCTGAAGAGAGCAAATAGTGTCCCTGTTTCCAGAACAACTCATTTTCTAAGCATAATAATGGGCCTCACCATATGAGCTACTGTTCAGAAAAACACTGGAGTATATGCTTAACTTTAAACACATGCTGGAGTGCTGTGCTTAATAAGAGCCTTAGAGTCCATGATATAGAAGTTAGAAGCAAATTTACCAATCAAAATAGGCTGGTGAGCATGGTAAAGGTAAATATTTTCTTGAGGTTTTGGTACATTCAGCATTCAAACAGGAACCATACATGTACAGATGTCCCCCCACCTCCAGCCAGGATGCGATGGGCTTGAAGATTCTCTTTGTCCTATTTCTGCACTTACAGTAAACTCCCCTGAGAAAAGCCTAGAGCCAGATTTTTTTGGGCTGAGTGTTGGCTGAAAGGGGCTTGGAACTGTGAACAAAGATATTGCCTGCCACTGTGTTCAGAGAAACAGGACTTTGTTCTTTTCTTTGTAAATAAACAGGATTATATCAAAGATATTTGAATCCATCATTAATTTTTCCTCCTAGCCAAGACAACCTGCAGGCCCCTAAACTTTGACTAACCTCTGGGGTCAAAAAGTATAACCGATGAAAAAAATGTGACAGTTTTACTGAGTGTAATTGGTGATAAAACTTCTAACCTGCTGAGCAGCCTATAAGTCCTGTTAAGCCAGCAAACAAAACACTTGTTGACATTTTGAAAAGTCTACAAAATGCCCTATCCCCAAAGGCCTAGAATGATTCTGGAGTGTTCCTGCTTTTATCAATGGGCTCATAAAGAAAATTAAGCCATTTCTGGATATGTGCCTGAATTAAAGAAGTTAACAGAGCCTGGCCAGTTTGGAAAGAATTTAAATGACGCATTAAGGGACCAATCGATATGTGGTAAGCAAAGTGAAGCCACCCAAAACTAGCTATTGACTAAGGCTGATTTGAAACTAAAATCTGCACTAGAAACCGCTGTTTCAATAGACATCTACTAAGGATGCCCAAGAGCTGCAACAGCATCATGTAGTCTGTGCAAATAAACAAACTGGGGACGAAGCAGAAAGCATAACTTGGACAACTCTCAAAGGCAGCATGCTTTCTAAAGGTGGTTGGGAATTTTCCACTGGAATGATTTTCTTACAGCTCTGCGGCTTCTCAGTAGCTCACCAGGTGGGCTGCGAGTAACCAGGGCTTCCAGGTTTCCTAACTTTAGGATAGTCCTCCAGATGGGCTGCCTATGGAGCTGAGGTTCCCAGCTCCACTGCAGCCTGCTAGGTGGGGAGCTGGGAATTTTATGGGGAGCATATTTTGTTTCAGAAATACCGAAATGTATTCATTGTGGGAAGGTTTCAGGGTTTCCAAAACAAAATACACCTCTACCCCGATATAACACGACCCGATATAACACGAATTCGGATACAACGCGGGGGGCGGGGCTGTGTGCTCCGGCAGAGCAAAGCAATTTCAATATAACGCGGTTTCACCTATAACGCGGTAAGATTTTTTGGCTCCCGAGGACAGCGTTATATCGGGGTAGAGGTGTTTTGTGGAATTTCACTTCCACAGAAAATTTTGAGTGTTTGGTTTTCTCTCCATTCAGGACAAAAACATTTCAGAAAAAAATGATTTTTTTCATAGAGCTGAAATTGCATTTCCCAACCAGCAATAAGTGCTTTCTTTGTGGCAAATAGTCACACAATGCAAATGATTGCTGTACAAGGACAAACTTTGTTGAAACTGCAACAAAATGGGGCACACACAGAAAATGTGCAGGCCTGTGCAAAAAAGCACAACAAGCACCTCACAAGGGCAATGCTTGAGGATTTCAGATTCATCAACTTGCAGGTGACAACATGGAGTCCACAGAGAGTTTTTGTGTGGGGAGAACAGAAAGCAGTGGAAGTAGTTAGCAGTATATTGTGACTTCATCATGCCATTATGAGAGTTCACAAGTGCAGCAAGGGACAAATCCTGTCTCGAAAGCTTATGCTCTAATAAATTTGTTAGTCTCTAAGGTGCCACAAGTACTCCTGTTCTTCTTTTTGCGGATACAGACTAACACGGCTGTTACTCTGAAACCTGTCTCTCTTCTGTGAGTGTATGGGTCTCGGATGCAACAGAACTGCTGAGGTCTATTGTTCATGGAGAGCAGGATTTCTATGGCTGTATTTCACTGGGCTTCCCTCTATGGCTGCACACAGTAGCTCTTTGCAAGCAGTGGAGGAAAGAGGGCAGTGTTAGATCCACAGTCCACTGTGTCCTATGTAAGAAGTTGTACTAGGGCCACGAAGGTTTGGAGCATATCCTCTGCCAATATGTGGCCTATAGATGGAGCTTCACCCCCACATATAACCAGGGAGATTCTCAGTGGCCAACTAAGTAGCTCTATCTAGTGGCTGGGAAGAGGAATTGTCCTTAACATCAGGATATTACCTCATCAGTATGGAACCACAAGAATTTCATATTATTATTACCACCTCCTTGTTCCTTATTGTATAAGTGCAAAAGCTCTTTCAGAGCTGGTCAAAAATCTTTCGTCCAAGTTTTTTTTTTTTTTAATGGAAAAATGACTTTTCAACTGAATGAAAAAAATTGCAGAAAATGTTTGTTTGATTTGGTCAAAATAGTTAAATGAACAAATTTTAAACAATTAAATGAAATTTTTAAGTTTTCAGAAACTGAAAAAATGCTGGGTTTTGGTCCTACACAAACCCCTCCCTCTCCTTGCTTTCTTCCCTTTTTCTGCTCCTCTCCCCCTCTTTTCCTCCAAACATTTTGTCTCTCTCTCTCTTGCTGTGTTTTTACTGCCTCTCCTGTCTTCAAGTGCAAAAAAGTAATAAGGGGCGAGGAAGATGAAAAATAAACAAACAAAAAACCCCAAACTGGAAAATTTGTTTTGATTTTTCAGAGCCACAATGAAAAAAACCTCTATTTCCTCTGAAGTTTTTCCTGGAAATTAGCTTTGTATTTTGGACTAACCATAATCGGTTTATTTTCTTCCAAACTACTGCCTGAAGTACCTAATGACCTTGAGGGAAACGTTATGTTTAGATTAACATTATTTACTTACAAAAGGGCAACATTATAATCCCCTTTATTCATAGAATAGAATATCAGGGTTGGAAGGGACCTCAGGAGGTCATCTAGTCCAACCTCCTGCTTTAAGCAGGACCAGTCCCCAGACAGATTTTTGTCCTAGATCCCTAAATGGCCCTCTCAAGAATTGAACTCACAACCCTCTGTTTAGGGGGGGCCAATGCTCAAACCACTGAGCTTATATATTGTTTATACAGAAACAATAACCTTTCCTTTCACATAAATTACTACACCATCAAGCTTTAATCTTCCTGCTGTTTTGCTAGAAAGTTATGATAGCTACATCAGAACATGCAGAATACTATCATTTATTATTCTAGATTAAATTTTGAACGAATAAATGTTACAAAGAGAATTTATACATAAATCGTTGGTAGGGTGAAGCTAAGGTTCCAGACATGTATTCATGGTGAAAGGACCTATTATCTTTCAGGAACCCACCTCCCAATGTCTGAAACCCGGGTAATGCAGAATTAGGGTTCCAATTACAAAACAAGATGTGATGCTGGCAGACCAGGTGCTGAATCTTGCCGAGGCTTTAGGCCTCAGCCAAGTGCTGACATATTCATTGCTGGAAACCAGTCTGTCTCACCTGTGGGTTAGTGTGGTTAAGATGGGTATTGGATTTATAACAATGTGCTTAGTGTTTTCACTTTATGAAATGCTTGTAAATTGCTGCATGCATTAATCTCACTTATAATATCTTTATTACATGCTATAAAGTAATATTTACATTTTTGTTTTTTAACTGTAAAAAATGTTTGTCCTGAAACTGTCAGCCAATCAGAAGGAATCATCTTTGCCCATCATGGAGGACTATCAAAACTAAATGGGCCGTTGTGGGACATCACCAATGCAAAGACTTTGCCCCTGCACAGACTACATGCAAAAGGGCTCTTCTCATCAGCTTGAAATCTGAAAGAAGGAAATAATAGTGAACAAGAAAATTTTTCATCTCTTTTGTTGTTTGGACTCTCACAAGACTGGAGCTACAAAACTGAAGCAGAGATCCCTAAGGTCAACCTAAGTTAGTCCTAAAAGACATTAAGAGCTGAAAGATTACTACAACTCTTTCACCTTTGGAACCATAAACTGTAACTGATTTGTGTGTATATGTTTGCCTGCTTTAAACTGTAAATAACTCTCCCATTTCTTTTTCCTAGTTAATAAATCCTTAGTTAGCTTACCATAGGAGTAGCTACAAGCAGAGGCCGATTTACAGTAAAACATAGGTGCCTTGGCATGGGCCCCCCAACAACAGGGGGCCGCAGGGCCAGGCAGCTGCGGGGGCAGAAGCTTGGTCCTGCCGGCTCCTGGGACTCCTGCTGCAGGCTCTGCACCCACCAGAAACCAAGCTCCTCCCTCCCCCTTTCAAATAAGGGTGTGTGTTTTTTTCTAAATCCCTTCCTCCTCAAAGCCCTAAATTAAGAAAATAATTAAGCAATTAACCCACACTAATATAATTGACTGTAGGGACCGTCACCACAGCATACATGCACTAGGAACGATTTTTCACAGAACTAACATTAGCAACATAATATTAAATTTCTCAACCCTCCGAAAAAGGAAATTTTACCATTTTTATCCTGGTGAATAAAATACATGTATCGAGGGGTAGCCGTGTTAGTCTGAATCTGTAAAAAGCAACAGAGGGTCCTGTGGCACCTTTAAGACTAACAGAAGTATTGGGAGCAGAATACTTCTCCCAATACTTCTGTTAGTCTTAAAGGTGCCACAGGACCCTCTGTTGCTTAATAATGCTCCCAATACTTCTGTTAGTCTTAAAGGTGCCACAGGACCCTCTGTTGCTTAATAAAATACATGTGTCTCATTAAACATAGGGGCATAATCAAGGGTTTGTGCAATAATGTTAAATGTCCACAATGTGGTGCCAGTGTTGTATAATCTGTGCACTGCAGAAATCCAGGTAGCATCTGATGGAAAGTCAGTGCCTTCCTTATATTATGGTAAAGTCTGTCTTCTGTTTGCAAATAAATTAATCAGAGGTCCCAAACTCTGGCTGTTCCAGGGCTACTTTCTTCTACTCTGCCAGTATGAAATGATCATAAAGCCAGTTTAGTTGGCTTCTGGAATATTCCCCTGCTTAGGGGGATACCACTCAAGTGGCATAGCATGGCCTGTGCAAGGGGAATGGGCAAGTGAAAGAGGACATGCAAGGGCGTCCCTTCATGCTGGTGAGCTCCAGTCCTACAATAGCCCATTGGGTTATTTGCCACCAGTGTAAACTTGAGCAGCTGTAATTTATACTGGGGACCAGTGCAGAGTCTTCACAGTTGGGCTGGGTGAAAAATTTCCATCAAAATGGCTTTTGATAGAAAAATGGGATTTTTGACTAAACACTTTTTTTTCCACAAAAAGTGTCTGCATTCTGTGTCTGATTTCTGTGGAAAATCTCGACTTTGTCGAACATCCAAAAATGGAAAAGTTTGGTTGGGAGCAGAGAAATAGGGGAGGGGGAAGCTTTGAAGCGGGAAAACTTTGCGGATGAGGCTGAGAAATCAAAGCTAGGATAGAAGGAAGACTCCACCTGGGACCAGGTGTGAAGTAAAGAGACCACTGGGCTGGGGGAAACTGTAATAGAATCACAGAATCATAGGACTGGAAGGGACCTCAAGAGACTAATCCAGTGCCCTGCACTCATGGCAGGACTAGGTATTATCTAGACTATTCCTGACAGGTGTTTGTCTAACCTGCTCTTCAAAATCTCCAATGATGGCGATTTCACAACCTCCCTAGGCAATTTATTCCAGTGCTTAAGCACCCTGACAATTAGGAAGTTTTTCCTAATGTCCAACCTAAACCTCCCTTGCTGCAATTTAAGCCCATTGCTTCTTGTCCTATCCTCAGAGGTTAAGAACAAGTCTTTTCACTCCTCCTTGTAACAACCTTTTATGTACTTGAAAACTGTTATGTTCCCTCTCAGTCTTCTCTTTTCCAGACTAAACAAACCCAATGTTTTCAATCTTCCCTCATAGGTCATGTTTTCTAGACCTTTAATCATTTTTGTTGCTCTTCTTTGGATTTTCTCCAATTTGTCCACATCTTTCCTGAAATGTGGCGCCCAGACCTGACACAACACTCCAGTTGAGGCCTAATCAGCGCGGAGTAGAGCGGAAGAACTACTTCTCGTGTCTTCCTTACAACACTCCTGCTTATACATCCCAGAATGATGTTCACTTTTTTCCGACAGTGTTACACTCTTGACTCATATTTAGCTTAAGGTCCACTATGACCCCCAGATCCCTTTCCGCAGTACTCCGTCCTAGGCAGTCATTTCCCATTTTGTATGTGTGCAACTGATTGTTAATTCCTAAAGGAGTACTTTGCATTTGTCCTTATTGAATTTCATCCTATTTACTTCACACCATTTCTCCAGTTTGTCCAGATCATTTTGAATTTTAATCCTATCCTCCAAAGCACTTGCAACCCCTCCCAGCTTGGTATCATCCACAAACTTTATAAGTGTACTCTCTATGCTATTATCTAAATCACTGATGAAGATATTGAACAGAACGAGACCCAGAACTGATCCCTGCGGGACTCCACTCGTTATGCCCTTCCAGCATGACTGTGAACTACTGATAACTACTCGCTGGGAATGGTTTTCCAACCAGTTTTGCACCCACCTTATAGTAGCTGCATCTAGGTTGCATTTCCCTAGTTTGTTTATGAGAAGGCCATATGAGACAGTATAAAAAGCTTTACTAAAGTCAAGACTATACCATGTCTACTGCTTCCTATCCATGAGGTTTGTTACCCTGTCAAAGAGAGCTATCAGGTTGGTTTGACATGATTTGTTCTTGACAAATCCATGCTGACTGTTACTTATCACTGCTGACTGTTACTTATACTTATCAATTATATGGGAAACTCTCTTTTGCTGGAGGAAATGGGCTGGTATTTTGGGAGGGGTGATGTCTGGTGGTCTAGCCCTTTATCATTTTACTCCACTGACATTGCAGCATGTTCAACAGTGAGACATAATCCAGCATATAAATATATTTTATTCCTGAATGGAAGAGAATATCAAGGAAGGTGATTTGTGTGTTTGCAGCTCTTTAAAAGTATAATGGACAAAGATTTGCTTAATTAAGGTGCCAGGGTCCCTTTGAATATTCTGAATTCAGCATACAGTTTCCTACAAAGGACCAACGACAGTAGTAGTTAATAATTAGGGCTTTATTTCTTTGAAAAATGCCGCTTATGCATTTTTTCCTGCTCTTCTATAACTTTTTTGTTGACTAGAGTAAATGTAAACAGAGCCCTCAAACAGGCTATAACTCTCCTAGGTTGAAGTATGCATTGGATGTGGCTGCACAAACAGGAAATTGGATTGTTTTATTGTCCCTCATGGAAAAGTTATGGAATTTGTCCCTTAAGTGAAACAACTAGTGATTCACAGGAATGCTGCAGGGAGGGCACAAAAATGAAAAAACAAACCAAGATAGAGTGCCCTTTGCTGTTTGCTTCTCTTGGGAGCGGAACCCTAATTAATCATTATATATTTATTTGTCAGTTTTCCCCAAAGGGATAAAAATCAGCTTGTTTACAAAGCAGATTAGCCCATAGCTGAGAATTACACTCATAACTCAAAGATCATTTCCCTCAGTGGGAGGATTTGGGGACTTGTGCAAGGTTCATGTGAGTGCTGTGGAGTTCTTCCTGTTCTCAGAGCCAACCTAAGGATTAAGGGCAGGTCCAGGAGTTGAATATATGGGATACTCCCCAAACTAAATTGATATAAAAATGTGTAGAGTAAAGGGGGGCAGGATCTTTAGGTTCACCCCACTCCACTGACCTGCTGCAGAAGGGGGTCTCAGCCACATATACATCTAACAGAATGGGGTTCTGGTCCATGACGGGGGCTCCAAGATGCAACGATAATATAAATAACAAGACACTCAGCAATGGGTTTGGGTCAACTTAAACTGGTTTATGGCCTGAAGGAAAAAAATTTTTTAAAGGAAAAAATACTGAGAACTGAGATTCTTCCTCAGAGGCCTCAAAGTCTGGCTTTGTTAATGAGGGCCCCCATGAGCTTGCTCCAGCTCTCTTGTGAAACAGAGGCCAGGATACAGCCAGCTGCTGCATAATGCTGAGAAGAAAGATTCCTTCCCTCCTGTCCTTGTAAAACTCCCCAGTGGCCTGTGGCCACTTGGGATGCAGACTCGGTCCAGGATTTGTTTGATAACAAGCATAACAGGTAGCTCATTTCTGACTGGCTGTAGAAAACACTGGGTGATGCTACAAAGGCGGAACGGCCTTGTGTGGCCTTTTGGCCTCTCACCATGTGCCTTTGCATTTGCCTTTGCATTTGTGTCCTCTGCTGGAAGGTACTGTGCACAGACAAGTGTCTGACTGGCAGGGGAGATTTCTGTCCTTGGGCTCTACAGCTTCCCATTTCCCTGGCCATTGCCCATATTGTGATGGCAAAAGACTCTAGAGCAACCCCTTCCCCCATCCACTTGTAAGGCAGCCAGCTGGGGAAGAGAGGCCATGGGAGAAGGAGGAATCAGCTTCAGGGTGTTGATACCCACCTCCTATTGTATAATTTCCCAGTAAGATTAAACTACAGTAATCTTGAAGTAGCTCTCAAGAATGAGAGCACCTTTACCCAAGACAGGGCTCTTTATTTCATGTGATTCTGGATCATTGAATGAATCTTCAAGGGATTAAGAGAGTAATCTGTATGCTGAGATTTCAATATCATAGCTGTCAGAGTACTGGAATGCAGGAACTTTAGTGAGCTAACCAATTTCCTGTGGACTTCCCTGAGAGTAGGACGATGATCTTGTCATTTGGACATGAGTCAAGAATTCTGAGTTCTATTCCAAGCTCTGCCATTCATTTAGTGATTTTTCCAAATTATTTCATTTCACTGAACCATTTGTAAAATAGGGCTAATGATACTTCCCTACACCACAGGAAGATTGTAAGGACTATTAACGTTTAAAAATGCTTTGAGAACCTCAGATGAAAGGAGCTGTATTGGTGTAACGCATTATTGTTACAAGATTAACATTTTCTTAAACTGACTCTCTTTTATGTAGCAAGAACCATTAGAAATAAATGACGTGCGTTTCTGCTAATAATCTTACAAATTGACGCAATTTGCATTGCAATAGTTCTAATTTTAAAACTAGGAAGGCCTTAAACTGAGTACATTCCTTTTGTGTACACATCTGCCATGTGTAGATCTTCTTCATGGATGGAGAGGATCCCAGTTTTATCCTAGTCATGGTATTGTATCTGACGTATTTTTCTGAGGATCTAGATGTTGGTGGACATGAAAACCACTGGGAACAGGAAATCTGGACATGGGGAGTACTGAAATCATGGAAATGCATAAATTTCACAACACACAACTTTTTAAAATATAGTAAGAATCTTACAATTTAGGTAACTATGTCACCGGTGTGTCAAATAAATAACATCAAAACTGTTCAGGTCCTGGAGACAGATTATTATTATTATTTGTATTGTGGTAGCAGTTACAGGCTAGGGCTCCTTTGTGTTAGACACTGTATAACATAGAATGGTCCTTGCCCTTAAAAGATTACAATCAGTCCTTTCTTTTTTTTCTTTTATCTAAAGTTGCTGGCCAGTTTCTTCTTGCCTTCCCATTGTTTCCTCTGGCCCCTCAATATTAGGGCTTTATGAACAATGTCCTAAACAGAGCAAGGGTTGCACAATGGATGATCAGGAAGGGACTTGTGCCAATATGTGGATGATTCTGATTATCTCTACCACTTGGTGAGACCTACCTCTTGGGAGCCAAAACTCCCCCTGATATAGCCTGAATATGGCCTCTTAAGCCACATTTTCTATTTGAATGTCAAAAGTTCCACTGCTCTGGACAATCCAGGGGTGTGTGCTTTCATCTAGCATGCTAAATACCATCTGTGTCTCTGCTTTCTGGAAGCTTGCAGGGCTTGTCAGCAAACAGTCTGGCTAGAATGAGACAAAGTCCTGCTTGTACATGCTGTAGCTATGGAGCCAATCCTTAGGAGTTCCTTTTTTTTAAATTGTCCTTCCTTTTCCATGTATTTATTTTTAAAGTCATTCCCTCCATTCTGTCTGTATTCGCCTTAGTGCGGGAGTATAGAGACATCAACCGATACTTTAAGAAATAGTCAATACGTGAAATATTTTATGTTGTTTTCTGCAGCAGCAAAGTTAAATCATTTAGGGCCTGATCACCCCACCACCACCATCGGTGGTAAAGCCTACTGGGAGGAGGAAAACTCCACAGAGTCTCTCAGTATTTCTTCTCAATTGTTCCATCTGAGTGGGGAGAGGACAGAGGCAGGGGAACTGAATTTGCATTATCCCCCTAGAATGAGCCATGGGGCTTGTACCCAAAATCTGCCAATCCCCCAGGATCAGCAGGTAATCAAGGCCATCCATGTAGAGGTCCCATGCCTGCACTAGCTCTGGAACCTCAGGGCTCTCTAATACCAAAGCCCCAATGAAACCGTGCTACCAGGGACATCCCTGGCCTCATGGCTGACCCCAGGACCTTCATTAAAATGGGATTCTTGCATGGATGGAGCTATGTGGTAAAGGCAATATGACTCCAGGCTGTATTTCCCTTCCCATGAAATCTCTCTTGGTTTATGGCAGGACCAATGCTTCCCCCCCAATCTAGACAGAGATGATACAGTTCCTATTTAAACCCATACAGTCCCTGTCCCCTTCCCCTACATGGATCTCACCCCTGCTGAGCACCCTCCACGGGGCATAGAGAAATAGGGAGATTGCTGCAGAAAGGACTGCTCAAGAGCAGATGGATCTGCCCTGGTGAGGTGCTGAGTACCTCTTGCAAGGTTCTGAGCACCATTAACTCCCAGGGCAACAGAAGTTAAGGGCACTCATCACCTCACTAAATTGGCCCCTTAATTCAATCCCACCAGGATTGCACATTGCGGGAGACACATACTCACCTTGGGTCTGATGCTGAAATTCTTACTCCCTTTTTACTCAGTCCTAACTTAGGCAAAACTTGTGTTGACTTTAATAAGAATTTGCCCGTGTAAGAATTTCAGGATTTGGCCCTTTGAGGTGCTATGATTAATTAATGAATGGACCTGAACTTGCAGTTTTTACTCAGCCAAATCACCCACTGAAGTCTTGTTGAAGTCAATGGGAGTTTTACTTGAATAAGAACTGCGGGGTCTTTGTTTCTGTACAGTGCTTTGACCGTACAAAGTACCATTTGAGTTGTTAATTATCATTATTGACAAGACTCCATAAAAGCACACAGACTCCCTTTTGCTGTGGGATCAAACTTTCCACTTTTTGGCATGTCCCATGAGTAGTGTAGTTAACTAATTCTCTGTTTGTCCTGTCCCCAGCTGTCTGAATGTCTGAAATGTACATTGTGTGCCTTTCTTTTTAATGGGAAAGCATTGTGGGTCATCTTAAAATTCATGCGCACTGTCAGTACAGGAACATTTGTAACATACGATCTGTTCCTTATGTCTTTTTTTTGCATGCTTTTCCCTGTCCAGCTGTACGTGTATTTACAGGTTATTTAGTGAATTGCTGCTTGGTCTTGTAGCATTTGCCATTTAGTAAGGCGGATGCAATTGTAAATAGCTGATGGTTGTCATTTCTAATGAAAACATTTTCAACAATTATTAGGGGTGAAATGCTGTCAGCAACACCCATGCAAATCAACTGGACCAAATTTATCCCTGGTGTAAGCATGTGCTGTTCCTTTTGACTTCACTTTTGACACTCACTTGCATCAGAGATGAATTTGGTCCATTTGTATTACAGTATTGTCTAGAAGACTCAACCATGATCAGGGTCTCCATTGAAGTAGGTGCTGTACAGACACATAGTAAAAGTCAGTCCTTAACCCAAAGAGCTTACATTTAATTAGACAAGACAGACAAAGGGTGGGATGGGGAACCATTGGCTTTGCTGATGTTGCATGGGTGTAACTGAGGGCAGAATATGGCCCATGAGGTAGAGATATTCAAATCATAATGATGACTGTATCCAGAATAGCTTATTCTCTCTTTGGGCTATTTGATTCCCACTGATGAGGCTCACTGCGCATGGGGCAGTCACTTATGAAAGCAGGCAGGCAGTATGTTCACCATTACCTTCAAGGCTTCTGCCAAGGAAGGTCAGCTATAATCTCCAAAAGCTCCTAGGAGCCCCACAGGCACAGCTTTTCACAAAGCTCCTTTCCCTGCTCACTCTGAGCTGCCTTTTCACCTCCCTGGCCTTTGCCCGGGACTTCCCACTCCTCTCTCCTGGGCTCCCCCTAACTGAGTACCCTACTCTGTTTATGTAATCGCCACTGATCGCCCCTGCAACTGGGCTCAGTCATTTTAATCAAGTCTCGATATCACATTCAGATAGGGGATAGCTGCCAGGTCACTGGCCAGGCCGAGTGCAGTTCTCCTTAAAGGGCCAGTCAGCCTGTGACAGAACCCTTTCACTTTGCTACCTGAAATGCGTGAGTGCATGACCTTAAAAGGGCCAGCACAAAAGCTAAGCTTTTAAGTGGGACTAAGGAGGAGCAATCTTGAGGATTTAAGTGATTCTTAACGTGAATAAAATGTGTGCTGGCACTCTGCACAGGAGTGAATTTCACCTCACATGAGCCATACTCAACTTCAAAATTATTGTCAGGAGAGATTTAAAAGCATTTTTGTTGCCCTCAGACATCTTCTGTAATCTTGCTTCAGTTTACTCCCTGATTGATTTAAAAGGAAAGACTGTTTAAGATTCATTTGCCATTAAAGGTAACTGAGAGGGCCTTAGGGAAGAGAGGTGCTGCATACGCCACCAGTGACATATAGGATTTAGTTAGGTAAATGATCCACCATTAAATAGAATTGTCTACTTTCTAACCAAACTGTTATACGGAATACGCTAGGCTAGCAAAATTGTATCTGAAACACAGGCAGTTATGGGAAGCACTGTAATTCAGAGATTAATTCCACTCTTCTGAAATAGTAAAAACTTATACACTCCATCCAGCTAATAGCAGTAAATGAAATGCCATGTTATGCAATATGAGCTCATTAATTACCAAAGTCAAATCTGTCAAAAATGATATGTGCTAAAATACAGCAAATTATTTAAATAGCTTATTGTACCGATCGTTAGAAATGTAAATGTGATTAACAGCCAAGTTTATATTGGGAAAGGGTCTGCTACATACCAGGGCCACTCATTAATGGCCTGTCATGCTTTCCATGATAAGGATCATTTTTTCAGGGGCTGATTAGTGACTGCTTTAAATCCCCTAGGGTTAGAAGTTAGTACAGATTTCAACAGCCCATATGCAACACTTAGGCCTTGGCTACACTGGCAATTCACAGCACTGCACTTGCTGCGCTCAGGGGTGTGAAAAAACATCCCCCCTGAGCGCAGCGAGTGCAGCGCTGTAAAGCACCAGTGTAATCAGCGCCTGCAGCGCTGCACACTCGCTCGCAGCACTGCAAGCTATTCCCCTCGGAGAGGTGGAGTACTTGCAGCGCTGCGAGAGAGCTGTTCAGCTGAGAGGCACTGGGAGGGAGGTGGAGGAGTGGGGACGGGGTGTGCTCAGGGGAGGGGGCGGAATCGTATTGGGGCCACCAGCCCTGCTGATCAACTTCTCCCCCTCCCTCCCAGTGCTTCCTGCATGCTGGGGAACAGCTGTTCTGTTGCGTGCAGGAGGTTCTGGGAGGTAGGGGGAGGAGCAGGGATGGGGCGCGTTTGGGGGAGGCGACAGGAAAAGGAGGGGTAGAGGTGGAGCAGGGGCAGGAAGAGGTGGGGTGGGGCCTTGGGGGAAGGGGCGGAATGAGGACAGGCAGAACATGGGGCTGAGCAGGGGACATGGGGATCTGCGGAAATTTTAAAATCAAAATGGGGGTCCTCAGGTTGCTAATGTTTGAGAACTGCTGGTTTAAGCTATTCCAAGCATCAAATTAGTGACTCTTGGTGGTTAACACATATTTTTGTAATACTATATATATTCTCAAAAAAGAATTATTCCAGGCACATACAGTAAGGCTCCTTGGTGTTTTTATCTGGAAGGAAAAAAACATTGAACATACAGAGGTGTCTATATACAGCTGTCATTCTGCAACAGAACTGCCAGTCAGAGATACACATAAAGATCAAGGGCAACATGTGGCTTGTACAATTTCCTGTAGGACCAGAAGAGCTTCTTTATGACTATTCTGGTTTATTGGATAAATGTATAATTCTGTTTGTTACTGCATACACCCACTAAAATGGACATGTCCTTAGTCCTGTTATATTTACCAAATGCCTCACCTAAAGTGACACTTCTCAAGGACCATGCAAGTTCTCATTTTACTTGTGTCTGTTTGCAAAGGTCCTGTAATTCTTTATATACTTCATTGTTTTTCCAAAACTAAAGCATCACTTATACTAGTGAGTGTGCACCCTCGGAGAAAAAGGCATTTCAGTGTCAAGCTGCCAAGGAGTTTTTATAAAGAACAATAAGCAAACAGACAAAACTAAAACTCCAAATAAGACATTAACAATGTCACTTAAAATATGTATTTGTAGCTTCTAGAATATTTTCCCCAGTACACCAGAATTCCTGAAAAGCAGACTGATCTTTTGGTTCAGGCACTACAGTGGGACTTCCTTAGGCAAGTCACTTGATCTCCCTGTGCCTGGGTTCCCCATCTGTAAATGAGAATAATACTACTTCCCTATCTCCCTCACAGCGATGATGTGAGGATAAATACATTAATGTCTGAAAGAAATTCAGATACTACAGACAATCTCCTCCTCCATCACACCCATAGCCATTAGGATGCCCTGTGTTTCTTTCATACCCTAGTGATCCCATATGTGCTCTGCTTTTGACCCTGCCCCCCTTAAGATGAGATCATTACAATCATTTTCCTGGGTGATGATGACTGTTTGGAACTCCCTCTAGAAGCTGTCATGCCACTGCTGCTCTTTCATTGATGAAAGGGTTCCCTCTTGAGATGGAACCTGTCCTTGACTAATACTAATCACAATGGCAGCTGAAAGCTGTGATGCTGTTTTGTTTTATACCTATTTGGTTTGAAATTACCAAAATTATATCTGTTTTCAGGTTAATTATGCTAATAAGGGACACTTCTGATTTGAGATCTTGTGTGTATAGGTTGTCACCAGCCAACTCAGGTAACAAACCGGGGTCATAATAGAAGAACCATCCAGGCATTTTTTCTATAAGTGAGTGAATGCTATTATAATAAGTCTCATCTCAGTTTAGTATAATATTGGCCTAAGATACATGACACCGTGATGGGTGTAGACAGCTGGGGTGTTGAGAGACTCTCATGCCCACCCACTCATACAACAGGGATAGCATTACTAAAGGAAGTACTGTGTTTGAAACAGAAGCTTCTTTGGACAAATTTTTTCTGCTCCATAAAGTCATCTCTATCCCATAATTTTCGCATCTATTTTAAAAATCCCCAGAACTCGCGTGGGACTTATCACTGTCAGCCATCTCTGACAGACGAATGGAGCCTGCACAACTCTGCACTACTGTTGTGAGCATTGCAAACACAGGCCACGTGATCCTGTTTAATTGGGGATTGGTCCTGCTTTGAGCAGGGGGTTGGACTAGATGACCTCCTAAGATCCCTTCCAACCCTGATATTCTATGACCCTTTGGTATTTGCAGATACAGAGTCGCTAGAAGAGCTGTGGGGAACATGACAATTTTCTGGAGGGAAGATTGCTGTGGGACATAGCGAGAACCAATTTAAGGTTGTTGGCATTCACTGCACAGCTGCAAATGGTAGAGCACTGCTTCTGGTCCTGAGAAACTAGCACTGGCTGGTGGGATCACATTGTAATGGAAGCTTGAGAGGATGAGCACTGTCTGCAGAACTTTCGGATGTGCCAGGTCACATTCCTAGATCTGTGTGCCGAACTCACCCCAGCCCTCCAGCGCAGGGGCACCAAAATGAGAGCTGCACTGACATTGGAGAAGCAAGTGGCAATCACAGTATGGAAACTTGGGATGCCGGATTGCTACTTGTCAGTGGGAAGTCATTCTGGAGTTGGAAAATCTACTGTGAGAGCTGTTGTCATGCAAGTGTACAGGGCTACTAATTGTCTCCTGCTGTGCAGGACTGTGACTCTGGGCAATGCGCAGGCATAGAGGATCGATTTGCAGCAGTGGGGCTCTTGAACTGCAATGGAGCAATATTCAGCTCTCATATCCTTACTTTGGTACCAGGCCACATTGCCACAGAGTACATCAACAGAAAGTGTTGGTGGATCACCAGGGACACTTCACTGACATCAGTGTTGACTGATCAGAAAAGGTGCATGACGCACACATCTTTAAGAACACAGGACTGTTCAGAAAGCTACAAGCAGGGACTTTCTTTCCCAACTGGCAGATTACCATTGTTCTCTGTGATCTCTGGGTAGTGGAGTTCACAATTGTGCCCAGAGCTGTCAGTATTGGGCATTGCAGGACAGCTGCTGGAGGACTTTTAGGGTCAGCACAGGTAATGCAATGTCTACATTCGTGATATGTGACCTCAGTATATTGACCATGGCTCAATGCCGCTCTGGGAGGTGGTGTTACTATGTTGGTGTAATGGGGAGTTTACATCAGTGGGAGACAAATGTAAGTGTAGACCCAGGAACAACTAGATCGATGCAAGGTGGCTTATGTCGACCTAACTTTGTAGCGTAAGCCAGGCCAGAGTGATCTCTCTTTAGATTGTTTGATAACCTCCCTGTTTTAACAAATGGTTCTTGTAATAAATATTGAATTTCTCTAATTCTCAAAAACTAGCACTTTAAAAGGTTGCATTATGTTAGTGTCATATGAATAGAGCTGGTTAAAAAGAATTGCACCTGGAATGTCATAACGTAGGACATACAATAAATTGAGCAAGTGGGAAAGTCAAATTGCTCCAATATTGAAAAGTAAGTGTGCCACAACAGTTAGTTATAGTATTACTCATTACATACATTTCCAACCCATTTAGGATTATGAATCTCTTCTAATTTATTTAAGTAGACAATGCTAACTTGCCTGATTCTCAGTCATTCACAGGGAAACTTATCTTCCAGGTCCACAGGTAATAAAGCATGTAATTTGCCTCTGTTGTTAAATCTGGAAGTATAAGAATGTATATTTTTAAGCATTAAATTGGAAAATTATATAAAAAGGAAAAAAATGTGAACATTCTATTGATGTCAGTCTGCTTTGAGAATTTAGCAAAACCAGTTCAAAGTACCCAGCTTATATGAAGCCCATTTAGTCCACCTTGCAGTTCAGGGCTGTTTCTTAACTTACATTTTCTAGTGTCTTGTCCAGTCTCATTTTATATGTCCTAAGAAATGGGGCTTCTTCCAGTTGCCTTGGGAGATTATTCCATAGCCTAACAGCTGTCACAGGAAGTTTTTCCTGAGGCCTTGTCTACACTACGAGAGTAGTTCGATTTTACTTGCATCGAATTTTTGTAATCGATATTGCAAAGTCGAACGTGTGTGTCCACACTAAGGACAGTAATTCGACTTTGTGCGTCCACACTAACGGTGATAGCGTCGACATTCGAAGCGGTGCACTGTGGTCAGCTATCCCACAGTTCCCGCAGTCCCCTCTGCCCATTGGAATTCTGGGTGTAGCCGGCAATGCCTTCTGGGTAACAAAATGAGTCGAGGGTGCTTTTGGGAAACTGTCGTCATCCGTCCATCACTCCCGCCCTCCCTCCCTGAAAGCGCCGGCGGGAAAACAGTTCGCGCGCTTTTCCAGTCATTGACAGCGCGGACGCCACTGTACTCCGAGCATGGAGCCCGCTGCGACCATCGCTGCAGTTGTGGCCGCTCTCAACGTCTCGCAGCTTATCATAAAGGTTTCCCTGAGGCAGATGCAGAAAAGTCAGGCAAGGAGGCTACGGCACCGCGGTGATGTCCTGAAGTCTGAGAGTAGCACAGACCTGTCAGAAAGCAGGCGACCCAGCGCCGAGGACATCACAGTGGCAATGGGTCATGTTGATGCCGTGGAACGGCGATTCTGGGCACGGGAGACAAGCACTGAGTGGTGGGACCGCATAGTGCTGCAGGTCTGGGATGAATCCCAGTGGCTGCGAAACTTTCGCATGCGGAAGGGAACTTTCCTGGAACTTTGTGAGTTGCTGTCCCCTGCCCTGAAGCGCAGTGACACCCGGTTGCGAGCTGCACTGAGTGTACAGAAGCGAGTGGCCATAGCCCTGTGGAAGCTTGCAACGCCAGACAGCTACCGGTCAGTCGCGAACCAGTTTGGGGTGGGCAAATCTACCGTGGGGGTTGTTGTGATGCAAGTAGCGAAGGCAATCGTTGATGTACTGCTGCCAAAGGTAGTGACCCTGGGAAACGTGGAGGCGATCATAGATGGCTTCGCAGCGATGGGATTCCCAAACTGCGGTGGGGCCATAGATGGAACTCACATCCCTATCCTGGCACCGGACCACCAGGCCACCCAGTACATTAACCGAAAGGGATACTTTTCCATGGTGCTGCAAGCACTGGTGGACCACAGGGGACGTTTTACCAACATCTACGTGGGATGGCCGGGCAAGGTTCATGACGCTCGTGTTTTCAGGAACTCTGGTCTGTTTAGACGGCTGCAACAAGGTATTTACTTCCCGGACCAC
The DNA here is from genome assembly GCF_011386835.1 of Chrysemys picta bellii. Lineage (NCBI taxonomy): Eukaryota > Metazoa > Chordata > Testudines > Emydidae > Chrysemys > Chrysemys picta. The sequence continues at coordinate 62,217,254 of NC_088791.1, forward strand.
AAAATAACTGTTGGGGATGTGGAGATGCCTATAGTCATCCTCGGGGACCCAGCCTACCCGCTAATGCCCTGGCTCATGAAGCCCTATACTGGCGCCCTGGACACTGAAAAAGAACTCTTCAACTACCGGCTGAGCAAGTGCAGAATGGTGGTGGAGTGTGCTTTTGGCCGTCTCAAGGGGAGATGGAGAAGCTTACTGACTCGCTGTGATCTCAGCGAAACCAATATCCCCATTGTTATAGCAGCTTGCTGTGTGCTCCACAATCTCTGTGAGAGCAAGGGGGAGACCTTTATGGCGGGGTGGGAGGTTGACGAAAATAGCCTGGCTGGTGATTACTCACAGCCAGACAGCCGGGCGATTAGAAGAGACCAGCGGGAAGCGCTGTGCATCCGGGAGGCTTTGAAAGCAAAGTTCCTGAGTGAGCAGGGTAACCTGTGATTTTATAGTTTGTGTACTGAGAAGCTAAACCTGCCCCCGTTTCTTTACCCAGGTAATGTTGACTATCCTATCCAGTTACATACCCCCTTCACCCCCCCTCCAACACACGTGTCGAAATAAAAATAGTTCTACTTTGTTAAAGCACACCGTTTTCTTTAATACTGTTTTAGCGGGAATTTTTTAAAACTGGGACGCAGACTGTGGTGCGGGGCGGGTCTAGTGTTGTGATGCGAATGCAGCTTCTAAACTCAAGGATTGACAGGCTCCGCTGCGGTGGGATGCTTGTTTCAACGGAGCCTGTCACCCCTCCTGATCGGGACTGTGTGTATGGGAGGTCTATTTGACTTTGTGGCAGGGGGAGGACGGTTACAGATCCCATGCTGTGTGGCTCTGTGATCCTGTCTAAGGACCGGCGCTTAAGATCTGTAACTGCCCTCCCCCGCCACAAAGTCACAGAGCAACCCACCCCCCCCAACATTACATCAAAACAACCTCCCAGACTAACCGGGGCAACTAGTCACTGCATCACTGCACTGTGTATGTGCCCTGCTGCTGTGCCTGCCCCCGACTATGTACCCTGCCAAAGGAGACTGTCCTGTCCAATTTCCAACCCCCTTTCCCCTCCTCCTCCAAAAGAACATGATTGAAACAGTAGTTAACAGAAACGAATTTTTTATTATCAACTACACATGGCATTGGGAGGTGAAACTTGGACGTGGGCTTGTGTCAGGCGGGAAGGAAAGAACTTTTCAAATTTTGGGAAATGAGAGCCTTCTGCTACTAGAGCTCTCTGCAGGGGTGGAGTGAGAGTTAGCAGGGACTCTGCCGCCTCTCCTTCTTTGCACTTTGGGTGAGGTGGGTATGGGACTTGGTGGCGGGGGAGGGCGGTTAGAGATGGACTGCAGCGGGGCTCTGTCCTCCTGCCTCCGTTCCTGCAGAACATCCACAAGGCGCCGGAGCGTGTCCGTTTGCTCCCTCAGTAGTCCAAGCAGCGTTTGAGTCGCCTGCTGGTCTTCCTGCCGCCACCTCTCCTCCCGATCCATGTTGGCTTGGTGCATTCGGGTCAAGTTCTCCCGCCACTGGGTCTGCTGTGCTGCCTGGGCTTGGGAAGAGGCCATAAGCTCAGAGAACATGTCCTCCCGTGTCCTCTTCTTCCTACGCCTAATCCGCGCTAGCCTCTGGGAGTGTGATTCCAGGCTAGGTTGTGAGACAGTCGCAGACGGGGCTGTGGAAATGGGAAAAAGGGAGTGAATTCCTCTGAAAGATAAATGTAGTTGTGAACAAAGAACATAGTCTTTCTCTGTGAACAAGACCATGCACAGCACCTTTCACATGCGCACTCAGCACAAGGTCGAATTCTCGGCCTTCGCATTCTGTGCCTGGGGTCTTGAACAGCACATTTGAGAAGCGAGGCAGCACAACGGAATTTCTGTTGCAGGCAGACATGGTAAGCCGTACACTTGTGGCAGTTTAAAACTTTTATATTACCACTGGCCTCATTTCACATTTAAATCAATGTCAGTCCCTGCTGCCAGCAATCCGGCAAGCGGGAACTCTGCCCCTGTCCCACCCCCTCGCGGCTGTCCCCGGGAATGATCCCTTTCGGCTGCCCCTCTCCCGCCTCCACCGCGTGGCTGCAAACCAGCGGTGACAGTTCTGTAAAGGAACGGGAAAGCAGTCCCAACACTAACATTCCCCTACCTAATTAAAAGCAGGTCACCATGGCCGACATCACCCTGATGAGGATCTCCGAGAGCGACAAAGAGAGAATGCTCCGGGAAAGCCTCCAAAGACCAGGGCCGTATGCCGCCCTGCTGTGCAGAGCAATGATCCCCGAGTACCTGATAATCTCGTGGCGCGGCAACGTGTCGTACTTCGGAGGACCCAATAAGGCCGCTCTCCCCAAGAACCTCATGCAACGGCTTTCAAGTTACCTCCAGGAGAGCTTCATCGAGATGTCCCAGGAGGATTACTGCTCTATCCCCGCACATATAGACCGCATTTTACTGTAGCTGCAGTAGCAGGGAATACACAGTAGAGCGGCTTGTGCAGGACAATCACTGAAAACCGGACATTGCTAGATTTCTTTTCAAAACTTGCACTGCCCCTTACTAAACCGTTAAGCGCCTAGGGCACACTAATCATGAACAACCCATTCTTTTAATTGTTAATATTCCTGTTTTGTTAAAAATAAATGTTTAGATGTTTACAACACTTACTGGCTGATCCTTCACCAGATTCTGTGTCCGGGGTAATGGCTGGGGACGCTTCGTAGGGGATCTCTGTAAGGGTGATGAAGAGATCCTGGCTGTCGGGGAAATCAGCGTTGTGAGAGCTGCCAACTGCCTCGCCCTCCTCATCTCCTTCCTCATCTTCCCCGTCCCCTAACATGTCTGAGGAACCGGCCGTGGACAGTATCCCATCCTCAGAGTCCACGGTCACTGGTGGGGTAGTGGTGGCGGCAGCACCGAGGATGGAATGCAGTGCCTCGTAGAAACGGGATGTCTGGGGATGGGATCCGGAGCGTCCGTTTGCCTCTTTGGTCTTCTGGTAGCCTTGTCTCAGCTCCTTGATTTTCACGCGGCACTGCGTTGCATCCCGGCTGTATCCTCTCTCTGCCATGTCTTTAGAGATCTTCTCGTAGATCTTTGCATTCCTTCTTTTGGATCGCAGCTCGGAAAGCACGGACTCATCGCCCCACACAGCGATGAGATCCAAGACTTCACGATCAGTCCATGCTGGGGCTCTCTTTCTATTCCCAGACTGCACGGCCATCACTGCTGGAGAGCTCTGCATCGTTGCCAGTGCTGCTGTGCTCGCCACGATGTCCAGACAGGAAATGAGATTCAAACTGGCCAGACAGGAAAAGGAATTCAAATTCAAATTTTCCCGGGGCTTTTCCTGTGTGGCTGGTCAGAGCATCCGAGCTCGCACTGCTGTCCAGAGCGTCAACAGAGTGGTGCACTGTGGGATAGCTCCCGGAGCTATTAGCGTCGATTTCCATCCACACCTAGCCTAATTCGACATGGCCATGTCGAATTTAGCGCTACTCCCCTCGTCGGGGAGGAGTACAGAAGTCGAATTAAAGAGACCTCTATGTCGAACTAAATAGCATCGCAGTGTGGACGGGTGCAGGGTTAATTCGATTTAACGGCGCTAACTTCGACATAAACGCCTAGTGTAGACCAGGCCTGAGTGTCAGTTAATTTCTTCTTCACATTACTTCTAGCATTACCCTCATCCTAAATAATTCCTCTTCATCCCTGGGGCCAAATCATGGAGCCCTTATTTAGTTCCTCTCCAGGTGACACTCTCAATAGGAGTTTTACCTGAGTCAGGAGTTTTTTACAAACTAAGAGTCTGATTCTTCCATCCTTACTCATATTGAGTAACAGCTCACTCTGCCAGTAGTCCCAAAATCAGCTGGACTACTAATGGAGCAAGGCAATCCCACAATGTGGTTAAGGTTGGCAGAGTCAGGCCCTGAGTCAGGATTTCAGGATTTGGCCATTGGTGTTTAGATGTACCTTTCAAATACTTGAACTATGAAGGGGATATCAAATATCTGATAAAGATCAAGGGGTTGCTTTCTACTGGGAACATCTGGCAACTTTCACATCAAAAGTCTGCAATATGCGTTATCTCTGTGGGAACCAGGAGAATAGTACCAAGGGAATAAAAAAACCTTGCAAAACCACAACTATTATATGGGAACTGATGTCTCCCACAATAGAACTTTGGCAATTCCTGTGTCAAATGTTTATTTTTCTCAGAAAGCAGAGGACCATGTCACTCTAATCAATTTCCATTTGAATTTATTTGGAGTTATGCATTTTGGGCATGAGCTGAAACAACCCGTTTTTATTTTCCCCAGTACACCAGAATTCCTCCCTGAAAAGAAGAATGTCTGGTTCAGGCACTACATACTAACATGGTACATTCAAACACAAGGAGCATGACTGGAGGGCAGTACATGGCTGGTAGGCCTAATGCTGAGGCAGTTCAGCACACCACAGAATAGTATCCGGAAGTAGTGTAAACAGTGATTCTAGCCCCCTAATACGAAATGGTGAAAGGACTATCTACATCCCTTTGAGCCTTTAAGATATAGACCCAGCTGTGACAATGCGGTTCTGGCGGAACCCAACTGAGAGTGCCAACTCAGGACAAATTGCTTAAACAGGGCAGTTGCAGCCCAAGGCTGGGGTATTTTCCACCTCTAAGGCAAACCAAACCAGCCAGACTAAGGGAACTTCGGTCTCACCCCACTGGCTAACCGCAAGTCTCTCAAGCAATCTCCTTAGACACTCCAGTTTCCCAGTATAACCACCAGTGCCACTCGTACGGGGACAAATGGTTATGAAAACCAGTACCCAAGTAAAAGAAAAAGGTTCTCCTGATCCCAAAGGACCAAGCCCCAGACCCAGGTCAATATACAAATCAGATCTTTCCCACAAATCACGCTGTTGCCAATCCTTTAGAATCTAAAATCTAAAGGTTTATTTATAAAAGGAAAAAGATAGAGATGAGAGTTAGAATTGGTTAAATGGAATCAATTACATACAGTAATGGCAAAGTTCTTGGTTCAGGCTTGCAGCAGCGATGGAATAAACTGCAGGTTCAAATCAAGTCTCTGGAATACATCCCCCGCTGGGATGGGTCCTCAGTCCTTTGTTCAGAGCTTCAGTTTGTAGCAAAGTTCCTCCAGAGGTATGAAGCAGGATTGAAGACCAGATGGAGATGAGGCATCCGCCTTATATAGTCTTTTCCAGGTGTCAGAATACCTCTTTGTTCTTACCATGGAAAATTACAGCAAAATGGAGTCTGGAGTCACATGGGCCAGTCCCTGCATACTTTGCTGAGTTACAAGGCGTATCTGCCTTCTCTCAATGGGTCCATTGTATAGCTGATGGTCCTTAATGGGCCATCAAGCAGGCTAGGCAGAGCTAATCTCAGCTTGTCTGGGATGTCACCCAGAAGCATAGCATAAATTTGCCATACAGACAGTATAGAGCCAATATTCATAACTTCGACCACAAAACTGATACACACATATAGACAGCATAATCATAACCAGTAAACCATAACCTTGTCCTAGACACCCCATTTGACCCCCTTTATACCAGATTTGGGTGCCACTACAGGACCTTGGTTGCAACAATGATCTATATGGTCCCAGTTTATGTCAATAACGTCACACCAGCATGATTACTTTTGGAGGCCTCCTTTTCTCTCCTTTCCCTGGAAGCCTGCAATGGGGGAACTCACAGCCAGAACACTCCCTTGGGCCAGGACTACGTGTTGCAGGGGCTATTCTACTCTAGCACCACCTATTGTCTGCCATTCTGGTTCTGCAACAATCTGCAGCTTCCATGGCCCATCCCCCTGGCCAAGTCACCTTTCAAGTTCAGTTTCTTTTGGGGTATCCAAGTCCAGCTCTAACCAGTCAGGCCCTAACCTGTTTTTTCCCACCTGGCCTCTTCAAAGTCCTCTCACCCAGCTCTGCCTTGATCTGCAGCAAGTCTTTCCAAAGTCAAACAGAACTCAATGGAATCACACTCTTCTTTTCAGATTAATGGTCCCAGGGCTTCTCCCTGGGGTCTGTCAGTAAAACTCATATCAAACCAAACAGCGCTGGAGCATCTTTTGCCCTTCTCTGGGTTTGAGCCTCTCATCCCTCTAGACTCCTCTTCAGGAACACTGGCCTCCAGGACTGCCACACTGGAGCCTTTCCAGCCACAACTCAGCCTGACTGCTCTCCTCTTCAGGCAGACCCCACTGCTGGGTTTTCCTTCTTTTAAATCCAACACCGGGTTCAGGTGTAGTGGGCAGGGCTAATTGCATAAGGCTGGCTAGCCTGAGGCCTCCTGGCCTTGGTCTCTATCTCTCAGTGCCTTCATTTCTGACTATACGAAACCTAGATTCCCTTAATCATTTGACAGTGCCTCCACAGCAGCTCTCTCTTTCAGTGTCCTCTTCTCTTACTACCCACCCCAACCTCTAGACATTCCCAAGGAAATAGGGTAGGATGACAGGCTTCTCTCCTGCCTGTTCCACTTCCAGCCCCTCCCTCTTCTCCCTTTCCATTCTTTCTCTTCTTTTATATGTGAGATACCTTGAGTTTAGTAAGGCTTTTGACCCAATCCCACATGACATTCTCATTAGCAAACTAGAGAAATGTGGTCTAGATGAAATTACTATAGAGGTGGGTACACAACAGGTTGGAAGTCCATACTCACAGAGAAGTTATCCAGGGTTTGCTGTCAAACTGGAAGGACATATCTAGTGGGGTCTTACTGGGATCAGTCCTGAGCCTGGTACTATTCAATATTTTCATTAATGACTTGCATAATGGAGTAGAAAGTAGGCTTATAAAACTTGTAGGTGACACCAACCTGGGAGGGGTTGCAAGCACTTTGAAAGACAGGATTAAAATTCAAAATGACCTTACTGTATTAGAGAATTGGTCTGAAATCAACAAGATGAAATTCAATAAAGACAAGTACGAATTATTTTACTTAGGAAGGAAAAATCAAATGCACAGCTACAAAATGGGGAGTAATTGGCTAGGCAGTCATACTGCTGAAAAGGCTCTGGGGGTTATAGTGGAACACAAATTGAGTATGAGTCAACAGTAAAAAGAACAGGAGTACTTGTGGCACCTTAAAGACTAACAAATTTATTAGAGCATAAGCTTTCGTGGACTACAGCCCACTTCTTCGGATGCATATAGAGTGGAATAAATATTGAGGAGATATATATACACACATACAGAGAGCATAAACAGGTGGGAGTTGTCTTACCAACTCTGAGAGGCCAATTAAGTAAGAGAAAAAAAACTTTTGAAGTGATAATCAAGATAGCCCAGTACAGACAGTTTGATAAGAAGTGTGAGAATACTTACAAGGGGAGATGGATTCAATGTTTGTAATGGCTCAGCCATTCCCAGTCCTTATTCAATCCTGAGTTGATTGTGTCTAGTTTGCATATCAATTCCAGCTCAGCAGTCTCTCGTTGGAGTCTGTTTTTGAAGTTTTTCTGTTGTAAGATAGCCACCTGCAGGTCTGTCATTGAATGGCCAGACAGGTTAAAGTGTTCTCCCACTGGTTTTTGAGTATTATGATTCCTGATGTCAGATTTGTGTCCATTAATTCTTTTACGTAGAGAGTCAACAGTGTGATGCAGTTGTAAAAAAGGCTAATATGCTGGGGTGTATTAACAAGTGTTGTACGTAAGACATAGAAGGTAATTGTCCCATTCTATTTGGCACTGGTGAGGCCTCAGCTGGCATACTGTGTCGAGTTCTCGATGCCATATTTTAGGAAAGATATGGACAAATCAGAGAGCGTTGAGAGGAAAGCAACACAAATGCTAAAAGGTTTAGAAAATTAGACCTATGAGGAAAGGTATAAAAAACTGGGCATGTTTAGTCTTGAGAAAAGAAGACTGAGGGAGGACCTGATAACAGTCTTCAAATATGTTAAGGGTTGTTCTAAAGAGGATAGTGATCAATTGTTCTCCTTGTCCACTGAAGGTAGGGCAAGAAGTAATGGGCTTAATCTGCAGCAAGGAAGAGTTAGATATTTTTTCCTAATATCTAACCTATAAAGATTGTTAAACTCTGGACTCATAGACGCCGGCCTACTCCGGGCCTGGTGGGGGTGCTCAGTCCCCTGCTCTGCCCCAGGCCTTGCCCCCACCCCACCCCTTCCCCCAAACCCCCACCCCTGTCCCGCCTCTTCCCACCACCACCCTGCTCGACCCTAGGCCCTTCCTCCCACCGCACCCCTGCTCCAAGGTCCCCACGCCGCCTCTTCCCCACCTCTTCCTGCCCAGTTCTGCCCCCTCCCCTGAGCATGCCCCATCCCACTCCTCCCCCTTCATCCCAGCACCTCCTGCATGCCGCAAAACAGCTGATTCCGGCAGGCAATAGGTGCTGGGAGGGAGTGGGAATAGTTGATCAGTGGGGGCAAACGGCAGGCAGGAGGCGCTGGGAGGAAGGGGGTCAGCTGGCTGGCTGTGGGTGTTAAGCACCCGCGGCACCTATGCCTGAGCTGGGGCCAACTAACAGCAGAAGGGGGCCTCAGGGTGGGGCCACGTGGGACTGTTTGAGGAGGCACAGCCTTCCGCAGCCTATTATACACACTGCCCATGTATGTCTTTCTGTTGAAAATGTTTAGAGAACAAAAAAGTAATATATCATCATTAGTTATAAATATATACTAGAATATCCAGCTAGTTCAACCATGTTAATGAATGATGTGCACATATATAAATTATATTGAAATGAAATTATCTCACCCACAAAAAAGCTCTTAAAATGTTTTGACCTCAATTAATTAACCCTGGGTGTTTCAAGGTTTTTATTAGAAATTTTATTAGAAAATGACATTACAGGCTGTAATGAAATATAGGTCTTAGGAAAGATCAGAGCAGGAGAATGCCATAAGCCCTGAGTTAACCCTGGGGATATATCCTGCAATAGTCCTAGTCAAAGTTCAAATTGAAACAGTTGAGGGCCAGATTCCGATTTTTGCTGAAATGATATAAATCCAACCGGGTGGAATTCAAAGGAGTTTCTTTGAATTTAGGCTCCTGGAACTGAGATCAGAACTAATTCTTGACTGAGTCTTGAATCCTGGCCAAGTCCATCACTGGCAAATATGACATGGAAAGCAGGGGGAAATTAAAGTATAAGATTGCAACAGTATAGTAACTTGTTTGGAACATTGCATACTCCGCTGGAAATTCTGTCAAATATGTTCTATATGATTTTTAGCTCAGGGAAAACAGATATAGCAGGGCTAGGATTACATTCTCTTTAATGTTTTTACTTTGATTTTTTTATTGTTGGTGCTATACTGTTTGTCATTATTAAAAGAGTTGGTCAGGAAAAAAAACCCTACAGAAAGTTTAGACAAAAGTGAAAAAAAAATTGTTCAAGTTTTCCATGTCAAATTTAGACTTTTTGAGGAATAACTGAATAGAGAAGTTTTCAGGTTTTGGCCAAAATGCTTTTGTTGAAAAATCAAAAAAGTTGGGGCTTTCAACTTTCTGATGAAAATGTGAAACTTTTTCTTTTTGTTGTTTCATCAAAAACCCCAATTTTGCATCAAAAATCAGTTTTGGTGGGAACATTTTTGACTTAACATACTATTAAAGTACTTAATGTTCTTATTACCCAGTGGCCTACTCTTCTGTATCGCCAGAAATCAAGCGTTGTTAGCATTCTGTGCAAGGTGTTATAAATTGAACTTATTCCCACAATCTTATTGTAGAATTAGATTTGTAGGAATGGGTTCTCTAGAGTTTCTATTTCAAGTGCTGCACGTGGCAGATATCTATAGAGCCCAAACATGCCACTCTTGCTTTGTGCTTTCTTATATCCCCAGACAACATCACAGAGCACTTTAGGTCCAATCCTGAGGTATTTATCAGTACTTATTTGGGAAATCTTCCCTTTGAATCTATGGTATCTCTGTCCTAGGTAGTTATATGACCTTCATCACTGTAGCCTCTGAGTACCTACTAGTGTATGGGAGTTTTGCCTCCTAAGGACTGAAAGTCACAGTCCTGCTCCAAACCCACTTCTAGGCACAGAGGTAATGAAGCTTGTGTAAGTACTGAAAAGACCAACATTCACAGAAGAGAGAGCAGAGACACATATGCATGGGTTTAGATATGCTCAGAGCATGTCTGCTGGATTAGGCCCCACAGGCGAGAGAGCTGTGGGAATCCCTAGTTTGTGAATCTGCTGGGGTTTAGGTGTGAGTTAGGCACCAAATTGCTGGGCACTGTCAGAACTGAGGCAGCAGTGCCCATTCCCTGCCACTGAAATTCTGGCACCTCAGGGACATTAACGGAAGAAACTTAGGTGCTTAGGGACTTTAGGTGCCTCCAAGATTAGGCAGCAGCTGAGCAGGGGTGACAGTGGTGCCTAAATGTTGGACTTAGGCACTTAGAGTGGCAGCTGGGCACCTGCATCCACCTTGGTGTCTAATGTGAAATGAGTTGGTAGTCTCATCTCAGTTTCTAATGGACAGGGAGCCACACATCTAAAAAACACCATAAAAATCAGTGCCCTTGATGACAGTCGCATAAGAAAAGCCAAGGACAAAATGGACTTAAGCACTAACTTACCCTTTCAGACTCCTACAGGTGATCCCTGGAGATCCAGACTATTGACAGAGTAATGTGGAAAAACTGCCCAAGCCGTACCTGTTCTGTAGCTAGAGAACTTCATTCTTCATGGCCATTGAGCCAGCACTTTGCATAGTTTTTTGGGAATGTATTAGTTAAAATATTCAAGATTGGAGCTATAACTGGTTAGCGTTTTATCTGTAGTCCCACACTCTTTTTGCAGCTGCACAAATAAGAAATGTTACTAAGTCTGCTTGTTTTTCTGACTTTTAGTTAATTAACAATAACTTATTAATTGATAAGCTTCATGTCTGTTATTTTAAGAAAACACCCATAGGGATATCACAGCACTTCTGGTACTTGACTCCCTAAAAAAAAAAAAAAAATCTATTTCCTGGTGAACCACCATTATTAATGAAATACATGTCTAAATCCCTTCTTACTTTCTCTTGAAAATCAGGCACAGCTTACTTTAGAAAATAAGACAAGACTATATATAAAAAAGGCCAATGTACCTGCTCCTTTTCTTTATCTTCTTTTCTCTATATACATCTCTGTTTCCCTTCACTGCCATACACGTACGCTTTGAAGCAGCAAAGCACTTAAAACATGTAATTGAAGACAATGGGCTTGCTCAGGTGTCTAAAGCTATGCGCATGTTTCAGTGCTTTACTGGATTAGCGCCTTAATTCTGATATTAATTCTGCACTGATATATATTTTGTGATACCTAGGACCCTCTCTTGCCCCCACTGAAGTAAATGGAAGTACAATCAGGTGATTATTCTATAATTTTACCTATTATAAAGGAGAGAGTTGCTTAAATGTGGCTTACTCCTAATCATTCTGAGTTGATTGTTCTCTTTTTTGTGATCTTAGCCAAATAATGCTTTGGATGAATCATTAATAGCAATTTTCTTCATAATTCTTCAAACCTGAATTACCACAAAGACTTAATTTGCCTGTGATTGGGACATAACCTAAACCTTTTACAGATAGTATTGAATGACTCTTCCCTTTTGTAATGTGTTACACTACCTCAAGGACAATGAGTGCATTTGCTCCTAAATTGCATTAATTCCATGTTTATTCTCTCTAGAGTGTTCTATAGCTAATATTAGTATATCCTGAATGATAAGGGAGCATTTGAATTGTGTGCACACAAGTTCCTCGCTAGAATAATGATTGTTTAAATTTAAAAAGGCCGCTGACTCTTTTGGCTCCCTACTTCATCAGCTGCTCCCCGTTGCCACAATGATTATTGCTTCAGAATAGAAGTCTTCCAACACTATTTTTGCCACTGAGAGGGGTGTTAAATCCTGGGATTCGGTCAAATCCAGGCATAGCTCTGGAGAAATACATCAGAAAAGAAAAGATTGGCATGCTATTTACAGGGCATTGAGACATGGGAGGTCTTTTTTAAATACAAGGAAAATACCCCATATTTACAAACTAGCAGATTGTACCGATATCACTCCATATTAGTGTTATTCTGTTGCTATTAACCTTTATAATAATGAGCATTTTTCTCTTTCCACTTGGTTTAATTTTTCAGTAGATTTAAACTTAGATAAGGTCATGGAGGATGTCTATCAATGGCTATTAGCCAAGATGATCAGGGATGCATCCCTATGCTCCTGGTGTCCCTAGATCTCCAAATGCCAGAAGCTGGGACTAGATGGCAGTAGATGGATCATTCAGTAAATTGCCCCATTCTGTTCATTCTCTCTGAGGCATCCAGCACTGGCTGCTGTCAAAGACAGGATACTGGGCGAGATGGACCATTGGTCTGACCCAGTATGGCTGTTCTTATGTTCTTATTTGTAATGACAATCTATTTTATACCTAAGTGTATAAAAAAAGTGACTGGGAAGTGCCCTCTTTGCCTGTACATTTCAGTCGAATGTTGGGTGCTTTAGCAAATTAGGGTAGACTATTATGATAGAGAGAAAGCTGAGCAAGAAAAAAAAATTGCTTGAGATTGTGGTCTGTATTTTGCATCACTGATACTTAACCTTTACACAGCACTTTTCATAGATCTCACAACTGTGTACAAAAGAAAGTATCATGACCCCTTTTTACAGATGGGAAAAATGTGGCACACGGAGCGGTGAAGTGACTTGCTTAAGGTCAAATAGTCATTGTCAGCTGGGAATATAATCCAGGCCTCCTATCTCCGAATCAGAACCCTAGACACGCTGATTCAGGGCACGTCTTCACTACCCGCCGGATCGGCGGGTAGCAATCGATCTATTGGGGATCGACTTATCACGTCTAGTGAAGACACGATAAAATCGATCCCTGATCGCTCTGCCATCGACTTCGAAATCCACCGCGGCCAGAGGCGGCAGCGGAGTCGACGGCGGCACGGCAGCGGTCGACTTGCCCCCGTCCTCACAGCCAGGTAAGTCGACCTAAAATACGCAACTTCAGCTACGCTATTCACGTAGCTGAAGTTGCGTATCTTACGTCGACCCCCCCGCTGTAGTGTAGACCTAGCCTCAGATTTCTTTGGGAGGAGGGTTGTGAAACTGTTGTCTGTGTATATGTGCTGTATAGTGTTATAAAGCCTAACCGCCTTCTTGCTGTGTGCCAGAATCTGGTGAGGGAGACTCGTACTAATTATTGAGCCGCATTTACTCTCCTTCTGTGTCTTCTAGACTCATTAGAGAGGACAAGTAGGGCAGTCATTGAGTGGAAGACCAGTGACAGCATGGCTACTGATGCAAACTAATGTTAACACGTTGTCACTCTTTTGTTTACACATATCTGTTGGATGTGTAATGTTTTCTAGATCTATTATGTGGCTCAGCTGTATTGGCTTACTAATTTAGATTGAAAGTTTCTTGGGTCAAAGCCCAGGTCTTCCTTTATGATTTACTCAATGCTGAGCAAATAAATAAACCAGCATAAAGACATAAATCATGTGCACAGCAATGTAAATCACTCGTATCAAAGAGTAACACAGAGTAAAATGTTCAAGAGAGTTTGGAAAAGAAATGTGCTCTAGTAAGTGGGTAAGAGACAAAAGTAGAAGCCAAAATTCCTGGGTTCTTTTTCCCAGCACTGCCAATGTTATATTGTTTAACCTAAGGTAGAAGTGTTTCAAATAATTTCATAGGACTGAGCATCTAAAAAAATTACCAGATAAAGGAGGAGAATGTTGTCTTCAATAGCATTGCATCTTTTTGAAGTATCTGAGCACAATCTATTTAATAACTAATGATGATAACTCTGCAGCCCTTATTCAGAAAAACTCCTATTGAAGGCAATGTGAGTACTAAATCCTGAGTCCTGCTTATGCACCTGTTAGTACTGTTAGCCCCTTACAGCAAGTATTATGCTTCCACAGCAGCACAATTGATCTGTGGAATGATTTAATATATGGTGGAAGGAAGGTCAAAGGGCTCTGAATGTGACCTACGAGCAGGTGGTACAGGACTGCTCAGGGGAAGAGTTAGGATTTTTGTGCAGATTACCTCCCCAGTGCCCCTGAAAAATATTCCTCAGCCCTTGCCCTTCTCTTCTTTCCCATGCACAGGGAGAGTGAGGCTCCCATATACATCTGCTACTTTGGGGGTGGAAATGGAAGGGCTTATTGGGAGGCTGTTTTCTTCCCTCTCTGAATACTAGAAAGTAAAATGAGTTAGACCCTATTCCACCCATAGATGACAGCTCCATTACTTGCCTTGGGCTACATTGCCAGTCAGTCTCCGCAGAATACTAATAGACAGGAATGAACCCACCTTCTTATTGGGATGCTGAGGAAGAATTCTGGATGCTCAATACCTCCTCGCATCATCATTCAGGCCCCGGATGAGGTAGAGGAGAAGACTGGGCATCTGCAAAAATCTTATGCAATCACCCTGAAACAGTGGAAGGAGGCTCCAGGATTTCATTAGGCCTCTCCAGCTGTGGAGCCCAGCCAACGACAATTCCAGTGAACTCTCTGTTATGGAAACAAGTAAGGCCAGGATTGACTCCGAGTCAGTGCTGCAGGATTGGGTCCAAATTGGGTTTTGCATGTGTGAGCACTGCAGAATGTAGTCCTAGCTTGGTAGAAAGTAAAAACATCTTCCAAGTACGTACACTATTTACTCACAAATTAGGAAGTGACTAGTGGGGGGGGGGGGGAAGGGGGAGAAGGGAGCTTCTTGCCAACATACCTGTTTCTTATCAAGAAATCAGATCCAAGTCCTTGCTGATTCTTGCATCATGCCACTTATTCCAGTGGTGCTGTCTAAACTTTTAAAAACTGCTGTAATCCCAATATCACCACATGAATAGTAGAATCTGGTCTCACTTCAGATTAAAGGCTCCTGCTTCCACTGAAATCAATGGCAAAACTCCAAATGACTTCAATAGAGCAGAAGTTAGTGCTATGTCACACTTGAGTGATGATATTTATTATATTTAATGGAAAGCAAACTGCATATTCTTTGTATTATTATGATATACACCTCTACCCCGATATAACACGACCTGATATAACACGAATTCGGATATAACGGGGTAAAGCAGTGCTCCAGGGGGGCGGGGCTGCGTACTCCGGAAGATCAAAGCAAGTTTGATATAATGCAGTTTCATCTATAACACGGTAAGATTTTTTTGGCTCCCAAGGACAGCGTTATATCAGAGTAGAGGTGTGCATCCCACATGCATTATACATAATATGAAGTCATTTAAAATGTGTTCAGTCCTGAAAACCTTATGTGCACGTAACATTAAAAATCAATGCAGAGTTTGCCTGACCCTGACTCTGCAGACCCTGGTATTTATTAATGGTCTTCTATATTTGTTCTTGAAAAAACCAACCACTATATAATGCTTCTCAAACAAATCCAGAAGTTTATTGGAGCAAGTTTATACATTTTAAATAAGCAATTATTTCATCATTGGTTGAAAATAGGAAGAAGAAGAAATTGTTCATTAGCACATGAAAATCTTACCCTACCATTAACTTCAACCAACTATTAAGAAGCACTTTTGTATCTGTACAGAAGAACACATTAATTTTCACTTTGAAAAAAAATGTTTTTAAGCAAAAGAAGAAACTCAAAGTAATAATTACAAAACGTTTGGAATCTCAAATACTGTCCTATGCAGTTTTACCAAATCAGTCACAAGAACTACATAGCACTTATGAAATACAGCTGCATGGGAAATCACCAAAAGGTAGGCATAGATTTTGTAGCATACTTGGAAAACAACTAAAAGACTCTGCTAACATTTTGAGCCATAATTTATTTATATTTCATTGCCCAACTTCTTTCATTAAGATTATTTCAAAATTTTTATTTGTCTTATCTATTTTAATGTATATCATTATAGAAAAATTCAGGCTAATAACCTTTGATAAAAATACTATAAGCACACCTAGTTGGATAGATGTCATGTACAAAGATAGTAATATTAACAAAAACATAAAAATTAGTCAAAGAATAGCATCTTCATATGAGACATGCAACCTAAATATGTATCTGATGCTTATGCAGTATACACTGTGTGTATATACACATTTTACACACACACACAGTCCCCCAATACATACATCTATAGATGTGGACCAAATTTTATCAACAGGTTCACATACATTTACTCATATCTATATGTTTTATGTACATTTGTGTTAAACCTTTGGTCCTTTAGAGTTTTAAATGCACATAAAAAAAACTCATAAAAAGTACAATGTACCACTTTAATGCTCTATGCTTTTTCCCCATATTTTTGTTCCTGAAGAAATAGCTATTATTTTCTATGGGGCTAGCATTGTATGAAATCACTTTTCTCTCTGTCAGGACATAGTCTGCCCTCATTCTTTGCACAAAACAGTTATTGAAATGGATGGGAGCTCTATTAGTACTATGGAGGCAGAATATAGCCTAATTAGAATGCAGTTCCAATTATTTCTACTATTTCCCCATTGGATTCTTAGAGGGATATTAGGCCCAATATCGCTCTGAATGAAAAGCATATTTAGGGTCGACGTGCCCAATATTTAACTAGCCAAACAATAACTAGGGATCCAATCTTGTTAAATCCCAAATCCTCTTTATAGTGACCTACCAACAAGAAACAGGGGGAGTTGGTTTCTGAACATAGGTATGAGCATGCATGTGTTGCAAGTATATTTATAAATATACCACTGCTCTTCCACTCTGCTTGACTTTTCATTCTCAAGAGCATGCTAGAAATTCAAATAGGAGTCCTGCATATCACCAGCAAAATTATTGAAAACTTCCATACCTGATGTGCTCAAAAGGATGGCGCAGACAGGTAGAACAGCGTGACAGTGTGATAGATGTGCCTGCAAAACCACACTAAAATGATAGGTCTCATTTGAGGCTCACTAGCCTCCATGTTGTCATTTTAAGAGATTCGTAGGACTTCTAACAAACAGCAAAATTTGTTCAAGGAGCTTCAAAACCAAGCTTTCAGGACAATGTGTTATTAAAGTACTCAGATGCTGTAGGAATAACTCAGAGCAAAGCATAAGCTGTAGTGGGATACTGGCACACTTTAAGAGTAGTTATGATTATAAATTATGGTTAGATGTCAGCACACTTCAGTTGGCAACCACGATGCACTTAAAGTCTATGTAGTCACATGAATGCCCCTTCACATCTTTGCATTCAGTGAGCAATTCATTTAGGATTACCAAAAAGCTGCAATCCTTGCATGTTCTCAGAACAACTGTAAGATTAGCTCTGAAATTCACATCTTGGAATGCTTGACCCTGAAGCTGCTAGACAATAGTGTCATTCCATTGAACTCAGTGGGACTGTTTGCATAAGTAAGGACAAATTGTGGATTGCAAGGATTGGGCCCTAGCTGTCCTATCAAGAAAACAAAACAAGAGCAGTTTCTACTCTTAAACCAGATGGGTTTTTTGTATTGGTGTTGGTCTGGTTGTGGCTTTCAGTAGCACTTTACCAAGAGCTGGGGGGAAACTAAGTTTGACTTGTAATGTTTTTGTCACTCTGTCTCTGCTTTTTGATTAAAAAGCAGGTGCTTGATCCAGCATCTAATGAAAAAAATCCATCAATATCTGTGGGAGCAGGAGCCAGCCCCAAAAATCCAGTCGTGAAGTCCATACCTAGACACCAGGGCTGGCTCCAGGCACCAGCCCACCAAGCATGTGCTTGGGGCGCCGCCTGGAGGGGGGCGGCGTGGCGGGGCCCCGGCCGGGCTCACCGCCCTCCCCCCGGCGCTCCAACCGGTCAGGGAGAGCGGAGAGCCGCGGCGGGCTCGCCACCCTCCCACCGGCGCTCCGGCCAGTCAGGGACAGCGGAGAGCCGCGGCGGGCTCGCCACCCTTCCCCTGGTGCTCTGGCTGCCGGAGAGAGCGGAGAGCCCCAGCCGGGCTCTCCGCCCTCCTCCCGGCGCTGTGGCCGCTGGGGGCTCTCCGCCCTGCTCCCGGCGCTCTGGCCGCCGGGGAGAGCGGAGAGCCCCAGCCAGGCTCTCCGCCCTCCTCCCGGCACTCCGGCTGGGGGAGGGGGGCCGCGCTGGAAGTGGGGGGGGGGCGGCGGGTGGCTTTTTTGCCTAGGGCGGCAAAAAAGCCAGAGCCCGCCCTGCTAGACACAGACATCAATGGAAGATTTGCCAGCATAAAGACTGCACAACTGGGCCCTCAATGAGAAATGTTGGCCAGGTTCAGTTTATTTCATGGTGGTGTTGAATGGTAAAGCAATATGAATAGTTAAATTTCCAATAACTCTTATGTGCCTGGTTAACCAAGCTGTTCAGAATGTTCGCTGCCCAGTAAGACTGGAATTTCTTCTAGCAATTTCCCCCAGTGGTTTAGGGCCAAATTATGAACTGGGTGAGGATCTGTACTACCAGTCCTCTACTGTTTTGAAGAAGTCTCAATTAAAATTACGACCATGCAAACAAAGCGTTAACTTTATTCATTTTTTGTTTATAAAATAATTAACTTTAGAAAAATAATGGTCATTAGTACTCTTTCCAGAGCAATTGCCCACATTCCACTGCTTTGTAGGTCATTAATACTTTTCATAAAATAATTTACAGCAGTGCAAAATAGTTTATTTAGCAATATGATACTTTTCATGATATGGCTACTGCAGTAGTTCATTTTTCATGTGATGACTAGTGCCTTGACAAGCTTAAAGTGCCACACTGTGATACTCACAAGTGCTGTCTCTTCTGTGTAACTGGCTCAGGCTGGAATGGGGGTGAATTTGGTAGATTTTGATGATTTGGGTGAATCCCTCCACATGTCCAAACTGTTTGTTGGGCTTCTGTTGTTGGTAAAAGAAGTCTGTCTTCTGCTAACGCTGTCAGAATCTTCTTTACTCAGCTTTTGTTTTATTTTTTGACAGCCAGGGAAGCTCTGTAAACAGTCTTGCAGGAGGTGTCCACTAAAGAACATGTAGATCCAGGGATTGCAACAACTGTTGAGACTGGCCAACAGAGCAGTGACTGTAATGACAGTGTTTTCAGAATCTATTAAAAAAAAAAAAGTATACTGTTTTAGTAGCAGAAGTAAAGGAATATTTCCAACATACAGTTAATTTCTTCATTAACCATTTGATTAACCACTGGTCTGGCCGGGCGCCCTCTATTGGCAGCCCTTCAGATTGTGGTGGGGGAATCCAGCCTCTGGATCCCCAGGTGTTATAAACCCAAGCACTGTCCCAGTCTTGGGGTCCCGAGGCACATTGTTAGAATGAAGACCCTCTGTCTTACACTCCATCTGGAGAGCTGTGATCTCATGGCACCCTGCCCAGCACCTGTAATCAGTATGAACTCCTCAGGCTCCCCCGTCTCTTACACACACCTCTCCCATAATCTCACCAAAGGTGAGAGACTTCTAGTTTACCTTTCCAAGGGGCCATCATATGGAAAGTGTTACATATAACACAGACATACAATCCAGAGTTCTACAGTGCTGCTGCTCTTCACTTAATCATATGAGAAATACACAGATCCATAGAAAAATAATAAACTACATGGATTTCCCTTCCTCGGTTTCTTCACCACTCCAGATGATTCTTTGGGCTGGAGTCAGGGACTGTCCAGCGTCCTTCTGTTACTTGCATGCTGAAACATGGAGTATTCTCCCCACAACTAGTCCTCTTACCTAGGCTGTCCATGCCCTTCCTTCCTACCCTGTAAGTCTTTAGTTAAAGCCCTAACTAGTCACCTGGCTTCCTTTGCTCTGCACCTGGTAAATTTCCATTTTTTCCAGGTCCCCCTCCCCTCAGAGAGGTAAGGTAAAACGGTTTCTCCTTTAGACCAGAGCTCATCCATTCTTCCAAGTTATCATCAGCTGAATAGGGTCCTTGAGTTCTATGACCCTCCTCGTATCTGGTCTAGGAGGAAATGATACAGCACTTCTAGCCCATAGTGGATACAACAAAGCTGATACAGCGATTTTCATAGTAACCACTTCATATCGACCAGAATTCAGCAATTGTACAGACAGATCCTCCAAATCATCCTAAGGATCAGGAAGTCCTTAGTCAGGTAAAACTCCAATTGAAGTCAACTGGACTTTTATCTGAGTAAAGATTAATGACTTCTGGTTTGGGATCTAAGAACCCAATACAGCAAAGCACTTCAGCACATGTTAACCTGTAAGTGTCAGCAGTCCCATTGACATTGAGGCTATGCATACCCTACCACTTATGTTGGTAATACTCATGTTGCTCAGGGGTGTGAATTAGCCACCACCCCAAGCGACATAAATTACACTGACCTAAGTGCTGGGATGGACAGCACTATGTTGACGGGACAGCTTCTCCTGTTGATATACCTACTACTGCTTGTTGGGGGTGGATTAAGTCCCATCATTTTAAAGTGAGTACGCTAGAGAGCTTACAGTGGCACAGCTGCAGCTCTCTAGTGTAGCCATAGCCTAAGTGAGTGCTTTGCTGGACGGGAGCCTTAAATCCCAAACCTGAAGTCCGAATTCGATTAGGTAAGAGTGAAATTGACGTCACTGGCAAAACACTAGCTTCAGCAAGGCCAGGATTTCACCCGAAGTTTTTTCTTCCAAAATGTATATAGGTCCTGATCCAAAGCCCATTGAATCAGATCCATAATGCTAGAGATCAAAGAAAGAGGCTCGGTTTCTTTCCCTTCAAATAAACTTTGTCATAGAAAAACTTCATCCTCCTACCTCTACTAGTTTAAATTGTCAGACTCTTTCAAGTACTTAGTATGTTCAATTAAAACTTACTTTATGAATATTAAGTCTCCACAGCAATATATTCACTGTGTTGTATAGTTCTACAAGATTTTTAGAATGTCTCTTCATATTAATCTCTCTATTTAACACAGTGAAATACCTTGACAGGTTTTTTCCCCCTCCTTTTGAAATCAAAATTATATTAGTCTGCCTCACACCTTCAATTCTATTTATATTCGATCAACTATGTTATGCATTGTGATTTTGGTCTCAATCCCACATTTCTTGTGTAATCAAAGTTCCCACTATTGTCAATGAGAGTTTGAAGTACAAAAGAGTGAAGTACAATACAGTATCATCATCTAAAGTTTCTGGCTTCTAGCTTTCACTTTACATATATACGTATGCGTACTTTATAATGAATGAAAATTACTTCCAGTATTTTATCCATAACAAGGGCAAAATGAATTCACTGTGCTATTTCTGGAATAGACTTTTTAATTTAAAAACAAAGCACACCTGGAGTTTTGAATTTTGGGGGAACGTTTTACTAAATTATGTTTGTTCAAATTAATTCAGCAAATATTTTAATCACAACCATTTACCTTTTATTAAATCAGAAAGCAAATGTGACCATTTCCTTCCAGAAGAGCTGATTGTTTACAAACAGCAAATTTATAATCTCTAAAAGCTTTTGTAAAACATTTGAGCTTAGTGCTTTTTTTAGGCTGATGATACTTTGATATTTTCCTTGGCTGTGTACAGATAGCTGAAGTATCAGACACACTGTGAAAACCTGGGAAATGCAAAATGCTCTTCTTTTTCTATGTTTTTTGAAAGGTAGAAGTATTACAAGTCAAACATTTAAGTTACCACAGAACTTTCAAGCAGGCATACAAGACGGTTGGCAGCCTCCCTGGTTACTCTAGGGCAGTGGATCTCAAACTTTTAGTATTGGTGACCCTTTCGAGCACCAAGCCTCTGAGTGCGACCCCCCCTTAAAAATTAAAAAACACATTTTTTATATTTAACACTATGTTAAAATACTAAGTTTTAACCCTATTGCTTAAAATGAATTTACCGTTTCTCACTGCTTTTAAATTAAGACTAAAACACATTTTTATCGAATTAAATATAAGTGGAAAAGTTATTTTTAAGTAGAATTTTATTTTAATACTTGACAGCAATTAATGACCTGAAGCAGCCAAAAAAAATCAGTGAGATGGATGATGCTGTTTATTTGACACAAGAAGTTTTATTCTTGGTGTTGTTTTAGAAAAGGCGCATCTGATGTCGTCCTTCAAATCAAGCCTGTTTCGAGATTTCGTCTTTATTGTGAGAAGGCTGGAGAATCCACTCTCGCATTTGTAGGTAGTGGGAAATGGCAGAAGGACTCTCAGGGCCATTTCAGACACCAGTGGGTATTCACTTGCAACTGAGCACCCGAACTGGTTTGGAGGCAGCTGTGTGAATCTTGCTTTCACTTCATCATCATTGATCATGTCGACAAACTGTTCCTGCGTGTGAATATCGTGAGTAGGTAACTGCTCAGCTGTCCCACTGAAAGGGTTCTTCACCAGGCAATGAAGTGCTTTTGGTAGCACTGGGAAGTAGTGTGAGAACTCTTCATGAAGGGCTCTCAAATGTTCACGGATCGCTGACTTGAGAGCACTATCAATGTTAACTTCCTCCTCCTCGCTGAACGAGGAAAGTGTCGGAAACATGCCATATCTGTCTGTCTCCAGCTTCCTGCACCACAGATCCAACTTCATCTGAAAGGCTTTGATTTTATTAGTCAGGTCTATTAACGTTTTCTCCTGAAGTGACAGATTGAGATCATTAAGGTTACCAAAGATATCAGCTAGGTATGCCAAGCAGAGAAGCCATTTCTTGTCACTGAACATTTTGTTCAGCTCTTGTTTCTGTTTTCACAGGAAAAACTCTGCCAGCTCTTCATGAAGTATAAAAATGTGCTTTAATGCACGTCCCATAGAAAGCCATCAGCTTTGAGTGTGGAAAAGTAGAACTTCATATTCACCACCCATTTCATTGCAGAGCTCTCGAAAGAGACAACTATTCAGAACACGAGCTTTAATTTAGTTCACTGCTCGCATAACAACATCCACCACAGCATTAAGGCATATTGGCAATGTCTTTGCAGCTAGGACTTGACGATGGATTCCACAATGAGTGACAATCACATTAGGTGAGACACACTTTACCTTCTGCTGAAAGCCAGACCGTGCACCCATCATTGCTGGAGCACCATCAGTACAGGTACCACAAAGGTTTTTCCACTCAATGCCATTGCTTTCGAAAAAAGCATTCACCTTATTGAAAATGGCCTATGATGCTGTGGTTGTTTCAAGTTGTTCACAGAATAAGAACTCATCCTTAACATCCCCAGCATTAACGTACCGTACGAATGCTATCAGTTGCGCGCAGTGAATAACATCAGTAGTTTCATCAAGTTGCAGGCTGAACATACTGAAAACAGAATGTTTAATTTCATGCACAACTTGTTTTTTGATATCTTCAGACATCTCACCTATTCTGCGTTTCACAGTATCATTAGACATGGAAAGCATATTCAGTTTTTTGGCAGTATCATTGCCAACCATAAGTGCCACAATATCTTTGCATGCTGGCAGAATAAACTCCTAACCTACTGTATGCGGTGATTTGGTACAGGCAATGTGTAGTGACACAACACAAGAGGCCTCCACAGTGGAGGACGTTTGCTGTTGGAAACTTCCATCAGCATCAAGCCTGGCCTTCTTTGTTGGTTCTTCTCTGCGTTTGAAAAAAAACCATGTTTTGATTTTTATGCTCAGGATGTCTAGTTTCAAGATGTCGCTGCAGTTTGCATGGTTTCATTGATTCAGCAGACAAAACTTCACAGCGGTTTTTCAGTACCAGAGGTGATGATACTGGTAAATCCAAGTTTAATGTAAGACTCGAGATACTTTTGTTTTTTAGCGGTTTTAGCAGTACACGTGGCCATTATTTTCAGGAGAAAGTTTGCATTTGTGTGTCTGACTGTTAATTACTAAAGTACTTGTTCAGCTGCTAAAGAATCAAGCCCTCTAATGTTGTCTCAGTACCAGGGCCAGCCATAGGAAAAATGGCGCCCTGGGAAAACTTCTATTTGGCGCCTTCTTTGGAGGTGGAGCAGGGCTAGAGGTGGAGTGGAGTTGGTGGTGGAGCTGGGCTGGAGGAGCTTGGGGCTCTGAGGTCTGCATATGGTGGTGATGGTGGCTCACAACCAAGTGTCTGGCCGGGCTCACAGTGGGTGGCGGGGCTGAGGGTTAACAACCTTGTGCCCGGCAGAGCTCCCAGCTAATAACCCTCACCATAGCCAGGCCCCGCCTGACAACCCCAGTACAGGGGTCAGGGCTCACAGTGTCGTGGATGCCCCAGCTCACAGCCCCATTCCTGGTTGGGGTCGGGGAGAATCACAACACCACGCCTGGCCAGGATTGGGGCTTGCAGCCCCACACAGGGGTTAGGGCTAGCAGCCCCAAAGCAGGGCCGGATTAATCTTTTGTGGGCCCGGCCCCAAACATATTTGTGGGCCCCCATGGAGGCAATGGAACATGGTGCAGGGAAGTCGGTCCCCGGAGCGAGGGGCAATGGGGCATGGTACGGCGGGGGCAGCCCTGCTCCGCCCAGTGTGCAAACTGGCAGTGCCAGATGCACACTGGCCCACCCAACCCTGTGCTGCCAGCATGCCCCTTCAACCATGGGGGTGGGCCCATGTCGTGCCACACAACTCCCAATGCCCCCCCCGACTCCCTATGCCCAGTGCCCCCCCACAAGTGCACAGTGCTCTGCACACCACCACCCCACCCAGCTCACCCCCGCTCTCAGCCCAACCACAACTGCCCAGCACCCAACACAGACCCCCCCACTTCCTAGCACTCCAACATGCAGATCGCCCCCACCTCCACTGCCCAGTGTCCTTCCCCACAGCCCCACCACAACTACATAGTGACCCCCCCCAGACCCCCACTGCCCAGCACCTCAAAGCACACAAACCTCCCCCACTCCCCAGCACCTCCTACCCCCTCACATCCCAGCATCCTCCTCACAGACCCATACCCTCAAGCCCTGCCCCCAGGCCCTGCTGAGCCAGCACAGAGCAGGGATCCCCCCCCTCCCAGCACAGTGCTAGGGGGCAGGACAGCTGAAGCTTGGGAGCACAGAGCGGTCCTGTCCCCTGGGGCCCCACCCAGCCCTACTCACCTGGCGCTGGTGCTGCCCGTGGCGGAGGTGGCGTTTCCTTGCATGGGCGGAGGGTAGCTACCAACTCCCCCAGCCGGGAGAGGCACACCCACCCCCAGGGAGCCTGAAACGGACGGTCACTAGCCCGAACTGGCAGCGGCTGAGAAGAGCAAGCAGTGGATGGGAGGAAGGGATCATGGCACAGGTGCTGACTTTTGGTTTTGCTAGTGGGTGCCCCATCCTACCTCTGCCTCCTTCCCCAAGGCCCCACACCCCACTCAACCTCTTTCTGGCCCCGCTCTGCCCAATCCCCCTAGACCTCTCTGAATGCCTCCTGCCTGCTGATCCTCTCCCCTAAATGCCTCCCACCTGCCGCCCACTCCTTTCTGCCCCCTCCTGCCTTACAGGCGAGGTGTGTGTGCTGGAGGGGTGCTCTGCCAATTTTGAGGGGAGGCTATTTTCAGCATATTTATACACTTTCATTCTAGTTTTTGAATGTGTGTCTATCATTGGTATCTCCCCTTCCTGATGTTTCCCACTTCTTGCTCTCCCTCTGTGTCCCTTTGCCCATCTTTCTCTCTCTCTGTTCCCCATCTCCTGGTGGCTCTGTCTAGGAGCCGCTCCCACCCTCGCACTCAAAGAAGCTCTGTCTCCCCCTAACCCCACCCCCTGCGGCCAGCCCAGAAACTGCTCGCCCTGACACAGAGAGAAATTTAATTCAACAGCCCAAGAGAGAAATGTCCCATTCATTCATCCTGCTGTGTGGTTGCTGTGTCACTCCAGCTCCTCCCAGTCCCCGCTGTGGCAGCCCACGCTGGCTTTGAAGCGTGCTCGCTGACTCCCTCACAACACTGTGCAACTTTTGTGGGAGAGGAGCCCCTGGTGGGACCATGGCCAAAGGCAGGGGGAGTGGGGGGTTTGCTTCCTCCTCTGGGCTGCTGCAGTCCAGCATGATGATGCAAGACAAGCTCAGGTGTCCCAAGGTGAAGCAAGGCAGCGTCACCGGACTTGAAGCTGATACGGGGTGGGTGGGTGTGGATGCAACGGTAGGAATTCCCTGGGAGCTGAAGGGGAGGCGGGGTGTAGATCCAGGAGAAGGAAATCAATCCTTCCTGACGCGGGGAGGAGGGGATGCTGATCTGGGGTGCGGGGAGATAAACTTCCTCTCTGGAAGGAAAAGCCACTCAGGCAGGCTTGATATGGGTGGGGGCGGGGGGGGGGGGAAGCTTTGGAAACAGCTTTGAGCTGGGCAACCGTTACTTTGCCAGGCATGAGAGCCAGCCCTGGAGAAGAGCCTGCAAGGAGGATGCAGCTAGAAGTACTGGTGGTGTGTTGCCCCCTCCTGTCCCTCCATGCACGGGGAAGGGGATGCGGAGGCCCGGAACCCGGGTCAGAACCATAGGGCTTGGGAGCACCCAGAGCCCACATGGGAGGGGTCCGGGCACGGGCAGGGGCCGGGCTGGGGGAGGCTGCTCATTTGTACCTGGGCTGGGGCTGCAGTGAAGCCCCTCTCACCTTTGGCCACAGCTGGGCGTACCTGACTGGCTGGAGGGAGCATGGGGAGGGGGCGAGCTGCTGGCCCCAGCCCAAGTTCACACATCAAACACAAAGGCAAACTTTTCTTAAAGGAGCCATGTTCTTTGGTTTGTCCCCCTGCCCAGCACTAAGGGAGTCTGCAGCTGATTTCTCCAGGTTGGAGGGGGGTACAGGTCCTGGGGGAGACACTGGAGTGGACTGAGACTGGCTGGCTTGGTCCTCGAGAAACCCCCCAGCCTGTACTCCCCCCAGCAGCCCCCCGCGGCCAGCCGAGAAGCTGCCCAGCCATCTCCCTCCAGCCAAGAAGCTGCCCACAGCCAATTTCCCCCACCCCTCCACAGCTAGCACAGAAGCTGCCATGCCCTGGCTGCTTGTCCCCCTAGCCCAGCTCCCTCTGCCCAGAAATTTAAAAGGACTCACACCTGCCTGCGGTGGGAGCCCACTGGGAGCTTCAGCAGATGCAGGGAAAACAGCTGATAGGCAGGGACTTCGTGCCAAACAGCTGATTGGGTGCAGCCAGCCAAAGAGCTGATAAGGGCTGCTGCACATGCTAAATAGCTGATTGGCAGTTGCCAACAGCTGATCTCCTGGTGGCACCTGTGGGTCATGGGGTGGGGAGGAGCCCTGGGCTGGAGAAGAGCCCTGGGCTGACCAGCTGAGTGGAGTGAACAGTGGGGGAGAGGAGCCGGGGGGTGTAGAGGAGCCAGCTGCTCTTGGTACAGTGCAAGTGAGCGGGCCATGCCAGGTCCCCTTTTGAGTTTGGGCATGGCACCACTGTAAACCCGGTACTGCCCCACAGCCCTGCGCCTGGCCGGACCTCATAGCCCTGCTCCTGGCCAGGGTTGGGGTTGGGGCTCGCAGCCCCTCGTCAGGGTCGCAACCCAGCGCAGGGGTAGAGACTCATGGCTCGCAGGGGGTCACGGCTCACAGCCCCACACAGTCGCTGTCGGGGCTCGCAGTTCGCAGCCACGCGCTGGGGTTGGGGCTCGCGGTCCCCCACATAACCAAGTTGCAACCTCCCATGGGGTTGCGACCCCTTTGAGAACCAATGGTTTAGAACAATCACTTAAAACAAAACAGACAAACAAAACCAGAAACCCTTAGTTACTTTGTAATAGAACGGAGTTTAAGAGGATTTGCTCGTGTCAACTGAACATTGCGTTTTGATCTAACCCAAGCAAAACAGGAAGGCATTGCACCCACTCCTGCAGTTCTTATTCATGGAACACACTCACTGAAGTCAGGGGTATTTGTCCATGTACTATACGATTTAGCCCCTCAAAGTTATTTAGCTGTGGTATACTGTAGAATCTTTCCTAGATCTCCAAAGGGCCTGATTCTGCTCTCATTGACTTCGGTGAGAGCAAGTTCAGGCTCTAGGTTTACACCCCTCCCAGACACAAACTTTAAAATGAAATGGAATCCCCAAATTAGTTATTTATTTTCCTCTTTTAACCTATTTGAATGCAGGTAAGTGGCAAAACTGAAACGCTTTCAAGACTGACAGGAGAAAGGCTTCCAGGGTAGCAACTGCATTTCATTATTGCACCAGAACATTATGTCTGTCACCAGGGCCAGCTCCAGGCACCAGCTTGTCAAGCAGGTGCTTGGGGCGGCCACTCTGGAGAGGGGCAGCACATCCAGCTATTCGGCGGTCGGTCCCTCACTCCGGCTCGGAGCTTAGACCTTCCGCTGAATTGTCGCCACAGATCGCGATTGCGGCTTTTTTGGGGGGGCTGCTTGTGGCGGCCAAAACCCTGGAGCCGGCCCTGTCTGTCACTCAGTAGCAAAAGCAAAACAGTAAGTGGGAAAACATTATTTAACTCATACCTGCAATATAAACACAAATAATCCTTTAATTTATAAACAGCAACAGAGGGTGGCACCTTTAAGACTAAATTTATGACCTTTAGTTTATGTAAAAGTTTTTTAGGAACATGATGATTTTTATTCAACATGTTTCCTTAAAGAAATAATTGAGGTGGAGACAAATCACGCCATCAGTTTTTCAGCAGAACTCCACATTTGTTTTACAGGGGAGAGTTGCTTAAAAATCAAAAGCCCTGTTATTCAAATTGTTCCTCAAGAACAACTGAAACAGCGGGGTTCCCTTGTCAGAGCTCGCACTGTCATAATAGCTACTATCAAGGGCAAACTATTAAAAAAAGGCAGGGTTTGCTGCTCTGAGTAAAACTAAGGTGATTTCCCCATTATCATCTAAAGAAATAATCCTTGGTCTGGATCGCCCCTCTGCTCCCCCAACACACCAGAAGGCAGGGGGAGAAGTACTTTACGTCTCTCTCTCCCTCTCATAATCTGTTCTGAGTTACTTCGGTGTGAGTGCGGAGTCACTCCGGATGGCAGCAAGGTAAACCAGAGCACCTCCCTTCACCTACCGATCCAGGAGAACTGCGGGTCCCAGACGGACCACATCTGGACGGTGAAGAAGGGCGCCCAGCAGACGATGTACGCCGAGATGATCACGAAGGTCATCTTGACGGTGCGGATCTTGGCCCGGGAGATGGTCTTGACGCTGCTGACACACGGGGTGGGCAGAAGCCCCCTGCGGAAGGCGCCGCCGGGGGGCCCAGCCGCTGCAGCCGACCCCTGCTTGCGGCGGGCCCCGCCGCCCCTTTCCCCGCGCCGGCGGGTCTTGCCGCGGATGTTCCGCCAGAGGTGGCCGCAGATGAAGCCGTAGCAGGTGGCCAGGACCAGCACGGGCGCCACGAAGATGCCGCCGGTGATCCAGGTGACGTAGGCGCGGGGCCCCCAGGGCTGCACGAAGTGCGCCCAGCAGTCGTAGACCTGCGAGCCGCGCTCCACCTCGCTGAGGGAGAAGATGAAGTACTGCGGCGTGCTGAGCAGCAGGCTGAGCGCCCAGGCGGCCGCCACCATGGCGTGCGGGCGGCGGGCGGGCTGGCGCAGGGTCTGCAGCGGGTGGCACACGGCCACGTAGCGGTCGGCCGTCATGGCCACCAGCAGGTAGGCCGAGGCGAACATGCCGAAGACCTGCAGGTGCTTCACCACGCGGCACAGCCCGTCGGGCCCGTGGAAGCGGTAGGTCACCTCCCAGCACAGCTGCGGCAGCACCTGGAAGAAGGCCACGGCCAGGTCGGCCAGGCTGAGGTGGCGGATGAAGAGGTGCACGCGGGAGGCTTTGCGGGCCGTGCGGCGCAGCGCCAGCAACACGAGGCCGTTGCCCAGCAGCGCCGCCGCGAAGATCAGCCCCAGCACGGCGATCTCCAGCTTGGCCAGCTCCTCGTCCCGCCCGTACGGGTCCCAGCCGGCCGCGCGGCTGGCGTTGGGGGCGGCGGAGCCGGGCGCCGGGCTGGGGCTGCTCCCCGCCTCCAGCCGCCACTGGCTGCCGTTCCCGGCCGGAGGCGCTTCCCACGAGGGCCCGGGGCTGGCGGCCGAGCGCATGGTGCCGCCTGGCGGGACCCTGCCCTCGCACTTCCCGCTCGCTTCGCCGCTGCTGCTCTGCCCTGGCTCCCACCGCCTCGGCTGCCCCCAGGTTCTCTGTGAGCGAGCGAGCGAGCGCCGGGGGCCGGTGCCTTTATCCCGCGGAGTGGGGCGGGGAGGGGCGCGCCCGTCTCAGAGGCTGGTCAGCGCTTGACGCCAGCCGCCCCCTCCCCCGCTTCCCTTTGCAGCAGCGCGGCCGCCACTGGGAGGCTGCCCCGGGGCACAGGAGCTGAGCTCTCTACCCCCTTTCCCGTCCCCCTTAGGTACCTTCCTCCAGCCCCTCCCGTCCCCGTTCGTTACCATGCGCCCCGTGGTTGTGGACCAGGTTCTCTTCCCTGCGGTCGCTTTTTTCTCTGCCCAAGGAGAATGAGGGGAGCGGCCCCCTGCAGGGGGATGGGCTCTGACCATCAATGCACGGAGGGGAAGGTGGGGGGCGATCGGCACCTTCACTCCCTTTGCCTGCCCCTCGGTCCTCAAAAGGTGTTTTATTGCGCTGGGGAAGAGTTGCTGAGCGGGGCAGCAAGAGGAAAGGATCAAAGGCAGGCAGGGAGAAGAGCGGAGAGAGACAGTAGCATACAGGTGTGGGGCAGCAGAAAGAGCAGGACAATGGGCTGGCAGAGGCAAGGGCAGGAGAAGGGATAGAGGCAGGCTGGAGCGCGGCGGGGCAGTGGCGACACCTTTCAGGGGTGTAAGAATAAGAGGAGACATGGGAGTGGGAGAGAAAGGAACTGGGCACAAGAACAGCATCGGAGGGACGGGAGAATGATCTGCTGGCTGTAGGAATGCAACCGCTCTGCCTCTCCACTGTGGAGCCTTGATTTTGTCGGGGGTTGTATCGTCGCTTGGAAGATTTTTCTAGGTGAGCAGCGAGATGTAGCTGATGGCATGCAGTTCTGGGAAATGTCAATTTCCTTACTCCTAGCCATCTCTTTTGAAGAGTTACCGTGAAGAAAAATATGATCTACATTATTATTACATTATTTGGGATAATCAAACAATATTTTAAAGGAAATGTCTCTGTTATTTTTCCCCGGTGTCCCGCTGAGCCGAGGATGGAAAGTGGTGTTCTGGTATTTAGCAGAGTACTGTCTGGTCCTCTCATGGAGTATAACAATTGTACTAGAATAAAGCCCAGAAGAGAGGGGAGGAGAATCAACAGCACAAACTGGAAACAGGGTGAAATCTTGACCCTCTTTAAGTCAATGGCAAAACTCCATTTTACTTCAGTGGGGCCAGGATTTCACCCCTGATGGTAGAAATTCACCTAGAATTCAACACAGAAAAAGACAGCATGGCTCTGAAACCTCCTCTAAAGTTCTATGACTGCACACATATTTCCATAGTTGATCACTTTAACTTTAATCATTTCTTAAATACAGAAACTAGCAGATAAAGATTTTCCATTTTCTTGGTTTCATAGATTATTCTGGATTTAGGGCAAAATTCTGGCCCCATTGTAATACATAGGGATTGATTTCACTGGGACCAGGATTTGGTCCTTATAACCTAGAAACAGCTTTCATTCTGTCATATGAAGTAATACTTGAGATTTAAGACTAGATCTTGCTCCAATTCAGTTCACTAGTAAGATACCCACATTGTCTTCCATAGAAAATCCTGGATCAGGTCCTATCTGACTGGAACAAAACTGTGTTTCTTGGGCTGATTTTTAACTAAAACAACTTTAAGAAGAGAAAACAAATCTGCTTTATAAATCAGGGTTTAAAGAATAAAATTTATATTTGGTCTTTCATTAAAAAGGCAGTTTTGAGATTCTGGTTTTAGAGGACTCTTCCAGATTGACTGTAGATGAAAGACTCATAAATTATATACTTCAGGATATACTAAATTACTTTCTGGACTTGATCCTGTACTTCAGAGCCGGCTTTAGGAAGTGCGGGGCCCGATTCGAACAGTTTTGATGGGGCCCCGGCAGGGATGACTGAAAAAAAAAAAAAGCACGTAAAAAAACATGTGGGGCTTGTTCTCACCGGGCGGCACTCGTAGTCTTCAGCGGTTTGTCCTTCACTCGCTCCGGGTCTTTGGTGGCACTGAAGGACCTGCTGCCGAAGTGCTGCCGAAGACCCAGAGCGAGTGAAGGACCCGCCGCTGAAGTGCCGCCGAAGACCCGGAGCGCTGCCGGGTGAGTAAAAATTAAAAAGGAGCCTCTAGCCAGGGAAGGGATTCTCGGCCACTTGCCCCCACCCCGGCGGCCCTGCCACTGGGCGCGGGGCCCTCTTAGGCGCGGGGCCCGATTCGGGGGAATTGGTGGAATTGGCCTAAAGCCGGCCCTGCTGTACTTTGTACCTTACTTGAGGCTTGCTATCATAAAGCGCTCACAGCAGAGCTTTAGAGCTTGGTCCATTGAAGTCAGTGTCAGAACTCCCATTAATTGCAGTGGCAGAAGGAACACGCCCTTACTTCACATCTCTGACTCTGTCCCACTGTGTTAGGGATTTTGGGAGGTCTTGTCTAGCGGAGGAGGGAAGCCACCATTAGTTTTGCCTGTATAAAGACTGCAGAATCAGGCCCAGACTACACTGAAAATTTTTGATCAGCTCTAATTTATGATTACAAGATTTTTTCATTAAAAAATGGCCTTTATTCAAAAATGATTTTTTTCATGAAAAAAGTCATGCCTTTTCCCAGCTTTTTTATCATAAGCATTATTGAAAGTATAAATCATTTGATAACATTTACATAATGCTTTTTGATAAGTTTTAAACTGAAAACCAGGTCATTTAAACTTTTTTCGTGATTTTTTTCCAAAACATTTTGAAATGGAAATGACTTTGAAATGTCAACAATTTTCACAACAGCTATGATTTTAAAAAAACATGGCCCATATAATCTCTGCAATTACGCAGTGTGGAAAAGAGCAGCTAAAATCAAATGGGACAAGGGTTGAGGTCAAATACAGAGGAAAAAAAGAGGCTACATGGTATAATTCCCAAGGTAGCCACCAATGATTCCTCCAGATTAAATATGTATGGTCTGCTGTGGTAAGAAATTTGGGAACCATCACTCCTTTCAACATTGTTTTCCTGTGATCCAGGCATGATTTACAAGGGAAAAATTGCCTAAATTTAAGCTCATATGAACAGAATTAACTTAACATGTGTGTCATGTATATGTGTGAAACTCTGTATCTACATGGGGAACAAATATTTAATGAGCTCTTCAAACTAGCAGAGAAAGATATAACACCATCCAATGGCTGGAAGTTGAAGCTAGCCAATCCAGACTGGAAATAAGGTGTACATTTTTAATGATAAGCGTAATTAACCATTGGAACAACCATGGATTCTCCCTCACTGAGTATTTTAAAATAATGATTGGATGTTTTTCTAAAAGCTCTGCTCTCGGAATTACTTTTGGGAAGTTCCATGGCCTGTGTTATACAGGAAGTCAGACTAGAGTCTCACAATGGTCCCTTCTGGCCGTGGAATCTATGAGTCTGTGAATCTATGGTTAGCCGACTGAGACTGTGTACCAAATAGGAGAGAGTCAATCTTTCAGTTATCCAGAACACAGACCATTTAGGGACTGATAAATAAAACAATACATGAAATACCACTTGGATACTAATTAGCAGCCAGTTCAGACACTGGAGGCATTCATACTAGTAGTGCTCTGGTTTAAAAGAAAGGGAGTTGTTGGCAAGCCATTCTTTGTGAGAATCCTGATTCTGATTTTTGACTCTGTATCTTGCTTCCCACTTGGTCCAGTAGAGCTTGAATACCTATATCTTCCTTCATTTGTCTAGACTCTACACTAAACAGTCCAATTCTTTACAATCTCTCCTTATATGGAAGTGTTTGTGTGCTTCTAATCATTTTTGTTATCTGTCTTTGGGCTCCTCTTTCTGCTATATCTGAGATGGGATGATTAGAACTGAACACAGTATTCAAGTCGAGGGTGTACTTAGGCAGTAAGTGGCATTACCACGTTTTCAGTATTATTTTTTATCCCATTCTTTCTACATCCTACATTCTGTTTGCTGAGTTGGTTTGTTTATATCACTATCGTGCATCAAGCAGTTCACAATGATACCCAGATCTTTTGCCCCAGTGGTTACTGTTAATGTAGAAGGACATAGGATGGTTGATTGAGAGTTATTTATAACAAAATCACCAAGTATCAATATTTATTAACCAAAATATTACTACTCTATAGCCACAGGATATGGTGGTCACAGAGCAATTGCATAATTTGATAGGCTACCTAGAATGTAGGTTTAGAAGACTGAACAAATGCTTTACAGTTTTACTTATACTAAATGTCCACCCATGCTTGTTTCAACTCAATCCTACCTAACGGCACATTGCTTAGTTATAATCAAATTCTTTAGTAAGAGCCAGATCTAGCAAAGCACTTTGAGCATGTGCAAAAATTTCAGTGTGATTATTCATGTGCTGAAATTTAAGTGCATTGTTAGACCAGAGTCTTAATCTCTCTAAAACTGTTATTAAAAATAAATATATCACTGAATTACAAGTAACCTTGATACTAAAACAGCTGCTGTACTCTTCAAAATCACATTTTAAAATCATTAATATAGTGTACACGTATGCTATGCTGATAGCACTTTTAACTATAATGTAAACAAATAATGTTCAAATCTAGCATTATAATTTGTTGTAATAGGTGAACTTTTAACATTATCTTTTTTCCATCTGTGTTTCTTTACTATACAGAAATAAAACCTATTTACTGTATTTTACATTTCCTAAATAAATACTTGGTGGGTAAGTATAATTTAACTAAACAGTAATATTGAGGGCAAAATTTGGCCATCAGAGTGGAGTTAAAGTAGAGTAACCCCATTCAAGGCAATGGAGTTATATAACAAATAGTAATAACTAGTATGAAACTGGTGTTAAGTGAGATGAAAATCAGGCCCAAAGACTATAATTAATAGCGATAGCATGAGCCAGAGTCAGTTCAAGTAAGTTATATAATGGGGATGACCAAACCTACTGACCCTCTGAGCTGCATTACGATAATCTTCAGACATTCGAGAGCTGCAAGACACGCACAACCTTTACACATGCATTTTAAAAAATATCCTACTTACTATATCATGGCTAATTACTGCTAGAGCTAGATGTCTTGTGGGTCTCCATCCTGGTTGTAAGTCTTTGGAAATCTGGTTGATACATCATCAAGGCAGTACAGAGGAGCTCAGTCAGATGTTGATTTTTAAGGACTGCACGATGTTTCGATTTTATGAACTTCATCACAAAGTACAGTGATTCGCAGCAGTTTGTTGTGCCAAAAATTTAAATGAGTCGCATACTAGTCTTCTTGAGTTGAGGATACTTCATTCCTGGAACTTCTTCCAGAGCTCAGTTGTAGACTGAGATTTATGCATCATCTTTAGAGCCTGGTCTTTCTGGAGTTCCAATAGTTCCATTTCTACAGTAGATGTTTCTGTAACCACAGTTTTGGGAATCAGACAGCCATCATTAATGACATCAACTATGAATGGGTTTACAAGGAAAGTGAAGCAGGATCTCAGCTTCTGCAAGTCTTCAAACCTGGCCTGAAAGTCATCAAGCAGTCCTTGTAATTACCTCTGTATTCCTCGAGTTTGTGATCTACTTTGATTTCAGGGAATGTGTTTACCCTACTTTTGAGATGGGACAAGTGGTTGAAATCTCTTGACACTATGTCTCTTTGCAGAAACTTTAACTTGTTCTGGAAGCTGAAGACTGTCTGAGTAAGGGGGGATCTAGGGCAAAAATCCCCAAAACTGTGGGGGGAGGGATAGCTCAGTGGTATGAGCATTGGCTTGCTAAACCCAGGGTTATGAGGGGACCATTAGGGCTCTAGGGCAAAAATCTGTCTGAGGATTAGTCCTGCTTTGAGCAGGGGGTTGGACTAGATGACCTCCTGAGGTCCCTTCCAACCCTGATATTCTATGATTCTAAGGTCAGAAATAATCATATCCTTCCCTTGGAGTGCCAAGTTGAGAGTTTGCAGATGCTGCATAATATCAGAGGAAAAACATCAGATTCTGCATTCATTGCTCATCTTTCAGTTGTGGATAGGACTTTTCCTTTTCTTCAAAGAAAACACTGATAGGCTCCAACAGTTCCACAAACCTATATAAGAAATTGCTGGTTGATTACCACCTCGCAGTACAGTAGAAAGAGACATTGTTAGGTTTGTCTTCAAGATCCAGCTCTTCAATGAAATTTTTGAACTGTCAATGAGTCTTCCCATTCGAGCGGATAAAATTGACAATTTCTAGAACTATTTTCGTAACATTTTTATACTTGAAGTATCTGCCTGTGAGATGTTCATGATGGATGATGCAATGAACAGGGAGAAACTCTGGAAATTTGGGATTACTTTTCAAGAGTCCGATAAGGCCTACTTTCGCTCCCCGCCCCCCACCACCATTGCAGGTGCTCTATTTGTTGCAACACTGATAGGTTTATCAAGTGATACATCGGCATTTGTCAATGCTTTGTCAAGTGCGTTCTTTAGGTCAACACCACAGGTTGTTTCTTTTAGCACCACTAAGTCCAACATTTCTCTTTCACAATTACATCTGAGGAAACATAGCAAACAAATATTGGTAGTTGTGGTTTATCTTGAATATCTGTAGATTCATCAACATCTAGGTTGAATGCTAGAGAATTCTTCAATCATTTTGCATATTGCCTGCAAAATCGGCACTGATCTGGAAGATCTGCCGTCTCCATAGTGTGGCGCAAAATTGGAATTTGCTGTATTAGTCATTGAAGTTTTGTGTTACTTGGATCTAAAATTGAAACCACTTCTGCAATATTCTTCTTAACAAATTCTCCATCAAATTCAATATGGACATTTAGCATGAGTGATATTCCATGCCATAACAAAACTACTTCAGTCGTTGTGTCAGCTTCCTTAGAAAATAGTGTCTGTTGACTGTTGAGGCATAATTTTAATGTGCTTAGCTGGTTTTTTCGTAATTCTGATCGAGGAGGGTACTTAGATGAAAATATATTGTGAGTTATTTTGTAGTGACATTTCAAGTTGCTTGCTTTGTAGTGAGAAAGTGATGCATTGCGTATTAGGCACAGGGGTTTGCCACTTTTACTAGTGAATGCAAAATCTTCCTCTCGTTCTTGGCTGAAAACTTCAGTTTTCTTCTTCATATTTGTGCTATTTACAGTTTGAAGATGTCATTGTCATCCACAAAATTAACTTAGGGTTAGCACTTAAATCTAAAACTATTCAAATGTGACTTATGAACAGTAAACACAGCTTGTAGTGTGCAGCATGCAAGGAGATCACAGCACATGAGGTCTGTACATCACTACAGTGATGCAATTTCCGATTATAGCAAGTATGTGCAGCTGAAGTTGGAGCCTAGGCGCCACCTCCAGGGCTGAAGCCCCCAGCACCAGCTCATCTCCTCCTGCGGGGCTAAAGCCCTGAACACTTCCTCGCTGCCTCCTGCGGGGATGAAGCCCGCTGCGGGATGAAAGCCTGAGCCTCCACACCCTCCCCGCGCCGGGCTGGAGCCATGAGCACCAGTTCATCCCCAGCGGTCTGAAGCCCTGAGATTCCGTGCCGCCCCGTAGGACTGGAACCGCGAGTGCCGGCTCTCCCTGCTGTGGGGGGAAGCGCTGAGCCTCCGCATCCCAATGCAAGGATGGAGCCATAAGTGCTGACTCGCCACGCTATGGGGTAGGGAGCCCCGAGCCTCCGCGCTCCCCTCCCCCGCACGGGACTGAAGCTGCAAGCTCTGTGAGCCGCAGGTGACTTTTCAAAGAGCTGCATGCAGCTTGCGAGCTGTGGTTTGGCGAGGCCTGTTATATACTAAAGAATTGAGTTTTCATTCTTGTTTTTTCATATTATAATTGGATTTCAAGAAAACTAATATTTCTTTGTCTGCATTAAATCATATTATTTGAGCTGAAAACAGAGATGAAGAGGTGTAATCATAATGACTTTTTATAGTGCATAAGGCTAACATTATCTTACTTAGGCCTGGTCTACACTACAGAGTTAGATTGACATAAGGCAGCTTACATTGACCTAATTATTAGTTATTTTCAACACTAAGAAACAAAACATATACTAGAGATTAGTATTAGAGAAACTAGAGACTACTTAGAAGGTCTAGAGGAAGAGACTACCTAAAATCTTTCTGAATTTAGGAACAGGTGGGGGAGCCTTGCACCTGCTATTTTCAGATCAGAGGGAAGACTGACAGATCTGTTAAGGAGTGTCATGCAGCAAAAAGGGAGTATAATTTTTGTCATTGGACCCAATTCTGCTCCCACTGATTTTAGGCCAGTGTAACTACATTGACTTAAATGAAATTATTTTTGATTTACACTGATATGAGATCAGAACTTGGGCTATTATTTTGAAATTACTCTTTTCTAAAGTGAAATAAACAGGTGAAGTTCTGCTTTCTGTTACCTTGGTGTATAACTAGGAACACTCCTTTGTCTTCAGAGTTATTTCAAATTTGCAATACCAGAGAGGAAAATTTGCCCCAAGCATTTCAGAGGACTTGAATGACGTAAATAGTTATTTGATAATGTTGCACGCAACTTCTGGATGCCGTCCTTATATATTTAAATTTTAATCATATCCCCTCAGATCTCTAAATTTAAATGTGTTTTGATATGATGAATGATATTTTAAAGTAAGAATTTTCTCCTCACAGCAACAAAGGATTTCAAATGAACAGCTTGCTCATGTAAGTGGAAAGCTTCACTCCCAGACACCCGAGTTCAAGAAGAGACCAATTGGCTGAGAGATCATACAACGAAAGACACCATTGTTGATTTCTGGCATTACTTCTTTTATTAAATTATTGCGGTTCGCTGCTCCAGGCCAATGGGAGCTGCTGGAAGCGGCGCAGGCCGAGGGATGTACTGGCCGCTGCTTCCAGCAGCTCCCATTGGCCTGGAGCAGCAAACCGCGGCCAGTGGGAGCCGTGATTGGCCGGACCTGTGGACGCGGCAGGTAAACAAACCAGCCCGGCTTGCTAGGGGCTTTCCCTACACAAGCAGCGTCCCAAGTTTGGGAAACACTGTCCTGTTGGAAAGAAATTGGATGAACTTTCATCACCTTAACCAGCAATGAAGTTCTTAGTGATGCATACAATAATTTAATGGCCTTAATACAGCCTGGTTGGAAGTTACATTTTTAAGTTATACTTAAGTGATAATTCCAGAGAAATCAGCAAAAGTCCTTTCTGCATCTACTGCCCACAGAATGACCTCTTTCTGGTGATCTCAGGTATGGTGGATAATGTTCAGAGTTCTGAAGTTATGACTTGTGTATTGATCTGGCTTGAATCTGGATTTCACTGGCTGAATTAATTTTAGCAATATCTGTGAGAGCTGAGTTGTCCAAATTAATCTAGAAATTGCTCAGTATAATTGCAATTTTCTAAATATTTGCCCTTTTTTAGGATGAAGGTAAATGATGTCCTGAGGACTCGATTTGGGAAGAACTCTTCTGTGGAGAGAACACTGGAACATCAGGAGTAAGTTGGAAGAAAGCAATAGATGAAAGGACTTGTAGAATTCACTTCTGAACTCACCAGGACCAGTTTAGTTACTTGGAAGACTATTAATAGCATTCTCAGTTCAAAGCTGACATTTAATAGAGAAAATTGAGTCTTTTCTTAGGCAGAATGAGCATCTCTCAGCTATCTACCAACAAAATCCTGTGTTCTGCCCCTGCTTTATATCAGCAGTTGAGACAGTAGCCAAACTATGAGTGACATGCAAAATAGAAATCCTGGCAATCTTTAGCCTACAGAGACCAAAGTCTAGCTGGAGGATCATGTGGCTTGTCCCTAAATTCAGTCATTTTCTGTGCAAGTGTCGTCGAAGGTTGTGTCTTACTAGGGCTTGTCTTCACGAACAGCGCTACAGTGGCACAGCTGCACCCAGAGGCGCCGACTCCATGGGTGCTGTGGGGCTGGAGCACCCATGGAGAAAAAATGGTGGGTACTGAACACCCCCCAGCAACTTCTCGTCAGCCTCTCCTTCCCCCCGCCCCCCCAGCGCCTCCTGCATGCCACAAAACAACGGATCATGGTGGGTGGACGAGCACATGGTGCCGCCCGGCGGGACCCTTCCCTCGCACTCCCCGCTCGCTTCGCAGCTACTGCTGCTGCTCTGCCCTGGCTCCCGCCGATTCAGCTGCCCCCAGGTTCTCTGTGAGGGAGCGCCAGGGGCCAGTGCCTATATCCCGCGGGCAGGGCCGGCTCCAGGGTTTTGGCCGCCCCAAGCA
This sequence comes from Chrysemys picta bellii, assembly GCF_011386835.1. Taxonomy (NCBI): domain Eukaryota; kingdom Metazoa; phylum Chordata; order Testudines; family Emydidae; genus Chrysemys; species Chrysemys picta. The sequence goes on from NC_088791.1 coordinate 62,257,459, forward strand.
GCCAAAACAAAACAAAAAGCTGCGGTCGCAATCGCGATCTGCGGCGGCAATTCGGCGGGAGGTCCTTCGCTCCCAGGCGGAGTGAGGGACCGTCCGCCGAATTGCCGCCCCTCTCCGGAGCAGCCACCCCTCTCCGGAGCGGCCGCCCCAAGCACCTGCTTGACAAGCTGGTGCCTGGAGCCGGCCCTGCCCGCGGGGTGGGGCGGGGAGGTGCGCGCCCGTCTCAGAGGCTGGTCAGCGCTTGACGCCAGTCGCCCCCTCCCCCGCTTCCCTTTGCAGCAGCGCGGCTGGTACTGGGAGGCTGCCCCGGGGCACAGGAGCTGAGCTCTCTACCCCCTTTCTCATCCCCCTTAGGTACCTTCCTCCAGCCCCTCCCATCCCCGTTCGTTACCATGTGCCCCGTGGTTGTGGACCAGGTTCTCTCCCCCATCGGTCACTCCCAGGGGTTGCTTTTTTCTCTGCCCAAGGAGAATGAGGGGAGCGGTCCCCTGCAGGGGGATGGGCTCTGTCCATCAATGCAAGGAGGGGAAGGCAGGGGGCAATCGGCACCTTCACTCCTTAGTCTGGAAAACTCCCTTTGCCTGCCCGTCAATCCCCAAAAGGTGTTTTATTGCGCTGGGGAAGAGTTGCTAAGTGGGGCAGCAAGAGGAAAGGATCAAAGGCAGGCAGGCAGAAGAGCGGAGAGAGACAGTAGCATACAGGTTTGGGGCAGCAGAAAGAGCAGGACAATGGGCTGGCAGAGGCAAGGGCAGGAGAAGGGGTAAAGGCAGGCTGGAGTGTAGTGGGGCACCGGCGACACCTTTCAGGGGTGTAAGAATAGGAGGAAACATGGGAGTGGGAGAGAAAGGAACTGGGCACAAGAACAGCATCGGAGGGATGGGAGAATGATCTGCTGGCTGTATGACTGCAACCCCCGTTGGGACTGCAAGGGTTAATTCCTGTCTTTGGGCCAAGGAGGCCACATCCCCTCGACCCTGCTGGGCATGCTCCAGCTGGGGGCCAGGTATAAAAGGGAGCAACCCAGTTCATTTGGGGCTGACTGCTGTAGGGGAAGGAGATGTGCTGCAGACTCCTGCTGAAGGACCACCAACGCAGAGGCCAGCCAGATGGCAGTGACCCACAAACCCCACGCTCCGGATGCCACAGAGGGAAGGGAGACCAGTGGAACCATGAGACCACAAGCTGCAAAGAAGTGAGTAGGAAGTAACCGAGGGAGGCTTTGTGGGGAGGTGTTTGAGACCTGGAGATTAGCTTGGCATGTTTTGTCCGGATCTCCTTTGAGCTGGTGGTGGACAACCCCGCCACCGACAGGGCTGTGGGTTGGGACCCGGTGGAAAGGGAGGGCCTGGGTGTCCCTACCACCCAACCAGCCCTACTGACTCTGAGTGCTAGACTGCGCATCGAATTGCGAGGGCCGCTCTACTGACTCTGGCCGCTAGGCCACACAGCCCTGATAGGGCAGGTAGATTGATTTTGGCTGTTAGGTCACATTACTCCGAGAGCCAGAGGGGTTGCACTGACTTGCCTGCAGGCCTATAATGACCCATGCCTCATCCCAAAAGGGATGGGACATGTATGACCTATGACACCCCCTATTTAGACAGCACTGTGTCAACAGGAGAGCTTCTCGGGAAGGTGGATTAACTACGCCGACAGGAGAAGCTCTGCCATCGGCGCAGTAGTGTCTTCACTACAGTGCTACAGCAGCGCAGCTGCACGGGTACAGCTGTGCCGCTGTTGCACTGTACATGACGACAAGCCCTCAATCTCTTTGTTACTAAGGAATTGTCTGAGTTAGTCAATGTTGTAGCATCTTCAGTTCTTGAAGACTATGGTGACTGACATTTTACAAACATATCTTTTTCAACAAAAACGTTTTTTTTTTAAATGAATTTGTCATGGAAAACTGACTTGCAAAATTTTTAATTTGTGAAATTGGTTTCTTTTTATTGAAAACACTATTGAATTATTAATTTGTTCAAAGTGAACACTCTAGTTGCAAAAAAGCAATATAAATAAAAAGATCAAGCCTCTATACCCAAAAAGTTCGGTCACACAGAGTCAGGGGCAGGAGTGTTGCAAGAAGAAATTAATTAAATGTTCATGAGGCACTCAGATGCTATGGTGCTGAAGACCATTTAAGTACCTAGCTATTTTCTGAGACATGTCTGCATTAGATCAGTCTATTTGTCTGGAGTGGTTGAACATAACCTCAGGCCCTATGTGTGTTAGTGGTGGAAAAAGCTATCCTTTGTTGCCTAAACAGAAATAAAAACAGAACCACCACCAATACAGAGCAGCAGTATGTACTTGGGGTTCCAATAAATTTTACTGCTAGACATTTATTTAATGCAATAAAATACTGAAAAATTACCCAAGCTACAGGCAATAGAGTAAGCTGGCAAACCAACAGAGCAGCACACAAATTCCAGCTCTGGAAAGAAAATTAATGAAAATACAGAGCTAATACCTGTATTCAAACAAACCACCAGTGATTAGTACTTGAGATGAAATTTACAAATAATAGCTGCTTAGCTGTAAAAAGCAAATGTTGGCATATGGAGTCTCACACTACCATTCAGCTCTAGTGTTTGTTTATTATCTGAAACTATGTCAAGTTCCATAGCAGAATGTTTGTGTACATATGTATAGCATGGATATACAACTGTGCCTGTGTCATACCCTCCCGGCAAAATGGAAATGTGTGTCTGGACTATGAAATTGAAAATGGTATCAGTCAGAGCAGGATGTACAGTCAGATTGTTGTTAGAATGGCTAGTGATGCTACCAGCTTTATTCCATTTGCTTTGTTATATAACCTCTGAGGCCTGACTGATAGTGATCTAGGCCTTTGGAAGCCAAAATAGAAAGTGACTATTTTAACTACAACATAGAAATGTTGCTATAAAGCTTCCTAATTCTTGCTGCAGTTTGTAAAAATGAAGTAGTAGTGAATAAGGCAACAGCTGCATTTCGACCTTGGCATGTCCATACCAAGGGGAAGAAATCAAGAGTTAAAGCTTTTCCTGTTGTTTTCCCCATCATGCTGCATCATGCTGACTTTCATACATACATAACAAATGCTGTGTGAGAAAGACAGAACCTGACAGTAGTCTGAGCCACTAGTCTTTAGTATCTCTAATCTGGTGGATTAAAACCACAAGGGAACTGACTCTCCAGCTGCTGGCATTGGCAGCAAAGGTAAAGTTTAAGTTTTATTGGATTTCTTGTTGCTTAAAAATTCACCTTGAAGTGCAATACATCAGTAAAATGATATAATTTTTATGGTTGTCTTCATAGCGTTGAAATACACTAAATATAAATTATGTGCTTTTATAGATAGCACATCACTATTCTTGCTTTAAACAGAAAGTTTGCCGTTTTATCTCTAAATATTGTTTTTCAGAATAAGTTAAAGTCTGTCTTTTATGTTCTCTAGTGCAGTCGTTCTCAAACTAGGGCTGCCGCTTGTTCAGGGAAAGCCCCTGGCGGGCCGGGCTGGTTTGTTTACCTGCCACGTCTGCAGGTTCGGCTGACCGCGGCTCCCACTGGCCGTGGTTCGCCACGATCGGCCAATGGGGACTGCAGGAAGGGCGGCCAGCACGTCCTTCAGCCCGCACCGCTTCCTGCAGCCCCAATTGGCCCTACTTTGAGAATCACTGCTCTAGTGTGACTTCAACCAGCTTTTCAATTATTTCCATCAAGAACATAATAAAAGCCATATACTTGAGAGCCACAGCAGCTGTGATAAAGTACCTATATCTATAAGCCATAGTCAATATCACTGCATTAACACATCTCATGCCTTTTCATTCCAATACTATGTGTTATTGATTCATCTGGAAGCAGCTTGATTCTGATGTTCATGGTCCCCATAGGACCTATGCTGACTGATAACCAGTAAACCAAACTAAAAGAAAATCAAAATAATAGACTATAGGATTTGGGAGCAAAGATATTTAGTAAAGAAACAAATGAAATGTTCGTGCTTATTAATAAGATTTCCTCTTTGGCATCACTTAACATAATGTGATGTGATTCTTTTACAAGAAATAATAAATATTATGTAGTGAAATACTTTATTATTGCTATCTTGTTTGCTTTAAATTATTATAAAAATATGGATAACCATCAACCATTTTTCAATAAGAGGCGTACTGCAACTGACAGTGAAGGTATGAATGATGATAAGAAACTGCTCCATAACAACTGTGTTGAAGCTAATCATTATAAAAAATTGCCTTCTATATAGGAGATATGCCAAGAGCTGAGGAGTTATTATAGCTAAGGAATAAATTGGCAGTGTGTTCCTGCTTCTAGCTACTTTCTGCATCATAATTCTAACTGCAAAGATCATTATCCTTAAGTGAGGGGTAGATGGAAAGATCATTCCATTTGAATGAGATGAGGAGTAAACACAAAGCGAAGGTCCTTATCCCTTGGTCAAATTTGGGCGCAAAGGTCATTATCCCACTATACTCTGTCGTGGGGGAAGTTTTTGTTTATTTGTTGTAAGTTTTAAGTAGTCATAGGAACAAGTTTTGTTCAATACAAGAAGGTTTTTGTGGGTTGCGCAAGTTCTTGAAAAGGTATAGGCTGGTTGCGAAAGAGAGGAGGGTTATTGGCTGGTTGCAAAAGAGGAGAAGGTTATTGGCTGGTTGTGGAGGAAAAATAAGCCATTGGCTGGTTGCGGTACAAATAATAGCAAGATGACCACAAGGGGGAAACAGAGGCACAATGACATTTCAGAAATAAGGTTGGGAAACAGTATGGAGGATTTTGTTAGAAAAATAAGACATGGTCGATGGAGGAAAATGTGTTTAGTGGAAATGGAGCCTACCAGCAACTATGTAAGCAATGGGAACAATGGACACAACCTAAGAAGAAAGGTTGTTGTCAGGAGAACCAAGCAAAAAGGAAAAGAAACAAGCTGCTTTACAGGGATTGCAGGCTGCAGCTGCAACCCTAGATGCAGAAATTGGGAAAGCATTAAAGGGAATAAGAGAATTAAGAAAAGAAAAAGAACAAAAGGAAGAAGAAATAGTTAATTTAAAAATCCAAAGCTGATAAGGAAAGAGAGCTAGTTTCCAAGCAGAAACTTGGAGAGCCATTGAGAGAGAACATTGAGAGCTACCATTATGACTCAAACAGTACAGATCATGGAGTCACAGAAAGAACTAAATGAAATAAAAGAAGAGCAGAAGAAGTTAATAAAAGAAATTGAAGAATGGAAAAAGAAGGCAATAAACAGACAAGCTGCAAAGAAATTGGTGTAAAAAGATGTAAAAGAGGAGAAAAATTAATCATGAAATATGCAGAAGAAAAATTCATGCGCTAAAAGAAGAACTGAAAGCCAACAAAGGAGCCACAGCAGCAATAAAATCTCTACGCGATGAAGAGGTGGAATCTGATGAAGAAGATATTGGGTCCTCCTTGTTATGAATATCCCAAGGAATGCATTCTGGAATTTTATAGTATACCAAGAGAAGAGCTGGAAGAATATCAAAGGCTACCTCCTGTAGCTCCAATTATTACCTCCACAGTGACCAAAACTACTGCCAAAGGAAACAGAGGGGATACAGAAGAGAGGGTAGAGGAGACCCTACACCCCCGAGCAAATTAGAGCTCTAGGAAAATCTGTGGGTCACAGGAACAGTGATTGGATGGCTAGTTAAGACAACAGGGATACCTGGATTAACAGGAAGTGATCTCTCTGCATTAATAAGAGTGCATAAATTCAGATGAATATGACATCCAGGGAGGAGGAGAAGAAGGTGATACTGATTTAATAGGAGAATTTTTGAAGTTTTTCTTTCCTGGAGAAGATCCAGTGGTATGGCTTCATCAGGAGAAGCAAAGAACAAAGGAAAGGCCTGACCCATATATAGCTAGAAAGAAATTACTGTACAAATCATGTGGGGATTATCCCATTGAGATATCAATTGATATGATTCCCCACAATTTAAAAGAGCATTAATGCTGGGGTTTGTTCCCATAATCAGAATGGCAATGGTCTCTGATGATCCTGTGCAAATACTTTTGCACATTATAGAAGTTAAAATAAAAAGACTGTATGAAATACAGAGAGAAACAATGCCACCTCCAAAATCACTTCAGAAAGGAAAGCCTGAGAAAATGTCAGTAATAACCTTTTCCAATAATGGTCCAAAGAGACAAGAATAAACAAAATAAGGAAGGAGTAAATAAAGTAAATAAAGGACAAGATAGAAATAGAAGCTTTGTTCCCTACGAACGAAGAGCCACTGATACATTAAGAAATTGCCTGTGGAGAAGATTATTACATTATGAATCTAAACAGCAAATTAATGGATTACCTATAGAAGAACTGTTTTGAAGACTAGCCAATCATGAGAAAAACAGACCTAAGGCTCCACCCAGTAGAGATCAGGTATAGGGAGGCCGAGCGCCTCCATCTCCCCAATATTGGCAAAAGAAGATCCTGTTAATTTAGTGGCATATTTACAAGCACATGACTGGGGGAGACCCACTGTATATGTGGAATTTAAATAGGGGAGCATTCGGATAAAATATGTTAATAGACACAGGTGCCACATTTTCTTTAGTTAGCATGAATGATAAGAACTTATTTGGATCTCTTGTAATGATCAGGAAGTTGCAGGGACTTAATGAAGTAAGAAGTAGAGTACCATTTAATGCTCCAGTTTATTTTCAGTTGGGAGAAAACAAGGTAAAGAACCGTTTGGTTTGATGAATTTAGATGGTGATGGAATAATTGGTATTGATGTATTAGGTAAGCTTGAGGTTACAGTGGATTTGGTAAATAAGGTATTATGGGAAATTTCTTCTGAGCTTATTAGAAGGTAAGATCAACCAATTGTTATCGAGGCAGGATATAGGTTAGCTGCCATCAAGGCTGCTGAAGAGATAAAATGGCCTGATTGGTCAGCGTTCTGGAAATAGCACAAAAGTATAAGGAAATCTGGACAACCAATAAGACTGAATGTGGAAAAATATACTAATAGGAGTAGTTATAAATATAGCAAAAAGTGTAATAATAAGAAATAAGTTAATATTATATTAAACTTAACAATACTGAAGTAAGTATAGAAATAAGTTATACTAATAGTAAATATAAGATTAAGTTGAACTAACAGTAAGATAAATCAGTGATAGTAGAGTAATACTTTCATTTTAAAATAAATAGGGAAAGAAAGAAAGATAGACAGGAAGGAGAACATCAAGTCGCGAATAGAAAGAGATAAGAAATAGCAGGTGAGTGGTTCCACAGTTTGCCAGACTTAAATGAGGATGAAGTGATACACTTAATGAACAAGCCTGATGAAGACCTGGAAGAAATAACCGAAGGCATGAACAACATAGAAGAGGATAGTGAAGCAGAGAGTGGAGATGGCGGCATAGAGGAGGATTCAGAGAGAGTGGGAGATGAGGCCCTACAGTTATTAATTGCACCATTGCTGTTAGATACCAACAGGTGACCTCTAGTCCCTGTAATTTTAAATATACATGGGATGAGAGTAGGGTTATTTTGCCAAATTGATACTGGATCATCAATGTCGATTTGTAATGTGGATGTAAATGGTGTTAATCTGGTGCAATACGCGACAAGACATATGTCTTGTTAATGGAATAGGAAGTCAATTTCCCATTACAATAAGTGTACCCATTATCCATGAATATTGGCAGTCAGCAAATAACCTCTTGATCAGTCTTATGCATCAAGGAGCAGATGGGTATGGCATAATTAGGATTGATGTCACTGAGGTCTTGAACTGTCTCATTGATGTCAATCACAGAGCATTATGGAATACAGTTTAATTTTCATTTATGAGTGATGTTCTAATTAAGGATAGTTGCAATTTTGATATTATAGTTAATATATGTATTATAAAGAGTGGGGCAATAATTAAAGTTAGGGAAAAAAAGAAGTAATAGGAAGGAAAAAATTAGTATAGTATGTTACTGTGTTCATCTACAAGTTGATTTAGAAAACAAAATAATAAAAAATATTGGTTTTGAAAAAGAAGAATATTAATTGAATTTTGTTAATAAAATAGAAAATAGAAAATTTTTATAATTGTTAAAATAAAAGATGAATTTGTTTAAAGGTTTTTACCAAAAGTTATGTATAGTTAAAATAAAAATCAAGCTTGTTTTCAAAAGGAAAGACACTTTCATTTTCTTTATACCTTTCAGAAGGGGAAGCCAAATGGTAGAAGATGCGGTTCTATTCAACTTGGCTTTTCTGGGTATTTGTGTCTACAGGATTCTACTATGGTGGTGTGAATTTGGACACACCACCAACGATCCGATGGGCCAAATATCAGGGCTGGTCTACACCGAGGGGGCGGTCGATGTAAGATACGCAACTTCAGCTATGGGAATAGCGTAGATGAAGTCGACGTATCTTATTTCGACTTACCTCGGGTCCTCACGGCGCGGGATCGACGGCCGCGGCTCCCCTGTCAACTCCGCTACCGCCGCTCGCCCTGGTGGAGTTCCAGAGTCGACGGGAGCGCATTCGGGGATCGATGTATTGTGTCTAGACGAGACGCGATATATCGATCCCCAATAGATCGATTACTACCCGCCGAATAAGCGGGTAGTCTGGACGTACCCTTATCCGAGTGATAAGGTTTTGGCTAATAGTATAGAGGAATGTGTCTTCACAATTCTGAAATTAAGAAATACATGCCTAAAAGTAGTAATGGGACCTGTTCAAATTATAGAGTTTATGGCACAGGGTCATAGGGGTGGGGGTAGGGTAGAGTATTCATTACAGATGATGCCCACAAATTTGATATCTTATTTAGAGATCAAGGAAAGGGAGTACCGATGTGGTGAAGGTCTGATGAGAAATCACCACAGCCTTCAAATTGTACATGGAAGTCTGATGAAGGAATAGGAACTATACGTGGTGGAGTAGTTAGGGTTGAACCATGGCAGTGTGCGCTATTAGAGAGATTAAAGATAATGCTCACCAAATCTATTAGTAAGTGCAGAAAATAGGATGGATTCAGGTATAGAAACCACAACCCCCAGAAGATGGTTATGAAAAGACCAATGAAGGCAAACACAAAAACAGCAATACAGTGTGTCAAGATTCCTTCCCCACTCTGAACTTTAGAGTACAGATATGGGGACCTGCATGTGAACCTCTAAACTGAATTACCAGCTTAGATCTGGTTTTGCTGCCACCACAGTACTAACTCCCTTCCCTGGGTAGCCTTGAGAGACTTCTCCACCAATTTCCTGGTGAGTCCAGATCCAACCCCCTTGGATCTTAAAACAAGGAAAAATCAATCAGGTTCTTAAAAAGAAGGCTTTTAATTAAAGAAAGAAAGGTAAAAATCATCTCTGTAAAATCAGGATGGAAAATAATTTTACAGGGTAATCAGATTCGAAGAGCCCAGAGGAACCCCCTCTAGCCTTAAGTTCAAAGTTACAGCAAACAGTGGTAAACCCTCTAGCAAAAGGAACATTTACAAGTTGAGAAAACAAAGATAACCTAACACGCCTTGCCTGGCTGTTACTTACAAGTTTGAAATATGAGAGACTTGTTCAGAGGTTTTGGAGAGCATGGATTGATGTCTGGTCCCTCTTAGTCCCAAGAGCGAACAACCCCCAAAACAAAGAGCACAAACAAAAGCCTTCCCCCCACCAAGATTTGAAAGTATCTTGTCCCCTTATTGGTCCTTTGGGTCAGGTGACAGCCAGGTTACCTGAGCTTATAATAATATTTGGAGATATACCTATCTCATAGAACTGGAAGGGACCTTGGAAGGTAATGGAGTCCAGTCCCCTGCCTTCACTAGCAGGACCAATTTTTTGCCCCAGATCCCTAAATGGCCCCCCTCAAGGATTGAGCTCACAACCCTGGGTTTAGCAGACCAATGCTCAAACCACTGAGCTATCCCTCTCCCCAGGTAAAAGGATTTTGGAGTCTCTGGCCAGGAGGGATTTTATAGTATTGTACACAGGAGGGCTGTTACCCTTTCCTTTATAGTTATGACACAGTGGATCAAACCTAATTTGGCAACTATTGTCTACAGTATTCAAGGATGTGAGTTCACAATTCAAAAGAATGATAGGGCAAAAGCAATAACCATTATCATAGGTCCTATAAAAGCCATAGAACAAAGTGTGGAAGATAAGAGGTGGAGGTTTGTTACAACCTATTATGATGCTCATAGGTGTTCTATTGTGTATGCCTCTCAAGGGCAAGGACACTTAATGACCCATCCAGATTATCATACCACACCAAAGACATCAAATTGTGATTGGGATGCTATTGATAATACAGGTATAATATACAGGAAAGTAGTAAGAGTGGGACAATGACAATGCGCCGTAATAGAGGGACCAAATGTGATGGCACGATCAGATAATTTGATCATATATCCAAATAAGAATTCTTCCTGTGATGTCATAGCATGGTATGTCCCTACATGGAGTAAAGAAAATTCCAAAACAATACTCATACAATGGTATCATATTTTGTTCATTTGACAGAAACTCAATTTCAAATTATAGACCTACCAGGAAGGGTCAGTAGATTAGATGTTCGGTGTGAATTAGAAGTTGAAATTGTATATAAAAATCAGATGACATTACAGATACCATGGTATGCACACATGATAGAAGGTGATAAGTGCAAAAAAGGAAATTCAGGTCAAATTTCATTTCATTATTGGTGTGAAGGTACTGTAAATATAACTAGAAGGTGAGGAAGTGGGACATGGAGAATGAATGGTCATTTTAGTTATCCTTTCTTTTTTAGATGTATATCTAAACCAGCATCAATGGGCATTGGTCCCTATGTCGTAAAAGAGGACATTAAGAAACACTTAATAATAGATCCTATCTATTCTCTAAAGAAAGTAATGATAGACTTAGTGTATATGAATATTTCACACCAAAATTTTCAATGTAAAAAGTACACTAACCCATTATTTGAGGGATGGAAGAAGTGGATGGAAACTCAACTTCAGCTGAAAACTCCAACCAATAGAATGAGAAGAGATTTGATGGGCACCGTATTGGGAGGAACAGGTGTTAAAAAGCATAGATACCGAGGTATTGGCTAACAAATTAAATTCAGTAGGGCAACATTTGGGAGCAATCTCAAAACTTTTAACCACAACCTCTGAATGATATGAGTGTTAGTCATCATTTTATCACAAATTTGCTTCCTGGCTGGGAAAAGTTGCAAAGAAAAGATCATTTGACAATTTTAAAAATGGTAGAGGTATTGCAAGACAATGTATCTTTAGCTTTAGCATGTATACAGGCACAAACTAGGACAAATGATGTGGTAAAGGATATTATAAGAGATGGAATGAATGGTATTTTTCCTCTTGAAATAAGAAGCATTATGTGGAAACATGCCTCTGAAGCCAAGAAGAGACTGTACTCTTGGTGGAGGATGGTAAACTTCACATACAATCCTCAATTAAACCAAGCAACCACATTCATAATTATGATGTCTAAAGCCCATATTGAATGGCTATCTCTGATTGTATCACTTGGGTTAAATGTTAACACAAGTGTACTGCAACCAATTGAGCATAGACATTGGGCAATAAAACAGAATCAAACATGGAAAACTGTGGAACTTGACGCATGTATGGAAGAACGAGGAATTGGATATATTTGTAGTAATGATGCGATTCAACCTTATGACATATGTTTAAGTGAAGAAAGAGGAAAATGCCATTACCAATTAGATACTTTTCCATTTAATGGTTCAATTGTTGTATGTTGGTGTAGTGAGGCGGTGTGGTTGCCCGCCGTCCCGGAGAGAGACGAGCGCCTCTGGATGCCAAAGTTGGCGGAGCCAGTGGAGCCTGCGCCCGCCCTCCAGAGGTCAGAGCGCAGGACAGAAAGTATAAAAGCCCAAACCCAGAGCTCACAAGGAGTCCGGCCACCAGAGAAGCCTGTGGCCTAGCTCCCGGTGGGGAGACTCCTGCAGTCTGCGACCGACCCGAGGACTGGCCAGACCAGCCGAGGCTTGATGCCAACCAGACCCCGGGGAAGCTGTTAAGCCTGCCTGCGGCAATTATCCAGAGGAGTTGCCAAGCCTACCGCTCGCCAAGTACCCTGAAGAGCCCATGGTGCTTGATTCCGTGGAGGACATTGTCCAGCCGCAGGTACCTCTAGAGGGGGCATCCGACCCTAGTCTGGCTGCAGCACACCCAGAGCCCATGTCAGTGTGTTGCGACCAGGATTTCCACTGACACAGCAGCAGGCCATCTGCCACTGTTAGGACCCCGGGCTGGGACGCAGTGGAGTGGGTGGGCCTGCGTCCCCCCTGCCACCCAACGTGCAGGTGGCAGTCTCCCCATCTCCCCAGGCCCTTCGGAGCCAGGGCCTAGGCCTCCTGAATTCATTTGTTTGCTGCCTACAGCGGGTAGCGGCTGTCCTGAGATCCCTGTGGGCAGCACACAGCATAGCAGCTGACCCATGATCCCAGATGGCAGCTGGAAGATTAAATGTCAGGGTGATTCTAGACCTTGCCATTGATGAATGAAGAGAGAGGCGCTTTGTGTCTTGCCCTGAACATGACAGGGAGGAGGTCAGGTGTATTTCCAGTAGGATTGAATTCCCACAGTCTCTAAAGACCTGAAACTCATGGCGATCGGGGGAGGTCCCAGATGACTGGAAAAAGGCTAATGTAGTGCCCATCTTTAAAAAAGGGAAGAAGGAGGATCCGGGGAACTACAGGCCAGTCAGCCTCACCTCAGTCCCTGGAAAAATTATGGAGCAGGTCCTCAAGGAATCAATTATGAAACATTTAGAGGAAAGGAAAGTGATCAGGAACAGTCAGCATGGATTCACGAAGGGGAAGTCGTGCCTGACTAACCTAATTGCCTTCTATGATGAGATAACTGGCTCTGTGGATGAGGGGAAAGCAGTGGATGTGTTATTTCTTGACTTTAGCAAAGCTTTTGATACTGTCTCCCACAGTATTCTTGCCACCAAGTTAAAGAAGTATGGGCTGGATGAATGGACTGTAAGGTGGATAGAAAGCTGGCTAGATCGTCGGGCTCAACGGGTAGTGATCAATGGCTCCATGTCTAGTTGGCAGCCGGTTTCAAGTGGAGTGCCCCAAGGGTCGGTCCTGGGGCCGGTTTTGTTTAATATCTTTATTAATGATCTGGAGGATGGTGTGGACTGCACTCTCAGCAAGTTTGCAGATGACACTAAACTAGGAGGTGTGGTAGATACACTAGAGGGTAGGGATCGGATACAGAGGGACCTAGACAAATTAGAGGATTGGGCAGAAAAAAACCTGATGAGGTTCAACAAGGACAAGTGCAGAGTCCTGCACTTAGGACGGAAGAATCCCATGCACTGCTACAGACTAGGGACCGAATGGCTAGGTAGCAGTTCTGCTGAAAAGGACCTAGGGGTCACAGTGGATGAGAAGCTGGATATGAGTCAACAGTGTGCTCTTGTTGCCAAGAAGGCTAACGGCATTTTGGGCTGTATAAGTAGGGGCATTGCCAGCAGATCGAGGAACGTGATCGTTCCCCTTTATTCGACATTGGTGAGGCCTCATCTGGAATACTGTGTCCAGTTTTGGGCCCCACACTACAAGAAGGATGTGGAAAAATTGGAAAGAGTCCAGCGGAGGGCAACAAAAATGATTAGGGGTCTGGAGCACATGACTTATGAGGAGAGGCTGAGAGAACTGGGATTGTTTAGTCTCCAGAAGAGAAGAATGAGGGGGGATTTGATAGCAGCCTTCAACTACCTGAAGGGGGGTTCCAAAGAGGATGGAGCTCGGCTGTTCTCAGTGGTGGCAGATGACAGAACAAGGAGCAATGGTCTCAAGTTGCGGTGGGGGAGGTCCAGGTTGGATATCAGGAAAAACTATTTCACTAGGAGGGTGGTGAAACACTGGAATGCGTTACCTAGGGAGGTGGTGGAGTCTCCTTCCTTGGAGGTTTTTAAGGCCCGGCTTGACAAAGCCCTGGCTGGGATGATTTAGCTGGGAATTGGTCCTGCTTTGAGCAGGGGGTTGGACTAGATGACCTCTTGAGGTCCCTTCCAACTCTGATATTCTATGATTCTATGATTCTATGACCCCTGCTTCAGGGCCTGAGCCAAAGACTCTCGACTGCCCCACCCTGAACTAGGGCCTGGGTCTGCGGAATAGAGCTGTTTGTTGGTCTCTACCATTGCCGCAGCGTGAAGCCCCATGGCCAGGATAGTTGCCCTGAAATAACACGACGGACGTAACGAGGCAGTGTGGTTGCCCGCCGGCCCGGAGAGGGATGAACCCAGCCGAACCCTTCTACACGTGGTGGAGAACGTGGGCAGCGATCCCCGAATATTGATGTGCTTCTTCTGGCCTGGCGTACACCAGGATGTGAGGAACTACTGTAAGTCCTGTCCGGAATGCCAGTTGGCTGCTCTCCCACAGACCCCCAAGGCCTCCCTGGTCCCCATGCCCTTAGTCAAAACCCCATTCGAGTGTGTGGCCATGGAGCTGGTGGGTCCCCTCCCAAAAAGCATCGCCGGGTTTCAGTATGTATCGGTCATGGTGGATTATGCTACCCGTTTCCCAGAGGCAGTACCCCTCCGGAGTATCACGGCCCACACCATCGCAGGTGAGCTCATGAAGGACTTAGCTCACGTAGGCCTGGCCCGGGAGATTCTCACGGACCAGGGCACCAACTTTACTTTCCAACTGTTGTGACAGGTGTGTGAGCTCCTGGGGATCAAGTAATTGCGCACCTCGGTCTACCATCCACAAACCAACAGTTTGGTCGAATGGTTTAACCGGACCCTAAAGGACATATTATGCAAGTTCTCCCCAGAAGACCTCTGCCGATGGGACCAGCTACTCCCGGCGATCCGGGAGGTGCCCCAGTCCTCTACAAAGTTTTCCCCCTTTGAGCTGTTATATGGTCACCACCCACGGGGGCTGCTGGACCTAATGTGGGAGACATGGGAGCAAGCCCCGTTGCCAACCCAGGGCCTCTTGAAATATGTACTCCAGCTCCAGGAACACTTCACTCAGGCCGGGGACTTGGCTCGGGAAAATTTGAAGGCCGCCCAAGAAGCTCAGGCAGGCCCAGACCTACAACCGGGACACACGGGCCTGTGACTTCCAACCCGGTGATTGGGTTTTACTCCTCCTGCCCTCAAGTGAGTCAAAGCTACTGACCCGCTGGCAAGGGCCTTATGAGGTAGTCCGAAAGGTCGGGCCCATCACATATGAGATCAACCAGCCCGACCGGCGCAAGAAAACTCAACAGTACCATGTCAACCTCCTCAAACCCTGACGGGAGCAAGAGGAACTGTTAATGAACCCTTACCCACCAGAGCCCGAGCTGGGCCCCCATGTAACACGTATGGAGGACTCCGCAGGACCCCAGCTCGGGGAGACACTGACCAAGGAGCAACTTAAGCGGACCCAGTGCCTTCTACAGGCATTCCCGTGAACTTTCACAGCCCAACTGGGATACACAACCCTCATCCATCATACTATTCAGACGGAGCCTGGGGTGGTGATCTGGGGGACGACCAGGCCCTTGCCACATCACATGCGGCAGGTCGTTGAAGAAGTAGTACAGGCCATGCTGGACCTGGGAGTCATTGAACGATCACAGAGCGAATGGCGCAGCCTGGTAGTATTGGTACCTAAGCCCAATGGCACACAACGGTTCTGCATCGACTTCTGACGCATCAATGCTATCTCAAAGTTCGATGTGTATCTGATGCCCTGGGTAGATGAACTGCTGGGCCGGTTAGGAGAGACCCGCTTCATCACCACCCTTGATCTGAGCAAGGGATACTGGCAGATCCCCCTCAATCCTGCCTCCAAGGAAAAGACCACCTTTGCCACCCCCATGGGCCCGTATCAGTTTACTCAGATGCCCTTTGGCCTCCATGGGGCCCCAGCAACATTTCAACAGCTGATGGACCGCCTCCTCCAACCCCACTGAAACTACGCTGCCGCCTACCTTGATGATGTGGTTGTTTACAGCCGCCATTGGGAGGACCACCTAGAGCAGGTAGCAGCGGTCCTGAGATCCCTGTGGGCAGCAGGGTTAATGGCCAATCCAGAGAAATGACGCATTGGCTGGCAAGAGACTACCTATCTGGGGTATACCATCGGGAAAGGACAAGTGAAGCCCCTTGTGGGAAAGGTTCAGGCCATCGCAACCTGCCCACCACCCACCACGAAGCGCCAGGTGCTCCAGTTCCTGGGACTTGCCGGCTACTATCCGCGGTTTATTCCCCAATTAGCATTGATTGCAGCCCCCTTGACTGGGCTTTTGACCAAGGACAGCCCCCAGCGGGTAGTTTGGACCTGAGAGTGCGACAACGCATTCCAGACACTCAAAGAGAGTCTCTGCCGTGAACCGGTCTTATATAGCCCTGATTTCGACCGGGAGTTCATCCTCCAGACGGACGCCTCGGAGGTAGGACTTGGGGCCATCGTATCCCAAGAAGAGGATGGGGAAGAACACCCGGTCTTGTACATTAGCCGGAAGTTGTTTCGCCGGGAGAAGAACTGCGCAGAGAAGAATCTACTGTTGTAACTTGTGCACAATTCTATCCCTCTTGAGCTCCATGTATGGTTTTTAACTTTTGGGTCAGCATAAAAGTAAATCCAGTATTCCATTCCCTGGTTCTCTCTGGCACACCCCCAGTTATACCCTCCAAATGACCTGCTCAGGGCCAGTGCCAAGCCCCCACCTCTGAATGCAGGCAGTACAGAGCTGCCTCTGCTCAGTCCATGAATTCCCTCTCCATAGAGACACAATAAGGGGTGGGGTAGAAGAGTTGTTGAATTTCATCTAGAATGGAAAAGAACATTAAATTTAATATAGAGACGACTGCATATTTGAAGGGAAACTTTTTGAGGCAGCATCTAAGTAGATATTGGTTTTGAAATGCTTTATTTGCAACAAATGTCATAAAAGATTTATTTCTGTTGCCTTTGTCTCAGCTGGCAACTGGTTTCATCACTTTCTTTTTTAGGCTAGGTTATGACTGAAACTAAAGTGATGTTTGTTATTCACAGTGAAAGCTCGCTATAATATTTTAATGTATATTTATCAAATATGAGCTTGTTTTAAAATTCTCTTACTTGCTCTTAGAATGTTTTAAAGCTGCTTCCTTTCCACACTTGGCATAATTAAATCAAGGTTACTGATATTAATTCCTAATATTTGTCAGCTTCTAATTTCACAGACATAGTTGCCTGACTTTTATGGCTTATAAAAGTGATATGAGACAGTTTTACAAAAACATATGTCACCATATGAAGGAGCATCGTAAAAAGCAAGTTTGTGGTAGTATTGATCAATCTAATGATAAGTTAGCAGTTCTGTGTACTGCAGCTAATCACTGTAGTATCTGAGCAACAAGAAAACCCTATGGTAAAGTTACTTGGGACAGGAATGGACCTTGTCACTGAGTCTGTGCATGTGTTCAAGTGAATGGCCCAAGATGCACCAGTACTATTGGCTGAAGTAGCACTAATACTACTTATGTGCCTCTATCAGGGTTTGAGGATTAGAGAAGTCATGCTGTACTTTCCTAGAGGAGCCATCCTTTGGCCTTGCCCCTACTCTCACCCACACTCTTCATGCTGCCATGCCGGGAGCCCCTTTGGGGTGAGGGGCTCATGGCAGTCTGCAGAGAAAGACTGGGAGGGCAGGGACCACTGCTGTACAAACAGACTGGGGTTGAGGAAGCAGTGTTCCTGAGCCACAGCATGCGCATATCACAGCCCCCACAAGGCTGCTGCTTTGAGATGGGGAACAGACAATGTCATAAAGAGCCTTTAATTCCTGATGCGTCAATGGTGAGACACTGGTCTCCCTCCTCAAATCCCCCTTAACCAAAATCCTATTTCCCTATAATTGCCATTAGCCTTCCTTGCCCTCACATACTATTCATCCCCTCCCATGTTCCCGTCTCCTTGTGAATCCTTCCAAGGTCCCTATCCCTGGCAGCAGGGAGAGGAGCATAGATGAGGGTGGGGGGGCAGAGAGGCACAGGGGGATGTGAGTAAGGTCTGTGTTGTGGGGTCTGGGGATCTGAACAGGGGAACAGGATTGTGTAAGTGAGCTAGAGTTGGGGACAACGCAGTGCCTCCATATTGAGGCATTGGCACAACAAAGGCTCCCCTGGTGCTGCTGCCTCAGCTCCCCAGTGTTCAGGATGAGAGTGGAGTTGTGGCAGTTGTGGGGTGATGGTAGTGGAGGAGTAGAAGGAGAACTAAAGCGTGGAGTGTACACAACATATTGAATGTCTTAACTCTGCTTATTGCCTTGCTTTTGAAAGTTTGTGGACTCTGGGGTCTAACCTTCATCTGCCTGTAACAGTTTTTGTGTGGAAACAAAGCCTAATAAGCAAAATAATGTCCAAAAATTCCAGGAACACTATTCACATAAAAACAGGACATGACATATATTCAGGAAAGAATGGAAAGAATTAAATACATGAAAATAAACTTGTCCTTAGCACTAAATGCTTGAAGAAATCAGCTCCTTCCTCACTTCTTACACACTTGCACCACATTAAGTGTGTCAGGAAGATTCCTGGTTCATCCAGCCCTTCCTTCCCATTCCATGTTTTAAGGGAATATCCCCCCTCTTACTGTGTTCTGTTCAGTAGGATTGAGAGACTAGAACTCAACGCCTCCTTTCATGACAGGAAGCTCGCTCCCTCCTGACTCCATTTCATTTCTCTCTCTCTCTCTCTCTCTCTCTCTCTCTCAAAAAGTTCACTGAAAGATGTCAGCACCTGTCTTCTGGTAGTGTTAATGCTCCAGTCTCATTGATGAAAGTGTCATAGGTCTGAGAATCTTCATTCTATCACACTACTAATTGTACAATTTATCCTGTCATGTAGGGGTCTCCTTTGTTCTTCCTCTACGAGAAAACTAAGCATTTTAATGAAATGAAAAACCCTACAGAAATTTAGATTAAGGACAATTTTAGGATATAGCCACCACATGTGTTAGCACCTGTTATTAATGGGCAATGCACAGATCTAGAGGATATTATGGACCAAATTCAGAGACAATGTGTCAGTGATATCACTCAGTGTATGTAAGCTGGTGTAGGGTAGTCAAACTGCATCTAAGGGAGTTCAAGCTGTGTAACTTATATCAAAGGATCCTTAAGACACAGTACCATTTAAAATAGTTAACTTCAGGAAGTTTCCTCTGTCTTGTATATTTGCTTCCTGTTTTATACTTTTGACTAATATAGTCTTGCCATTTTTAACCTCAAACTACATTGAGTACTTGATATTTTTGCACAGTCCCTCTGCTCTTCTCTCATCTCTGCACTGAATAACAAAATTTGAATGAACACCTGGTCATACATCTTTCCACCTTTGGCAGTTTCCATGACCAGATGAAAGTTTTCCTAAAGCAATACATTATGGGATGGAGGAGATGCCAATAATGCAAATAAAAGGAAAAGCACTCCCATTAGCTAAGGTTAGATCTAAGCCATCCATGTCAGAGTGTATAATTTTATACCCTGTGGATGGGCATAATTTTTAACAGCTTAGTGGTAACGTCTATTATTAGGTCACACACCACAGGTGGGAAGATTGAGTAAGGAAATAACTGAATCTGAAGCTGTTTGTTGGGACCACAGTAAACAGGAGTGTCGTAAGTTTCGCACTGCTGCTAGCCCACACACAGATATGAACCCCATTAAGTGAAGCAGAGCAGCAGGGAACAGGCAACACTTACAGGGGATGGGGGCAGGGAAGTGGGAAAGAATTCAGAGCAGAGAACTCAAGAGGGAAAAACTAGCATGCTGAACTTTGTTGCATTTACAGGAGTCTTGCAAAATGATTTTTTTTAAATGCAAAGTATAAAAAGATGTTAAATTGAATGTGTCTGAAACCCGAAATAGGATTATTCTACGACTGATCCTAATGATTTTTAATACACCCTGTCTTCCTTGTTGCTAAGCATCTTTATCGCTTTATCACTTGCTGTAAGATAAAATGTAATATTTCACTTGCCTGTATTTTCATTGAGGCATCTCTAGCTACTGTCAGTTATTGTAATGTGAATGACATCTTATCTTGGAAAGTCAAGGGAATTACTAAGGGTACGTCTACACTGCAAAGTTAAGTCCATTAAGGCAGCGTACTCTGACCTAACTATGGAGGTGTACACACTGCAGTGCTCCACCTGGTATGCTTACCCCACCTGGACAAGAGGCATAGACAGAGCTTAGGGCAAAGTAGTTAGAGCAACACAGTGTCAGTGTAGATTGTCCAGGTGGTGTCCCACACTGCCCACTGGGACCACTCTGGTCACCATTTTGAACTCCGCTGCCCTGCAGCCAACTACACAGGTATACACCTCTCCCCTTTTAAAGCCCTGGGAAGTTTTGAAATTGCTTTTCCTGTTGGCTCAGCATGGAGCGCTCACACAGCAACTGCCCAGCTGAGCATGCTGGCTCCATGCAGCAAACACACTCCTGCTTGGAGTACCCAGAGGTGGTGGATCTCCTAGGTCTATGAGGAGAGGAGGCTGTGCAGTCACAGCTCTGCTCCAGCAGCAGGAACTCTGACAACTACACCCATATTGCTCGGGACATGGAGGCGAAGGGCTTATCAAAATCAAAGAGCTACCACAGGCATACCAGAAGCAAAGGAGGCAAATATTCACTCTGGTGCAGAGTCACAGACATGCCGCTTTTACAAGAAGGGTGCTAGTGTCAGGGTGGTGGTATATGGGTGGGTGGAGGCTATTGGGAGGAGCAGTCGGGGGAGAGTCAGGGAATTCATGCTGTAAGAAAAGAGGGCATGGTTTTAAGGAAGAATGAAAAGAAACAATTAAAACTTTCCCTGGACAAGTAAAAACAGATAACACTAGCATTCAATTTTTCATATAGATATAAACTGCACCGGGTTAAATTACTGATGAAGGGTGGGAAATTGGTACAATTTTTGGATGCCAACTGTAGATTATTCATTAAAGAAAAGATATTTACTTCTCAAAGAAGGTTTTTGTGTTAAAACAAAACCCAGTTTTCAAGACATCTTTACGTTAGTAAGCATATTACATTAAAATAAATTACAGCATTACATGGCTCTGTACAGCATTATTAAAAGTGAGTCTGTGTCATGTGGACAGATAATGAATTTCCATTGCATTGCACATATTAATAATTGGAATGAACTTTTGTTATCTGGACAATATGACTTGGTCTCTACCTCCACAGTGATCGTAGATGCACAGTAGTATCCTTTGGAGTCTCACATCTGTCAAAAGAAGAAAGGGGATGTCTCAAAAGCAATCAGGTTTCAGAAAATAAAAAAAAAGGACCAGTGCCTCCAATTTCAAAAATCTGTCTTTCCAATGCACCTGTATTTATTTTTGCTCTGATATGATCTTTTGAATTGCCTGAATTCTGTATTGGAGTAGTACTGTACTACTGAAATGTATTTACATCAGAATTCATAAGAGTTAGTAGCTGCAGAAAAATCATAAGCAAAGGGGATCTAATCCTTTCCTCTCTGCACAGGTGCACAAGTCCTGATATAAAGAGAACTCACTGTGGGGAGGTGGAGTGGGGGAGACAATCACAAGAGAGTTCTCTATACACCTCAGACTGCAGTGTGCTGCATGTGAGTTACAATGCTCTGCAAGAAATGTTAGATAAAAATGTAAATCTCTGTGATGCTATGTATAATAAATGTGACCATTTATATGAACGGCAACAAATCAGATACAGAGAATGTCATGTAAGGTATCAATAGAAAAGTTATGACTTGCTAAGTATGATTATCCTGTGTGACAGACCCAGACCAGTGGGATATAGGAGTCTGGTAGAGGGCAAATATACTGGTCACTGGATGAGTAGTTTTCTGTTCCCTGAGTGATCAGAGCAGGGGCTGCACTAGAGTAATCAGGAATCTGCTAGAACCAGTTAAGGCAGGCAGGCTAATTAGGACACCTGGAGCCAATTAAGAAGAAGCTGCTAGAATCAATTAAGGCAGGCTAATCAGGGCACCTGAGTTTTAAAAAGGAGCTCACACCAGTTTGTGGTGGGAGTTGGGAGCAAGAGGTGCAAGGAGCTGAGGGTGTGGCGTGGTGTGGTACTGAGGAGCACAAGCGTTATCAGACACCAGGAGGAAGGTCCTGTGGTGAGAATAAGGAAGGTGTTTGGAGGAGGCCATGGGGAAGTAGCCCAGGGAGTTGTAGCTGTCATGCAGCTGTTACAGGAGGTACTATAGACAGCTGCAGTCCACAAGGCCCTGGGCTGGAACCTGGAGTAGAGGTTTGGCCTGGGTTCCTCCCAAACCTCCCAATTGACCTGGACTGTGGGTTCTCCCAGAGGGGAAGGTCTCTGGGCTGTTCCCCAACCCACATGGTGAATCTCTGAGACAAGAAAATCTGCCAATAAGCACAGGACCCACCAAGATAGAGGAGGAACTTTGTCACACCTGTTTATATGCATGTTGTGATGTTGCACGCTATATGTTTTTGGACATATGCTTATGAATGTAAATATGAAAACTGGAATATGCTTTATGCTAGATATGCCATGTTACATATCTTTGCAAAGGTTATGATCTAATGAATATATTCATCCTATGTGTATGCATGTATCATTTTTATATATGAAGTTATGAGTGTTGGCTCTATGCTCATATTTGAAGTGTTTGCTGTAGGAAATGCATAAGGGAGGTTTGGCTAACATATTGTGAAGGGGCTATTAAAGTAATTGGGAGTACTTAACTAACAATGGACTTTGGGAGATGCCAATCCACATCTGAGCTTTCCTGGGAACATTCAAACTAACATGTAAACAATGGTGTCAGCCTGCAAAAAGCGGAATCATTCATGGACATGTGACTTGCCCAGGTGCCTACAAACTCCATCTTGTTGCTGTGATTTTGCACAGAAGAACAAAGGGGTTTCCACCCACAAGAGAGAATATAAAAGGCCCTGGAAACCTCTCAATTTTTGTCTTCAGCTGGCTCAAGAGATGGCCTCTCCACCCGAAAGAGATGCCTCAAAAAAACTGGAACAAAGGACTGTAACTACAGGGGTGTGAGTGATTGCTGGACCCAGGCCATAAACTACAACATTGGTCTGAAAAGGCTTGTACCTGAGAACATCTAGGGTGAGAAGTTAGTATTTGTAAGTAGATCCTTAGTGTATTAAGTTAGCCTTGTGTATTTTGATTTATTTAGTAACTTACCTTATGTCTGTTATTACTTGGAACCACTTAAATCCTACTTTTTATACTTAATAAAATCACCTTTTGTTTATTAATTAACCCAGAGTAAGTGATTAATACCTGGGGGAGCAAACAGCTGTGCATATCTCTCTGTGTTATAGACCGTGGACAACTTGTGTTTACCCTCTATAAGCTTTATATAGAGTAAAAAAAAAAATATCTATTTGGGGTTTGGATCCTATTGGGAGCTGGATGTCTGGGTGCTGGAGACAGGAGCACTTGCTAAGCTGTTTTCAGTTAAGTCTGCAGCTTTGGGGGCATGGTACGGACCCTGGGTCTCTGTTGCAGCAGGCTTGCGTGTCTGGCTCAACAAGGCAGGGTTCTGGAGGCCCAAACTGGCAGAGAAAATGGGCTCAGAGATAGTCTCAGCACATCGGGTGACAGTCGCAAGGGGGTCTCTGGTTCTGAACCAGTCACACATGTATCATCCCATCTATGTGCTGATTCCTTAATATTTATAAGGAACCCTATAAACTTCCTTATGATAAATTAAGATCACTCCTAAAACTGTCTTGCATCAAAACTATTAGGGAAATTAATGTTCTCTTAATAAAATGAATTTAACATAAATATATGGAATTATTAACTGACTAAAATAAGTTTCTTGATCCAAGCTCCAGAACTGGGTTAAACTAGTCTCAAAATGGAAAAAGTGTATGCAGTATTTTTCTCCAGGGTCTTTTGCTTGGTTTCACAAGCCAACAATTTCACACTAAAGCACCATTTGACAAGAAGGGAAAACAATTGGCTTGAAGGCTACTGCAAGCATGTGTTAAATTTGCAACACTTTCTATTCTTCTTGTTATCATTTCAGAGACAGGACTTTACTTATGTTTATTGCATTATCTATTAAAATTGCCTTAGTGAGATGACGCAAAAGGCTTGGAGTTCTGCTTAGTTTGGGAAACCATCCAGACTGGTTGCTTAACTATCCATTCCTTATGAGACTGAAATGTTTGCTGCTGTAAAAGCAGCCGTTCCTGTGTTAGTTTGACACTTCTGGTTCCAATCTCAGCTGGAGCCTGAAAGTACAGAGAAACACAAAATAAAAAATAAAATAAAAATATAGGAAACTGATTATTTCAGAACCTTCAGACAGGTTCGATTTGGAATTTAAGATTAGCCAAAGATTGGGGATAAGAGATTATTTTACTGAATAACATGGATCTCATTTTCTTCTACAAATTTGGTATCATAACTGTACTGACCCAGAAATGGCCTGGTTGTTCTGTTCTAATCAGATCTTTTCAACTTTCTATATTTTTTTGCCTGGCTTGTTCAACTCCTTCCCAGCTCCCACCCCCACTTTGGGCAAAAGGGGGGGGGCATGGCCAAGAACTGAGTATTCTGTAAAATCCAGCACATTATTATTCCCTCCCAGAATAAATGCCTTGGATAAGGCAGCCTGGCCAATGTGTTGTGTGTGGTTTTTTTTTTTAACCTCAAGAATAATCTGTGCTAGTGTAACACAGACTCTGGTTGTTGACAGTCAGGATCGAACCTGGGGCCTCTGGAGTTTAGTGCATGAGCCTCTACTGCATGAGCTAACAGCCATTTGGCTGTTAGCTATGGCTGTAGAGCAGACTCATTTTATCTCTCTAAGTGGTCTCCGTGCCACTAGATGAGACAGAACTTCCCACCCAGAAGGTGTATGGTTACATTACAGTTAAATTTGTCAATGGAGAGGTTTCCAAAACAAGGAAATTAAGTTTTTAAATTTTAGATTATTTGTTCTGGATTCCAAAGAGCAACCTTTATCAAAAACACATCTTGCTGGTTTTTGTCTAAAGCAAATATACTCCCTGTTTGTCTGAGGGAATTAGAATTTACTGAAGACTTACCACATTACATTGGCAGGTGCTGTTGTACTGCTTAATGGATATTTGTGACCTCCTCTTGAAGCAAGTTATACTATTTGACCTGTGACCTTTTTCATAATTGTGCCTGACAGTCCATCTGTGATTTTCTATATGTTCTGTTTAGCACAAAAGAGTGTTTGTATAATCAGTTGACCTTTGTTTTGCACTTGTAGTTTTTTTCCATCAGTGGATTGGGCCTGCTTCTTGGATCTCAATTGGTATGAGCTTTAGAAATCAGAATGAGAATCAAGTTTCCATTATGCTTCCAGTGTTATTCCCACAGTAGTCAAAAGAACCCTGTACACAATAGTTTTGAAAAAAGGATATTGGGAGTTCTAGCAGGAAGTTGGGGCTGAGAAATTTAACTTTTTCCTTCTCATCAAAAAGAGGTTCTTCTGAAGAGAAGAGACACTGATATTTTGACTTCAAAAGAAAAAACTTTAATAAGGTCTAACTAAGTCTGTTTTGCATAGTCACTCAACCATGGTTGCAATATAAATGCTTGTTCTAATTTCGTGTTTGACCAATAAATATTCAATTTGAATTAATGCTTCTGGGTGTTTGCCAAGTAACCTAGTAAAACCCAGGGCCCTGTTTAAAAATAACCCCAACCCTATCAATCAGTGTTTAATGTTAGACAGTGAGAGTTTATAAACACCTTTAACTTTTTGATCCCAAAGGCCCAAGATCCATACAACAACTACTAGAAGTTACTGGTGAGCATTTAGGCCCATGTCCTACAATGAGTTCCTGCATCTATGCAGAGCTCATTACAGGTCAAGGCTTTAGTTGTTTATAAGAATTTTTTTAAAGAAAACATAAGATATGGAGAACATAATGAAAACTTAAGTTCAGAAGGATGTCCTGTATTCCTACAGGTTATGTGTTCCAGCCATTATCTGCCAACAGAAAACTGGACTGTGAACAGAGAAGAGACAGAACTCAAGGTGCCAAAAACTGGAGTTCAGTGTATCTGAATAAATAACAGTAGCCCCATGATTCTGATCCTGCAAACACGTATCAAAGAAAATTCAGGATAGCATAAGCATATGCAGGATCATTCCCATACAGTTAGTGATCAGCTGAGTCAACAGCCCAATCCTCAGTGGTACCTATATTGCTACAGCATGGTGC
Organism: Chrysemys picta bellii; assembly: GCF_011386835.1. Classification (NCBI taxonomy): domain Eukaryota; kingdom Metazoa; phylum Chordata; order Testudines; family Emydidae; genus Chrysemys; species Chrysemys picta. The sequence goes on from NC_088791.1 coordinate 62,283,701, forward strand.
ATAGGGTGAGCATCACAGAAGAATAGAAATTATGGAACTAAAAAGAAAAGGTTTCTTTTGTAATATTGTGTGTTGAATGCCTTCTCCCCGGCCTGATTATTGGCAGTATTGAGTATATATCACTTACACCAATGTTATTTGTGTATTTTCTCTGCTGTTCACATTTAAAAAAGTAGGAGTACCGTTCTGCCTCCTACTCCCACCCCCACCCATTTGATGAGAAAGAGACAAAGGAAATACCGTTAAGTAAAATTGTACCTAAAAGGGTTCTTGAGAATTCATCTGTGTGTGTGTGTGTGTGTGCGCGCGCAGGAAGATGCTGACAAGCGAAGAGGATGTTTGTGCTAGAATGTAGCTGAGTGCTACGCCACAGCAAGCTTCCATCTGAAGGGCTTAAAATGACACATCCAGGAAAGGATAGAAAACCTAAAATGTGCACATAAATAAGAAAAGTGTCAAAGTAGATGGGTATTGAATTTGGGGCAGGTGTGGGGGAGGAACCCATCAGTATAAAGGATTGAAAGAAACATTTAGAATAAAAAAAAAAATTCCCTGTGCGAGACAGGAGGATTTTGATACTAAATCACTGGTAAAAATCTTTCAGTTGAAGTTTTACTTATTAACTGGAGAAAGGTTGGCCAGTATATTTTGAGTAGAATTCTAACTTTTAGATTTGAGAGAGGTTTGTTAGTGCTGACCGTACACTGGAGGTTATATGAACCTGACCGAATAATAGCCTAGCCACAGCCCTCATTTAAAAGTGCTCAGCTCTGAATAAGCATGGAGAACTGTAGTGTGTTGTCCCTGGAGATGATCCCTTTCAGTTATGTGTCAGGCAGCGAGAGAAGGTTGCAGAACTGTTGTCTGTGGCTAAGCAGAGCACTGCAGTGTCCAGTATTCTCAGTCCAGAAAAAGCCTTTCACTTCCCAGGTCAGAGAGAGAGGGACTGACCTTTGCCAGTGGGGCTGTAGCCTTCCCTGGTTCTGCTTGTGTTTACATGTTCCCTACCAGTGTGAGTAATGCTGACTCCTAAACACTTCCCCTTGTTTGTTCACAGTATCACTGAGACACTTGGACTATAAGGTGAAACAGAAGGGTCTCTCTCTCTTACGCACAACTGAAATCTGTGCTGGCTGCAGTGATCCATCCCCAGTCTGACCACATTTGACAATTTACAAGCAAAAGGCTTGGGCTCATAAGAAAAAGGGGATGATCCAGCTTGGTCAAGAGAAGCAGAGTCTGAGAAAGCAAGAGGGTTGTTGCAGGAGGGTGAGCCCCCTGAGCAGGGGTAGGAGCCACAGGCAGAAAGGTTGGAGGAGTGGAACACTGCAAGAGGAGGAGACCTCTGTGGGAAGATCTGCTTAAAGGCATGGAAAGACTAATCCCTATCAGGTAGGGAGGGCTGGACAGCGGGGCCCTGGCTCAGGGGCCAAAGGAACTGAGAACAGAGTGCTGCTAATGACTCTTGAGTGGGTGACTTGGAAGTGATGTCCCAAACCAGCTGTATGTTTGTTTATTGTGGAGATTGGAAGATAGTTTTACTATAAGACTTTGTCAGATATGCAGAGACTGTTCCCTTCACAGGCAGAACAAGGAAGGGCATTGTTTCATGGCCTGCTCCAGGTGACACCACCTTATCATAAGGCCCAACAGCAAGTGAGGTAGAATTGCAAGGCAGAAGACCACAGTGTATATGATGGCCATAAACAACATTAACTGAAATTATGTGGAGAAAGAAACATATGCTCAGTACATAGGCAGGAAAAATAAAATAGTTGGATAACAGAGGCAGATTAACATCAGCTTAAATGGTCCAGGAGCTAAGAGCAGAGTGCCATGTTGGCTGCTTTGTTTCAATGACTAAGAAAGCAGATGATGAGTAGGAGATATGGAGAAAAGCCAGCAAGGATGTCACATGCCACATGGCATGTCACAATTGTACCAAACAAGCTCATATTGCTCTAGTCACTGCTGGATATAGGGACAGAAATGAACTAGGACATCCTGTTCCTATGCCAGAGCAGGAAGATGGTAGAGGTCTGTTGCCATGACATTAGTATTAATCTCAACAGCCGTTACCAAAACCATCTGAACAACAATACTTCAGTAGTCTCAGCAGGGCCATCCTTAGGATTTATGGGGCCCTACGCAGTATTATTAAACTGGTGCCCCTATGCCCGACTTGGGGTACAGCCACCACCACCACCCATGGACCCCCAGAAGAACACCCTCCCCCCCCCATTACTGACACACACCAAGCTTCATACGCAGCAGATGCTGCGGCAGCCCGGACGGAGAGGGATGAGGCAGCAAATGTCACTGAGCTGCCCGGTCCGCCTCACGGCGGCAGAGAGACAGTTTCCCACAGAGACCCCCCATACCCTCTCCCTCACGTAGAATGCACCATGCATTCGGCTCTGTGAATATGACCCCTGACTAAGGAGACTGCAGCGTGCACTGGGTGTGCGGGAGCCAATCCACTCTTACCTGTTGTCCCAGTGGTGCCCCAAATTTTTGGATGCCCTACGCAGTCACGTATGCTGCATATGCCTAAGGACAGCCCTGAGTCTCAGCCTGGATCAAGGATAACATGTATGCTATCTGCTTGAAAGTTTGCCACAAACAATGGAAAAGCCAGACAACCTGAAACAGCCACTAGGGCACATACTAGCTAGCTGTGAGAACCAATGATTTATGGGGAAATTTGGCCAGCTTTTAGGTTGGCTAATGTCAGCTCCTAGACCCCCAAGAGTTCTGGAAACCAGATTGTTTATTGGGAGAACTATGAGGAAATCAATTTCTATTTTATAAGATTTATTATAACTCAAACTAAAGGCAGATCAAGAAAACAGCAAAACTAAGCCAAGCCATTAATACTTTACTAAACTGCAAAACACGATCAAATACCAATCAAACTAGTTAGTCTCAACACTGAATTAGAGTTAAATCAAATTAATACCAAAAATATTATTAATCCTTATAGAAATGTTAAGAGTCCAAGATGGTGATAGTCTATTTAGTAATAAATCCCAGCTAGAGGATTTTATCAGTCACTCATAGCTATAATTTGAGTCTGATTAAATAGCCTAACACTGAAATCAAAGGTTACGAAGTAGCAGCTGTGTTAGTCTGTATCCGCAAAAAGAACAGGAGTACTTGTGGCACCTTAGAGACTGAGGCCTGGTCTACACTACGGGTTTAGGTAGACTTTAGCAGCGTTAAATCGAATTAAGCCTGGACACGTTCACACGACGAAGCCCTTTCTTTCGACTTAAAGGGCCCTTTAAACCGGTTTCTTTACACCACCTTCGACGAGGGGATTAGCGATAAAATAGGCCTTTGCGGGTCGGAATTGGGGTAGTGTGGACGGAATTCGACGTTATTGGCCTCCAGGAGCTATCCCACAGTGCTTCATTGTGACCGCACTGGACAGCACTCTCAGATGCACTGACCAGGTAGACAGGAAAAGACCCACGAAAGTTTGAATTTCATTTCCTGTTTGCCCAGCGTGGAGAGCACAGGTAACCACGCAGAGCTCATCAGCACAGGTAACCGTGATGGAGTCCCAGGATCGCAAAAGAGCTCCAGCATGGACTGAATGGGAGGTACGGGATCTGCTCGCCATATGGGGAGATGAATCAGTGCTAGCTGAACTCCGTAGCAGTAAAAGAAATGGCAAAGTATTAGAAAAGGTCTCCAAGGCCATGAAGGACCGAGGCCATAACAGGGACACCCAGCAGTGCCGTGTGAAAATTAAGGAGCTACAGCAAGCCTACCACAAAGCCAGAGAAGCAAACGGAAGGTCTGGGGCAGAGCCGCAAACTTGCCGCTTCTACGTGGAGCTGCATGCCATTATAGGGGGTGCAGCCACCACTACCCCAACCGTGTGCTATGACTCAGTCAATGGAGAAACACACAGGGAAGAGGGTTCGGGTAATGAGGAAGATGAGGATGGAGGTACTGTAGGTAGCTCACAGCAGCAAGGAAGCGGAGAAACCAGTTTCCCCAACAGCCAGGATATGTTTGTCACCCTGGAACTGGAACCAGTAACCCCCGAACTCACCCAAGACCCTGAGGGCACACAGGAGACCTCTGGTGAGTGTACCTTTGTAAATATTACACATGGTTTAAAAGCAAGCGTGTTTAATGATTAATTTGCCCTGGCAATCGCGGCCAGTACAGCTACTGGAAAAGTCTGTTAACGTGTATGGGGATGGAGCGGAAATCCTCCAGGGACATCTCCAGAAAGCTCTCCTTCATGTACCCCCAAAGCCTTTGCAAAAGGTTTCTGGGGAGGGCTGCCTTATCCCGTCCGCCATGGTAGGACACTTTACCACGCCAGGCCAGTAGCACGTAGTCTGGAATCATTGCATAACAAAGCATGGCAGCGTATGGTCCCGGTGTTTGCTGACATGCAGTCAACATCCATTCCTTATCTCTCTTTGTTATCCTCAGGAGAGTGATATCATTCACGGTCACCTGGTTGAAATGGGGTGATTTTATTAAGGGGACATTCAGAGGTGCCCGGTCCTGCTCTTCTGAATAGAAATGTTCCCCGCTGTTAACCACGCAGTGGGGGGAGGGGTGAAGTGATCATCCCAGAGAATCGTGTGTGTGTGTGGGGGGGGTGGTTTACTTGGGTTTGTGCTGCATGTTAACCCGGAAACCGCAGCCCCTCCTTTTACATTGAAAACCCATTTTAAATGGCCAACCCAATTCATCCTTGATATGGGAAATGAGGGGCTGCTGTTTGAAACCATTCCCACATGTTAAGAAAGTTAAAAAAGCCAAAAGACTGTGGCTTACCATGGCTGCCTGCAAGCCGAAATCTGTTGCCTGGCAGTGCGTGAGTGATCTCTCATACCAAACCGGCAGACCCAATGCGACCTTGTAACGAAAGAGTGTACCTATTGTTCTCTAAAATGTGTCTTTTTTAACCACCTCTCCCTTCTCCTCCACCAGCTGCAAATGTTTCTCCTTCACAGAGACTAGTGAACATTAGAAAGAGAAAACGGAGGACACGGGATGATATGTTCACGGAGCTCCAGATGTCCTCCCACGCTGATAGAGCACACCGAATGCGTGGAGGCAGTCAATGTCAGACATGAGAAAAGAACAATATGAACGAGAAGAGAGGTGGCGGGCTGAATGGCGGGATGAAAAGAGCAAGTGGCGGGCTGAAGATGATAGGTGGCGTCAGCTTGCAGACAGAAGGCAAGAGTCAATGCTCCGTCTGCTGGAGCATCAAACTGATATGCTCCAGCGTATGGTTGAGCTGCAGGAAAGGCAGCAGGAGCAGAGACCGCTGCTACAGCCCCTGTGTAACCAACAGCCCACCTCCCCAAGTTCCATAGCCTCCTCACCCAGACGCCCAAGAACACGGTGGGAGGGGCCTCCGGCCACCCAGTCACTCCACCCCAGACGATTGCCCAAGCATCAGAAGGCTGGCCTTCAATAAGAGTTAAAGTTTTAAAATGCAGTGTGTCCTTTTCCATCCCTCCTCCCCCACCCATCCCAGGCTACCTTGGCAATTATCCCCCTACTTGTGTGAGGAATTAATAAAGAATGCATGAATGTGAAATAATGACTTTATTGCCTCTGCAAGCGGTGCTCGAAGTGGGGAGGGGAGGGTGGGGTGGTTGTTTCTCCTTGATGAACCCTCCAACCCCCCCCCACCCGGTTCACTCTACTTCCCTGTAAACCAAACAGAAGTTTCACACCGTAGTCTGGCCAGTCACAAAACTCGTTTTCAAAGCTTCTCTGATGCGTACTGCGCCCTGCTGTGCTCCTCTAACCGCCCTGGTGTCTGGCTGCGCGTAATCAGTGGCCAGGCGAGTTGCCTCAACCTCCCACCCCGCCATAAATGTCTCCCCCTTACTCTCACAGATATTGTGGAGCACACAGCAAGCAGCAATAACAATGGGGATATTCTTTTCGCTGAGGTCTGAGCGAGTCAGTAAGCTGCGCCAGCGCGCTTTTAAACGTCCAAATGCACATTCCACCACCATTCGGCACTTGCTCAGCCTATAGTTGAACAGGTCCTGACTCCTGTCCAGGCTGCCTGTGTACGGCTTCATGAGCCATGGCATTAAGGGTTAGGCTGGGTCCCCAAGGATCACGATAGGCATTTCAACATCCCCAACGGTTACTTTCTGGTCCGGGAAGAAAGTCCCTTCCTCCAGCTTTCGAAACAGACCAGAGTGCCTGAAGACGCGAGCATCATGTACCTTTCCTGGCCATCCCACGTTGATGTTGGTGAAACGTCCCTTGTGATCCACCAGGGTTTGCAGCAGCATTGAAAAGTACCCCTTGCGGTTTATGTACTTGGTGGCTTGGTGCTCCGGTGCCAAGATAGGGATATGGGTTCCGTCTATGGCCCCACCACAGTTTGGGAATCCCATTTCAGCAAAACCATCCACTATTGCCTGCACGTTGCCCAGAGTCACTACCCTTGATATCACCAGGTCTTTCATTGCCCTGGCAACTTGGATCACAGCAGCCCCCACAGTAGATTTGCCCACTCCAAATTGATTCCCGACTGACCGGTAGCTGTCTGGCGTTGCAAGCTTCCACAGGGCTATCACCACTCGCTTCTCAACTGTGAGGGCTGCTCTCATCCTGGTATTCTGGCGCTTCAGGGCAAGGGAAAGCAAGTCACAAAGTTCCATGAAAGTGCCCTTACGCATGCGAAAGTTTCGCAGCCACTGGGAATCGTCCCACACCTGCAGCACGATGCGGTCCCACCAGTCTGTGCTTGTTTCCCGGGCCCAGAATCGGTGTTCCACGCCTTGAACCTGCCCCAGTAACACCATGATTTCCACATTGCTGGGGCCTGTGCCTTGTGAGAGGTCTATGTCCATGTCAATTTCCTCATCACTCTCTTCGCCGCGCTGCAATCGCCTCCTCGGCTGGTCCGGGTTTCGCCTTGGCATGTCCTGGGTCTGCATATACTCCAGGACAATGCGCGTGGTGTTCATAGTGCTCATAATTGCCACGGTGATCTGAGCGGGCTCCATGATCCCAGTGCTAGCTATGGCGCCTGGTCTGAAAAAAAGGTGTGAAACTAGTATCTGACGGACCAGGAGAAGGAGGGAGGGCGGGAGGGAGGGAGGGCCGAGTGACGACATGGCGTACAGGTACAGGGAATTAAAATCAAGAAAGGTGGCTGTGCATCAGGGAGAAACACAAACAACTGTCACACAGAATGGTCCCCCCAAAGATTAAACTGAAAACCCTGGGTTTAGCAGGCCGTTGATTTCACGGAGGGAGGGGAAGCAAATGAATACAGAACAAATCTATTTTTTACATCTTAAGACGACGGTGCAGCATGACTGATAGCCCTCGGCATCTTCTGGGTGCTTGGCAGCAAATACTGGGTGCTTGGCAGTTAGTGTACTACGATGGCCTTCAGGCCTATTGCACGATCTGCTGCTCAGGGAAGACTCTGCTAATGTGCGATGATCCAACTTGTAATAGGACGGTTACCAGTCGTAATACACCATCTACTGCCAAAAGGCAAAAGGCAAGGGGCTGGTGCAATGCAGCCCCACGGCTGCCAGCCCCACAGCTGCCAGCACCCAGATCGCCGATGAAGGCTACCAGTGATGCTGCACCGTCCATCGCCAAAAGGCAGTTAGCTGCTGCTGCTGTGTAGCAATGCAGTCCCATGTCTGCCGGCACCCAGATGACATATGGTGACGGTGAGCTGAGCGGGCTCCATGCTTGCCGTGGTATGTTGTCTGCACAGGTAACCCAGGTAAAAAAGGCGCGAATCTATTGTCTGCCGTTGCTCTGACGGAGGGGGAGGGGCCTGACGACATGTACCCAGAACCTCCCGCAACACTGTTTTGCATCATCCGGGCATTGGGATCTCAACCCAGAATTCCAATGGGCGGCGGAGACTGCGGGAACTGTGGAATAGCTACCCCTAGTGCAATGCTCCGGAAGTCGACGCTAGCCTCAGTACTGTGGATGCGGTTCGCCGACTAGAGCACTTAGAGCATTTTATGTGGGGACACACAAAATCGGCTGTATACAACCGTTTTCTATAAAACCGGCTTCTATTAATTCGACCTAATTTCGTAGTGTAGACATACCCGAAAAAATTTATTTCAGCATAAGCTTTCCTGGGCTACAGCCCACTTCTTCGGATGCATAGAGTGGAACACACAGACAGAAGATATTTATATATACAGAGAACATGAAAAGGTGGAAGTACGCATACCAATTGTAAGAGGCCAATCAATTGAGATGAGCTATCAGTAGGAGCAGAAGAAAAAACTTTGAAGTGATAATCGAGATGACCCATAGAAGGTGTGAGGAGAACTTAACATGGGGGAAAAAAATTCAATTAGTATAATGACCCAACCATTCCCAGTCTCTGTTTAGGCCTAAGTTAATTGTGTCTAATTTGCATATTAATTCGAGTTCAGCAGTCTCTGAACACAATTAACTTATGCTGAAATAAATTTGTTAGTCTCTACGGTGCCACAAGTACTCCTGTTCTTTTTACTGAAATCAAATTATCATCTTATTCCGTCAGAAACACTGTCTCTTAGAATTCAGTTCTTATGTGGTGGCTAACCCTTTTCTCCCCCCACAACTGTTGGTCTAGTCACTCCCCCTCCCCAGAAAAATATTAGCAATTAAGATACAAAATGAACTTTTGTGGGTCAAGTGTATTAAAAAGACATTGTCATCAGTTGATGAAAAATTCAGTCCAACTCCCACTATAAAAATAACTAACAGGAAAAACCCTAGCACAACAAAAACAGTCACTCAAATCTTCATCCATCAGAAAAATAAAAATATATTCAGACTTATAATAAATATCAGCTCCACTTTCTGCTCTGCTGATTTCAAAACAAATGCATGCTCTTTTTCTTCTTGCAAACAAGGCAATTACAATAACATTCCTGTTTTGGAATGGGGTTGTAGTTCTGGCAACTTATCTTCTGAAGTCTAAATCTTGGAGAAAAATTACTTTAAAGCTCATCAAGGTGAAACCCATTTGAAACAAAATTTTAACTATGACTATACCAACTATTCTGATCACATAACCAAAAAATACTTTTAATGCAAGATATTTACTTGTTACTTAACAGGTAAAAGCTGAACTGGAGAGTATTAAGCAGAGATAATGTTTTATTAAACTGAATCCCTAGCTGACATGATAATTGATGCCAAGAGGAAGAAGCACATGATCCATGCAGAGATTTGATCAGCTAAGGAACTGCTGGGCTTCAGTCCAAAGTAGGAAACTAGTAAATTAAACAAAATCTCTCACACTGATCATGTTAGTCAAGTTCCTATTGAATGCTGGAATGAAAACAAGCTACAGGAAAAGTTGTATACTTGGGTGTCAGAAGAGTCAATCAATGCTTTGACTGTGAACAATAAAAGGCAAAATAAAGCTGATAGAGACATCCGCTCAATGCGGTTAGTGGTGCATTCTCCATAGGTTCCCCTCCAAAATGATATAGCTTGGTAAACTGTTTACAAATAACTTAGCTATCAAAGCAATTGTAGGCTTGGTCTACACTTAACCCCCAAATCGAACTAAGGTACGCAACTTCAGCTACGTGAATAACGTAGCTGAAGTTCGAAGTACCTTAGTTTGAACTTACCTCGGTCCACACGTGGTAGGCAGGCTCCCCGTCGACTCCGCGGTACTCCTCTCGTCTAGCTGGAGTACCGCAGTCGACAGCGAGCACTTCCTGGTTCGACTTATCGCTTCCAGACAAGACGTGATAAGTCGAACCCAGAACTTCGATTGCCAGCCGCCGAATTAGCGGCTGGGTGTAGACATACCTGTAGTTGACAAGAAAACCCTGGAGACCTTGACAGATTGCTGTTATAGCTGCATTGCTACAAAGCATGTAAGAAATGCTGTTTAAAGTTGGATGCAGTTGCAAAATGGCAGGGGACCCCAATCATTCCAAACCAGGCAAAAGGAATACAAAAATCGCAGAGCACTGTCTGCACCAAATCATCTCCCTGAACAGCACAAGAAGTGCTGGGAATGCAAGACTCCAAAGGAGGAACCTGTGAGAGACATGGCAGTTTCCTACATTTTTGGGAGACCTTATTGAATTAAGTTTAAATATCTTTGGTGTCCACTGTACTAAATGAGTGGTTTATATAGTATTGTGGGCTGCAATTGCTTGTAACCTCTTGAACTGGGACTGATATGAGATTTGGGAATTCAGAGGACTATCTTGAACAGCATCAGACAAGAAAAAAAGATTTTGTTCAAAAAATCCAAAAGTGTTTTTCCTGGGGAATATCTAGATGGAAGTGAATGCAAATTCTCCACCTTCAGTTATGAATAAACCCAGCCTTTAGAAACTAACCCGCCCCCAGGAGAAGACTATTGTCTGCTGCTTGTATGTTAAATGAGGCTAAGGTCAAAGATCTGACCTGAATACAGGAAAGCCTGAACTATTCATGGTTGTTCTGGTTCTGAATCTAAGAGAGTTATGAACTTGTAACCACAGAGGAAACCCAGTTGTGGGGTTTAAAGGACTGCAACAAACCTCTGGTAAGCTTTTTGCCATGCATTTGTGACACTGCACCCCACATGCTTCACAGTAATATGATGATGATGATGACATAATCATAATGTATTTTATGCAAGATAGGTCACGTGAAATATCATTGTAAAGATTATGATTTACTGAATATGATTATCCTATTTGTATGCATGTATCATTTTTGTATCTGAAGTTAAGAATATTGTCTATGTATTGTGGCAAGGCATCTCCTTCATCTCACCAGACTTAGCACTTCCGCCTGTGGTGATGGCAGGCCTGGGGTAACTTAGCCCCATTCTGATCAATGTTTGCCTTCCCCCTTCTGTGCGCCTTCGGTTGTGTTTTCAGGGTAGGCCCCAGAGTCGGCCTAAGGGGTGATCCTTCACTCAACAAAAAGGAAACAGTCTCAAACAGAAAACCAAAAGGGGATACCGTTCCCTGCCTCCTCATTGGGGCAGGGTATTGTCCTGTTGCTTCCCCTGGGGTGTCAGTCCTTCCCCTAGCAGGCACTCAGGTTTGGCTGTTCCCCTGTGGGAAGGCACACAGCCTCTGAACCTGGAAAAGCGTGTTTCCCTGCTGCTACTAGTCTGGCAGTAGCTTGTCTCTCTCTCCCTCTTTTCTCTCCCCAGAGGAGGGGTTTTTAAAGGCCTCACAGCCCTTAATTGGACGCACGGTGTCCCTAATTGACCTGAGGTAACCCCTTCTCAGCTTGTAGGAAAAAGGGCCTTTAACATTCTATGACTAAAATGTTGGCCTTTGAGGACCCTCTTGCAGGGTTTCCTAGCTGATATCCAGAAGCTGGTTCTGGAGTTCTTTTGGTCAGGACTGCACTGGGTCTCTGCGGGGGTTCTCCATCTCCCCCTGGAGGAGGGAGGACAGGGCCTGATATGCTTGTGTACTCAGGACTATGTCTTCCACCTCCGGGCCCTGCACAGACTCCTCTATGGTGCAGGTAGTCCAGCTTGGAGCACGTTGGCGCACGCCTTCCTATGCCACTTCTGAAGGCTCTGATATAACCGGCAGCTCCTTTATCTCCATCTGAGATGTCTTCCGCAGGACCTCTCTGGGCTGCCAGTCTTCTACCAGGACCTCCTCCAGACCTGGAAGCTGGCTTCGGCGACCAGGTCCATGGTGGCCGCCGAGGGGGCAGATCTCTTTGCGGAGCCCCGCTACACAATCCCCAACTGGTCCTGACAGAAGTCACCAGAATCGGAGACCTCCTGTACTACAAGCGGGGACACTGGGTGGATCCCCTGATGCTCACTCAGTGCATGGGGCTCTCCACCCTTCGTATTCCCTGGCACATACTTCAGGAGGTGAGGGCAGCCTTACTGCCCACTGCTCGGGTTTACCTTGACCAGGTCATGCAGGAGGGTACTCCCCCGCCCACCACTTTGTTGTATGTTTAGCATTTTAAAATAAGTAAAAAAAATGCAATGATTGCAATGCAAAAAAAAAAAACAACTTGACATTCCTGTTCAAATGTTCTGTGTAAATCAATTTTGTTGTGTGTGTGAATGAGGAATGTGTGTTTAGAAGATAAGTGTAAAGGCCATCACTGAACCAGATGTTCTAGGAAGAAACCGAGAACAAATGCAAGAGTGCCAGAAAATTACAACATGCCCCTACTGAAATGTCAAAAAAGGGCAAATTAACGACACTAAAGATAAAACAAGCACCTATCAATTGGAACAAAATAGCTGTAATCATAACCGGCATGGTATAACCCCCTAAAAAAATTAATAAAAACACAAAATGAAAAATAAAAAAATAATTTAAAAAAATCAAGCACTCATCAACAATTAATTGTTGCAGCATGACGGTGCAAAACTCATTAGTCCCAATGAAAAAAAAAATCACTATATAAACAGGGTGCCTTGCCATGAAACTTTGGGTTCGTCCTTCCAAGACTTCCCCGAAGCATCCTGTCGTGACCGACAGAACCCGGCTCCTCCCTACCCATGATCAACCTAGCTGGCCACCCCTAAAGCTTTTCCTTTGCTTGCCCTGCCCCCAGCCTGTTTGTTTCTCCCCATTCCCTCGCCCTGGCGCCCATGTCCCACTCCTACATGCTTGTGCCCCCCCTTTTATGTTGAACTCCGGTATTCACCAATGACATTATAGTCCCCTTCTTCCCGTAGTGCAGCCGGAGGAGCCAGTAATTCCATCTAGTATTGGTGACTGCCCCATCCCTCCTTCCCTGCCTTGATAGGTGCCCCTGTGCTCTCCCCCCTCTCTTGGTGCCCTCCTCTTCCACTTGCAGCCTAGCAGGGAGGAGCAGTCGACCTTCACCCCTCTTCTCCATTCCCCCCCTTCCGGTGCTCGTTTCCCGTCCCCACTGACTATGGAACGGGGAAAGGCAGGTGGGTCCCCTCAGGCGGTACCCACTGTCCCTCCTCCACCTGGCCCCCTCTGTGGCTACCACCTTGACCACTGCTGCTGAATCGCCTGCCATCACCCCCACTGGGGCACCTGCAGCGGTGGCGGCGGGCACAGGGGTGGACTCTGTTGCTGCCATGCCCCTTGTCCCCACTAACACAGGGGGAGCCCCTGCCCCCAGCTGGCAGGAAGGGCTGGGGGACTAAGACAGGCAAAGGCCCCTGTGTGCAGTCTGGCGGGGTTACCACCAGGCGTGGGAGAGGGCCTGCCCTAGGGGGAGCTTTCCCTTCCCCACGCTGCCCTCCACTACCCTCCCAACACCCCGTACCATCACCCTTAACCCCTGGCCCTACCCCTGCTAGCCAGCCCTCTGATAACACCTTAGAGGGCTGGGTCCTTGTTCAGGGGAAGTGTTGCCTCAGATGCCGGCGGGGAGGCTCCCGGGGTAATGGGTGGAGACTTCTCCATTTTCAAGGAGATCAAGGCCCTGGGTCTGACCCCAGTCATCCAGAGGGAGGATGACCCTCTGTCAGCGGGCCTCAATCTGGGTGGCTTCACGCCCCCCACCTTACCTTCCCTCAGCTGCTGCTCTCACTCTCACTCTTGGGGAGCTCCCAGAATCATCCAACTGCTCAGCCATGGCCAGCACCCCACTAGTGGCTGCCGAACCCACTGTAGCAACAGCCAGTGCCATGCAGCCGAGCCCTGAAGCATTGGGGGTGCCCCCTGTTGGAGGGAGGCAGCTGATTTCCTTCCCAGGTCGGGGCCCCACTGTTGAACTTCCATCCCCTGTTGCCGTGGCTATGGGCTCAACATCCCAGCATCACTGAAGGCTCCCCTCCTGTTCCTGTTCCCCTAACCCCTGAGCCCAGCTGAGAGGTTCCACACCCCAGTAGCTCAGCTGCCGGGGCCCGCGATCCTAGGTCTGCTCCCCTCCCTGCTCCCACCCCTGATCCCAGTCCCATCCCTGTTCCCGATGCCAATCCCATTTCTCCCCCCTCTACTTCCATGCGGCTGCCACCCCTGGGGACATCTCAATCCCCTTTCTGTCAGCTGACCCTCAGGGGGCAGCCTTCATGTTCCCCTGTCCCAACCCCTTAGAGTTTCCCTCTGCTGCCCCCTCTTGAGCTGGGGTCTGGGATGGGTTGTGCAGCACTGGTACAATGGGTGCAGTGGGTCTGCCCCCACCTGCCTGTCTCAATAGGCCATGGGGCTGTCATGGGGACTCCACCAGAGGATGGCCAGGGGGCAGTGACCCCATCCCCGATGCGCTGCGAGAGAAGCTGTGCATTTTTCTCTGGGACATGCATGGGTCCCGGAATATGGTGCAGCTTGCTCTACAGCACTGGGAGGATTTCCATCAAGTCCTCCAGGCCATGAGGGCCATTTTGGGGGAGGGTAAAGGGACCGGGAGGCAGGATGCTATGGCCTATCAATGGGCCCACGGCTTCCATGACTCCCTGCTGACCTTTGGGGTCGGTCACGGCTTGCTGTGAGGTCCAATGGGGGCCGTTAGCATCCCTGCTAGTGAGGAACCCCCCAGTCCTCACTATGGCACTGATCACCTTTGCCACGTTAAACACCCTGGGTTGTAGGATGGGTCTCCGCAGGTGCCAGGTAATCTCCTTCCTTCAGGAGGGCGGGTATGCTGTTGCCTTCTTGCAGGAGACCCATACGGATTCAGCCACAGAAGCAAGTTGGCAGCTGGAGAAGGGGGACAGGGTATATTTTATCCATCTCACAGCTCGTATGGCTGGAGTGGCTAACCTGTTCTTCCCTGACCTATGGCCCAAGGTGCTGGGGTTGCTGCGGTTGTGCCGGGCCACCTGCTGCACCTCCGGATCCATGTAGACGGGCTGGCAGTAAACCTTGTCAATGTCTCTGCCCTGAAATTGGGCCCAGAGGGGGTGTGCTTTTTCCAGCAAGCATCCATCTTCCTTGGCTCCTCAGCTCCTCGAGAGTGCCTGGTCCCGGAGATTGTTGACTATCACTCCCTGGGAAGGAAATCCATCCGGATGGAGGCACATCAGTCACACCACTCCTAGTTGGACCACATCTACTTATCTCGCCATCATCTTTCACGGGCCCATTCCTCCAACATCCGGCTGGCCCCGTTCTCGGATCACCATTTGGTGACTGTGACGGCCTCTCTCAGCTCGGAGAGGCCGGGGCCGGCTTACTGGATTATTAATAACAACTTGCTGGAGGATGTGGGCTTTGTGGCATCCTTCCAGGAGGTCTGGCTGGCCTGGCAAGGACAGAGGTTCACCTTTCCCTTGACTCAGCGGTGGTGGGGTGTGGGGAAGATGCATGCCCAGCTCTTCTGCCATGACTACATCTGGGGCACCAGCTGGCGGAGGGATGTGGCAATAGAGCAGTTGGAGCGGGAGGTCTTGGAGCTGGAGAGTCATCTGGCCGCCAGCCCTAGAGATCCATCCCTCTGCACAACGTGCTGGGAGAAGCAGGAGGAGCTCCGGGTCCTTGAGGACCATCAGGCCCAGGGCACGTTCGTTCGATCCCACATCCGTTTCCTTCAAGAGATGGATCACAGATCCTGCTTCTGCTATGCCCTGGAGAAAAAGACAGGGGCTGAGAAGTACATCACCTGCCTTTTGGCCGAGGATGGCACCTCCCTCCCGGGTCTGGAAGAGATGCATGGAAGGGCCAGCCTCTTCTCCCCGGATCCAACCAATGCCTGCAAAGTACTCTGGGATGAACTCCCAACAGTCAGCACGGGTGACTGGGACTGGCTAGAGCTACCTCTCACTCTGGCTGAGTTCTCAGAAGCTCTCCATATCATGCTCATTAACAAATCTCCAGGCATGGACGGGCTGACTGGAGTTCTACCATGTGTTCTGGGATGTCCTTGGCCTGGACCTTGTCACCGTCTAGGCCGAGTCCTTGGGGAGCGGGGTCCTTCCTTTGTCGTGCAAGTGAGCCGTGATCACCTTGCCTCCGAAGAAGGGGGACCTCTGTGACCTTTGGAACTGGCATCCCGTCTCACTCCTCAGCATGGACTACAAGGTCATAGTGAAGGCCAATGCTTCAGGCCATATGGTGGAGAGTGGGTCCACTGCTCTATCTCGGTGTTTACCTTTCTGCCACGCATCCTTCTCCACCAGATAACTGGCAAGGTTTGGAGGGCAGGGTGTCTGAACGGCTGTGGAGGTGGACAGGACTACTCCGGTGCCTTTCTCTGTGGGGGAGAGCACTGGTGCTCAATCAGCTAGTCCCATCCATGCTCTGACATCGGGTCAACATCCTGATCCTGGCCCCAGGTTTCCTGGTCTATCTCCAGATGCTAGTTCTAGAGGTCTTTTGGCCAGGACTGCACTGGGTCTCTGCACGGGTCTTGAGTCTCCCCCTTGAGGGAGGGAGCACGAGGCCTGATCTTAGAAGTTAATGGAAAGACTGATTTTTTTTATCTAGAATATCCCATTGAATGTTGTAATTGTCCTATATGCCCACAGATTTTAGCAACCTAAATATATCAACGTGGTTCACAAGAGTATGGCCATTAGAGTAGTATGTAAAAAATGTGGCAAATACTTGGGGCAGTGGCAAGCAATGTTATGGAATTGAGAGTATGTGCCCAAGGAGGTAGCCAGCTCGGAGAGAGGTTATGCCTGTTTGCTCTGTGGATCTGCCTTCCAACCAGGTCAGGATTGAGCCAGCATACTAGATAAAGGCATCCGGCAGTCAGAAATGAGCAAAGGAAGGAAAGTAAGGTTGTTAGTGGACAGAACAAGAAATTGAACTTCTTACTCAGCTAAAAAATAAATATGCTGATAAGAGAAATATTAATATATTGAAAGTGAACTAGGGACTAAAACTAAAACAAATTTCAGATAAAAGAAGAGAGTTGGCCAATAAGAGGGTTAGGAATGATATTGTAACTAGTGTTTTAAGTAATGAAGTAGTTAGTGGTTGTGTTTTAGAGGTTCCACCCCTTAGGGAGAAGATTCTTCCTTTTAGGGAGCATCCATTGGTGGATAAGGTGACTACATTATGTAGAGAAGGTAGAAAGGCTGAGCAGATCTTAGATAGTCTGTATGAAATTGAATTACAATTGAGAGAAGCTCAAATGGCTTCTGTTGGTTGGGGGATGATAGCGGAATTATGTAAACTACTGGTAGATGCTGATAAAGATAGGGGTGTTGAGGAACGAGAGATAAATAGTGAGAATAGGTTAAGAAATACGGGAAATAGAGATAGAAAGATGCGATCTGTATCGATTTGAAGATATGCTACAAAAAAGGCCCAATGATAAAATTTTATCAGCATGTATTAGGTTTGCGCCGGGGCTCTACCCTCCGGGACGGAGGGGCGCCACACAGACTCACTACAGCACAGACAGTCAAAGCTCAGGTCCCTTTACACAGGGGGCTGAGTGACCCACAGTTCAGGGAACTCTAGCCCTCAGGCAGGGCTGAGCAAACACTCAGCTAGCTCAGGCCCTTTGGTGCAGGGGCTGAGCAACAATCAACAGTTTAAAGTAGGCCCAGGCCCTGGATCAGGGCGGGGCACAAACAGTCACAGCTCAGGCCCTCTGGTGCAGGGGCTGAGCAACAATGCACTTGGGGGAGGCCCAGGTTCCTACCTGAGCATTGGGTGAGGGGGGAAGCCTGCCACCCGTGAGCGGGGATGGCAGGGGGGGGGACGCAGGCCCACCCACTCCACTGCCTCCCAGCCCGGAGCCCTAGCAGCGGTTACTGCCGCTGCTGGTCAGTGGGGTGTCCTGACCGAAACACACTGATATCGGCTCACATGTCTCTGCAGCCTGACTGGGGTCGGCTACCCCCAGGCTACTTCCGTGTTCCCCCTTGGGGCCTACTTCTTTGGGGACGCTGGGTTCGGGCCAGTCCAGCAGCATCGGTTCCTCTGGTGCGGGGCTTGGGGGCAGGTCCGGCAGCTCTCCACCGGGATAGTTGGCCCGGGGCAGGATTGGCCAGTCCTCCTTGGGGTACCTGGCGAGAGGTAGACTCGACCGGTGGGGTGGGGTGACAGGCAGCCTGTGGCTGTCTCCCAAGCGGGAGCTCAGCCCGGGACGTCTGCTCTCTCTGCCGGCCTGGGCTCCACTGAGCTCTGCACGTGGGCTTTTATACTTCCAGGTTGGGGCCGTGACCTCGGAGGGGCGGGCGCCGGACCCGCTGGCTCCGCCCACGTTGGGGTTAGGGGAAGTTCGGCCCTATGCGGGACGGAGGGGAGCCACCCCGACTCACTACAGGGAGGGATCGGTCGCCTGGTGCTGGAGCTCCTGCTCCCTTCTCCCTCCCTCCCTCCCTGGCCCTCTCCTGCTACTGCTGCGTGAGTGAGTGAGTGCAGTGGGGGGGGGGCCTTGCCGGCCTGCCCCCCCCCCCCTCGCCCTCGCCTCCAGAGGGAGAAGCACCGGCCCCCCAACACCAACACCGATACCATCTGGGGGCCCACCTGCCTGCTTGCTTGCCTGCCTGGCCGGTTGCCCGGCCGGCTGACTGCCACTCGCTGCTGCTGTTGTTCCTGTGTGGGAGCCGCTGCCTCCGTCGCGGAGAGCGAAGAGACTGCGTCCCTGGTTCGAGAGATTGTGGAGGGGGTTGTTTGAGAACTGTGTTTCGAGTGACTTTGCCATCTTTACTCCTGGGGTGGTGGTGCCCCCGGTCGCGTTAGGAGTGCGGACGGACCTGAGCCTCTCGCTCGTGATTCCTCGGAGTGGAAGCCGTCGCTTGCCAGAAAACTCCGAGGTCGACTTGGGAGCCTGCTGTCCCGTCCCCCGTAGCGGACTGTTGAAGGGAGCGCGCGGGGGGGTGCGGTGCCCCCCCCCCT